>NC_089495.1:140421724-141127974 GCF_036850765.1 Saccopteryx bilineata
GTCATTTGCCTTTCAATTTTGTTTTAGAAGTTTGTTTTTTCTTTTTTGACATAGAGAAATTAAAAATTTTCATTGTTGAATACATTTTCCTTTTTTTTTTAATAACAGCTATTGCTTTTATGTTTACAATGTCACTTTTGATCTATCTCTTTAAAAGCTTAAGGTGGAGTGGCTTCACCATGTAGCAGAACAGTGCTCAGAAAGGCTGTCTGTCTTTGGAACCAGAGGTGACCGGTGGAGTTGGTCTCCCGAGTGACCTGTTCCGGTCCTGCTGAGCCTCGGGCACGTGCCCCTCCGATCTCTGTTTAACTGACACAAGGCTGAGTGAGCACAGAGGCCCCGCGGGGCCTGGGGCGTTGCTGTGAGCCCGTCAGGAAACCTGTATCTTCGCCCGCTGCTTCTCTTCTGACCGCTGGCCCCAGCCTCCTGTCACTTTGACTAGGAAGTGGAGGCCGTCTCTTCTTTGTGCCTCTTACCGTCCTGGCTGGACTCACCGCCAGACACTAGAGGTTCATACTAGCTTGTGTCTCCCCCATGGTGTGGGTTTTAATCCCAGTGCCCGTGAGGCTGATGTGTGACAATGAATTTTGTAGCCAGTTGATGAGCACAGCCATCACCATCCAGCCCCTCCCTGTGGTTCAGTGGAGCTCAATGGTGCTACTTGCGAAGTAACTAAATACTGTGAAGCAAGCATTCCAGGGGTCCGGGGACCCGAGTCCACACCCACTGTGGGTTCTCGGCTTTGCGAGGAAAGAATTCAAATCCAAGCCGACGTAGAGTTTAGAAGGAAAGTGAGTTTATTCCTGAAGCAGTAAGACAGACAGAAAGCTACTGCACAGACAGAGCAGCCCCTCCTTGATGGGATTTGCTTCTTTTATGGAGGCTCATTTAATCGAGGAGTAGGGTATTCAATAAGGGGCAGGAATGTTCAGGATCTTTCCTGGAAAAGGCTGGAGACTCTGGGAAGAGCCCCGAGACCTTGTTGTGTCCTTGTATGGGCTTTCCTTCCTCTGATCATGGCACCGTGGGGGTGTGTTGTTTAGCATGCTAATGTATTACAATGAGCGTATAATGAGGCTACAGGTCACCATAAGGTGCAATTAGTCGCCATGTTGAATCCAGCTGGTCTTCTGCCAGTGTGAAGCTATAAATCCATTGAGGGTGGTCTTACTGTCTTCATGATAGTTCCTGTAGTCCTTATCCAGTATGGCCCTGTCACCACACACCCTATCTTCCTGGCTCTTAATGAAGTTGGCCCCCAAAGAGATCAAGCCAAGATGATGTGCTGCAGATGGAAAGAACACAATTGGTGTTGCAGGCTCTTTTGCATTCTCTGAGATCTGAGGCTGGTTTTTGGCTGAAACAGAGAGGGCATATGGTTATAGTGGAAAAGATGGGGGGGGTGATTCAAAGCATTCAGAGCTGGGTTCACATTCCTTCTCTGCCACGTCCCACGCGGCTTTGACACTACATTTCTGATGAGTCCTATAGTTAGTGGAAACCACAGACAGACACGCGTTTCTCAGAGGAACCGCTCTGAGTGCGGGATGAGATCATGCCGGCCAAGTGGTTGTCACTACATAGGTGCTCACTAAAGAGTGGACAGCTCTTTTTTATCCAGAAAAATAAAAGCAATCTAAGTAAGAAAGTGATGGTTTAGAGATTTTTTCAACTGTGAGAATTTCGAGCATAATTTTCTGGAATGTCAAGGATCTGTTAATGAGCTTTCCCAAGGGCGCGAGGTGTTGGGTTTGTGGTAACGCAAACCGTAAGAGAAGCACTGCACATGTCCTGTAAGCTTTGAATTCGATATTAAAACACACAGCACCATGCGAAGGAGTAAGATGCAAAATTCATATGAATGCTAGGATAAGCATAAGGCTTCAGAGAGACTGCCCACCAGGGAGAGGTCTTTTGGTGCTCAAACGCCCAGAGGTCTGAGCTCTGCAGCCCTCACCGGCTGGGCTACCTCGGTGGGAAGGTGAGAAGCCCTGGGTCCTGTTGAGGGGCTTCCCCAGACAGTGCTCAGATGGGAGCACTTTCCTCCCAGCCTTCCTGGAAGAGAACCTTCTGGGGAGAGGGACAGGCACGTGCAGGCTCCTGGCACGGTGTCCTTAGAAAGTCCTGTGGGGGTCATAGCAGCTGTGCACAGACCGTTTCTGGTTCTTCCAGGCTCTCTCAGTGGGACTGCATTCCCCTGGCCCCTGGAAATCAGGTGCGGCCACGTGACTCGTCGTGGCAGTAACATGTGGGCAGAAGTGATGTGACGCATCCTGGCAGAAGCCCCGAGCCGGTGTTCAGTGCCATGGTGCTCCATTCAGTCTCAGCCATCACGGGAATGGAATGGAACTTCTCTCAGCCTGGGTCCCCAAGTGAGGGTGGGACATGGCTAAGTCTCCCAGTTGGTCACGGTGGCACAAACATAAGCAAGACATAACCCCCTGTTGGTTGGAGTCTCTGGGCGTTGGGGATGTCCCCCCCCCCCACCCCCGTTACTGCAGCTGACCCAGGCTTATGCTGACTTGGCCACTTGAGGGCAGATGCGGAAAGGCAGATGGCTTTGTGGTGCCCGCACGGTCTGCACGGTGCCGGATTCACACCGACACTCGGGTTTGTTCTATTTCAGAGGTGTATTGAGGTCACCTGCCTGGCCGAGAAGATTCGGGTGAAGGTGACCGAGCGGTAAGATCGACAGCTGCCCCCCTCCCCGATCAGAGGGCGCCGCGCTGGTGGGCTGATGGGCGAATGAGGGGAAAAGGAGGCGAGGGGGACGTGCACCTGTTGCATGGCAAGGACTCTGCAGGTGCCTGCCCCACTCCCTCACGGTCACAGCCACCAGCCCACGGGCTTCGCTCTCACCCATCGCCTCCCTTTCATGGGTGAGACTATGGCATCTCAAGCGAGTCATGTAGTCAGAACCACAGAGTGTGTCAGAGTCCACGGGCACGCTCGGGCCGAGGAAGGGAACCGTGATGGGCAGCCTGTGTCATGTCCTCGGCTGTGACACTTCTCATCCAATTAGATCCAAGGAACTATTTTCTGATCACCGGGTCTAGAAAGGGCCTTGCCCCCTACCTCCACTCATGGTTTTCTTCTCTGTGTTTTTCTTCTGTGCTCTTACTTGTTGACTCTCAGCCTCGATGCTATAAATTCTAGCACAGGAAGGACCACATTGCCTCATTAACCCCTGGGTGCCCTGGCCCTGGGCAACGCTGGAACATGGGCCATTTAGTAAAGGGCCGCTTATGTTAAGAAAATCCCCTTGTGCCTGACCAGGCGGTGGCGCAGTGGAGAAAGCATCGGATTGGGATGCGGAAGGACCCAGGTTCGAGACCCTAGGATAGCCAGCTTGAGCATGGGCTCATCTGGCTTGAGCAAAAACTCACTAGCATGGTCCCAAGGTCACTGGCTCGAGCGGGGGGTTACTCAGTCTGCTGAAGGCCCGCGGTCATGGCACATATGAGAAAGCAATCAATGAACAACTATGGTGTCACAACGAAAAACTGATGATTGATGCTTCTCATCTCTCTCCGTTCCTGTCTGTCTGTCCCTATCTATCCCTCTATCTGACTCTCTCTCTGTCCCTGTAAAAAAAAAATCCCCTTGTGTTGCTGGAGGAACCCTTGAAGCAGGGTAGCATAGCGGTTAAAGCACAGACTCTGAAGCCAGACCCCCTGGGTTTGAACCCCAGCCTTGGTACTTCTTAGCTGTGTGACCTTGGGGAAGTTACTTAAGCTCTCTGTGACTGACTTATTATTCTCATCTGTTGAATGAAAGTAACACTAGTGAATTTCCTTGAAGACCACTGTGAGACTTGAATGATGTGTAAACAAGCTGTAAGGCATTTAGAACTGTGCCTGGTGTGTAGCAGAGCTCACGGAGTCTATGATGCTCATGGAGGACCAGTCATGTGGCTGTGTGAGTGTGCTGGACAGTGTCCATGAAGTGCTTCTTATAATCTTGTTAGAACCCGTGAAATTGGATAATACTACAATGGTGGAAGGCTACAGTGTCTGGAATAGTTGGGAACTACAGAGAGACCACAGAATTTGCAGTCAGATAGACCTGGAGTCCTAGCTTAGCCCTATGACTAACCCAGAGTGAGACTGAATGCTTGTGTCCTGGGGTTGAAACCTCATCTCCAATGTGACGGCATCGGCATCCGGAGGCAGGACTTGGGAGGGAATTAGGTCGTGAGGGTGCAGTCCACGTGAATGGGATTAGTGTCATCATTAAAGAGGCCTCGGAACCCCCCCCCCCCCCCCCCCACGGGAGAGTGCGTTGTGAGAAGGCAGCTGTCTATGAGCCAGGACCCAGTCGCCTCCAGACTGTGATTGGCTGTTATCTTGGTTTTGAACTTCCAGCCTCCAGAACTGAGAGAAATACATTTCTGTTGTTTGTAAACCACCCAGTCTCTAGTTTTCTTGTTGTAGCAGCAGCATTGACCAAGGCTCTGGCTGATTTGAGCAAAAGTGTCACCCACCCTGAGATTGTTTTCTCCGTCTGTAGCTGTGCTGCACTTCCTTGGCAAGCATGTTGCTGGAAAGGAGTGAAAATACAAAATTTAATGACAGAAACAGGAAAGACACACATGCACAGCTGACTGAGTATGTGGGCGAGACCTGGCTTGGTCTGTGGACACCTCCCTCACAGAGCAGGCAAGGTGCCTGTGAGTACCCGTGAACAGTGTCTGAACACGTGGATGAGTGGAGGTGGGTTTTTCTGAGTGAATGCAGAACAGAGACAGCATTTGCCCTTTCTGGCTGGTCCAATGATTAAAATGACATAAGACAGCTTAACAGGAGAAACGAATCCTATCTAATTATGTACCGTATTTCCCCAGGTATAAGTTGCTTCCATGTATAAGATGCACCTTAATTTTGGGGCCTGAAATTTGAAAAAAAAAGTATTACATAAAGTTATGGAACTCAAGTTTTATTCATCATAAAATTCATACAACTCCTCATCACTGTCAAAACTCCCATCCATTAGCTTGTCCTCATCTGTATCTGATGACGAATCACTGTCTTCAACAATGAGCACAAAAACAAGCACGGAAAAAGCGGGAAATGCAAGTAAAAAAAAAAAAATCTATAATCACTGTCTAAGACGCACCCAGTGTTAGACCCCAAATTTTTTGAAAAAAGGTGCATCTTATACATGGGGAAATATGGTACGTACATATGAGGGTGCCCTAAGAATATGAGACCCAAGGACAGTTATGTTCCATCTTGAGCTAGAAAGAGGGGGCTGTGGCTTGAAACATCAAAGGGCAGGAAGGGAACTCACATGGGGATGGGAAAGTGAATGTTCGGTAACTCTGTGTTTGTCGAGCCATCTTTCCCCGTGGGGCGCAGAGAAGACTTTGATCAAATGGGTCTTTCTAGGTCCCTCTTCGTCTGCCCTGCCTTGTTCATCTCACCCCCTAGTTCTCTGTGATGGTCTCCCCTTTCTGGAGCAAGCCTTCTAGTTACTTCTTTTAGGAAGTTAGGGGGGAACATCAACGATTCTTCCTGAGTCGTTTGTTTCTTAAACAAAAAGATAATAAACTGCTTAAAATAATCAATATCCCAAAGAGGCATATTACGGGGTGGCAAACTCTGCCTCCCTTCACAGGCTAGGTCTTGAAAAGCTTATACTCAGGTGAGGTAGGAGAGGTTATGTAGGGGACAAGATTTTCTCGCTGACTAGGTGACATTCTGGCATTGAGAATCATATGTTGGTGATGTCCCCACGCACACAGGTTCGTGGTGCCTTCCTCACGAGGCATGCGGTGCACGAACAGCTCTTTGCTAATGTGCCAGAAAACCGACCGATCACAGGGTCAAGTCTTTCACTGACTACTGACTACACAGGAACAAGGAAATCCAACCCACGGCTCCTAGAAGATTCCCTCGTGGCTGCGACACTTTTGCTTGCTAACTGTAACTGAAATGATCCGTGGTTTTTCTAGAACAGGAATCGAATCCATCGACCTATGGCTCTGTCACGCTTGTTTGGGAGATATGCCAATTGGTTACATTAATCTGGGAGAAAATAGCGGTGAGCCGGTCTCTCATCCCTCACCTGTGCAGTAAACCTTGGGAGGGCTTTTACTCCAGTTGAATAGATTAATCTGTTCCTTGTATAAATAAAACCGTGAGCTGAAACATCACAACAAACTGCTAGTCTGCGCCCTACACCACGAAATATCAGCTTTATTAGTTCCATTCTTCAAGACATTGTGAAATAATGAAAAGCACATTGTGTAACCAAGATAGGGTACATTTCAATGCATGCAAATCCCAATGACCTTGGTTTTCTAACTAAGTGTAAATTATTCAGTAACAATGGAATAAATTGAACTGTTATCCATTCAAAACAAGATTGCTATTATTCACTAAGACAAAGCCCACATGAGCTGCCTCTTGCACACAAAATACATCATGGGTAGTTGGGCAATTCAACTTCTCTGAAGCATTTGTTTCAAAATTCAGGAAGTAGAGGCATCAGCAAAGCTAGATTCTATTTGACCTTGACAGTGATCACAGTGTAACTTTAGATAAATTAAGTGGTGGTGGTGGGGTAAACAGATTACTATTATTATTTGGTAAACAAGAGGGAAAAACAAATGTTAATAAATTTTGCAAATTACTTGTTGGTTACTTCCTTATTAGTAAATGTGCTACCCCATTTTAGAGAGATGGTGGAGAAATGATGAATGAAAATTTTGTAAGCCAATGGGACACTTCTTGAGATAATAAAGAGAGTGATCGTCTGATGCTGTTTTAATAGATGAGCAAGTAGAGACTTGGAGAGGGAAGTGACGTCCAAGTCCAGGCAGCCAATTAGGCATGCGGTCAGAAGGCAAACTCAGGACCCAGCCTCCCAGGCCAGGCTGCTCCCAGGCCCCTGCACCTCTGGGACGTCCGCCCGGCCCCAGGGTGGATTGTATGTCCTTTCCTTACTCAGCTGCGAAGCCTTGGAGGGCAGAGGTGAGGTTCTCTCTTAGTTCTCACCCGTAGGGACCCCAACTTTGAGCCTGGCACAGTCTCTTCCTGGAGGGAATGACTGCTGATTTGAGGCTGGAGAGGGGAATGCAACTGAAAAGTGGGTTGTTTTAACTTAACTGACAACTGCAGACCTACTCATGTTCTAGCTCCTTGTCACCCCAGGTGACCCACTCAGGGTTTTTTTTTTTTAAAATCTAAGGCTGAGATGGGGTTAGATTTTCAGTGAGCATTTGGGAGATTCCTGTATATAACTGGTGAGTTTTGCTGAGTAGAGGTTTTGAAACACTGTCTTAAGTTAAAAAGGCTCAGGAGGACATGAAGGTAGAAAATTCAGTTGCTCGTAAGTGACCTCCTTGGCATACTGCAGCGAAAGAGTTAGCTGGCAAGAGTGAATCTTCAAAGAATTAACTTACAAAACTACGTGTTTAATGCTGCAGCCTCAGCGGAAGGAGCCAGAGAACGGGAGACAGTGCTGTGTGTGGGGAAAGTTACCGGTGGTCGGTGGACCGGGCGAGGAGGGCCAGCCAAGTTGGCACCCCGCGTGAGGAACACGGCACTGGGGACAGGTCTTTTAAACGAGCCACGCTCTGCATAACAGCATCGTGCTTCCTGAGGCTCTGTGGGTGGGCCTTTAAGATGGCCGGTGGCCTGGAGCCACCCTCCAGGGCCACAGTGAGCTGAGAAGCCAGGCTGATTCTTGTCATGCCTCCAAATTCTTGATGTTTCTCAAGGAGTGCAGCAGCCATTGAAGTAATACCCATTGTGACAGCTACAAGCAGGAAAGCACATTTAAAAAAACACTTTTCCAAGCTGCAACACCAGTTCCTCTCCTTCCTAATGTGGTGTATTCTACACTCAGGTGCAATGTTGGTAGACAGCCTGTGGGAAGAATTAGGAAGAGAGTGGAGTATTCTTCTTCTTCTTTTATTTTTTTGTATTTTTCTGAAGTGAGAAGTGGGGAGGCAGAGAGACAGACTCCGCATGCGCCCAACTGGGATCCACCTGGCATGCCCACCAGGGGGCGATGCTCTGTCCATCTGGGGTGTTGCTCCCCTGCAATTGGAGCCATTCTAGCACCTGAGGTGGAGGCCATGGAATCGTCCTCAGCATCCAGGCCAACTTTGCTCCCAATGGAGCCTTGGCTGTGGGAGGGGAAGAGAAAGATAGAAAGGAAGGAGAGGGGGAGGGGTGGAAAAGCAGATGGGCACTTCTCCTGTGTGCCCTGGCCGGGAATCGAACCTGGGACATCCACACTCCGGGCCGACGCTTTACTGCTAAGCCAACTGGCCAGGGCCAAGAGTGGAATATTCTGAAGATAGCTCCAGCTTTGGAACCAGACATAACTGGGTTGCAACTTGAGCTTCACCATTTCCTTGCTAAATGACCTTTTGTAAATAACTGGTTCCTCTGAGTCTCAGTTTCCTTATCTGGGATGTGGTGACAAAGATATTTACCTTGATAGCCATAGTGTTTAATACAATATTTCTATTACAGCTTATACTAGTGCCCAGCATATAGTAGATGCGGGTACTGACAATGATGCCGCTAATGGTAGCAGCTGTGGTGGTAGTGATGGTTATAGTTGTGGTTATCGTGGTGATCATCGTGGTTTTGGTGCTGGTGATGGTTATCGTGATGGTGGTGGTTATCGTGGTGGTGGTAGTCATCGTGGTGGTGGTGGTCATCGTGGAGGTAGTGGGTCTGACTTATCACTCAGTGTTTTGAGGTATATGATTCTTCATTGTGATTGGCACACAGCACCCAAACACATTAGATTCATGGAATTTGCTGGCTGGAAGGAATCCTAAAGACTTTTTCTCCACTCTTCTATATGTGATGCCTAAGTGCATTTAAATTGGTATTTCATCCTTTGTTTCAACATCTTCCTGCTGGGATATTCCATAACTTATTACCCCTGATGTTGATCAAATAAGTTTTTATTTTTTGTTTTGTTTTGTTTTTGATTAATCATTTTCTAACCTAGAAAAAGGGGTTGATAAGGCCCAGATAAAGATTGTGGTAGTGGGTAGAAGTCATGCATGTCACATATCAGGACAAGAGCACAACTGCTCCTTCCTCTCCCTTCTCTTTCCTTTCCCAGGAGCTGCTGGTTTCATCTTTGGCTGGTTCTACTTTGTAGCAAGTCCTGACATCCTGGGCCTTTACCCATTAGTCTCCATTTCCCTCTTTGTGGCCACATGGGATGAGCTGAGTTAGTCTTTCTTAACACAGCCTTGCAGACTTCACTCTTGTGCCCGGGTGTGATCTCACTTCTAGTCCCCAGTACCTTTGGTCACTCCTTATTGCCACATGGTGTCCAGTCCCCTTTGCTCATTCTATTCTTCTTGGTGTGTCTGTTAACTTCCTGCTCACACTGTGGTGCCCGTGAGGGTAAGCACTGGAAGAGAATTCAGAGAGCACCTCATCTTTTGTTTTGTATCTGGAGACACGAGGCCCCATGTGAGGAGTATTAGTACAGCCAATTCTGCCCTGGTCAGGGGCATGCCACAGCAAGTGTGATCTGATTTATGACGTCCTGTGGCAACAACTTTTATAGTTTCATCACAATGTTTCCCTAATCCTTCCAGAAAAGGATCCAGACACAGCCAAAGGGTTTTGTTGGATTGAAGAGCATCTGGTTTCCTTAGGAAAATTGTTGTCTGCTAACATTTTACATCCAACACCACTTGTTGTTTCTCAGCACAGCCACTTGGAATTTGGATGAGAATCTGTCCTTTGAAGCCAGTGCAACTGTGACATGTAGGAGCACGAAGTTGCTTCTTTTTATTCCACATGGTGACAGGGCTAGTGAAGAAGGCAGGGCTCCCCTCTGGGCTGGGGCTAAATACCTCCTTGGTCACACCCAGCAGTGCAACTGCAGGTAAATTGTTCCATGTCTCTGAGCCTCGGTTTCCTTTCCTTAAAAAAGGGTAAAAAATTATTACCTAATAGTAGGGTGGTAGGAAGAAAATGTAGAAATAATGCATTAAAGGCCTTTTTTTTGGAACTGTAAAAGCATGACACACAAGCACATTTTCTTGCAATCTAGTCTAAATTAACTTGGGACTCCCCAGTACTCTTCTGGGAATTCACAGCTGTCTTGCTCACCTGAAGCAGGTTGCTGAGTTTGGAATGTACCCGAGTGTATTGAATTGGTTTTCCTTTTATCAAGGGCAAATTCAAGGGTGTTCTTTCTGGCTACGTCAATATATGGTGAGTTTTCTGTCCTCTGAGCCTAGTTCTACCTATTCTATTTTGTATGGTGAGTCATAGTTACGTTCTCCGTCGTGTTTGTCTTCTCTCTAACTCAGGGGTCCCCAAACTTTTTACACAGGGGGCCAGTTCACTGTCCCTCAGACCATTGGAGGACCGGACTATAAAAAAAACTATGAACAAATCCCTATGCACACTGCACATATCTTATTTTAAAGTAAAAAAAACAAAACGGGAACAAATACAATATTTAAAATAAAGAACAAGTAAATTTAAATCAACAAACTGACCAGTATTTAAATGGGAACTATGTTCCTCTCACTGACCACCAATGAAAGAGGTGCCCCTTCCAGAAGTGCGGCAGGGGCTGGATAAATGGCCTCAGGGGGCCGCATGTGGCCCGCGGGCCGTAGTTTGGGGACCCCTACTCTAACTGGTCTTTAGCAAATTTGTCAAGTCAAGGACTTAAAAGGGTCTCCAACAAAATCTCCCTTTCACATCTACTAGTAAGTGTATAAAAATAGAGTCTATGAGGCAGAGATAAGAGTTGAGAACATGTTAAGAATCCTTCAATTTTTAATGCCTGGATTATAGTGAGGGTAATTTTTTAAAAAAAGTTTTTGACCATTTGTCTTTCCTTTTTCTTTTTTAAAAATAAATTTCCCATTTGCATCACTTCCTATTATTGCATTGACTATTTTTGTAATTGCATTTTCACAGCATTAAATTCATCAGATTTTGCTTTCTGATTATTTTTTTTTTTGGTGAAACACTTTGAAAGTCTTCTTGTATATAAAGATTATGTAAATATTCAGCAATTTTATCAAACTATTTTTATGTATTTTAAAAAACGAAGTCTTGAATTTATCTAGAACTTAGGTTATAAAATATAAATCGGGGCTCTAACATGGTATATTTCCCCTAAAGGGTTAGCAAAAAGTTTCATTGCTATTGCCCCCTGAAATCCTTTCCCTTCTTATTGGAATGCTTTCTGAAGAATGAACAAAATTATATTATCCTATTGATAATAGACTACCACTTTTCTGTTTCTATTTACTTTAGCTTTTAAATTAATTTTGATAGGTTTTATGGCATGGCTCATCTCCTTTTATTTCTACAGGATGTCCCACTGAGTTTTATAGATTTATTCTTATAGATAAACTTTAGGATGTTTAGTCTCCCCAAACATTTCATTGTAGTTCGACTGACACTACATTACCTTCATTGAGATCAAAGAGACTCCAGAAAACAACACAAGGAAACAAATAACAGCAGGGTAGAAATTCAGGTTCAGCTAAAACTATATGGGAGAGGACAAAATCATGAGTGAAGCTTGGATGGAGAAAAGTGAGAGAGAGAAAAGATCAGAAGAAAGGTGATGTAAACACAGACTAGAAAATGAATGACAGCTGGGCCCAGAGAGCCAATATTCAAAATTGTACAGTGTAAAAATTTCCTAAACTAAAGTAAGCAGTGAACATATGATGTGAACTTTATCAGAAAGATTTAATAAAATCTGACAAACATCTTGATGTGTCCTGGTGGAAATACTGAAGTCCATGGGTAACAAAAGAATATTGGAAAACTTCACACAGAAAACCCCGCAAATAACCCAACAAGTACAGTAGAAAAAATTCAGGGTGACTTCTGCGTAACATCAGATAAAGGCAGTCAATGGAACAATATTTATAAAATCTGGGGGAAGAATTGTGATTCAAAAATTCTATACCCAGCCAAACTGTCATTTATAATTTTAACGAAGTACATTTTCTTATTACAAAAACACGCTCATTGTAGAAAATAAAATCATAGTGTTAAAAAGTTTTAAACCAGGGGCCCGCAGACTAATCCACGAAGTTCAAAATATTTTGGATAAAATTAAGTAAGTCCGTGGATTAGTCTGCGGGGCTGCACAAAATTGTTCGGTGGGCCGCATGCGGCCCATGGGCCGCGAGTTTGAGACCCCTGATTTAAACAAAAATGGGAAGAGGACATGAACAGACACTTCTCCCAGGAAGAAATACAAATGGCCAACAGATATTTGAAAAGATGCTCATCTTCTTTAGTTATTAGAGAAATGCAAATCAAAACTGCAATGAGATACCACCTCACACCTGTTAGATTAGCTATTATTAACAAGACAGGTAATAGCAAATGTTGGAGAGGCTGTGGAGAAAAAGGAACCCTCATACACTGTTGGTGGGAATGTAAAGTAGTACAACCGTTATGGAAGAAAGTATGGTGGTTCCTCAAAAAACTGAAAGTAGAACTACCTTATGACCCAGCAATCCCTCTACTGGGTATATACCCCTAAAATTCAGAAACATTGATACGTAAAGATACATGCAACCCCATGTTTATTGCAGCATTGTTTACAGTGGCCAGGACATGGAAACAACCAAAAAGCCCATCAATAGAAGACTGGATAAAGAAGATGTGGCACATATACACTATGGAATACTACTCAGCCATAAGAAATGATGTCATCGGATCATTTACAGCAAAATGGTGGGATCTTAATAACATTATACGAAGTGAAATAAGTAAATCAGAAAAAACCAGGAACTGCATTATTCCATACATAGGTGGGACATAAAAGTGAGACTAAGAGACATTGATAAGAGTGTGGTGATTATGGGAGGAGGGGGGAGAGGGAAAGGGAAAGGGGGAGGGGGAGGGGCACAAAGAAAACTAGATAGAAGGTGACAGAGGACAATCTGACTTTGGGTGATGGGTATGCAACATAATTGAACAACAAGATAACCTGGACATGTTATCTTTGAATATATGTATCCTGATTTATTGATGTCACCCCATTAAAAAAATAAAATTATTAAAAAAAAAGTTTTTAACATCTTAAAAACTCAAAACCATATGGAATTCAGATTTTTAAAATACCCATTTCTCCACTTTTCCCCTTGTTTTTCTGCAGCTACACAGTGAGGCTTAGGGTCTGTGTGGATAGGACTTATTTATGCTCATTCTGCTGTCCCACCCCTCATGACTATGTCTGGAATCTGGTTCTCTATTTGGTTTTGGTTAAAGTGGAATTGAGAAACCAGTGAGGAATGAAACAGACTGTGTATCTGCAGAACTGAGGTTCAAGTGCGTCCCTGAGTTTCAGATGCAAAACAGGCCAAGCTGCATGGTTCCCAAATGGACTAAACTCTCAGCCATTTAGAGTTTAGTAAACCAGAGTGGTCAGGGGGTTCGTGTGAAACAAGGCCATTCCATGGAGAGAACTTGGCAGACACAAGTTTTGTATATTTGGTCTTCCCTTAATTTGTGTGACCTTAGCTTCTTAGATTGCAGAGCCTATTTTTTTTTGTGTGTGTGGACACATAAAATGATGGTA
The DNA here is from genome assembly GCF_036850765.1 of Saccopteryx bilineata. Lineage (NCBI taxonomy): Eukaryota > Metazoa > Chordata > Mammalia > Chiroptera > Emballonuridae > Saccopteryx > Saccopteryx bilineata. The sequence goes on from NC_089495.1 coordinate 140,435,285, forward strand.
ATGATGTCTGTCTTATATAGTTGCTCTGAAGGTTAAATAAAACGATGTGTTTAAAACACCCAGCACAGCTAGGCACTGAATATTAACAAATTAATTAAGTGGTAAGCTGTTTGTTAAGATACCAATTTAGGAAACACACAGTAACATTATCTTCATTTCAGTGCTGAATGAAGAAAAGTAAATGCTTCGAACCAAGAGCTCACAAAATTAAACATTTCCTTAACATCTGGGGCAAGTAATTAATTCTCATATTCACAAACTTTGGTGATACATTATCGAGTAGTGTAGGCCTCTTGTGAATGATAACTTTTTTTTTTTGAATAAATTTTTATTAATGGTAATGGGATGACATTAATAAATCAGGGTACATATATTCAAAGAAAACATGTCTAGGTTATTTTGTCATTAAATTATGTTGCGTACCCCTCGCCCAAAGTCAGATTGTCCTCCACCACCCTCTATCTAGTTCTCTGTGCCCCTCCCCCTCCCCCTAACTCTCTCCCTCCCTCCCTCCCCTGTCCTCCCTCCCCCCACCCCTGGTAACCACCACACTCTTGTCCATGTCTCTTAGTCCCATTTTTATGTTCCACCAATGTATGGAATCATGTAGTTCTTGTTTTTTTCTGATTTACTTATTTCACTCCTTATAATGTTATCAAGATCCCACCATTTTGCTGTAAATGATCTGATGTCATCATTTCTTATGGCTGAGTAGTATTCCATATTGTATATGTGCCACATCTTCTTTATCCAGTCTTCTATTGAAGGGCTTTTTGGTTGTTTCCATGTCTTGGCCACTGTGAACAGTGCTGCAATGAACATGGGGCTACATGTGTCTTCACGTATCAATGTTTCTGAGGATTTGGGGTATATACCCAGTAGAGGGATTGCTGGGTCATAAGGTAGTTCTATTTGCAGTTTTTTGAGGAACCACCATACTTTCCTCCATAATGGTTGTACTACTTTACAGTCCCACCAACAGTGAATGAGGGTTCCTTTTTCTCCACAGCCTCTCCAACATTTGCTATTACCCGTCTTGTTGATAATAGCTAATCTAACAGGGGTGAGGTGGTATCTCATTGTAGTTTTGATTTGCATTTCTCTAATAACTAATGAAGCTGAGCATCTTTTCATATATCTGTTGGCCATTTGTATCTCTTCCTGGGAGAAGTGTCTGTTCATGTCCTCTTCCCATTTTTTTATGGGATTGTTTGTTTGTTTGTTGTTGAGTTTTATGAGTTCTTTGTAAATTTTGGATATTAGGCCCTTATCTGAGCTGTTGTTTGAAAATACCTGTTCCCATTTAGTTGGCTGTCTGTTTATTTTTATATCAGTTTCTCTTGCTGAGCAAAAACTTTTTATTCTGATGTAGTCCCATTCATTTATCTTTGCCTTCACTTCTCTTGCCATTGGAGTCAAGTTCATAAAATGTTCTTTAAAACCCAGGTCCATGATTTTAGTACCTATGTCTTCTTCTATGTACTTTATTGTTTCAGGTCTTATATTTAGGTCTTTGATCCATTTTGAATTAATTTTAGTACACGGGGACAGGCTGTAGTCGAGTTTCATTCTTTTGCATGTGGCTTTCCAGTTTTCCCAACACCATTTGTTGAAGAGGCTTTCTTTTCTCCATTGTATGTTGTTGGCCCCTTTATCAAAGATTATTTGACCATATACATGTGGTTTTATTTCTGGGCTTTCTATTCTGTTCCATTGGTCTGAGTGTCTATTTTTCTGCCAATACCATGCTGTTTTGATTATCGTGGCCCTATAATATAGTTTAAAGTCAGGTATTGTAATGCCCCCAGCTTCATTCTTTTTCCTTAGGATTGTTTTGGCTATTCGGGGATTTTTATAGTTCCATATAAATCTGATGATTTTTTGTTCCATTTCTTTAAAAAATCTCATAGGGATTTGATGGGAATTGCATTAAATTTGTATATTGCTTTGGGTAATATGGCCATTTTGATTATATTTATTCTTCCTATCCAAGAACAAGGAATATTTTTCCATCTCATTGTATCTTTTTCGATTTCCCTTAACAATGCTTTGTAATTTTCATTATATAGGTCCTTTACGTTCTTTGTTATGTTTATTCCTAGGTATTTTATTTTTTTTGTTGCAATCGTGAAGGGGATTATTTTTTTGAGTTCATTTTCTAATATTTCATTGTTGGCATATAGAAAGGCTATGGACTTTTGTATGTTAATTTTGTATCCTGCGACCTTACTGTATTGGTTTATTGTTTCTAATAATCTTTTTGTGGAGTCCTTCGGGTTTTCGATGTATAGGATCATATCATCAGCAAAAAGTGATACCTTTACTTCTTCTTTTCCGATATGGATGCCTTTTATTTCTTTGTCTTGTCTGATTGCTCTGGCCAGAACTTCTAGCACCACGTTAAATAAGAGTGGAGAGAGTGGACAACCCTGTCTTGTTCCTGATTTAAGGTAGAAAGTCCTCAGTTTTATGCCGTTTAATAGGATGTTGGCTGATGGTTTATCATATATGGCCTTTATCATGTTGAGATATTTTCCTTCTATACCCATTTTGTTGAGAGTCTTAAACATAAAATTGTGTTGTATTTTATCAAAAGCCTTTTCTGCATCTATTGATAAGATCATGTGGTTTTTGTTCTTTGTTTTGTTGATATGGTGTATTACGTTAACCGTTTTGCGTATGTTGAACCATCCTTGAGATTCTGGGATGAATCCCACTTGATCATGATGTATTATTTTTTAATATGTTGTTGTATTCGGTTTGCCAGTATTTTGTTTAGTATTTTAGCATCTGTATTCATTAGAGATATTGGTCTGTAGTTTTCTTTCTTTGTGCCATCCTTGCCAGGTTTTGGTATGAGGGTTATGTTGGCCTCATAAAATGTGTTTGGAAGTATTGCTTCTTCTTCAATTTTTTGGAAGACTTTGAGTAGAATAGGAACCAAGTCTTCTTTGAATGTTTGATAGAATTCACTAGTATAACCATCTGGGCCTGGACTTTTATTTTTGGGGAGGTTTTTAATAGTTTTTTCTATTTCCTCCCTGCTGATTGGTCTGTTTAGGCTTTCTGCTTCTTCATGACTCAGTCTAGGAAGGTTGTATTGTTCTAGGAATTTATCCATTTCTTCTAGATTGTTGTATTTGGTGGCATATAATTTTTCATAGTATTCTACAATAATTCTTTGTATATCTATGATGTCTGTGGTGATCTCTCCTCTTTCATTTTGGATTTTATTATTTGAGTCCTGTGCCTTTTTCCTTGGTGAGTCTTGCCAAGGGTTTGTCAATTTTGTTGATCTTTTCAAAGAACCAGCTCCTTGTTTTATTGATTTTTTCTATAGTTTTTCTGTTCTCTATTTTGTTTATTTCTGCTCTGATTTTTATTATGTCCTTTCTTCGGCTGGTTTTGGGTTGTCTTTGTTCTTCTTTTTCTAGTTCCTTAAGGTGTGAAGTTAAGTGGTTCACTTGGGCTCTCTCTTGTTTGTTCATATAGGCCTGAAGTGATATGAACTTTCCTCTTCTTACTGCTTTTGCTGCATCCCAGAGATTCTGATATGTCGTATTTTCATTTTCATTTGTCTGTATATATCTTTTGATCTCTGCGCTTATTTCTTCTTTGACCCATTCATTTTTTAAAAGTATGTTGTTTAGTTTCCACATTTTTGTGGGTTTTTCCCCCTCTTTTTTGCAGTTGAATTCTAGTTTCAAGGCTTTATGATCAGAAAATATGCTTGGTACAATTTCAATTTTTCTAAATTTGCTGATATTGTCTTTGTGGCCCAACATATGGTCAATTCTTGAGAATGTTCCATGTACACTAGAGAAAAATGTATACTCTGTCGCTTTGGGATGAAGTGTCCTGTAGATGTCTATCATATCCAGGTGTTCTAGTATTTCATTTAAGGCCACTATATCTTTATTGATTCTCTGTTTGGATGACCGATCTAGAGCCGTCAGCGGTGTATGGTGTATTGAGGTCTCCAAGTATGATTGTATTTTTGTTAGTTTTTGTTTTAAGGTCAATAAGTAGCTGTCTTATATATTTTGGTGCTCCTTGGTTTGGTGCATATATATTAAGGATTGTTATGTCTTCTTGATTCAACTTCCCCTTAATCATTATGAAATGACCATTTTTGTCTCTGAGTACTTTTTCTGTCTTGTAGTCAGCATTATTAGATATGAGTATTGCTACGCCTGCTTTTTTTTGGGTGTTGTTTGCTTGGAGTATTGTTTTCCAGCCTTTCACTTTGAATTTGTTTTTATCCTTGTTGCTTAGATGTGTTTCTTGTAGGCAGCATATAGTTGGATTTTCTTTTTTAATCCATTCTGCTACTCTGTGTCTTTTTATTGGTAAGTTTAATCCATTTACATTTAGTGTAATTATTGACACTTGTGGGTTCCCTACTGCCATTTTATAAATTGCTTTCTGTTAGTTTCGTATCTAGTTTGATTCTTCTCTTTTGTTTTTCTATCATTTGTTTTTGTTTGTTTGTGTTCCATACTTCTTTCCTCTGTTGCTACCTTTTTTAAGTCAAGTGTTTTTGTGGTGGTTTTTTCAAGGGTGGTTACCATTAAGTAATGAAAAGTGTACCTACCATATTCATTGTAGTACCCTATCTTATAAGTATTTCTGTACTTCATCGTCCTTTGCTACTGTTAATCTCCATCCTCTCCCCCATTTTTTTCCTTTGTTGTCACAGTTTAAGTTTGGTTTTATTGTGTTCTTGGTGGAGCTGTTACTTGTGGTGTTGTTTTCTTTTGTTCTCTGAATCTCGTTGGAAAACCCCCTTTAGTATTTCCTGGAGTGGGGGCTTTCTGTTGATAAATTCTCTCATCATTTCTGTATTTGTGAATGTTTTTATATCTCCTTCATACTTGAAGGATAGCTTTGATGGGTATAGTATTCTTGGCTGAAAGTTCCTCTCTTTCAGGGCTTTAAATATTGGGGTCCACTCTCTTCTAGCTTGTAGAGTTTCTGCTGAGAAATCTGATGATAATCTAATAAGCCTTCCTTTATATGTTGTACTCTTCTTTTCCCTGGCTGCCTTGAGAATTTTTCTTTGTCATTGGTTTGTGTCATCTTTATTATGATGTGCCTTGGAGTGGGTTTGTTGGGGTTAAGAAAACTCGGTGTTCTGTTTGCTTCTTGAATTTGAGGCTTTAGTTCTTTCCACAGGCTTAGGAAGTTCTTGTCTATTATTTGTATGAGTATATTCTCCATTCCATTTTCTTTCTCTTCTCCCTCTGATATACCTATTATTCTTATGTTATTCTTTCTGATGGAGTCAGACAATTCCTGTAGGGCTTTCTCGTTTTTTATTATTTTTGAGTCTCTTTCTTCTTCTCTCTGTTGTGCCTCAAGTTGTTTGTCTTCTATTTCACTAATCCTATCCTCAATCTGGGCTGTTCTGTTAGCTAAGCTTGTTACCTCGTTTTTCAGCTCGTGAATTGAGTTTTTCATTTCTGTTTGATTTGTTTTTATAGTTTCAATTTCCTTGGTAATATATTTTTTGTGTTCATTGAGTTGTTTTCTGATCTCCCTAAATTGCCTTTCTGTGTTTTCTTGTATATCTCTGAGTATTTTTAAGATTTCTATTTTAAATTCTCTGTCATTTAGCTCCAAGGCTTCCAATATGTTAAGTCTTTTCTCCATAGATTTTTCCACATCTATTTGTGTTACCTCTCTTTCTTTTGTATCCATAATATTTGATTTCCTCTTTCTTATTGGCATCTGAGGGTGGTCTTGTTGATAGCACTAATTAGAATTAATAAAGAGTAAAAAGTAAAAAAAAAAAAAAAGTAAAACACCCCACAAAAAAAAAACAGTAATAATTTATTATTGCCCCCTTTTTCCTTTCTTCTCTTTCCCTCCTCTCCCCTCCTCAGGGAAATATCGTGCCTATAATGGAGGGCCTGATTTGGGGTGAAGAGTTCAAGGGGCAAAAAAAATGGAGTAGGGACCTACTAAATGCAAAAAAAAAAAAAAAAAGGAAGAAAATTTTAGACAAGCATAAGATGATTTGCTTGTAAGTGATGGTCAACTAAGAGATATAATGAGAGGGATAAGAGGGAACCAGAAAAAAGGACCAAAAAAAAGAATAATAAAGAAGAAAAAGTAAAAATAATAAGTAAAAATCTGTTGTATTAAGTGGAGCAAAGACTAAATACAATGGAGACCTTGGGTTGGGAGGACCCAAAATGCCACAAAAATAAACAAACAAGAAAAAAACAAAAACAAAAGCAAAAAAGAAAAATAAAGCCAAAAAAAGCCTTGAGTCCCAAATTAACTAATTTGTTCGTGATTGAGGATTAAATGGGAGGAAAGTAAAACGAGAAAAGAAAAAATGAATAGAAAGGAAAAAATAAGAAAAAGAGAAAAACGAAGGAAGAAATAAAAAAGGAAGAGAAAAAAACAAAATAAAGCAAATCAAAAAAAAAAAAACAAAAGAGGAGAGAGTGAGAGTTAAGTGTTTTGGAGTATAACCTTAAAGGAGGGTGAGGATGAAGAAGAGAAATAAAATGTAACACTCATGGGTAGTGTAGTTCAAGAAAAGGGAAGCATAAGATGGGCAGAGAATAGAAGGACCGAGGTGGAGGAAATAAAGGCAATAAGATAGAAGAAACAAACAACAACAACAAAAAAATTAGTGGAACAAGTTGTAAAGTCTGTGGATTTTTCTTGATTTTGAGAGGTTAACTTCTTCCTTTTTCTTTTCTCTCCCTCTTCCTGGTCAGTGACTCTGTACCCCAGGCTCTGCCCCTGTGTCACACTTAGGTAGGGATTTGCAGTTGATGGGATTCTATGGCAATGTCATATAATTGGCTTTAGTCTTGCTGGTAGTCAAGGCTTGCTGGCGTTTGCAGGGTCCAACAATGAGAGAGTTTGCTTTCCTGGATTCTCTCTCCTAGTCCCCCCTTCCTGAATTAGCAGCCTGGTGATCCAGCTATAAGGCTGCAACTGCTTCTGCCTGGGGAGTAAGAGGCTCAAAGAGCTGGGAAATCCCCACTCTATCCCCACTCAGTGCAAGGCTTTGGGAAAGGCTCTGGCAGTCAGGGCCTCCAGCGTAATCAGGCGGGGGTGGGAGTCAATTGTTGTCAAGGTGACTGTTCAGCGCCTAGCATTCAGTTGGACCTCTCAACCCAGGCTTTCCACACTTTGTAGCCTGTTTTGGCTGGGAAGAAGAGGCACTAGTCTCTGCTTGCGACTAGTGTAGTATAGATCTTATTATCTGCCAAGTCCTTCTTGTTAGCGTTTATCCCTGAATATGGAGGCTCTATCAATCAGAAGTTGCCCCCGCCTCTCCTTGTCTTGGGTCGCTGAACTGAGAGAGATCTTATCAATTAGAACTGAGGGTGCGCAGATTTCATGGGTTAAGCTAATTTCAATGATTGGGTCGCAGCTGTGCTCCCGAAGGTATTTTAGGCTGCCTGCGCGCGCCCCTCCCCCAACGCTTGATTGTTAGCTTGAATGGCTGGGTGAGGTGCCCCGCCCACGGAGAGAATCTCCCAAGTAGAAGACCACCCTGGTGCCTCTCCCGCTCGCCCTGCCGCTGGCGGCTGGATCGCACCAGGCGCAGGATAATGGGGCACCCTGGGTGTGCGGGCCAGTAGGGCGCTCTGGGCGTGTGGAATGCCCAGGGCATGCACGCGAATGGGGTGCTCCGGGCACCGGTGGCTGGCGACTCTCACTCGCAGTGTGCGGGCCGCTGGGAACGTTAGCGGTGTTCGCTCTGCAACCGGACCGGTCGCGCGCTGGCGGCTGCTCACTGCTCCCGAGTGTGGGCGGTGCTCGCTCTGCAACTGTATGGGGTGCGCGCCGCGGCTGCTGGCTCCCGAGTGTGGGCGGTGCTTGCTCTGCAACTGGACCAGGTGCGCCCGCGGCTGCTCGCGGCTCCCGAGTGTGGGCTGACTCACCACAGGCGCACTCCCTCGTGGCTTGAATGAACGTCCCTGCGGTAGCTTCCTCCACACCCTCCTCTCAGATTCAAGTGATAACAGTCCTTTCGCTTTCAGTTTGTGTGGAACTCCGGAATGCTCCGAGGATAAATTTTTCTGTTTCTAGTTGATAAATTTGTTGTGATTTAGGGGAGATCTGTCGGACGCGCTGCTCACGGCGCCATTTCTGTGACGTCACTCCGAATGATAACTTTTTAATTCATTCACCTCACGGGTTCTGATTAGTCCTGATTTATAGCTTCGTTTGCATAAACTTGAGAGGGGACACAGTGTGTCTTTTGTGTGCACATATGTCCTCTGGGGTTCAGCTCCAAACCAGCCCCTCCCCGCTCCCAGTCTGGCTTGTTCCTCATGCCTAAGAGTTTCCTGCAGTTTCTCATGTCCTGGGCCAAGCAGGCAAGCCATAGAGCAGGGGTCCCTAAACTACGGCCCGTGGGCCACATGTGGCCCCCTGAGGCCATTTATCCAGCCCCTGCAGCACTGCGGGAAGGGGCACCTCTTTCATTGGTGGTCAGTGTGAGGAGCATAGTTCCCATTGAAATACTGATCAGTTTGTTGATTTAAGTTTAATTGTTCTTTATTTTAAATATTGTATTTGTTCCCGTTTTGTTTTTTTACTTTAAAATAAGATATGTGCAGTGTGCATAGGGATTTGTTCATAGTTTTTTTGTAGTCCGGCCCTCCAATGGTCTGAGGGACAGTGAACTGGCCCCCTGTGTAAAAAGTTTGAGGACCCCTGCCATAGAGTAATCTCTCCTATCGCAGGTCTTAAGAAACATCGTGTCTCTTTTCTTTTTTCCCCTCTATCAGCTCTGTTTTCTGCCCCTGGTTGTCCTCATGGGATCAGAGCCAAAGGCTATCAGTGTGGCTTGGTAGAAAGATCTTTTAGGCTTGGCTCCAGAAAACTTCGGTTTAGGGTTGACCCTGGTACCTATCTACCATTTCTGTCATGGAGGGGGTATTCTGTACCCTCTCTGACCCTCACTTTGGAGGGTGATGGCTTTCAGAACAGCTACTTTGCCAGGTTTTGTTGTGAGAACTGGAACGTCACATACGTGACAGCGAACTGCTCTGTTATCTCAAAGGGCTGGGCGGTTGCGACGTCAGTAGCAAGGGAACCGTTTCTGCCAGTGGGATGAGAGAGACAAGTGTCCAGCTTTTCTCTTTTCTGACTTCTTCCACTAACAAGTGAAAAAGGAGGCGCCGAGCGAGGAAGAAAGGGTGCCAGGCGGGGTGTGTGTGTGTGTGCCCGTTCTGGCTCTGGCGCCTCCTCCCTGCTCACGAGGGCCACTGGCAAGGCTGGGAGGGCTGGGATGTTGCTGGTCTCACTTCACCCTGAGAAGTGGTTGGGGCAGGGGACACGCCCCGAGAGGAGTGTGAAGGGCATGCGTCTGAGTCCTGGCATCGCTGCTGCTTGCTGTGTGAGCTTGGGAAACCCACACACCCTTCCTGAACCTCACTTTCTTAGCTCTAGAATCGAGGGCCATGATGCACAGTACCTCTCTTACAACATCGCGACAGAGATTAGTTAAGAAAGTGAGTGGGAAAGTGATTTATCAAGTGTAGAGTGCTGCACAGATGGTACGTATTATTGCGGATGATCTCCCGTATCCCTTTCAGTCCTGAGATTTGCGATGCTGAGGGAGGCTTGGAGTGAATGGCTTAGTTTTCCTCCAGCAGCTAGTGACAGCATTTCCTCCTCCGAGCTTCTAGTTCTTAATGCACAATCCAGGCACTCTGGCCTCCTCCTGGGGGGCTGTACCTGCCACAGCAGTGGGGAGGGGGTGACTCAAGGGGCCAAGCTAAGCTGAGTGCCCCCTTGACCTGGGGGATTAGGGTTGCAAAATGTCATCGGACCTTTTGAGGTTTAAATCCGGTTTTCTTGAGTCAGGTTCAGATTTTTCAATCCCCCACCCCCCTTGTAAACCCCAAAGCTCCCAGAAAACTTAGCTGGCTTCTTGGACATGAGATAGCCCTTGTGGGAAGGGGGCGGGAGGCCATTCCGACGTACAGAGTGGAAGTGAATCTGAGACATATGGGTTTGATTTGCCCCATGATACACATGCTTAAGTATTGAGCAGGGAAGAGCTTGGAACTGTGGATTTGGTGTTTCCCTCCTAAACTCTAAACGTTTATAAATAGATCAGGATGCATGGGAAGAAAGTGTTCACTGTTCCTGTGGTTAAGTGTCGAGCTTGGAGGAGCACGGCCAGGCTGGAACTGCTCTCAGGTCTCCTGATGAGCTCTTTCAAAGGCTCTCCTGCCTCAGTGCCTTTGGACAAGCCAGTCTGCGCTGCACGATCAGGTCCCTAAGTTGCGGCCCTGACCCAGAATGAAGATGCAGGTCTCCGTGTTCCAAAATAAACCATTTCAAAATGGTGACTGCAGAAAAGCAAACAAGCAGGGTCCCTGTGTGACTCCATAGGTGACACATCGGTAAAGCTGACCCTGTGTATGCCTAGCACAAAGTGCCACTCCTTCCTCTAGGTCATGTCTGCCGATCCTTCTCCCAGAGCCTTCCTTGACTCTCAGGAGGGTGAGATGCCCTCCGATGTGCTCCTGGAGCATCTTTGTCTCATCTCTATTCGTGCACTGAGGAACAATAATGGACGGCGTACGTATTCATTTATTCACTCAACAAACATCAATGGAACTGTCTATGATATATTTGGTCCTGTGCCAGGTGAGGGATCCTGGAGGAGGAGACTCTCACCCAGTCTAGAAGAGTCTAGAAAAGTTTTCTTTAAGAAGTGATGCTTGAATTGTCTCTTGAAGGATAAGATTAATGACAAGAAGAGAGCGGGAAGGACATGAATCGGCAAGAACAAAAGATAGGGAAGCAAGAAACAGATGGTGCGTGCAGCCTGAGACAGGGTTGTGAGTTAGATGGGGCTGGAGGGGTAGGTAGGCGTGAAATCACAGAGGGCCTGGTAAGCCAGGCAGCTTACTCCATCTCACCCAGGAAGCCACCGAAAGGTTGGGAGCAGGGAGTGGATAGTCAGATTTGCACTGTAGATGAGCCACTCTGGTTGCAGTGGGGAGACCAAAACCTGTGGAAGCAGGTAGAGGAATTAAGAAGTAATTCCAGGCAAGAAAAAATAGTGACCTCGAATAAAATAACAACCATGGGGAATGAGGAAAAATGTATAGATTTAAGAGAGTGTGTACGTCTGGTGAGACTGATGGGACATGTATGACTGACAGAGGAGGAAGGAATCGAAGATGAATCCTAGATTTCTGACGTTCGTGTCTGTGGGGGTGTTTCTGGGTAAGATTCGCACGGGAATCGGTGGACTGAGTAAGCAGACGGCCCTCCCCAAGGTGGGTGGGCCTCATCCAATCAGTTGAAGACATGAATAGCAAAAAGGGCTGAGGAAGAGGGAACTTTGATCATCTGAGAATTGGAGCTGGGCTGTCAGTCTCCTTCTGCACATGGACTACAACTACATCACTGTCCGTCTTGGGCCTCCAGCTTGCCCCTGCTTGCCGATTTATACCCTGTAATAAATCTCTTGTTCTCTCTCTCTCCCTCTCTCTCTTTCTGTTTCTCTGAAGACCCCAGACTAATACAGACTTCATACTGGGCTAGAAAGGAGGACAGGATGTGGGAAAACAGAGGGGTCCGGGACCTAATGGTCTCCTCAAGGCCAAAAACAGATGTAAAGGGAATGAAGGCAGGAACAATGTGGAAGATCTGGAGGCAGGGATCAGAAAGCAGGACACTGGCGTTAGTACGTGTGAGATGCAGGGCAGCCCCTCCAGAGATACTAATTGGATGAAACGGGGTGCAAACAAGCAGGTTTATGAGGAATCAGTGGTGACCAGTGTGACCTGCTATGGGAAGTCTGACCCGCCCATCATCTGTGAATGTCATGCCGCCGCCACGGCTTAGTGGACGGGCAGCTCCCTGTGCAGAAACCCCTATCTGCCATGTCTGCACTTCAGGTGCAGTCATTTTTACTGTCGCTCTGAGGGGGTGGCTTCCTGCACCCCCTAACCGGAAGCACTGATGGCCAACTCCCATGAAGGCAGCATGGCTTCCCTCCCTGTTACCTGCCCACTGCTAATTCAATGCTGAATTCTGCAGCTGTGGAGAGGGGGGCGTGGTGGGACTGCCTGTGGTCATAAAGCCTCAGAGCTGAAACCAGAGTCTGCAATCAAGTGGAGACGCAGACATCGTGACATCTTCTGTATCACACCATCAACAACAAGTCCTGGCGGCAACAGTAGGCGCTAAGAGGAGTATCGCTCTTAACCGTTTCATGCCAAATAACACCTGCTCGCACCTACTCCCTGCTTTATGCAGTTCCCTGTAGAGCAGTGGATGCACACTGAGCCCTCGATCAACAGCTCTGCCCCACCAATCAGGTGGACAGTAAGAATGAACGTTGGAAAGGAACTACTGGACTCGACTTTGAAAAGCATTAAAAAAATGATGAAATGCTCCTAGGTGCCAAAGGCCAAGGTAGACCCTGTATATACATGACATCATTTCGTTCTCTTAACAACCCGATGATGTCATTCTTACCCTCACCTTAGAAACCGTGAAACCAAAGCTGGGGAAATGATTTGAACTCTTCAAATTTTGGGTGGAACCTCTGATTTGTGAAAACTCCATTGTTTAGAGGTAAAGAGACAGGGCTGTGAGGTTTTGTTTGTTTCTCCTTTTGCTAATTTGGACTTAATTTTTCTGTATACGGTGCTTTGGTTTGTCCTTTAATTGTCAATATGAGATTAGCACAATCCTGCTGTCTCTCTCTGTCTCTCTCCTTTGTGGTTAACTGTTTGACTCCTGGCCATGACAAATTCTAAGCTCAGTAGTATTGCTGGCTACATTAAAAAAAATTTTTTTTAAAGAATATTCAGGAGAAGAAAGAAGGGGTTATTTTTTATTTTTTCAGAAGAATTTATTGTTAAAGCCTGAAGTGGCCAGAACCAGACGCGGAATCTTGTGACATCCTTTACGCTTTGGAGCAGAGACTTGTCTTTAGTCAAGATGCTCCACTATTGTGTTCATACCATACCACATTCAAAATTGAGAGCTGAAATGCCCCCTCGGAACTCTCCTACTCAAAGATCTTAATTTATCCTTCGTAAAACACTGCAAATATTCCAGACCCTCGAGAAGAGACCGTGTCACCAGCCATGGGAAATCTGTCCTGAGCTCGGAAGGGTTAAACCCTGTTCCTGGCATCTATCAGAGCAAACAGTGTAATTCTGTGGTGTCTGAATTTTGCATTCACATCAGCATTCTGAGGAAAGCAACATGACCTGATTTCTCTTTTCCCTTGTAAGCACGTTGTGAGGAATCTACAAAACAATGGTGTCTTTCCATTGCATCTGGGGGCTCTCTCGCAGGGTGATGTTATTTCCAACAAAGCAGTAGTTTGTGGGGACAATACGAGGTGTCAGGCAGGCAATAGACAGAATTAGAGAAAGCTTTATCACACCATCACATTTTTTACTTTAGGAGTATAAAAAAGCCAGAAAGGCTTGGAAGTAGCTGATGGAGGGTGAGCCCAGAACTTCTTGGTCCAGTAAGAGTAAAAGAGGCAGAGGAGTGATCAGAAAGGCCGGGGAAAAATATCACTGGTAAACAATGCTTCGTGTGTCCTGAGATGAGGATTGGTGGATCATATGATGCACTGGCCAGAGGAAAGGCCAGAGTCTGACGTTCAGGAGGACATGGAGACTTGGCAGAAGTGGGCCCCCCCTTTTCCCATAGGAGGGTGAACTTGGAAGCAAAGAAAAAGAGGAAGGGGCAGGCCACAGAGGGGAGGAGTGAACAGGGAGGGATCAGGGAGCTTATGTCCCAAAGTCAAGTGCATTTTGATGTTTAATCCTAATATTTGCATTTCTGAATTAGCACAGCATTTTAGAGTGGAGTGGAATCTCAAGGTCATCTGACCAGTGCTCGGCTTTCATGAAAGGGAGGTAGCTAAGCTGCATTTCAGGATATAACTGAGGCCCAGGGAGGCTGGGGCTTGTCCTATGTCACACAGCCTGTGTGTGAGAGGAGAAATGGAAGGGACCAGCACAGGGAATTGAGAATTCATCCTATTGGTTTTTGGGAGGGAGCTCCCTGCCCGGCTGGACTGCATCCCACCTGGCCTGGGGCTCATCGCCTCTGGATGTGGGGCCCAGTGCACCCACGGTGGGTTTGGAGCCACCCCTCGCCAACAACCCCGATGGCTTTTACAGTGAAATATCTCCTTCGGTCTGGCCAGAGGTTCTGACTGAGGAGAGCGTGAGTCACGGATGGCCTGAATCTGAGCAGAGAAGCCATTGTGTTAGAGTCATTAGGCGTGCAAGGTGTAAGGATTGGGTGCCATTTCCTCCTCTGGTCCTGGACACAATGTCTTTGGGAGGCTGAGGACCGCTCTGCTACTGGGAACCCCTGATAGAAAAAGCATAGCTTTTCTCTGACGACAATGTCCCCAGGCCACGGCGATCTGTGGCTTCTCCTGTGGGAATCCTGATATGGACTAAGTGATGTTACACTGATTACATTGGAAAACAAAGTGTTTTCTGTGGGTACCAACAAAAGCCAGGGATAAATGAAGAGATATACATATACATATATATATGTATGTATGTATATATGTGTATGTATATATATATGTATGCATATATACATACATATATATATACACACACACACACACACACATACACACAGCTAGTGCTCGACTTACGACCACGATTGGTTCTGACAGACTGGTCGTAACACGATTTGGTCGTAAGTTGAGTAGGCTATATGTACATTACTGTGAAATGATGTTATAAAAATCTTTAAGTCATATTTTATCATAATTTTCTTTCATTATTGTACCGAGTCTGGAATAACAGTTGAAATGGTGCATGCAGAGATGGTAGTGCTGCCGGAAGCTGGTCCGCACTGTCGTACGCCCAGCTGGGCAATGCTTGCGCTGCCAGACGCAGAGCAGTTATAGCTAGCGATTGTGGTCGTAAAGTTGAATGGTCGTAAGTAAGTTGCATAGGTCATAAGTCGATCAATACCTGTGTGTGTGTGTGTGTGTGTGTGTATTTTTAAATGAACCTTCTTCCAAAGAAAAACCCGCTGTTTTTGTAGCCCATTTCACATCAATTATGTTGTAAAGAGAAACCATGTAGTGTTTATAGCAATGAGCAGGTATCTGGAGTACTGGGTTCACGTTCTGGTTGGGCTCTGACCCCTGCGGGACCCGGGGTGGCTTATTCCCCCCCCCCTCAATTATTCTATTTATAAAACCAGAGATTTGGACGATACCTCCAAGGTCCTTTCCGACTCTAGGTTTTGCCAGGTACCATCAGAAACAGGCAGATCCCACTCTCTCACAGAAACTTCCGGAAGCAAGCAGTAGTTAACTGGGAAAGTCTTCCTGCTGCTGCTTGTCTTCTTTCTCTGCCCAGAACAACTTTCATGCCTGTCCTTGTCGACCTGCAACCCTCTGTTTGTTGGTTGAGACCTGGCTCAGGCCACTCCACTTTGGGACCCCAGGGTGAAAGGCTGGCTCTGAGGTGGTCTGGTTGGGCTGCACAGGAAAACACCACACCCTGAGGTGCTTCCACCACAGAGGTTGATGGTCTCGGCTCTGGAGACTGGAAGTCCAAGGTCAGAGTGTCTGTCTGCAGGCTTGGAATCTGCCCCGGCTCTCGAACGGCTGTTGCTGGTTCGCTGGCATCCCCGGCGGTCCTTGGCTTGTAGGAGCATCACCTTCCGTCTGTTTCCAAGTTCCCATGGTGTTCTGTATGGGTGTGCCTGTCTCCAGCCATTCTGGATGAGAGGCCCACCGATTTTTAACAAATTACAGCTCTCTGTTCAAAGAAGGTCACATTGGAGGATCTGGGGACTAGAGCTTTTGAATTTTGTGGGGACACCCTTCAACTCCTATCCTTCTCCATAACTCAGCCTGATCCAACTTTATTTTCTTTCCACCATAATCCCACTGTATTTATATCCATTTCCATATTCAGTCACTTGGTTCTGTCTGGATATGTTGGAAAATTTATAATTATTTCTGTAGTAGATTGAGAGTGGTTGATAGAAGGTTTCTAAGTTACTTCTCTGTTTCTTTATTTTGGTCACAGGAAAGCACACTCAGTGAACGTGGCCAGAGCTGCAGTGAAGTTCATGGTCCAGCCGGTGTCCACTGGGCTTGGAAACGAGTCCTGACTCGGAGTGGGGATTAGGGAACCCCTTAGGGCTGGAGGATGAACCTGGAACTCACTTCAAAGAGAACATCTTCATGTAAACTGAACTTACTGAAAAAAATAATAATTTCATAAATTATGCAAAAGATAAAACCATAGAGGATGACGTTTAAGACATGAATGTCCGCAGCAAGTACATGTTCAAATTCAAGTATTCACTATGTAAACTCCGTCCATTTTCTCATTTGAAACATTGTGATTTTTATATATTAATTTGCTAGGACTGCCATAACAAAATACCATGGACTGGGTGCCTTAAATAACAGAAACTTATTTTTTCATAACACTGGAGGCAGAAAGTCCAAGATGAAGGTGCGCGAAGGGCTGGCATCCCTCTCCCTGGCTTGCGGAGGGTGGCGTCCCTCTCCCTGGCTTGCGGAGGAGGGTGGCGTCCCTCTCCCTGGCTTGCAGAGGATGGCGTCCCTCTCCCTGGCTTGCAGAGGGTGCCCCCAGGCTCTCTCTTGGATGTATAGCCCCGTGCACGCGCACTGCTGGTGGTCTCCCTGTGTGTCCTAATGTCTCCCTATAAGGATACCAGGCAGATTGGATTAGGGCTCACCCCAAAGGCCTCATTTTAACTTAATCACATCTTTAAGGGCCCTGTCTTCAAATACAGTCAGTTGCACTTTGCCATGCTGGCTTCCACATAGGAATTTTAAGTGAATATAATTTTCATAAAAACCTACATAGGACTATTATAAGGATTAGCTAAAGGAAAAAGACCACATAGAATAAACTGCTTAAAAAGAAAAGTGACAGGCATTTTTATGCTTCTTAATAAAAATCCCACAAGACCCTATTAGGTTTATGTCAGACGTGAACACAGTTATAAAAGTTCAGTTTAGATACTTCAGACCAGAAGTACGAGACACTTCCAACATGCTTTTTGCTTTGGTTGCACTCTTTAAAGTTTTCCAGGAATGAAGAGGCTCTCTTCAGGTACCCCAGCTGTATGCTTATTGAGTGAACTTGGAGTTGTGGCCATGTATCTGACAGTGATACCACAGCGAGACCTGGTAGGGAAGGGCTAGACCACCATGGGAAGGGGATAGAAAGGATAGAAAGAGTGTCAGTTTTGCCTGACCAGGCAGTGGTGTGGTGGGTAGAACGTCGGACTGGGATGCAGAGGAACCAGGTTCGAAACCCCTAGGTCACCAGCTTGAACATGGGCTCATCTGGTTTCAGCAAGGCTCACCAGCTTGAGCCCAAGGTCGCTGGCTTGAGCAAGGGGTCACTTGGTCTGCTGTAGCCCCCTGGTCAAGGCACATATGAGAAAGCAATCAATGAACAACTAAGGAGCTGCAACAAAGAATTGATGCTTCTCATCTCTCTCCTTTCCTGTCTGTCTGTCCCTGTCTGTCCTCTCTCTGTCTCTCTGTCTGCATCATACACATAAAAAAAAATAAGAGTGTCAGTTTCTTGAGAAAGAAATGGTCTTCATACAGGAAACCAGAAATGCAAATGTGGTCCGAAGACTTGCTGTATACTTTGAGAAAAGAAGCCATCTAATGATCCACTCTTGGCAATGAGCTCTTAACGATGGCATTCTCCATACTGTGGCTATCTAGGTAAAAATGAGAGAGGGACCCTAGCAGGGGCTATCTCCTGAAGCTGAGAAAGCTGTAACATAAGCCAGTGGATTAAAAAAACCATGCAGCTATCCTTCCATGTAGCCCCTTCACTCTGGCCGAGTATGATCTCATGCTGCAGCCTGTTTTCTCTGTGTGATGGAACAGACCAGTGTCAGCCTCGGTTTTCCTGCCCCTTCCCTGCCCCTCTGCCCTACCTTGAAAAGGAGGATGGACTACAGGGACACCGGTTCTGTTCCCAGCAGGGGTCGTATGGGGCCACCCACTCTAGGTCAGCCATGCACAACCTCCTTCCCTGAGACTTCCTGGGCTGCAACCCTCTGTGGGGGCTGCACCCTCCCCGGGGGGACTCATAGTGGGGGACATACCCAGCTCAGGTTCCGCTTGCCTTCTCTTCAGTCTTCACAAGAGCCCCGCCAAGCGGACGGAGTAGTTAGATTCTGTAATGGACTGAGGGGACCCAAACAAATGTGACATACTGGTTGAAAGTCTTCAGTCTGTGTACTAACGTAGGCACTTCCCACTCGAGCTTGGGGATCAGCAACCTAGAGAGACTGTGTTTTGGGAACAGGAAGGGAAGGGACATATTTAAGGCACTTACATGTACTAAGTATACTCAAGAACACGTACGAGGGAAGGGGTTATTGCTCCTGTGTCACAGGTGAGGACTGGGGTTCAGAGAGTTCTGAGACCTGCTGAAAGCCCAGCTGTGGCCAGTTGCTGAGCTGGAGCCTAGAACATGGCAAGTGCGACTCCTGGGCTCTTACCAGGGTGATGTGCTGGTCTCAGAGGGCTGGTCTGTCCCTCTTCCTGTCCAGCTGCCTTGGGCCTGGGTCTTCTTCCCCTGCTGCGCTGGTGCCCACACTCACGCTGAGGAATCCATGACACGGCCGCCGTGCGAGCGACCTCAGGTGGGCTGCATGCTCGCCATTCGGGAAAGGTCTCGGGAGCTTTCCTGAGAACCTGTCATAAGAGCCGCAGCTACCCTTCCCTCACACGAATGCTCTTGGGGTGTCAGAGCATACGTCTCCCACTCAGTATTTCTTCAAAAGAGTGTCTTTCTGAAATAAATATCCTTTCATTTGGAATAAACGGCTCTCACACCCCCTGCCTCCTTCCTAGCCTCGCCTCCTCTGCCCTGGCTTGGCCTGGTCATCTTTCTTCTGCCTTGTGGCCATGCCCTCTCCATCTCTAGCCCGCCTGCGTCCTGTCCATTCCCCTCTCCACAGACAGAAGGACCCTTTGAGAACACAGATCTGGCCATGTTGCCTTTCTACTTGAAGCAGGACACAACTCCCCCTTGTTACAGGGACGGTATTAAACTCCCTCACGTGGCTTACAGGGACGTGTGCTTCCCCACTGAGTGGTCATTTCTACACACTGTGCAGTCTGACCTCACTGAGTGACGAGCTGCCCACGGGACAGCATGGTCCTTCAGGAAGAGCTCTGTGCCTTCCTTCTCGTGTGACTGCCCCTCAGCTCGAGGCTCTCCACTCCTACCCCATCCCTTGTTCACGTTTTTGTTTCCTACGTGAATTGGTTCGAATATCAGATCGTCTGCTGAAACTTCCCTTGATGTACGAATATGGTCAATGACGACTTCATGTTGTCATGCACACTGGCACGAGAGACAGCCCCCTATTTTATTATTTATACCTCTGTGTCTACAAAAGCAGGGCCACCCTTTCTCCCTGCACGCCTCAGTGTTCAAGTTGATATTTGGGTAAATTGGTCATTATTTGTAAGTTTCACTGATATGTATTGAATTGTGGCCACCTACAGTATAGTAACAGAAATTCTACCCAGTGGAATGTTCTGTAGTGATGAAAATATTCTCTATTAGCACTGACCAATATGGTAGTGAATTTAAAGGTGGCTATTTAAATTTAATTTTTAATTAATTGATCAATAACACTGAAAATTAAATGCCTTCTTTGTACTAACCTCATTACAGATCATCATGAGCTGTGTGTCGCTGGTGGCTACCAGGTTGTGTAGCACAAGCGTATACACTGGCTGAGCGAGAAAACGGGACTGGGAGATTACATAAAGGTTCCAAGTTCTTCCTGTAATAGCAGTACCCTTATTCACTTGATAAACAAATATCTTATATATAAATACTGCAAAGGAAAAAATGAACCTTCAATTTCTCCCTCTCTTTTTTTACTTTGTAATTAGTATGCACTGATTAATGTGCTGTTAGAGTGCTTAGATTTGAAGCGGGCATATTTAAAATTATTAAGTAAATAAATAAATATTTCTAGAGGCAGAAGAATAAATTCCATCCTAAATGGAAGTCTTATGTAAGTGTGAACTTGCTAAAATCACCCAGTGTTCAGAGTCTAACTTTCAGGATGTGCTTGTCGTACACGATCTCCAAGAGGCGTCTTTATAAAATGTCTATTTACATGGAGACACTCTTCTGAGAAATGCGGTGAGTTAGCAAGCTCTGCATGGAGTGTGGCTGTACTTATTAGGCTGGTCTTCTTCATGTCTTCCTTAATTTGTATAGTATTCCATAAATTCTGAAAATATGCTCTGGATGGGGCAGGGTTCTATACCACAAGTAAATCTTAGGTTGTATTATTTTTTTACCATAGTTCCTATGGAACATTACAATTTACTTAACTTCGTGATGCTTTGGTTGTCATCATTGCTAATATTTCTTTCATTTTCCATTTGACGTACATTTATTGAACTTCTACTAGGATCTTCTATTTTGCAGACTGTGTGTGGGAGAAGGATGAATCAGGTTCCTGCCGGGTCCTCCAGGGTCCACTGGCTGGAGGGAGAGATGGACGGATGGAGAAACATTGGCTACGCAACAGAGCTTCAATCGGAACAAACTTCTATGGAAGCATTGAGGGGGTGGCTGTTCCTTTTCTTGGGAAGCTGGGGAAAGTGTCTTAAAAAGACAATGCCACTTGAAAAGACCGTGGGTAATTAGCACAAGTTCACCAGCTGGGATAAAGCATTGAAAAATAAAGGATCAACATGTTGAGGCTTGACTACATAACAGGAGGAGAGAGGACTTGGTGAGGCTGAGCGTGGGAACAAGAGCATTAGGAATGGTTGATGGGAAATAAGGGTGAAAAATTGGTGAGAGTCAAATCTGAGGGTTGCTATTAGGTAACTCATATATATATATATATTTTTTTGTATTTTTCTGAAGCTAGAAATGGGGAGAGACAGTCAGACAGACTCCTGCATGCGCCCGACCGGGATCTACCCGGCACGCCCACCAGGGGGCGATGCTCTGCCCCTCCAGGGCATCGCTCTGCTGAGACCAGAGCTACTCTAACGCCTGGGGCAGAGGCCAAGGAGCCATTCCCAGCGCCCGGGCCATCTTTGCTCCAGTGGAGCCTCGGCTGCGGGAGGGGAAGAGAGAAACAGAGAGGAAGGAGAGGGGGAGGGGTGGAGAAGCAGATGGGCGCTTTTCCTGTGTGCCCTGGCCGGGAATCTAACCCGGGACTTCTGCATGCCAGGCCGACGCTCCACCACTGAGCCAACCGGCCAGGGCCTAGGTAACTCATATTTTGACTTTTAGGTAAGACATCGTTGTTATTAATTTTAAGGACAGATGAGTTAAGTGGTGCCAGTGAAGAACCATGGAGTTTAGAGTTGGAGGGACCTAAGGCTGACTCTGTACTCACCTGTTTACATAGCACAGCGGTTCTCAACCTGGCGACCCCTGTGTTTTGGTTGTTCGACCCCCACCGGGGTCGCGACCCACAGGTTGAGAACCGCTGACATAACATGATGCTAATTGCTTAATCTTAGTTTTCTTATCTGTGGACTTGGCTTTTCCTGCTACCTGGAGCAACAATTTTTGACATATCTGCATGGCTAATGCTTTTACCTCCTTAGGTATTACTTTATGGTCTGAAGGTTTGTATCTCCCCAGAGTTCATATGTTGACAACTAAACCACCCAAAATGATGGTGTTTAGGAGATCAGGCCTTTGGGAGGTACTTAGGTCATGAGGGCGGTGCCCTCAGAATGGATTAGCGCCTATGTGGAACAGACTCCAGTGAGCTCCCTTGCCCTTTTGCCATGTGAGGAGATAGGGATAATGTGCTGGTATGAACCAGGAAGTCCCTCATAGGAATGTGACTATGTTGGAGCCTTGAACTTGGATGTCCAGCCTCCAGAACTATGAGGAATCAATTGCTCTCATTTATAAGTTACCTAGCCTGTGGTATTTTGTTATAGCAGCTCGAATAGACTAAAATAATTTCTTTCTCAGGGAGGGCTGGCCTGTTGCCCTATTTAAAATTGCAACCTGTCCATGTCAGTCATTTCTGACCTCTTTAATCCTCTCTGCCTTTTTTCTTTATTTCTCATGGCACTTATTCACTGTTTAACCTTTTATACATTTATTTATTTATCACATTTATTGTTTACCATCTTCCCAATCCTAGTTAGTAGGTAGGCTCCATATTTTTCAAATATAGTGTTATCTAGGGACCTACATTTATCATTAGTGCTGTTTATTCAGTAGTCAACATTCTTCCTACCCCTCGCATTCCATCTGTCAAACTCCTAGACACAGGTCTGTGTCTATGATCTCTGTTCTATTCTGTTTGCCCATCTGTTCCAATGCCACGTCACCTGTTATAGCTTTATAACAAGTCTTGATCTAAGGAAGGTAGCAACCCACTCCCCTCACCTTGCTGATTCTTCACATGGGCTGAGCTATGCCTAGTGCTTTGTGCTGGGGATCTCCAAGACTACCCTCAGGCTTGATGAGTTGCTAGGAGGACTCATGGGACCCAGAATGTTATATTCACAGCTACCGTTTTTGCAGCAAAGGCCATCAATCAGAATCAACAAAGGGAAAAGGGACAGAGGACAAAGTCTAGGAGAAATAAGGGGCAAGCTTCCAGGTGTCCCTCCCAGTGGAGTCACCGGGGATACCTAGTTCTCCTAGCAGCAATGTGTGGCAACGTGAAGTGTGACAGCCAGGGAAGCACACCGGAGTCTTCTTGTGCGGGGTTAGTCACAAAGACATGCAGCGACCTGTAGGACTGACCTCTGCTCCTCAGGTTTCAGACCCCTCCATGACCACACTTTCACTTCCTACAAGCAAAACCAAGCACTTGCCATAAATCACATTCTCAGAATAAACTTATCATGCCCAAAGTAGGACAGCATGGCCCAAGGCAACCAACATGCCGAAAACATGCTCATCAGCAGAATATTCCAAGGACTAGAGGGCATATCTTTGGAATATGCAGTATCTGGACAACCTAGGCTGCTGACATAACCCTTTCTTGTCCACTCTTCCACCAGATTTTAGGATCAGTTCATTAAGTTTCATAAGCCAACCCACCAAACAAACAACACCTTGCTGGGATTCGCGCATCGAATTTATAGATTGATTTGGGGAAAAATGCCTTCTTTATGAAGATTACCTTCACAATAAGCATGGTCTCTTTCTTCATTTATAAAGGTCTCTTTTATGCCCTTGAAAATATTTTATAATTTTCTGAATAAAAATCTTGTACATTCTTTGCTGGATTTTTCTGAGTTCTTTTTATGGGTTTATCACTATAGTACACATATTTTCAAAATGCCTCCCTCTGATGAGGAGCCCTGTGGTTGCATTAGGTCCATCTAGATAATTTGGGATAATGGCTCCATCTCAAAATCCTATAATTATTCACATTGGCAAAGTCCCTTTTCCTATCAAAAGTAACACTCCCAGGTTCTGAGGATTAGGACATGGCCATCCTGTGGAGCACTTTCCACCTACCCCACCCAATCACATCATCTATAAATAAGTACTTGTTTTTTTTCTTTATTTTAAGTTCTTCTACACTGTGCTTCTTTTTCTTGCCTATTGGATTAGCTAGGACTTTTAATACTGTGTTGCATAGAAGCAATGGCAGTAGGCATTTGCTCCAACTTTGGTGGTCATACTTCCAATATTTCACCATCATATTTCTGTTTGCTGGGTACTCGATCAGGTTGTGAAGATTCTTTGTCATTGGCTCACGATGAGTTTTAAATCATGCAACTCTGTTGGATTTGATAGTGTTCTATTTTCTCTGAATTGTTGCAGTTTTTTTTTTCAGTTGGAAATGTGACAGTCATCTATTACTGCCTATCATTCAGTAGCTTTGAATAACGAGACTCTATTTGCTCACAGGCTGCAATTTGGTCTGGGCTTGTTAGTTTGGTTGGGGTTACTCAGGTCCTTTGGCTTCCCTGAGGGCTTGGCATGGTTCAGGTGACCTCACTCCCATTCCTGGCTGTTTGCTGGGGCTGTTAGCCAAGGAATCTCAGTCGTTCACCATGTGGCTTCTTCAGGAGGACAGTCCGGGCTGTTCTTTGGGGCAGCAGTGTTCCCACACAACAAACCTGAAGTCTGTCAAGTCACTGCTTGTGTTGTATTTGCTGATATCCTATTAGTCAAAGCAAGTCACATGCTGAAGGGGACGATGCCAAGATTTGCCTACCAGGAGGTGGGATTCACCATGGGCATTGATTGATATGACAATCCACCACACACAGTATTCAGCTTTGGGAATGTAACAAAGGCCTATGTGTCTTAATGTATTTGGGTCTGGTAGCTGCTTCGTCACTCACATTGCCCCCTAAGCTCTGTCATGACTGTCTGTCATATGCGCATAGCTCTGGAGACACAGAATAACTGGGGAGAGGGACAGTGTTGTACAACTGGACTCCCTGAGTGTGGCTTAGCTATGGGAGGAAACCCTGAGACACTAAATTTCTCCCCACATGACCCCAACCCCCTTCTTCCAATCACAGTGCTGTTCAGCTTCTGTGTCGCCTGCGGTGACTCCTTGCTACCAAGGGCTGGCCTCCGCAGGACCTTCTGACCGGTCCACATCCCCGTGTGGCTCTCATCGCCCCTCCTCTAAATGACAGGCATGCCCTCTCATGATCTTTTCTGGAGCTAAATCGCATAAAACCAGTCTGTAATCAACCAGCTCTCTCCCTCTCCCTTTCTAACCTCCAGCTCTGCCCTTTGTAATTTTTAGCATGCTTATTGCAGATAAAGGTTACAGAGTGGAATGCTTAAACATCCTTCCTTCCCCAGTGTGGTTGGGTTGATGCGCTGTTCAGGAAGCCCCGGGTCCTTCGGTGACGAACAGAACAGAACAGAGGACGCTGAGGCGCGGTGGCGGAGTCGTTAAAATGACTGATGGGGAAGTCTGGGGCACTTTTCGGCCTCCAGTCAGGTCACCGAGGAGAAGGGAAGGAGTAATTAAGATGGTAGGCCGTGCTTCTCGCAGGGAGGCAGGCCTGTAGGCTGCCAGCCAGCCAGCAGGGATGTGGGGCAGGAGAGGCAAGGGGAGGGTTGGAGATGAAAATGAAGGAAAGGAGGGCACTGATCAGGACTAGAAGGAGGGAACCGGTCAGCGTTGCCACCAAGAGGGACCAGCACCCAGATAGCATAAGCTGCTACCCTTGTGTTCAGACACCAGGGTAGGAAAGTCCGAGCTCCCTTTTCCCAGCTCCTCATGTTGACTAATGACATTTGCTCCATTGCAATTCCATCACCGGAGAAGGAAAAATGAACGTCAGCTCAATGGTGACTGCATCTCAGATTAACCTTCGACCAATGGTCCCTGGATGGAATTAGTTTTTCCTTTCCCTAAGTTTCAGACTAAGTGAACACGGCCCCAAGGGGCAGCGAGGAGGCGGCCTTCTGTCCGGGCCCCAGCGGACCTCTCCCCCACGTGGCAGAGGCAGAAGAGACCGGAGCTGCAGGAGCTGGGGGGGGGGGGGGAGGACTTGGCCCCCGCCCACCCGTGACCTTCTCTGCCTGCGGTGTTTTCCTTCCTCCCCGGCTGACTGGGTGGAAATGTGGAGCAGGGCATAGCGATGGCCCCCTCCTCCTGGGCGACTGGCCTTGCCGAGGAAATGGCCTCTCTCTGTGGGCTGCGCAGCACCCGTGTCCAAATCCCTTGGGCCCACTGTTGGCAGTTTTCTTCGGGGACCTGTCCTCCACTTTCTGAACCCAGCATGTTGTTGGAGCTCCGGAAGTGATGCTCTCTATTTTAAGTCTGAGAACCACTACCACGCCGGAGCTCATCCTCCCACGGAATTGTCTCTGGGTCAGCTTCCTCCTCCTTGCTCGGAGCTGGCCCACATTCTCCGAGCGAGCAGCTCTGTGGCACCACAGGGTGCGGCACACAGCTTGGTGTCCCCCCCCTCCTGAACAGCCTGGTGTCCCCACGTTCCCTTCCACCAGGGTGGGTTCCTTGCCCCTCACTCCCATCTTCACGTGGGGACTAAGGGTGCTGGCCATCACTTCCTGATTGCCCGGGGACATGGTGGTGAGGAGCCTGGGAGCGTTCTAGCCCCGTGGGCCAGGCCACAGACCTACATGGCCTTTACACGTGGTCATTACACGAGGTGACCATGGGAACAGAGCTCATGGGAGAGACAGGGACAGCCCACCTTGCAGGGGCTGTTTCTGTGCTCTCGTGTACCTCAGGCCTGTGCTCTGAACACCTCCGCGTGTCAGTGGGCACATCCTCTGTCCCCAGTGGACTGTTTGCTCTTTGAGGACAGACAGGTGTTTGCTGGTTCTGCAGAGAAACAGAACTGAGAGGCTCTATATAGCTACAGATATAGATACTGATACATCAGATCTGCTCATCTATCCAACCGTCTGTCACCCATGCATTTAACCATTTAGATTTTTTTTCAGGCCCAAAGATTAATTTTTATTAAATTTAATGCAGTGACATTAATAAATCAGGGTACATATATTGAGAGAAAACATCTCCAGATTATTTTGACATTTGATTATGCTGTATACCCCTCACCCAAAGTCAAATTGTCTTCTGTCACCTTCTATCTGGTTTTCTTTGTGCCCCTCCACTCCCCCTCCCCCTCTCTCCTTCCTCGCTCCCTCTCCCCCTCCCCCCAACCCCCACCCCGTTACCATCACATTCTTTTTTTTTTTTTTAATTTTTTTTTTTTTTGTATTTTTCTGAAGCTGGAAAGGGGAGAGACAGTCAGATAGACTCCCGCATGCGCCCGACCGGGATCCACCCAGCACGCCCACCAGGGGCGACGCTCTGCCCACCAGGGGACAATGCTCTGCCCCTCCAGGGTGTCGCTCTGCTGCGACCAGAGCCACTCTAGCGCCTGGGGCAGAGGCCAAGGAGCCATCCCCAGCGCCCGGGCCATCTTTGCTCCAATGGAGCCTTGGCTGCGGGAGGGGAAGAGAGAGACAGAGAGGAAGGAGGGGGGGTGGTGAAGAAGCAAATGGGCGCTTCTCCTATGTGCCCTGGCCGGGAATCGAACCCGGGTCCCCCGCATACCAGGCCGACGCTCTACCGCTGAGCCAACCGGTCAGGGCCATCACATTCTTGTTCATGTCTCTGAGTTTCATTTTTATGTCCCATCTATGTATGGATTCATATAGTTCTTAGTTTTTTCTGATTTACTTATTTCACTCCGTATAATGTTATCAAGGTCCATCCATGTTATTGTAAATGATCTGATGTCATCATTTCTTATGGTGAGTAGTATTCCATAGTATATATGTACCAAAGTTTTTTAATCTACTCGTCCTCTGATGGACACTTGGGCTATTTCCAGATCTTCGCTATTGTGAACAATGCTACCACAAACATGGGGGTGCATTTCTCCTTTTGGAGCCGTTCTATGGTATTCTTGGGGTATATTCCTAAAAGTGGGATAGCTGGGTCAAAAGGCAGTTCGATTTTCAATTTTTTTTTTCTTCTTTTTTTTTTTTTAATTTTTTTTTATTAAATTTAATGCAGTGACATTGATAAATCAGGGTACATATGTTGAGAGAAAATATCTCTAGATTATTTTGACATTTGATTGTGCTGTATACCCCTCCCCCAAAGTTGAATTGTCTTCTGTCATCTTCTATCTGGTTTTCTTTGTGCCCCTCCCCTCCCCTAACCCCTCTCTCCTTCTTCACCCCCTCCCCCCTCCCCCAACCTCCCGCCCCTGTTGCCATCACATTCTTGTTCATGTCTCTGAGTCTCATTTTTATGTCCCTTCTATGTATGGATTCATCTTAGTTTTTTTTTTCTGATTTACTTATTTCACTTCGTATAATGTTGTCAAGGTCCATCCATGTTATTGTAAATGATCCGATGTCATCATTTCTTATGGTGAGTAGTATTCCATAGTATATATGTACCAAAGCTTTTTAATCCACTCGTCCTCTGACGGACACTTGGGCTGTTTCCAGATCTTCGCTATTGTGAACAATGCTGCCACAAACATGCGGGTGCATTTCTCCTTTTCGAGCCGTTCTATGGTGTCCTTGGGGTATATTCCTAAAAGTGGGATAGCTGGGTCAAAAGGCAGTTCGATTTTCAGATTTTTGAGGAATCTCCATACTGTTTTCCACAGTGGCTGCACCAGTCTGCATTCCCACCAGCAGTGCAGGAGGGTTCCCTTTTCTCCACATCCTCGCCAGCACTTACTCTGTGTTGTTTTGTTGATGAGCGCCATTCTGGCTGGTGTGAGGTGCTATCTCATTGTGGTTTTAATTTGCATTTCTCTAATGATTAGTGATGTTGAGCATTTTTTCATATGCCTATTGGCCATCTGTATGTCCTCTTTACAGAAGTGTCTATTCATTTCTTTTTCCCATTTTTTGATTGGATTGTTTGTCTTCCTGGTGTTGAGATGTACAAGTTCTTTATAAATTTTGGTTATTAACCCCTTATCAGACGTATTGTCAAATATGTTCTTCCATTGTGTAGTTTGTCTTTTCATTCTGTTCTTATTGTCTTTAGCTGTGCAAAAGCTTTTTAGTTTGATATAGTCCCATTTGTTTATCCTGTCTTTTATTTCATTTCCCCGTGGAGATAAATCAGCAAATATATTGCTCCAAGAGATGTCGGAGAGCTTACTGCCTATATTTTCTTCTAAGATGCTTATGGTTTCACGCCTTACATTTAAGTCTTTTATCCATTTTGAGGTTATTTTTGTGAGTGGTGTAAGCTGGTGATCTAGTTTCATGTTTTTTGCAGGTAGCTGTCCAATTTTCCCAACACCATTTGTTGAAGAGGCTGTCTTTACTCCATTGTATTTCCTTACCTCCTGTGTCAAATATCAGTTGTCCATAGAGCTGTGGGTATATTTCAGGGTTCTCTGTTCTGTTCCATTGATCTATATGCCTGTTCTTATACCAGTACCAGGCTGTTTTGAGTACAATGACCTTGTAGTATAACTTGATATCAGGAAGTGTTATCCTCCTACTTTATTCTTCTTTTTTAAGATTCCTGAGGCTACTCGTGTTCTTTTTTGGTTCCATATAAATTTTTGGAATATGTGATCTATATCTTTGAAATATGTCATTGGTATTTTAATTGGTATTGCATTGAATTTATAGATTGCTTTGGGTAATATAGACATTTTAATGATGTTTTTTCTTCCTAATCATGAGCACGGTATATGCTTTCACTTGTTTGTATCTTCCTTGATTTTTTTTTATCAATGCTTTATAATTTTCCAAGTACAAGTCTTTAGTCTCCTTGGTTAAGTTTACTCCTAGGTACTTTATTTTTTTGGTTGTAATAGTGAAGGGGATTGTTTCCTTAATTTCTCTTTCTGACTGTTCATTGTTGGTGTATAAAAATGCCTCTGATTTCTGAGTATTGATTTTATATCCTGCCACCTTGCTGAATTCATTTATCAGGTCCAGTAGTTTTTTGACTGAGACTTTAGGGTTTTCTATATACAACATCATATCATCTGCAAATAATGATAGTTTTACTTCTTCTTTTCCAACTTGAATGCCTTTTATTTCTTCTTCTTGTCTGATTGCTGTGGCTAGGACTTCCAGGACTATGTTAATTAAGAGTGGTGAAAGGGGGCACCCCTGCCTTGTTCCTTTTAATTTTTGCCCATTGAGTATGATGTTGGCTGTGGGTTTCTCATAGATGGCTTTTATCATGTTGAGGTATGTTCCCTGTATTCCCACTTTGCTGAGAGTTTTGATCATGAAAGGGTGCTGGATTTTATCAAATGCTTTTTCTGCATCTATTGAAATTATCATGTGGTTTTTCTCCTTCCTTTTGTTTATGTGATGAATCACATTGATTGATTTGAGAATATTGTATAGACTTGCTCCTCAGAATAAATCCCACTTGATCATGGTGTATGATTTTTCCATATATTGTTGGATCCAGTTTGCTAATATTTTGTTGAGGATTTAGTATCTATATTCATCAGAGATAATTTTCTTTCTTTGTGTTATCTTTGCCTGGTTTTGGAATCAGAATTATGCTTGCCTCATAAAAAGAACTTGGAAGTCTTCCTTCCTGTTGAATTTTTTGAAATAGTTTGAGAAGGATAGGAGTTAGTTCTTCTTTGAATAGTTGGTAGAATTCAGTTGTGAAGCCATCAGGCCCTGGACTTTTCTTTGTTGGGAGTTTTTTGATAACTGTTTTGATCTCATTTGGTGTAATCAGTCTGTTTAGGTTTTCTGATTCTTTCAGATTGATTTTTGGAAGATTGTATGTTTCAAGGAATTTGTCCATTTAATCTAGGTTGTCTAGTTTTTTGGCATACAGTTCTTCATAGTATTTTCTTACAATCCTTTGTATTTCTGTTGTGTCAGTTGTTATTTCTCCACTCTCGTTTCTAATTTTATTTATTTGAGTCCTCTCTCTTTTTCTTGATGAGTCTAGTTAAAGGTTCATCAATCTTTTTTACCTTTCAAAGAACCAGCTCCTAGTTTCATTGATCCTCTGTATTGTTTCTTTAGCCTCTATGTCATTTATTTCCTTCCTTCTACTACATTTGGGCTTTACTTGCTGTTCTTTTATTAGTTCTTTTAGATGCAGGGTTAAGTTATTTATTTGAGTTTTTTCTAGCTTTTTGAAGTGTGTCTGGAGTGCTATATAAACTTCCCTCTCAGTACTGCTTTTGCTGTGTCCCATAAATTTTGAGTTGTTGTATGCTCATTGTCATTTGTTTCTAGGATTTTTTTTTATTTCTTCTTTGATCTCATTCTTAATCCATTCATTATTTAACAACCTGCTATTTAGTTTCCATGGGTTTGAGAATTTTTGAGCTTTTCTGTTGTTGATTTCTAGTTTCATGCCATTGTGATCAGATAAAGTGCTTGATATGATTTAAATCTTCTTAAATTTGCTGAGACAACTTTTGTGCCCTAACATGTGGTCTATCCTAGAGAATGCACCATGAGCACTTGAAAATAATGTATATTCTGCTGCTTTACAGTGAAAGGTTCTGAAGATATCTATTAAATCGAGTTAATCTAATGTGTCCTTTAAGTCTGCTGTTTCTTTGTTAGTTTTCTTTCTTGAGGATCTATCTAGTGATGTTAGTGGGGTATTTAAATCCCCTACTATTATAGTATTGCTCTTGATCTCGCCCTTTAAATCCATCAAAGTCTGCTTTATATATTTAGGTGCTCCTATATTAGGTGCATAGATATTTATAATAGTTATATCTTCCTGTTGGATTACTCCCTTTATCATTATGTAGTGGCCTTCTTTATCTCTTACTATATTTTTTGTTTTAAAGTCCATTTTGTCTGATATAGGTATTGCTACTCCAGCTTTTTTTCATTTCCATTTGCATGAAATGTTTTTTTTTCTATCCTTTTACCTTCAATCTATGTGCATCTTTTGTTCTAAGGTGTGTCTTTGGTAGACAGCATATGTACGGGTCCTGTTTTCTTATCCATGCAGCTACCCTATGTCTTTTGATTGGATCATTTAATACATTTACATTTATGGTTATTATTGACATGTAGTTGTTTATTGCCATTTTATTCTTTAAAGCTGTATTCCTCTTTTGCTATATTCTTTTCCCACTTTGATCTGTTTAAAACAGGCCCCTTAACATTTCCTGCAGTATTGGTTTGGTTGTAATGAATTCCTTGAGTTGTTTTTTGTCTGGGAAGCTTTTTATTTCTCCTTTGATTTTAAATGATAGCCTTGCTGGATAAAGTCTTGGTTGTAGGTTCTTGTTCTGCATTACTTTAAATATTTCTTTCCATTTCCTTCTTGCTTCAAGTGTTTCTGTTGAGAAGTCGGGTGCCATCCTTATGGGGGCTCCTTTGTAGGTGATAGCTTTTTTTTCTCTTGCAGCTTTTAATATTTTCTCTTTATCACTTAGCTTTGGTATTTTAATTATGATGTGTCTTGGTATAGGTTTCTTTGAGTTTCTCTTTAATGGAGTTCTCTGTGCTTCTTGAACTTGTGGGAGTTTCTCCTGCATTAATTTAGGGAAGTTTTCCGATATGATATGATTGAACAAAATCTCTATCCCTTGTTTTTTCTCCTCTTCCTCAGGAACCCCTATGATGCGGATGTTATTTCTCTTCATGTTGTCACAGAGCTCTCTAAGAATTTCCTCAGACTTTTTGAGTCTCTTTTCTTTTTTCTTCTCTGCTTTCTTGCCTTCATTCAAGTTGTCCTCCAACTCACTGATTCGATCCTCAGCTCTATCCATCCTGTTTTTAATTCCTTCCATTGTGGCCTTTATTTCTGATATTGTATTTGTCATCCCTGACTGATTCTTTTTTAATATTTCAATATCCTTTTTTATACTTGCTGTTTCTTTATTTAGGTGTTCATAATGACCATCCATTGTTGTTCTAAGATCCCTAAACATCCTTACAATCATTATTTTGAACTTTGCATCTGGAAGTTTGATTATTTCCATATCACTCAGTTCATCTCCTGAAGGTTTCTCTTGTGGTTTCATTTGAATTGCACTTCTTTGTTTTCTCATTATCTGTGTTTGGGTGTTTTGTTTGTAGAGTTGGTTGAGTCTAGGTTTGGTGTTTTCTGCCTCCAGTTTTCAATTGTGTTATTTCTAGGTCTTCTTGGGTTGGTATCAGCTATTATTTGTAATGCACTTTTGGATTTGGGCAGCTTTGAAGTCTTGATTTATTTGTTTTCTTAACAGGTGATAGTCTTGTTTACTGATCTCAGCACAGGGGCTTCCTTGAAACTGTATCCAGGAATGGGATGGGTGTAACTTGAGACTCTGAAGGCCTCTTCCACCAACTAGTCTCTCTGGGGGCAGGGTGTTTTCTCAGCTTCAGTAGGGGGAGGTGTATCTCAGATCTCCGTGGAGACCTGAGTTACTGCCCCTCCTCCCCACTTCTTGTTTTCAGCTGTGTCTTGTTGTGCTGATTGGAGCTGGACAGATGTCTGGAGATCTCTGATCTGGAAGCAATTCAGTACTGTTTTGTGGAAGGATCAGTCCCTCCCCCAGCTATGGCTGCCTCCAGCATGGATAAGTCAGCTTTTTTAGGTTGTCTCCTGCATTCCTTAGCCCCTCACAGTCTGTCCTTCTCTCTCCTTTTCACTTGGGAGATAAGCTGATCTTTTCAACACACCTTGACACCTCGCTCCCTGGTTGCCAGGCAAGTGGCTGTGAGCAGTATTTTCTGCTCTTTTCCCTGGAGTGAGATCCCCTCTGGGCTCTCAACCTCACCCCAACCCTCCGTTCCTGTAAGCAGGGGAGATTCAGGCATTCCCTACCAGGTTTGTTGTGGCTTCTTCTTTGCTCCTTGGTTTTTGAGAGCTGTTCTTGTAGTCCAGAGTTGGTTTTTCACGCTGACTTTTCCAAAATTGATTTGTATTCCAGTTTGGTGGTGAGAGCTGGGCATCTGTGCTTACACCTACTCCGCTGCCATCTTCAGGTCTCATAACCATTTAGATTTTAAGGGATTTATTCATGTGATTGGGGGGGGGGGGCTGGCAAGTCCCAAATCTGTAGGGTGAGCGGCAGGTTGGAGACTGAGGTAAAAGGTGATGTTGCCATCTTGAGTGTGAAGGCTGAAAACCAGGTGGAGTCTCTACGTTGCCGTTGGCCAGTGGAACTCCTTCTTCTCTGAGAAACCTCTATCTTTGCTCTGATGCTCTTCCACTGATTGGATGAAACCCACCCACATTGCAGAGGGTGATCTGCTATACTCCAACTTTACTGATTAAAATGTGAATCACATCTAAAACGTGCTCCAGTGCACCCTTGAGACTTTGTGTTTGACCGAGTCACTAGACACCATAATCTAGCTAAATTGACACATGAAATTAACCACAGCTGGTTTGTCTATAATCATTTTTTTTCATCCTCAGTGATGTTGAATTTATGGATTGAACAAAAATGAGTAAATACATAAGAAAGAGTTCAACGCAAAATTCAAAAATGGAATAAACTTGCAGTTCAGACTCTGGTTAAAGGGGGAGGGAAGACCCACGAAGGTTGGCTGTCCCAGCTGCAGGGGGTGCAATGGACAGTGGGTATCTGGCACCTGCAGCAGGCCAGAGACCCTCTGCGCCTCTTCCTGCTCGGAGCAAGCAGCGTCCTCTCCTTCGGTGCCAGCAGTGCTGGTGAGCACAGCCTCTCAAGGTGAGGGAGCCCCAGCCAGGTTGGCTGGCCGTTCCGAGGATCTGAAGCTCTTGGCCCGGGTGTCTGTTGGTGCTGAGTGCTTTGAAAGCTTAGCACTCGAGGGCTCTGACAGCAGAGTGCGGTTTCTGTGAATTCAATCACAGCTCGCGTTTCCGAGTGTGCGCTGCACGGAACAGCACTTAGCGTGTGCCACCTCCGCCAATTAAAGTCTTTATCTCTTGGCGGGAAGGCGATGTCTGGAGGCAGCTCTGATGATTGCAGGCAGAAACCCCGTGTCTTTTTCTCCCTCTGAAAATGTGTTCCATGGTCTGAGCCGCAGGTCTGGATGCAAAAAATAAATCTGACTCTCTCAAAAGCCTTATTTTTGCCAGCTTGTTCCAGGATTGCTGTGTATTTAGGGCAAAGCTGTTTATAAAAACGCCAATGCGTGACGGAGGGTGGCAGGCGGGGCAGCTGCTGCTGCTGCTCTGGGACGATGTGAGACCCCGAGTTCTCATAGGTCATTCATCCTTTGTCTTTGGGTCGGCATCTCTTTGGATGTTTTCTTTTCCTCCTGAGGCAGTGGATTAAGCAAACAGAGGCAAGTAAGAACTCGTATGTATTATTAAGTGCTGCCAAGCACTGCACAACTTCTATCCCATTCAGTTCTCCCAACTCTGACCTTGTTTGCCAGTGTGTACTAATGTCCCCACTTTATTGATGAAGAAACTAAATAGTTTGCCTAAGGACTCACCTACATGACCTCATGCTTCTTAGAGGTTCATGCTGTGTTCTAGTTTCATTAAGAAAAAGAACCATAGAAAGCAAGAAAAAGATTTTTGTCTCAGTGGAGTATGTCGGACTGTGGGTCAGGGTCCTGGTGGCGGTAGCTTGATTTTGTTGTGGCCTTTCTCTCTGTCAGGTGTCCTTGTCTGCAGCATTCCAAGCTTGCTGGGGGTGGGGGGGTGGCACAGCCCCCACTCTAAAATGGCAGGTGCCTTTGGGCAATTTCCAGATCTGATGTGATACCCTGGGGACTGTCACTAAGCCTCAAGGAAGGTGAGTGGTGGAGGCACAGACCACAGCCCCTCCCCGTCCAGGTTGTAGGTCTTGGCTGTGGGTTATCAGGGAAGAGAAAGAGCAGGATTCTTTCTCTGTGAGCAGAACCCTGCGGCCCGTAGCTTGTCTTCCTTTATTCACTCTTTCAGACCTGTGGCTTGTTGCCGGTCAGTGGGTGCCAGGGATACAGATGTGACTGAGGCAGGTTCCTTGTGTCAAAGGCCCCCCATCCCATCAGCAGCAGAAACTGGTGGATAGACCAGGCAGTCAGAGGAATGGGCTAACGAGGGCTGTGGGGTCACTGAGGCTCTGGGATCCTCCTTTGCAACATCGTTGAGTTAGCCTCCCGACCTCACTGTGTGTGGCTTTTTGACTTTGCCATCTGCATCTCTCTGCGGACTCCAAGCTCAATGCTGAATGGAACGAAAGCGGGCTGGTTCGCTATCAGAGATGAGGTCTGCCCACCCAAAGACCCTCTCACAGTCACGGCTGGAGTCTGGCCTGCCCTGGAGAACGGGTCCTCACTGTGGATCCCCTGCACCCAAGTGTGTCAAGGTCCACAGGCTCTGCTGGGTTAGACACTCTTGTCTGTTACACTTGCCGAGCCCTTCTGACAGAGGCTGAAAGAGCCATGCTGGGGACAGTGCACTGGTCTGGAGCCACAGGCTTGGCGTGCCTGCCTCTGGTGGGTCCTCAGGCCAGCAGAAGACTGTTTTCTGGGGCCCGTTGGGTGATCTGTTCACCTGGTTCTTCTCCACTCTTTTCAATCTCGCTTACTTTACTCACTTGCCTTCCAGCTTCTCTGAGACGCCGTGAAGCCATGGAGGTCAAACGACAAGCATAAAAAGAGTTGTTAGAAAGGACCAGGTTAATAATAACCATGCTGATGTTAATACTCCTTGAATAGCTCTTTACGACCTACAAACCACATTCATAGCCAGTATGTCATCTGCACCTCACATCAAACGCCCAGGAGATAAGTGTCACTATTTCCCTCCGCATAGGGGCGGATCAGAACGTCTCATCGCTTGTCCGAGATCATGTGTTCTTGACCTCAATCCCAGTGGGATCTGGACACTACTCCACTAAGTAAACAAATGGCTTAAGTCAGGGTTTTCTAAAGACATCTCTGTCTGTTCAGGAGATGGTTACTGATGGAAAAACATGATGTGCTTTCTGTCATCATGTTTCGTAATCATGTCTTTTTAGGAAATGCTGAGTTAAACATTATGAAATAATTTTTATTTATGTGGAATCTTTAGAACTTATTTATTTATTTATTAATGTATTGTGTTTACATAGATCCTAGTGTCCCCCCTGAACACATCCTCCCCTCCCCGTGTCCCCAGTACATCCCCCTCCGGCCCCCGCCTCGTAACGCCCCCCCTTCCTCCAGGGTTTGTTTTTCTGCTCTCATCCATCCTGTCAGCCTGTCATCCCCTTTCCCTCTGTCCGCTTTCCTTCTGGATCCCTTGATCCTGCCTCTGTCTCTTAGAACTTTTAATATATTAATCTGCACTGTGACCTTTCAAGAAATATATGTGACATGCCGTTTTGCCCTTTTTAAAAAATCTTTTCAACCATGGTATTATTTTTCTAAGATTTTGAAGAACATTCTTAGGAACACACTTTGGGAAATGCTGACTCAAAGTGTTAGGCTATTTGGGTTTTAACAGAGGATCTGGACACCGACAGTTCCCAAGGACAAAGTTGAGGGTCTCTAATGATAGGAGTTCTGGCATCGGCTCTGGCTGTTAAGGGCGACATTTAAGGCAGAAAAACATTAATTGCAGATGGTGGGACAGCCACATGCACTGGGGAGAACCGATCTGAGGACCTTCTTTGTGTCTTTTGTTAACCCCAGTGGAAAGAGAAAAAACCAGAATCAAACCCAAAATAACACAGGTCCACTTAGCCGTTTGCCATTGGCTGGTCATACCTTGGGGGGTTGCTAGGGAAGTCATCCTCCCTCCAGCTTGGAGCCCAAGACCCTGGATGTAGGCAGTGAGAACCTTATCAATCTTTTTTTTTTTTTGAGAACATTATCAATCTTTTAAGCTATTCACATCAGCCTGGAGATTTTCAGTGGTTGTATGGCAGTGGGGGAGAACTGCCCAGAGAAACACCAAGGACAGACACGAGCTCCAAAAGGAGACAATAGCATTGCTGTGGAGACATGGAGGCCATCCAGCCAGCCTGCCTGCGTCCTGTGCTCTGGCTGACATGGGGCGGCTGGCGTGTGGACTCGAGAAGAGCCCCCCTCGCTACAGCAGGCCTTCAGCACTTGTCCCCAAGCCACCGACAGTGCTGGGGCTACCGTTGGCTGGGTGTCTGCTCTTACTGAATTATGCACGTTTCATTTGGCCACCAGCTCCTGGCATGGTGCTTTCCTTTGGACCAGCTTTCTATGAGCTGTGGGGACATTCCTTGAGGTGTATAGGAGAGGAGGGGGACCGGGGAAGCTCTTGGTGGCCAAGTGTAACAAAAAGGTAAAGGCAATGCATTTGCGGAGGAACAATTCTCAAAGAATTTCTGTTTTATAAAGATCTTCTCAGGAATGTGACAAAGAGAATGAAATGAAGTTAAAAGGAAAAAATAGTCTGCCTTCTATGATAGATTCTCAAATAATTTCCAGAAAAAGTCATTTTTATGACCAATGACTTTTTTTTCCAAGGCCCGTGCTGCAGACCCTAGGTCTTGGTGGACCTTGGAAATAAGAAGGGTGGGCTTCATCTGTTACCACAGAGGTGGGGGTGTTCCCGTGGTGGGGACACTGGCTCCTCCTCAGCTGGAAGGACCTTCCTCTCAGCTTCCAACTTCTTCCCTGTGGGTCCACCTGGTCAGCCCTCTTAGTAGTTAACCACCTTTTATGTATTAACACGTCTGTATATTAGGTTTTGCCTGCTTCATTTTCTGGTGTAGTTTGTTACTTCTGTAAGAATCCTGACTGACACAGGTCATCACAAACTTGGAATTTTTATCTTTTTCTGGTAGATTCATTCTTTTGATCATGATGAAATGGCCTTTTTTCTTTTAATTAGTTAATTAGTTTATTTTTTGCTTTGAAGCCAAAGTTACTTTGCTCACAGTTGTGTAATGAATCCATCTTTCTTTTGTTTAGTGTTTGCATGAAATATTTTTTCTTTTCTGTTTTACTCTTGAACTTCCTATACCTTTATTTTTAAGGCATATTTTTTAAACTATCACTTAAGTTGGGTTTTGTCTGTTGTTGTCCCTGGGATGTTGCCTTCCTGAGGTTCCAACAGGAAGCTGGGGTCAATGTAAGGCAGGAGGTCCAGACCTGGAAAATTGATCTGGTGTTGTTGTGGGATCCCAAAGAAACCACGATGAGGATCAGATGGAGCAAACAGAGCCTTTATGACTTACACACAGGGCCACACCAATGGTGATGGCGGTAGGTTGGGGAAAGCTCCACGCCTGATGGAGGAGAGCTGCGCTTTTTATAGCTAAGCCCTGGGCCATTGCTCAAGCAGAACTCGTCAGATGGCAGACAAGCAGGCAAGCAAGCGAACAGGGGGCATGAGGAAGTTTCGTGTCATTCTGGGCTGTTTCTCCTTGATAACTGGTGGCTTGGTTCCTTTGTTCTTACTAAAATCTCAGCTGCAGTTTTATTACCCTCTCTTCCATAGCTTGTGACCCGGTTCCATGACCACGGCACCAGGGACTGGGGACGGGGAAGGACCCTGCCCAGCATTGACCCTACAGTCACCAGGGCCCTTTTAGAGAAAGGTGTCAAAATCCCTGCATGGTGTCTCTGCAGGGCATCTCCAGCTTTCTGACCAGTAACAAAACAGTGCTAAATGCTGCGTCACCTCTCCCAGCCCCCAAATTCTTGCTTCCTTGGTGGCCTTCCAACACCTTCACATAGATTTTTTCAAAGAAAGAATCCTTCTGGCTTTTCACATTGTCTTGAAAGGTGCATTGTTCCGAAGCAGGTTACTCCTCCATTGTTAGAAGTGGGACTCTGGAAATAGAAAATAATAAGAATTGGTCTCTTTAAGAAGTGGGAGTACCTCTGCATTGGCCCCACGCCAGATGGAGCAGGAGAGAAGCACACAGCACACGCACAAAGCTCGGAAGACCCAAGCAAGGAGCACTGCGCCTGGGCAGTGAGGACCTGGTCTTACTAAGAACCAATGAAGAATGAGAGTCAGGCTCAAGGGGTGGAGAAGGGCATGTGATGTCCTGACAGACGTGAGGCAGGGGAGTGGGGAGCCTTGTGGTTTCACGGGAGGGACACCAGGCCACTCTGCCTGTCACTTCTGTGCCCAGGCCTGAAAAAGCTCATAAACATAACCATAGCCGGAAGCCCTCTGACTAGGAACCACGTAGGGGGATGGTGCTGAGGAAAGCCGGCTTAAACCAATCAACGCTGAATTAAGAAATTTGAAATGAAATACATAGTTATATCTTGGTGGTTGTATTTCTTTGCATGCTGTTGTAGATCACGTTTGTATTTAAGTTTGTAAATCATTTTCAGTTACTTTACTACAGGGCCCCACACAGAAAACCTTTGGGGCGCAAGTGGAAGGGACTTAATGAGTGGTTGAGGAGCTATTTGCACAACTTAGTGGTTTTAAGCATGAGGAAACCATCATCCTAATTCATTGGGTCTCTCACCCGTTAGTAGGTGGCTTCTTTCAGTGGAAGGTACTTGAAACGGGACATAGCATTTTAGGAGAGGTTAATCAGCTCTCCGGGTCTGGCGTTGCCACTAATGACAAACTGTGATGGCAAACACAGGAGTGATGGGAAGAGACAAGCATTGGACTCAGATGACCTGGGTTAGAGTCCTGCTTAGCCACAGCCCTGCCGTGATGTGTGGAAGGGTATTTAGTCTTCCTGAGCGCTTCAGTTCTCCTATGTTCCTGTTAACCCGACAGGTCCAAGTTCTTAATAAACGTTAATTTTCCTTCACCCCATTGCTGGTGTTGGGAGTGCATTGTTCCCAATCGATGAAGGCCAAGCTCTCTGATTCACAGTGAGCTGGCCGAGGTTGCTGGCTTGAGTGCGGGCTCATCTGGTTTGAGCAAGGCTCACCAGCTTGAGCCAAGGTTGCTGGCTTGAGCAAGGGGTCCCTTGGTCTGCTGTTGCTCCCCCAGGCAAGGCACATATGAGAAAGCAATCAATGAACAGCTAAGGAGCCGTAACAAAGAATTGATGCTTCTCATCTCTCTCCCTTCCTGTCTGTCTGTCTCTATCTGTCCCTTTCTCTGTCTTCCTCTCTCTCTGTCTCTGTCACACAAAAAAAAAAAAAATACAAGGGCGGAACAATTACCCAACCCAGCAGAAGAAGCCAAGAGCGAAGGGTGGTATTGGAGGCTGGCCTTGGGAACAAATGAGAAGGGGCCAATTTTGGTGACTTCTTCTCTAATTTCTTTGGGCACCTCTGTTATTCCTAAACCATCTCGAAGTGAATTCTGAGATGCCTACAGGGAAGATGTATGAGGCAGGAAGCTCTCTGCACCTTGTTTGTATGTCATTTGGTTATACAGCCATCCTGAGAGCTAACACTCCCCGAGTTCTCTCTAGATGTCAGTTAGTTTTTTATACACATAATTCAGCTGCCTCAGTCAAATGAAGATTCCCAACCTGGCGTCCTGCTCCAGGTCTGCTGCCTCTTTGTATGTAAATTTGTCTTCCCTGGCGGTCCCCCAGAGCTTCCCTCCGTGACCCTGCTCCACACCCCACTCATCACCATGCCTCCTGGCCCCACAGAGCACATTGATGTGTTCAAGGTTTCAGGCTTTGTTGCTCCCACCTACATGGAGACCCTAGAGTTGGTCTTGGCCTCTACTTGTCACAGCAGGCCTCACGTGTAAGCAATTACCAAATGTTAGCAATCTGATCACTTGAGTATCTCAAAGCTCAACCTCTCTGCATTACAATGCCTTCCGTGCATTAATTAGCTGCTGCCCAGGGGCCCACCTGACTCCCACTCTCTGGGCGTTGGCCCATTTTCCTCAGTTTACAGAAAAAGCAGAGAAAATGCTGGTCTCTTTGCATCACTCTCCTGTTTAGAAGCCTCCGATGACCCTTTCTGGCCCATGGAAGGCACTGGAGCCTGCAGAGTGCTGGCCCAAGAGTTAGGTGGCTGGGTTGTGAATCTCAGCCATGTGACCATGTAATAACCGTCACTTTTCCCATATGAAAACCGAGGCTGCCCAGGAAGCAGGCACCACGGTGCTGTGAGGGTTGTGGATACCACGTGTAAGGCGCTGGGCATCAGGTGGGGTAAGAATTCAGCAACTCTATTTTTATTATTGGCTGTAAAATCCAGAAACCTTAACTTGCCTTATCAGTCCCTTTCAACATATGATATTTGCCATCTAATATCTTGCATATCATCTATGTATTTTCCACGCTGTAGCCACCCTTAACCTCATTATTCCGGGAGTCATCAGTACCTGGACTCAGTATCTGTTGGTTTGTTTTAGAATGTCCTTTCTCCACTCTGTGCCAGGGAAACCACGTTGAAGGAAGCCAGTGTGGTAGAAAAAGGACCCAGGAGCCATGCAGAAGCCACAGTGACTAAGAACCTCCTTGTCTGTGCCAGCATTTTTATTTGGAAATCATGGAAGACTGGGGCACATGGATGCCTGTCCCTTCTTTCTATCCCCTCATCTCTCCTCCTAATTGCGAACAGGGGTCACTAGGGGTGCAGGCTGAACAGGAGACAGTTCTCGCTCTTGCTTGGCGTTGCTCACCGAGTTCTATCCTGGGCCTCGGCTAACAGCAGGGGCAACTGATGATGGACAAGTGGTGCAAACTCAGTAACGAGGAGACTGATGTGGCTGGAGGAAGTGATACCACGGAGAGCGGACCAATTTAATCAGAGACAAAGAAGATCTTCATCAGTTCTGGGAAATAATGATAGGCAATGTTTACGTCTTATTGTATGCTGGGCATTGAGCCAAACACTTACATACATGATCACTTTTACTCTTTAAAACAAACGTAGGAGAAATTACAATTTTTATTATCTTCATTTTGCAAATGAAGAGACAGATTTA
The DNA here is from genome assembly GCF_036850765.1 of Saccopteryx bilineata. Taxonomy (NCBI): domain Eukaryota; kingdom Metazoa; phylum Chordata; class Mammalia; order Chiroptera; family Emballonuridae; genus Saccopteryx; species Saccopteryx bilineata. The sequence goes on from NC_089495.1 coordinate 140,477,486, forward strand.
CAGAGATCAAGTTACTTGTCAAGATTTGAACCTAAGCTGTCGGACCCAAAGTCTATTATTTATTCCCTTTGAAATGTCAGTTTTTCAAAAATCTTTGGATAAATGGGATAAATTAGATGAGTGGTTTTCAAACTTTTTGACCTTGACCCAGAATGGCAAATATATTTTTGTCATGATTATGACTCAGCCCACACTTACACATACACCTGCCCTACATGGACATGCTCACGCGCGCGCGCGCACACACACACACACACACACGAATTTGCTCTCATATGTTACATACCCACATATAAAAATATAAAACTAACAAAAACTTCACAATAATTGATTTTCTTATATGCTTTCTATTAAATTGACATTTCATTGTAAAAAATGCTAATTGTGACCAAATTTGTAGATGCTGACCTTCACTTTGAAAACCAGTGAATTAGAAGATTTTTAGCTGCTTTCAAGTCATTGGGTCCTTATGTTTCTGTATTTCTTGTTATTAGGTTATCACACCCATTAGTTACCCCAGAAAATACCTTTTCATCATGAGATATAAACATGTAGCATCACATGGTAATAATATCTTAGGGTATTGTGTTGTAAAACTGTTAAAAGTATTTTGTAGTTTTATTTTGGGGGGTGTTTTGTGACAGGAGAATTTGCTTTTATTTCTCTTATGTACCAGAAATTGTATTACACTGATCGTCTCCATATGTATTTTTAAAGTTTTTGGCAGGGTTAAAATTTTATTCTTTAAGTACAAGGGCATTGTGTTCAAATAAAAGGAACATTCATAATAGTGTTAATTAGAAGAGCAATAAATTTTGGTTCCCATGCAAATGAGCATAATTGAAATAGCATTGCATTTTTTTGTACATGGAATTTGAAACTTTGCTGGAAAAACTTGGAAGATAAGTATTTTCAAAACTAAAGAAAATGCAATCTGTATATGTAGATGAGATCAGTTAATTTTAGCAGGCAAATGAGAAAATCAATAATATTCAAAATCCACTAATTTGGTAACCATTATATTAATTAGTCTTTCTGTTTTAGACTTAATTATTTAAATATCAAACCAAATTGAAGTATAATTTATGGAGAATTCATCCTTAAATTAATTACATGCGAGACTTTCCTCCTACGAATGGAAGAATTGAGGACGAAATTGTAACTGATTACAATTAGTGAAGGGCATGGAATCCGTTGGTCACGGCTCCGGCTCCTTCAGATTTAATGTGGGAGATGTTGTATGTAGAGTAAGCACAGTGGCTTTGACTCAGACCAGGCTTTGAATCTCAGCGTTGACTCATCCAACCACGGACTCTCAGGAAGCTTTCTTAGCATCTAAAGAACCTCATATTTCTTATCTATTAAATCAGGAAATTATACATATGTCACAGAGCAGTTGTGAAAACTAAAAGAGGACTTGTGTATTTAAACCTTTAGTAAAATACCAGGCACAACCCTGGACAGATAGTTTGTTTGGTTGAAGCATCTTCTTAAAGCACAGAGGTTGTCAGTTTGCTCCCCAGTCAGAGCACACGCAGGAGCAGATTGATGTTCCCGTCTCACTCTCTCCCCTTTCCACTCTCTCTAAAATCAATAAAAAAAAATACCAGACACAGAGAACACTCATTATAAGTCTCACCCCTCACCCTCCCTCTCTCCTTCCTCTTTTGACAGGAGGAGAGCTTGTGTTTCTGGGACTGCTCTTAAGAAGGAGGGTGTGCCATGGCTGGTGGTTCCCCTGTAGTTGGTAGTGATTTTATCTGATACCGTTCTGTGGCTCTCTGGCAGAATCATTTCTATCAAGACACTGAGATGGGCTGTAAAGGCATGGTCTTGGAATTATTTAAAAGGCCAGCACAACAGGTGGAACTGGGAAAGAGCTCATGCCATTGGTTCTCTGGTTTTACTTACTGCAGTGATTGGTTCTTTGGATCCCTTGCATTTCTTGCTCTCAGCAAATGCTCTCCTTATGACAATCATAAAAGCTTAAACCTCTATGCTACCCACTCAATACCTTTGTGAAATAACTAGGGTAAGCATTACTGTTGACATTACATAGATGAGAGAAATCGAGGCTCAGAGAGGTTAAGTGGACTGCCCAACATCACAGAGCTAAAAACAGTAGAGGTTCAGACCCCTGTCTGTCAGATTCCAAGTCATGAGCTTTATTCTTCTGAATCCAGGCTTCTCTACCCTGTGGGAACAGCCCGTGGACCACAAGTGAGCCTTGATTAAAAGTGTATGTTTCCCTGCAGACCCCATTGAACCATGGGAGAGAGGCCAGCATGAATTGGTCTGATAATTGGTTGGAATTATTTCTGAGTCTGGAAGTCTGGTCAGCAAATGGAAGGTGGATTGTAAACCTGCAGAGAAACATCTGACCTCCAGAGGGAAAAATCACTGGGGGGCGGAAGAAGTTGGGAAAGTCAGGCACCTTTCCCTGCCACCCCACAGGACATCCCCCCACCCCCGGGTGCCTGCGCTGACCTTACCTTTCGCGTGTCCCTGCCCAAGAACTCCTTAGGCTCATCTCTCTTCTTCCCCTGCCCCCTGCGATTGCTCAGTCTCTCCTGTATCTCCTTCCTGGTCCTCCCTGCATCTTCCCATCGTCCAGGCTGAACTTGTCTCACTGTCATCTCGGACTTTTCCATCTCCCAGAAGGACAAGCATTCTCAACTCTCCACGCGTTCCTCCTGCTCCCACTGACATGGGTGCATTCACACCCTGTGGTTTTCTGTCTTGATGGCACTGTGCTGGCTCAGGATAATTAACGATGATCAAAGGTTTGATACCTCTTCTGCGAGCCCTTCCTCTTAATGTCTCCAGATGGCTGCTCCCGGTCTCAGGTCTCTGCCTGCTGCAACCCACTCAGTCTCCTCCTGGCTTGTTGGCCAGAGGATTGTTTTCCCTTGACCATGTTTCACAGCTCATCTTCACCAATCTCCTTGCTTATCCCCTCCCCCGCCCTGAGGACACACCTGCACAGGTATCACCTCTTCTGATGGCCGGGAACTCTCTGAGGGCACACCCTGTCTGGTTTACATCCGTATCCCTGGTATACAACACAAGCTGGGACAGAGCTGGTGTTCAGAAAACGCTCGCTAAACGGGTCACCAAATAGATCTAACCTTGCCCAGAGATGCATCAGGACTTGAACGGAATTTAAAAATTTTCCATTTATCTTTTTTGGTGGGACATTTCATTTGTTTGTGAAAGATGTCATATATACTAAAAAGTCAAAAAATGTATGTGAAGATTAGTTAATGATAATAAATTGGAGACCAGGTGCCCACCACCCAGATTAAGAGGTAGGACATGAGCAATATACCTTAGACATCTTCTGTCTGTCCTTGTCAGATACCTTGTTTCTTCTGTTTGCTTTTAGCTCTCCCCCAAGGAAGTCATAATCCTGAGTTAATCATTCTTTCTTTCTCTCCTTTTTAATAGTAGCTCACCTTTGTGAATACCCCTGGAAAAAGAAACAGTTGTCTTGCTTTGTCTGTTGTTGAACTCTAAATGATTTAAATAATTCTGATTTCAGTAGTCGGTGGCCCTGTTCCTTCAGGGCAACATTATTATTTAGATTAATAACATGGATACAGATTGATTCATGTTGGTGACTGTAGGTATGGCTCATTTATTTCCCTTGCATGTTGATATCCCATTGCATTCTATTTCCTTCCCCATTGTAATGTGCTAGCATTGATTGATACTATTCTAATATAGTATTTGAGTTATTTCTAGTTTCTTGACATAATGAATAAGATTCTGTAAATATACTCACAGAAATAGATGGGTGAAAGTTTCTCTGGAGTATAGCAGTAGGAATGAATTACTGAGCTGTAGCTTACATCTACATTTAACTGTTTAGGGTGATACCCAGCTCCACTTTCTCCTTCCCCTGTGGTGAGTGAGAGCCCCCATTCTCCACATTCTAATCTGACTTTTACATGTTTGCTAGTCTTGTAGGTGTGCAATGAGGCTTACTGTGATTTAAATTTATATTCCCCTAATTATTAGAGGTTGAGAGTCTTTTCTATATGCTCACTGACCATTCATGTTTCTTCTTCTGTGAAATATATCATTTGTCTATTAAAGATTTTAAAAAATGTCTTTTGCCCAAGAAAAGCAACTGAAAGCAGGACATCTGGAGAAAAGGTCTAGCAAAGAAATAAGAATGGAATAGATTATGGGGTTCTCAATAAAGAATAAAACAACAAAGGTCCCTGTTTGCTGAGTGCTTACTCTATGCTAGGCACTTGCTAAAGTGCTTCTGTGTGTGACTCCATTTAATTCTTGCTCCCTAATTACTTCAGACGGGTGCTAGTATTATTCTCAACAGACTGCTTAAGTAACTTTCTCCAGGTAACACAGCTTTTCATGGGTAGAATTCAGGTGAGATTCAAACTCAGGCCAATGGATTCTCAAGCCATGCTCTTAATTAATCTGCTACTGTACCCTCCCCCCTGCTCTGCACCAGTATCTAGCATCATTTTTTTTTCAGCAGACTTCAGGTTTTTTTTGCTAAAACTGAATATTTTAGTCTACTTTTAACACCTGGATAGAAACAGATGGAAATATGATTTACTTAGGACTTTGAATTTCTAAAGGGCTTGGCTTATTTTTTATTGTATCTCAATCACTGAAAGAAAGAACGATGCCACAAACAACATGACAGGGAAAGGGAAACTCCACAACACCACCATCAGAACCAATGTGTCTCTTTGTCGGCAGTGATGTTGGCCCCTGCGCATACATAGAGCTGAAATCATGCAACTGATGACATTTTCTAATGAACTTGAAAGAATGACCCAGCAGCAGCTCATGAGTTAGACAGCCCTGAGGTCAACTTCATATGACCTTGAGTTAGTTACTTAATTCTCCTGAGAATCAGTTTCTCTAACTGCAATAAGTTCATCCAGTCAATATTTATTAAGCATCTATGTGTCAGCCCAGAGGTACAACAATAAGCAAGACAGACAAGGCCCCAGTTTCGCGAGGAGGATGGACAAACCATGTAGTGGTGTGACTATTATGGAAGTAGAAGGAGGCGGAGTCATGAGGACATATGGCAGGACCTGTGTACCAGGTGAGGTCGGTGGCCTTCTGCATGGAGAGATGTGTGAAGTGAGTCCTGAGGGACAGATGGGAGATGACACAGAACCCGTCCTCTGAGGGGCTATTGTGAGGGTTATGTGAGCTAGTGTGTGCATAAATCCTAGGGTTGGCTGTAGCTGGTAAATGATCCCTGTGTACTATTGTGATCAGAAGCACAGCTTGACAAGGCACAGAACTAGAAAGGCTCCTTAGAGGTCCTCTAGTCCTTTCTAAATTTCTAATCTGGTGGCAGGTACAGGGCTGGTTGCCTCAGCTGCTGGAGAACTGGTTAAAAATACACATTTCTGGGTTTCATCCCCCAAGGATTCCAATTCAGTAGAGAAATTAAGTCTACATATTAAAAGAATTTTCCTGGCAATTCTTTCTTTTTAAAAACATTAAGTGAGAGGTGGTTGGGCAGAGACTAACTCCTGCATGCTCTGCCCAGCTGGGGCTGCTGCTTTGTTGCTCGGCAACTTAGCTATTTCAGTGCTTAAGGCCGAGGTCATGGAGCCATCCTCAGTGCCTGGGGCCAACTTTGCTCAAAAGAATCATTTGAGCCATAGCTTTGGGAGGGGAGGAGAGAGGGAGGAGGGGTGGAGAAGCAGATGGGAGCTTCTCTTATGTGCCCAGAGCAGGAATCAAACCAGGACATCCACATGCCAGGCCAACACTCTACTGCTGAGCCAACCGGTCAGGGCCATTTCTGGTGATTCTAATCTAGTCTAGCTACTTTTCCTAACCCCATCTTAGAAGTGGAGAGACTGGGATTCAAAACTAATGAGGGAGTAGACAAAGCCAAGTGGCTAGCAGAGGGTGGCATTAGGGGTTAAGAGAATAAGACTGGTGACAGGACAGACTGAAGGAGCCCGGAAGACAGGTCTGAGGAGTGTTTGGGAAAAGTGCTCCATTCCTTCCGGCTTCTGCATTTCTTCTAGACACCCTGAGTGTGGGCCACCAAGAAGCCCAGGTGTGGCCACCCTGGCTTTGTAGGTCGTTGAAGCCAGAGCCTGGGCTGGGATGGGGTGTGGGGTCACTGGGTTGCTCGAGTGACAGCAGGGCTTGTACTCCCTCAGCTGATAGAAATTGAAAAGCCAGCCTGGGAAATTACCATGCAATTTCTTCCTCTAATTCAATTCTGCATCGCTCTCCAGGATGTCAAATCACTGTGAAGATGAGACGACAACATGGCCGTTGTGTCTCTGTCACAGTCTGTTATTTTCAAATGCGTGGGAAGATCCGTAATTATGTTGACACCCATCAGGTTTCTGTCCCGGGGAGCCTCACGGCTGCTTGGACAGGTTGTAATTAAGTTTCTTCATTCGGGCCTCCTGCCTGCTGTCCCACGGTTGTGGAGTGTCAGGCACTGCTTCGACCTCGATAGCAATGGTCACATTTACGTGCTAGCTGATCGACTGGACATTGGCTCACATTGGACCCCAGTTGTGTGTGTGTGTGTGTGTGTGTGTGTGTGTGTGTGTGTGTGTATGTGTGTGTGGAGGGAGAAAGGGCTGATTAATTTAAAAGGACAAAATCTCTTTGGACAAGTGCTGTGATTGGCTGAGAAGACCCAGCACACTCTCCAGGATTTCCTGCCATAGATTGTTCTAAGAACAGTCACTTCTACCACTGGCTGATAACTTCAGCAGACAATTCTGCCTTGCTTGCCAAAGTAGCTGAAGTGGAGTAGAGCAGGGTTGGGAAGAGTTTCAACTGCTCCTTATTCAATAGGATGGGAAATAAAGGACTTCAGGATGAAAGGTCATCCTGATTTCTACTACATTTAACGTGCAGCAGTTAGAGCCTTCATTCTGACCCCAAGCGTTAGGAAACTCAGAGCCCACCCCATGTGTTCGTCCCCAGTGGACCATCTGCACCGTGTACTTGCACAAGCAAATGTGGAATTTCCACCATCACTTGAAATGGGAATGATAATAGGCTAGAGCCTAGATTTCCTTTTAAGGCCAGAATTTTAGCAATTCATATTTTATACTGTAAACAACCAGAGTTCTCTTGGTGTTTCACTCAACTACATCCTATTTCCACAGTTGTCACAAATAGTATCACTGCGGAAAGTGCGATGTGCTGTTTAGGCAATGCTTTGATGGTGGGAGGGAAACTAACCATGATCATGTAAATTCCCATTATAATAAGTTATACTTGTTGTTTTCTTGTTTTTGAATGTACTAACTGTGTAATTCACCTTATGTAATCTCATGCTTTGTAAAGGCCATGCTTGGAAGAAGTCTGTTTGACATGACCGCAGGGCCTCCCAGCCTGTCCCTACCCCCAAAGACAGTGCCTTCCCCATGGCCTGCACCTAAATGGGCTGCTCAGGCTACGCTGTTCCCATGAGGAAAGAACACATCTATCTACGTGAAAGGGGGAAGGCTGACCCAGGTAGAGGCATAATATTCCCCCTCTCCAATCCAACTTCTTTATGAGCTTTAAATTTGCTTTGCATCTCTATGTGTTACTGAAAAGTCCCCAGAGTTTGTCCCGGATATACATAGTCTTGGTGTGTGTGTCAGTCTATGTCTGCTGCAGTGAGGATAAAAAGAACTGTGTGAGATTTGAAAATTTGCCTTCAGGGCTTATGACCATATTGGTGAGATGGGACATGGATTCAGAAAGGCTTATTAGGTCTCCATAAAGAGATGTGTGATGTGATGGGAAGAACATGGACCGAGAGAGACGTGAGCTCTGGCCTGGGCTAGCATCAGCTCTCCTGCTTGTTTGGGAAACGTGTGCCTTCTCAGACCACCTTCTACTTTTACCTGTTTTTATGTAGTCAGTTTCCTGATGACGTCACTTGAACAAAGGTTTCTGGTGCCACTGAAAAATAAGGCTCAAACCACTCATTTGCAAAGGTCTTTTTGATTTGAATGGCCCACTCTTCCAAGAGAAGTCACAAGAGAACAAGATTCAATCTTATCTGGACCACAATCAAGGAGATAGCAAAAGTGAAGTCCTTAGGATATGGATAAACTCTGACTAGTTTTAAGTAACTGGTAGCTTATTTCTTTTCTCTCTTTTTCTTCGTGTCACATTTTACTTTTCCTCTTTCTCATTTCTTCATGCCCCTCCCCCTGAAAGTATGGCAAAATTTATCTCAATCTTTTGCTCTCAACTTCAAATCCATAAATTCCACCCTTGAACTGCAATGACTGGTTCTAGGCAAAGACAAAGAAGAGTAATCGTGACACAACACCCTAAGTTTGGACAAACCAACTTCCCTGGCTCTCCCAGTATCGAGGAAGCTGCTCTCTCCACTCGTTGCTTAAGGTCCCAGAGAACACATGAGCACAACGCATCTGGGAGACACCTTCTCTCCTACGTATTTTGGCTTTGGAGGCCGGTGGTCCTGCGTTGGCCTCCCTAGGACCAGCATCCTTTCCCCCTGACTGTAGTGCTCTGGACTGGGCAGTTCAGACTGGAATGACTGCTCCAATTTCTCCCTGTGAATGTGGCTTGCTATTACAAGCTGGCTTTTCAGCCAGCGCTTTGAGAATGGCACAAATGTTTCCCATCAGTTACTGCGGTGAAATCTGGCCATTGGGAAGGTAGTAAAGTCTCTGACCCAAGGAAAGAATGTTTCACACCTGCCCAGTGACCAGACAGAACTCATTAAAGGTTCATTACAAGGCAGCGCCATTCATTCTGGCATTTCTCCCCAGGACCACTGCTGCAAAATGTCTAGAGCAGACATCCCTACTTTATAGTTTCCTAGGGGTGAAACTTCCAGAACCGTTCAATTAAAATACACGTGGGTTCAAGATTCTTTCTCCTAACTGTTGCTTCTCCTCCTATTTTTCCACCTCTCGCTTGCCCTGCTGCCAGACCTCTCTCCTTCCCTCTTGTCCTCCCTTTGTTCTAATCAGTTTGGAAGGAAGAACAGTGAAAGGAGTCCAGTTAGGTCCAGCAGAGCCTGCGGCAGAGGCTCTGGGAATGGGTCCAGCTCACTGGATGTAAGGGTTGAGAAGCTGTCAACTGTATAAACTAAACGTTTAAGAAGTTACTAAAAATTTGGCCTTTAATATGCTTGACATAGTAAAAATAATCTGAACTCAGAAATGAGGGGAGGAAACATCACCTAAGAGGTATGCATCACCTTTTAAAGTCTCTCGCCACCTTGAAGGTGATACACAGAATGTACATGTCTTTTCTCCAACTTACAGTGATACTTAGAGGAGTCTTCTGCCTGTTAGTAGAAAAGGTATCAAGGATATTCATTATGTATAATAACAGCCATCTTCAATGAAATAGAGCCCATGGCCAAGGTTTTGAAAAGTTTCCTCAGAGGAAATGCCTGGATGGAGAAATGCAGTAGGTGGCAACCAACACAAAGGGGTTTCAGTGAGAAGGACTCCCAGAAGGAAAGACTTAAGAATTTCATTGTAAAAATGTAATTGCTAGTTTACTGTTTCTTATGTAAATGTTTCTCCTCTACATGGCGTTCTGATTTTTTCTTTTTTTGAGAAAATGACCAGGTTGGTACAGACCATGTGAGAGTAAGGATGGTGTCTGATGATGGCTTAGATTAAATATATGGTTACAGCCAATGTTTAACTCGAGAGAAACCTCTGCCTCTCTCTGCAGCAGGAATAATGCAAGGGAGTGTATAACACAGTAGCATCTACTCATTTAAATCTCAATGAAGCCCTGGCCGGTTGGCTCAGCGGTAGAGCGTCGGCCTAGCGTGCGGAGGACCCGGGTTCGATTCCCGGCCAGGGCACACAGGAGAAGCGCCCATTTGCTTCTCCACCCCTCCGCCGCGCTTTCCTCTCTGTCTCTCTCTTCTCCTCCCGCAGCCAAGGCTCCATTGGAGCAAAGATGGCCTGGGCGCTGGGGATGGCTCTGTGGCCTCTGCCCCAGGCGCTAGAGTGGCTCTGGTCGCAACATGGCGACGCCCAGGATGGGCAGAGCATCGCCCCCTGGTGGGCAGAGCATCGCCCCTGGTGGGCGTGCCGGGTGGATCCCGGTCGGGCGCATGCGGGAGTCTGTCTGACTGTCTCTCCCTGTTTCCAGCTTCAGAAAAATGAGAAAAAAAAAAAAAAATCTCAATGAAAATCTGTTTATTGTAATGAAATGATGGCAAAAAACACTCATTAGAACAAAAGTTTTCAGTTTGATGAAGTCCAATTCATCAACTTTTCTTTTGCAGATTGTGCTTTTGGTGTATGTATCAGTGTGCCTGGTCATAGGTCACAGACATTTTCTACTGTGTTTCTCCTAAAAGAAACATATGAGTTTTGTTTTTTGTATTTACGTTAATATATTTTAGTTAATTTTTATGTAAAGCATGAGGTTTAGGTCGGCCTATATCATCTTTTGCATATGGATTGTCCAGTTGTTCCAATACTAATTGCTGAGAAGACTATTCTTTCTTCATTGAGTTGTGTTTTGCATCTTTGTCTAAAATCCAATAGCCATATTTTTGGGTCTATTTCTAGTCTCTCAATTCTACCCCACTGATCTATCTGTCCATCTTTTCCCAAGGACACACTATCTTGATCATTGTACTTGTAGTGTCATAATATTGAGCAGTGTAATTCTTCCAAATTTATGTAGTTTTTCTAAAATAGTTTTAGGTTTTTTAGTTTCTTAGTCTTTTCATGTAAACTTTAGAGTCAGGTTGTCTATGTCTACAAAAAGGATCTGATTGGTATTAACATTAAATCTATAGATCAGTTTGTCATCTTCATTATATCCAGTCTTTTAATCTATGGACGCATACTCTCTCCCATTTCTTTAACTTTTTGATGTCTTTCTTGCAGTAGGATTTTGTAGCTTTTAGTATACAGATCCTATAGATCAGGGATCTGCAAATTATGACCCATAAGCCAAATCTGGTCTGTGACCTATTTTGTAAGACTAGTGAGCCAGAACGGGCTTTTACATTTTAAAAAGATTGTAAAACAAAAACAAAAGCAAAACAAAACAAAGCAAAAACAAAGAGAAACAGGTAATAGACACTAGAATAGTCCTCAAAGCCTAAATTCTCTCTGGCCCTTTATAGAAAGTTTGCTGGCTCCTGCTGTAGGTAACCTGTTAGTTTGTACCTAAATGTTTCATTTTTGGGGTAACTATTGTAAACTTTTTGTTTGTTTGCTTTCAACTGTTCATTGGTAGTATATAGAAATCAGTTTTACTTTTGTGTATTGGCTTTATCTTTGGTCTTGCTCAACTTGCTTAATAGATATTGAGTAAGTTTCTTTTTTCTTTTGTAGTTTAGTTGGGATTTTCTATGTAGAAAATGATTTTATTTGAAAATAGGCACTATTTTATTTCCTTTCTTTCCAATATATATTTCTTTCATTTTTAAAAAATATTTATCTCATTGCACTGACTAGCAGTTTCCATATGATGTTGAATAGGGATAGTAAGAGTGGATATCTATGCCTTGTTTGTGATTTTCGGGATAAAATATTCAGCTTGTACCATTAAATATGATGTTAACTCTAGGTTTCTTGTGGATGTTCTTTCTCAGTTGAGTAAGATTTCTTATATTTCTAGTCTGCTGACAGTTTCTATCATGAATGCATGTTGAGTTTTATCAAATGCCTTTATTGCATCAACTGATATAATCATGTGATTTTTCTTCTTTAGACTGTTAGTATGATTGTTTGTCAATTTGGTTTTGAATATGGAACAAAATTTGCATTTATAAGATAAACTCCAGGTCGTCATGGTGTATATATTTTTTTATATATTTCATAATTTGATTTGCTAATATTTTGTTAAGGATTTTTGTGTCTATGCTCAAGAGAATTATTGGTCAATAATAATTTTTTTATTTTTCAATACTGTCTTTATCTGGTTTTGGTATCAAGATAATGTTGGTCTCAAAAAATGAGTTGTGAAGTATCATCTCTTTTATTTCCTGAGAGAGATTGTGCAGAATTAGTGTTTTTTCTTCTTTAAAGAATATATTTTAAAATTTTTTCTTTAGAAAATTAAATTTAATAGGGTGACATTGATCAATAAGAATGCATAGGTTTCATGCGAACATTTTTAATAGCATTTGAACTGTTGACTATGTTGCTTGCCTATCATCTAAAGTCAAATCATTTTCTGTCACCATATAAATGATTTCTGAAATTCACAAGAGATATCTTCTGGGCCTAGATTTTTCTTTCATGGAAGGTTTTAAACTACAAATTTGATTAGTTTATTAGTTATATGACTATTTAGTTTCTCTATTTCATCTTGGGTAAATTTTGAGTAATTTCTGATTTTCAAATAATTGGTCCATTTCACAGAAGTTGTTCAATTTATTTTCATAATGCTATTCATAGTGTTGTTTTATTATCTTTATAAAACTGGAAGGATTTCTATTAACTTTTTCTGGTTTGTTCCCCATATTGGTAATTTCTGTCTTTTTCTTTTTTTTTTTAACCTTTGTGAGACTTGCTAAAGGTTTATTATTTTAATCTGTTTTTTCAGAGAACCAGGCTTATTGATTTTCTATTATTTTCTGCTTTCAGTTTTAAAGATTTCTGCTATCTTTATTATTTCCTTCTTTATTTAAGTTTATTTTGTTCTTGTAATTTCTGAAAGCAGAAATATGGTATTGATTTGAGGACTTTCTTCTTTAATATAAACATTTAATTTTATAAATTTCCTTGTAATTTACAGTGTTTTAACTACATCAAACATCTTATATGTCACATTTTCACTTTGTTCAATTAAAAATATTTTCTGATTTCCTTGGGACTTTCTTTTTAACTCATATTTATAAGTGTGTTTTTAATTTTAAAGTGTTGGAGATTTTTCTGTTACCTTTTTGTTATTGACTTCTAGTTTAATTTTATATACTCAGAGAACATACTTTGTGTGAATTCAATGTTTTTAATTTTATTGAGGTTTGTTTGAAGACACTCAGGGTCGAGTATTTCTGTCCCCATGCCCACGTTGTCCCTGATGCTCTGGGACAAATGTTTCATCTTATTCCCCTTGTTCTAATTCCATGCTCATTGGTTGACCTCCTGATTATAACTGGACTTCCCTGTGCTTTCTGTGGAGGGGGGATGTTAGTCATGCCACCATATTTGAGGTTTTAGCATAATTCTAATCCTCCTCATCATTTTAAAAGTTACTATTCTGGGTTTTTACACTAATCTAGTGCACTTGGTCAGCATGATTCAATTCTGAGGGATGGGATGACTTTTGGTGAGCTAATTAAAAATCACATTATAATTGTCACTAACCTGATGGCCAAATGTTTGGTTAGTGGAAATTTCCAAGATAAACATTACCAATGTCTGCCATTCTCTCACTTGGACACATTTGTTATACAGTATGCTTTGACTAGGACCAATCTGTTTTCTTTACTCTAGGCATCATTAACCTCATTTCTCAGATCAGGAAACAGAGGCCTAGGGAAATAAAGTGATTCCTTATAAATCACATCGCTGCACTGAAGCAGGTGTAGACTTCAAACCTCACACTGTCTCCTTCACCAGAAACTTTCATCTTCTTGTTTGGACCCAGGGTTTCTCTTTCTATGGCCAAATCTTGTATGGCATGGTAAATAGTGACTCTAGATGAATTTGTGATGGACCAAATTTAATTTTTTTTTTTTTTGTAGTGAGAAAGAGACAGAGAGAGGGACAGAAAGGGACAGACAGAGAGGAAGGGGAGAGATGAGAAGCATCAATTCTTCGTTGTGACACCTTAGTTGTTCATTGATTGCTTTCTCATATGTGCCTTCACCTGGGGACTCCAGCCTAGTTAGTGACCTCTTGCTCAAGCCAATGACCTTGAGTTCAAGCCAGTGACCTTTGGGCTCGAGCCAATGACTATGGGGTCATGTCTATTATCCCATGCTCAAGCCAGTGAGCTTGGGGTTTTGAACCCAGGTCCTCTGTGTCTCAGGCCAATGCACTATCTTCTGTGCCACTGCCTGATTAGGCCAAATTCCCAGTCTTTACAAATAAATATTTCTGTGGAGAAGACAACCATGGTCTTTGTGACCACATTCAAGACCATGTCACCAAACATAAGGGGGTCACATGCAGGGGCTCATAGCTGGAGGCATTTTCGGGTAAGTGTGTGAAGTGCAGTCCTTTGGGCACGGTGGATCCCTGTCACTAGTAGTTCTATTCTCCATCAGGCCAGAGGCTTGCAGGCAGATAAGAGAATGTAAGCGAAGAGCTCTCGCAGGGGTGAAAGCCACAGGGGCCAGTTGCTGAGTAAAAGATGCTTGGAAAGGTCTTGCTACCCATCATCTCTGACAGGCTGCCCCCCGAGCGCGGTGGGCCAGCCCAGCAGATAGGAAGGCAGCCATCTGTGGGAACCATCTGTGGGAGCCATCTGTGGGAGCCATCTGTGGGAACCATCTGTGGGAGCCATCTGTGGGAACCATCTGTGTGCTGACAGGACTTTGGCAGGGAAGCTGGCTGGGGTCTGTTCCCACTAATCTGCGAATCCAATGTTCAGAACTGCTCCACACAGGACGTCGGGGCAGGGCTGTGAGCACCTCGTGGGTCAGTGTCAGGAAAGACGGAAAGAAGGTCTTGTAACAGGAGACCCTGTCAGCTGGGACCACTGCAAAGGACACTCACTCTTCAGGTGCCATCCCACCTGTCACCTCTGCAGGAAGACCGTACTGGACAGGTGTTCCACTCCTGAACTATATTTATCCATTTCATTGATCCACCACTTGAGTTGTACTCATTTATTTACTACCCTCTGCAACTAGGGCGTAAACTTCAAGAAGGTAGCGACTTTCTTTGCCTTTGGTCACTGGACTCCAAATGTCCAGAAGAGAGGCTGGAACATGAAAATGCTTCATAAATCCATATTTGTTGATCAGTTGATTCAATGAATGAATAAATAAATAACTTCATTAATGAATAGGCAGAGAAGATGGTGAGAAATAGTGAGAAAGAACCCAGCTTCTGTAAGTACAGTATACAGTCCCGATCCCAATGTTGATCCTTAACTAGCGAGATATATGACCTTCACCTTCCTGAGTTTTGGTTCCTGGTTATTATAATAATTCCTGGTATTATTATAAAGATTAAATGATAGGGCAGTCCAGGTCCCTTACTATCTGCCAGCCAGTGACTGGCATACTGGCTGACCTATGGGAGCACTAAGAGATATTAGTGTTGCTGTCTTCCTTCCAAATACGTAAACACAACCACATATCTACCTGGTGATCAGTAAGTTCAAGTCAACACGCATTTCCTGAATCAAATGCTAAGCACTGAGATCTGGAGATAAATAAGGTTCATAGCCTTTCCTCAAAAAGCAGAGTACCATTTACTTAGAAACACAAACAACGGGTTTATTCTGAGTCAGGGTTATGGGTTAGCATTTCCCTAATTTCTGGATAACACAAGCACCTACTTTATACCTTGCACAATTATTTAATTGGATTTTCTTTTTCAATCATGCCTAGTAGGGAGGCACTCTTATTTTCATTGTGCAGATGATGAAACTGAGGTTCAGAGAAGTGAAGTAACTTGTTCAAGGTCACGTTGTTGACTGGCAGTGGACCAAGGGCCCTACACCAGTTCTGTCCAGTGTCAACATCCACATTCCTCCCGCTGCGTTTCCCACCTGCCCACTGCTAAGGACTCAACTGGTGACTTTGGAGACAGTTTTGTTCTATATTTACCTATTTGCATAGGCAATGTGTCCTCTCCTTATTCTAACTGACTCTTTTTCTTGGAGTCTCCTAAGGTTTTGATGTGCACCTGCTTTAATTTGAGCTTTTGGCTGAAACAGCTTAGGTTATTACATTTATTGAAAAGTATGTGCACATTTTATGAATTATGCTCTAGGGCATCTTGGTGAATCATCCTGTGATTCAAAGTATCAAACTGGTGGTTTCCTGGCCCTGGCAGCCATCATTTGGAAGTTTCCTCTGATAGCCACTTTGTTGCAAGGTGATAACTCACAAACCGAACAGAAAAATAATAACAGAAGTGTATTAAGAACAAGCCACAACTATCTACAATAACAGCTCACATATTAAATGCTGAGTAAAATCAGCCAGACTCAGAACATTACATCCTGTATGAATGCATCTACCCAGACCATAAACAGGCGGGGCTAATCTACAGTGAGGGAAGTCAAGGTGCTGTTCACCTTGATAGAGAGCACAGCATTGAAAAAGGGCATGAGGGAGACTTCCAGGTGCTGGGACTATTTTGTTTTTAGATGTGGGTGCTGGTTACACAGATAGATATGTTCACTTTGGAATAATCATTGAGCTGTCCACTTAAAATTTGTGCACTTTTCACATATATGGTATCATTAAAAAAACTAATTAAAAATTTTTAAACACTCCTATGAGCGAAGCATTATAATATATGTGCCTTGTAAATTGTCTTATAAAAGAAAATGAGTTTCAGAGAGATTCAGTGCCATTCTGAAGGCCCACCACAGCTTGTGCACAGGAGATCTGGGTTTCAAAAACAAAATGATGTTTTTTCTAAAAACCATCAGGGCATCAATCACACGTCCTCTCTTGATTCTATGTTTGAGACTCTAGTATTCTCGTTCTCTTGTGCAGGGGACGGGTAACAACCATCATTGCCCTCCCGCCACACCACCAAGTCCCTTCTTTCACACAGGGACCTGGGGCTCCTGTGTTTCCTCCATCAGTGATCACAGTTCTCTGTAGGCTAAAAACGTGTGGCAGGGATGTGCCCATGTTAGGTTAAGAGGCTACCTTCGTGCTGTCCTGTTACCTTGAGCTACGTGTTTCAACACAGACTCTTCTCTCCTTTCATTGTTTCCAGAGCAGACTGTGGTCAGCTTCGGGGTGGAAACAATGTCCCCACTTCCAGGGTTCAGCACAGACCCGGGACAGTTCAGTCTTCAATGAGAGCATTGGGAAACCAACTGAGACATCTTTTGCGGTACGAATACTCACACTACTACTGATAATAGCATCAGCAGTCACAGTAACAGCAACCTTCTTCCTTTCATAGGTGCTGAGTGCCAGATACTTTTATAGAGCTTTGAGGGTTTCTTTCACCTAATCTGCACGTTCACATGATGACGTGGGCACCATTTTGACCTCGATCTTTGAGATGAGACTACTCACTCAGACAGTGGTTGGGCAGCCAGTCTCCACCCATTGCTAAGAAGGAGCGGCTAGACTCCGACTGCTGCTGCTCTCGTTTCGGAACCCCACGCCTCCCTGCAGCATCCTGTCCACAGTCACCACATTCCCGTTGGCTCCGATCTTATGTCCCAGGACTAGGCTCGGGGACCTCAGCGAAGTGTCAAGCAGAGTTCACGTTGACCCCTGTGAGTGTCCAGCATTCCTTCCCTGCCAGTGTATTGACTGGATGCTGTTCTAAGAGCCTCTCACTGCTCTGATTACTTTGCTTGGCGTATGCTGGTGTGATTTCAAATCAGGAGGCAAGAAGGAAGCCGTTGCAACCTCCTGCCAATCTGTTCTGCCCAACTAGCCTCTTCCCACAAGAGCTGTACCTGCTCCGGTAGGACGCCTGGAGCCTGGAAGAACCTTCAGCACGAGCCTGCCACATCTTGTGCCTGCCTCCAAAGGCTCACCTTGAGGGCATCAGATCCTGATCCAACTCCTGTAAACCACAGAGTCCAGGGTGGCTGGAGCGGCTGATCGCTGAGTCGAGATGGAGTAGTTTAATAGCAAAGGAAAACATCTTCAAAGTTTTGTTAGAGGGAAAGTACAACAGTGATCATACTGAATTCTCCAGCTTATGAATTCATTCCTACTCAGTCAGCTCTTGGAGGAGTTGATGTCCGAGCGCCCCATCCCACAAGTTGATAATGAAAGAGGACTGTGTTTTTACATTGATCAAGCAGGTGCCACAGACTTGGATTCACTAAATATCGAGAAAGGAATTTTTTCCTAGCAGGTCCTGGTGTAGTTGATTTTGCATAGATCCTCTTTTTAATCCTCACAACTGCTCTCCACTGTCCAAAACTTTTCCTCATTTTACAGATCTGGGAATGGAGTTTACAAACGGAAGAAAAATAACATTTTATCCATCCCAGAAAGTGGGAGGGGGCTGAATCCAAGAGTTCTGGGATTATGTTCTCAGGGTCAAATACGTCCTCCCCTTCCTCCACTGCAAACGCTCCCTTCACTGCTGTGGTCCTCCAGGTTGGGCAGAAGTGTGTGTCAAGAGAATAAGGGTGGCTCATTGTGGAGATGCTACCAGTGAACACCAGCACTGTGCCCTCCCAGCTACTTGTGCACATTGTAAGACCACGCTCTCCAGGGTCTTCTGTCACCGCCTGAGTTTGGACTGATGCCACATAGCAGGGGAAGCAGATTCTGTAGCTAGAATTTTAGCTGGGAGTGCCCCTGAGAGCCACACAGTTGAAAGAATGTGAGCAGGGCTGGCAGAGGGAGGAATGGGGCTGCCTTGTGTGAGTGCCGCAGGTCCTGACAGTTGCTTTAGGTTGGAGCAAGGGATCTGGACTTTACACCCCTATGTTCTCCTAAAAAGAAGGTAAGATCACTTTCTTCAGCTCAGGAAAATCCCCAAGGGGCTGCCAGCTGACGATAATCTGCCATCTTTTTCCCAGCATCAAGGGGACTGCATCCCCAAGTCTTGGTGGGGGATCTGGGTGGCATGTGACAACATCCAGTACATGTACCAGGCTCACGAAAAACCTTGCGCATATAATCCTCACCTCATTTACCTTCTGAGTGGAGAGACTGTCAAGAAACCTAGGGGAAGTCAGAGCTGAATCCTGGATCCCTGAATGACCACCTGGAGCAAAGCTCCCTGGACTGAGTTAGACAACAAATAAACCCTTGCTAGGTTAAGATTTGGGATTTCTGACTTATAGCAGTTAGTTTACCTTTACATAGGCAAGGGGACAAGGCTGTTGGGGGAACACTGAGAAGCACTGGGGCCTGCGGAGTTGTAGTGGCATTGCAGAGGTGGGACAATGTGTAACCACAGCCTTAAGAAGCAGAATATGGGTATTTCTCCCTGGTCCTCTTTTGTGCACAGACATCCTTGGGTAAGGACCCCCATGGGCTCTGCCTCACAGAGCAGTGGGAGGCACCAGCTCTGGACTTAGACTGCCTGGCTTGGAAATCCAGGCCCATCTATGGCTAATCATGTAATATTGGGCCAATGCTGACCTCACCTGTGGCTCTGGCTGGGATGAAACAGCTCCTGAGCCAAGCCAGGTGTCTTGGGGAGGGGGTCTCCCTTGCCCAGGCAGGACACAAGCCATGGAGTCTTAGTGGTTGGGGAGGGATGGAGAAACACTCCTGGGTAAACCATGCTGAGCGAATCCAGGATAAACTCTTCCTCTCAAGAGCCACAATTTAATCCCATCTCTCTCTCTATCTTTTTTTTAAACTACATTAAGCATTATGTACTGGCCCAGGAATTAAGATGTGGACATGCCACTTTGAAAGCCACCATTTAGCCCACTACCTGGTGTGAAAAGGAAGTGAACATCATTGAGAAGGTTCCTTTAAGGAGTCACTGCAGCCTCTGCCCCAAGGTTTTACTCTTGTCCCCTCACTTTACTGCTTTGAAGCCAACGCAGAGTGATGTCATGCTCTGTGGAGGGGAGTGTGCAATCCTGAGACAGAGTGCCTCTGGGTGTCCCAGCTCTGGCTTTGATTCTCTGGGGGACTCTGTGCTGGTCATGTTCCCTCTCTGACACTGCCCCACCTGTTATGGATGTGGCTATTGAATTGCGCAGCCTCTGATGTACCCTCTGACCCAGAGACCAGTGGTGAAGTCCAGTCTTATTTCATATTGGGGGAACAGAGGTCTCCGGAAATTGAGCTTCATGTCTCTCCGTGGGATCAGGACATAGAGCCCAGCCTTGTCTGTGGTCCAGGGGCAAGCTTTAGATCTAAGTTTACAGATTGTTCTGAGCAGTCCCGTTAGTCACCCACCTCTCAGCAGATAGAGTTGCATGATGTTATAAAATTTATAAAGCTCTTTATTTGTACATATCTAAGAAACTTGCTATTCCGATGCAAGTATGCTCCATAGCTATTGTAAAGGACCATTTAATATCTATCAAACACAAATATTACGAAGGCAATCTATTGCGTTGCTCAGTAGTGCCGGCATGCATTACACAGAAAGAATGTAAATTACTCTCTTTTTCTTCCTCTGCCATCTCCTTTCTGTTAGATTTTTCTCACACCAGGTTGTTCAAATCCCGGAGGGAAAACTTCCTTTCTCAGCCTGACATTTTCAAATGTGCTGATCTATCTCTGGCGGAGTGATTCTGCAGAAGAAGGTGTCACGCTCCACGCCAACCTGGATGCAGTAGCTCCCTGAGTCCTATTTATGCCGTCATGAATATATTCAACTTGAGAGCGTTCAAGACTTCGTAGGCACTCCTGCAGCTCAGAGTGCAGTATGGATTCTTGACAGATTCTGAAAAAAAATTTTCCCTCCCACAAAATAATTTTGGCAGCTTGGGATCAAGATCGTCTTCCCATATGGTGCATAGTCTCTATAAAGTGTAACTGAAGACGCCCTTCTCACTGGTAACTTTTCAGTGTGAATGTATTCAGGAATTCTGAAAAGGTGATTTGAAAGGGAAGGAAACGAATATTTTGGCAGGCATCTCTCTGTGGCAAGGCTGGGCTACGCACCTCTGCATATGTTATCTCGTTTAATCTGCACGAGGACTCCGTGACAAAGATGTCAGGCGTCCTTCTGCAGCGTAGGAGACGGAGGCTCAGAAAGGTTCGGTTCCTCACCTAAGACCAACTAGCCATTAGCTCCCTGAACTGATACCAAAGAAGGTAGGTGCGAGCAGGATTTGAAGTCAACGTTGCCTGACTCCAAACCTCTTGGACTCAGGACACGCCCATCTCTCAACCCACCCTCCCACCTCCAGGCCTCTCTCTGCTCATTGAGAAGAACATGGACGAAATCGGCGGAGAAACCTGAAACTCTGAGCCCGGATTCTGAAGTAATTTTCTTGGCCCACGCTCATGCTTGGACCCCATTCATTTCATCTGCAGCGGGACTGCGTCAGTATCCTGATTTCCTTGTGTGTAAACGGAAGCAAACTTGGACTGCGCTGTCGGTGACCTTGGACTGGAGGGGATGTCAGCTCTTTTCTAGGAAATGCATCTCTTTCTCCAGGAGGTGAGAGGGAAGCAGTCCCTGCCAGGGGAGCTGGATTCTTTCCACTGCGGCTGTGACACTATCTCGGCAGCCCTCCCAGCCAGACGCTTGGGGCCTTCCGACGGCGGGTTCCCATCGGGCTAGGGCTTGCCTCGGCCTCTCCTTCCTTCCATTAATCTTCATTGCAGTTTGTTGCTGTAAAGATACATCTTGAAACATTCAAGAAGGGAAGGAGTTCATCCATGTCACAGACAGCATGCTTCAAGGATTCCTCTCTTGTCAACCTGGCCAACTCGGATGTCAAAGAATCCACTCGGAGAAGAAATGGCCTTGGACGCGTTCCTCGCTTTTCACGATGTCTCCGTCCCCATTTCCAAATTTTTCCAGAGCATCAATAACTGCATTTCATTATTGTGTCCGTGACCAAGAGGACAGGAATGCCTTCTGTGGCCCCGAGAGCTGGGATATCCTTTGACACCAGGGTGTTCCCAATTCCCACGTCCCCAGACTATGTGCCTTCAGCATTGCCACTGTGTGACCTCGGTTTCCTGGAGTCCAACCAGCTCTCTGGCAATTTCCTCAAGTCCACCCACGTGGTGATTAAAACCCAGCCTCAGGGCATCTCCTCAGTCCCAAGCCAGGCATTGCTTCCAACTCTCTCCACTTCCGTCAAACTGCTGGTCGTTACCTGTCCCCTAAGTTTGTGTCCGATCTGGAGAGCTCCAGATAAGGAAGAGTTTCTGATGATCAGAGGGTTAGTTGAATGAGTAAACAGTCCTTGGGAAGCAGAGACCTTCTGACTTAGAGGAATAAGAATCCTGATTTAGTCTGTTCCCCAATTTCAACTTCCAGGGAAAAGCCTAGATAAGGGACCGGACAAGGGCGGGGGTCACGTCAGTTGAGTTCCTACAATCGAGGCCCCATGTTTGTGGCTTTTGCCATCTACTTTATTTATCTTGTTTAATTTCTGACAGCTTCTTTCTTTTCTTTTTTTTTTTTTTTTTTTTTTTTTTTTTGTATTTTTCCGAAGCTGGAAACGGGAGAGACAATCAGACAGACTCCCGCATGCGCCCAACCGGGATCCACCCGGCACGCCCACCAGGGGTGACGCTCTGCCCACCAGGGGGCGATGCTCTGCCCCTCCGGGGCATCACTCTGTAGCGACCAGAGCCACTCTAGCGCCTGGGGCAGAGGCCAAGGAGCCATCCCCAGCGCCTGGGCCATATTTGCTCCAATGGAGCCTCGGCTGCAGGAAGGGAAGAGAGAGACAGAGAGGAAGGAGAGGGGAAGGAGTGGAGAAGCAGATGGGCGCTTCTGCTGTGTGCCCTGGCCGGGAATCGAACCCGGGACTTCTTGCACGCCAGGCCGACGCTCTACCACTGAGCAAACCGGCCAGAGCTTTTTTTTTTTAGAAAACGATACTCAGGCTCAAAGAAGGTAGATTGTCGTGTTAAACTATCAAATCAGATTGCATGTGAAAAGAGTAGTGTTTCACAAGATGGTAAGTGTTGATGGGAATGGGTCCAGCTATGACGTTTAGCTTTGTTACTCTATCAATTAGCCAAGATTGTGTTCCATATCTCAGGCCACACCCACGCTAGCCTAACTCATAAGGCTGCTGCTATTGTATTAAATTAGAGTGGGAGACACAGCTATCCCATGGGCCAAAACATTTGAACTGGCCCAAATGACACCTTCTCTTCAGGAAGGCAAGTTACGTGGGGAAGTAAATGAACACTGCAAGTGTCCTTGGTGAAAATGCATTCAGAGTATGACTGGATAATTAGGACTTTTTTTTTTTTTTTTGTATTTTTCTGAAGCTGGAAACAGGGAGAGACAGTCAGACAGACTCCTGCATGCACCCGACCGGGATCCACCTGGCACGCCCACCAGGGGCGACGCTCTGCCCACCAGGGGGCGATGCTCTGCCCCTCCGGGGCGTCGCTCTGCCGCAACCAGAGCCACTCTAGCGCCTGGGGTAGAGGCCAAGGAGCCATCCCCAGCACCCGGGCCATCTTTGCTCCAATGGAGCCTTGGCTGCGGGAGGGGAAGAGAGAGAGAGGAAGGAGGAGGGGTGGTGGAGAAGCAAATGGGCGCTTCTCCTATATGCCCTGGCCGGGAATCGAACCCGGGTCCCCCGCACGCCAGGCCAACGCTCTACCGCTGAGCCAACCGGCCAGGGCCTAATTAGGAATTTTAAGTGTCTGGTGGCCTTGGGCTCTAGTGGCCTCTTCCATCCATTTTCATCATAGAGCTGAATTTTCTATGGAGACTAGACAGGTAAATCTTTCGACCTGGAGTCCTTCTCCCCTGGTCATTACTGGTATGGACACTAATCTGTGACTTCCCCTTCCTCTGCATCCAGGAATAACCAAGAACCCTCTGCTTATCTTTAACTATATCAATGTCTCCAGTTATTAATAGCATGGCTTACAAGTCATTTTGTTTTATTTTTTCAGTTAACTTTCAATATCCCATCTCTGCTCTGGTATTTGTGGTGCTATTATTCACTCTGTTGTTAACTTTATTTTCCTGATTTCCAAACTGTTGGCAACCCCCGTAGGTGTTTCCTTGTAGCCGTAACATCTGTACTGCAGGATTTGAGGGAAGGCTAAAGGAGACAACTATGAGAAAACAGCCCAGGGCCAGGCAGCTGGTTAGTTAGTTCTATTCATTTCTTCCCAAGAGGGTGAAAATGTTAAAAACAAATAAACAAACAAAAACACCTACCCAGATCTCTAACTCCCTAACTTTAGATGTCAAAGTCAAAGGATTATTTCTACTCTTACTCATCCCAAAGTATAGAACAGAAATCAATTTTTCCCTGACTTTAAAGAAAGATTTTTTTTTACTAACAACAGTGGCCTCTGTCTGCACATATGTGACTTTGATTACATTTTGTAGAATCTTTGAGCTAGATATCACCTTTCTCAAACTTACTACTCATCAGTGGACTTAGTCACAATGCCATAAGAAGACCAGTGAAGGAGAACCTGACGTTCCTTCTGCTCACACAGTTGCTCTAAGAAAGCCTTTGCTGCTGCCAGATGCCATCTCCTGGGTAATAAGTTAATTTTTGGCTTCATTGCGTGGTAAGAGCAAGAAAGGTGCCACCCTGTCACCCCTACGTGGCATTTTGGGATTGCCAAGGTAGACAGCCACGTTTTCTGTGCATTCCAGACTTTGTATTTGTCCAGTTAAAGAATGAGACAAGGATTTCCTGATCATTAATGTCGCCATTAATATCTAACATTTATTTCAAAATGTTTCATGTTTAATCAGTGCATTAGATCCCAGATGAGGCGGTTGTTAATTTTAATCCTAGTCCACAAATTAAGAAACTGACAACAAATCTATCACATAGTCAACTGGCAGAGGACCTGTCTATTCCTGGTGGACCCAGGGGGTAGAGAATGGAGTTAAAGAGGGCACTTGTCAAGCCTTAAAATCTAATGGAACTCGTCTTGTTAAGGTTCAGCCTTGCCTGGTACCTGTCACCTCTCCTTGCTGATTTTTTCCCTTTCAGAGAGCCTGTCTTAGCATCGCATGTCGGAAGCAGACAGCTTGTCTGGCTTCCCAGATCCAGAGCAGAAGAAGAATTTTGCCTCAGGGGCATCACACCTGGAGTCTCACCCATATGTGATTTAGATGAATTTAGAGGAAGGTTTGAATTTAGGGATGATGCTGGAAGGGGTTAAGGCATTTGGGGCTGGGGGAGGGATGAATGGGTTTTGCATGCTAGGAGGACATGCATCTTGCAGGACCAGATGGGGTAGTGTTATGGGATGACTTGTGTCCCGCCCTCAAATTCACATGTTGAAATCCTTACCCTCTGTACCCCAGAATGTGGCTACCTTTAGAGAGGTAACTAAGGTAAACTGAAGTTGCATGGTGGGCCTAATCACATAGGACTAGCATCCTTATAAGGAGAAGAGTTTAGGGCACAGACACATAGATTCAGGGGTGGCAGTGTGAGGACACACTGAGGAGAGATGGCCATCGGCAAGTCAAGGGGAGAGTCCTCAGAAGAAACCAAACCTGCCAATGTCTTTTTTTTAAAGTTATAAAATTATTTATTGTCTTTAAAAAAAAATTGTTAAAGTAACAAATTCATTGTAGAGAAGCCTCTAAAAGAAAATAAAAATCACTTAACACCCCACCACCCAGAGAAAACCACTGTTAACTTACTACAGTATTTTCTTTGTGTGTATGTATATGGAATGAGTTCATATAGTATCGATAGTTGTTTTTAAATTTTATTTTTAATTTATTGGAATGCCGTGGTTAGTCAAACTATACAGGTTTCAAGTGTACAACTCAGTATAGCACCATCTACACGCCGCATCGTGTACCCTCCACCCCAAGTCCCTTTCTGTGCCCCTCCCTGCCCCTTTGCCCTCGTCCCCTGCCCGCTTTCCCTCTGACTCTTGTCTGTATCTATGAGTTCTGTATACATGTTTTTTGGCTACTCTCTTCACCTTCTTTGATCCCTTTCCCCCTTCTCCTCCCCTCTCACAGCTGTCCACCTTTTCCAGGTGTGCATGCCTCTTTCTATTTTGTTCCTCAGTTTACTGTGTTCATTTGATTCCACATATAAGTGAGATCATACAGTTCTTGTCTTTCTCTGACTGGCATATTTCACTTAGCATAATAATCTCCAGGTCCATCCATACTGTCACAAAAGGTAAGGTCCCCCCTTTAAAAGGCTGTGTAGTATTCCATCATGTAAATGTACCACAGCTTTTTTATCCACGCATCCACTGATGAGCACGGGGGTGTTTCCAGATTTTGGCCAGAATAAATAACGCCGCAATGATACAAGGCTGCCGATCTTCTTTTGAATTCTTGTTTCAGGAGTCTTAAGATATATGCTCAGAAGTGGGATAGCTGCCAGCATCTTGATCTTGGGCTCCAAGACTGTGAGAAAATAGACTTCTGTTGTTGAAGCTGCCTGATCTGTGTTACTCTGTTACTGCGGCCTGAGCAAACTAATATGGCCACCAATGTTAATTAGATAATTTAGTGAGGGATGGTGGTGGGGACTTAGCCGCACTGTGGAATTGACATTAAGGGGATAACTCTTGGTTATTTGACTGGTTTTTGTTATTTCAAGGTTGAAATTGTATATAGATCCAACTCTACTTCTGTGTTCCTTCATCTCTGGATTTTTTCGTATAAAATTACTTTCTCTCGAATCTATTGCTTTAATAGACCGGGGAATATTTGCTTCTGGGGATCATATATCAAGTCTGTTTCATTTTACTCAGAATATCTTTCTTTCCCTGTAAACAAAATTATACTGTGATTTTAAGTGCAGAAAGTCTTGGAAGGAAAGTCTGCTTTGGATTCCAGCAGTTTCCTCTTATTACATTTCATCTCTGTTGTAGACTTTGGGACTCCTGCCTGAAGGTTTGATTTCAGACACTACCCGGAACAAAACTGTCCGAAACGAGCTGCCTCTCACTGAAAGGAATTGTAGGACCAAGAAGCCGGCCTTGGGAGAACCTGACCTCTCACTTCTTCCCATGAACATTCCAAGGACTCTTACCTGACAGAAGGATCTGTTTTTCCTTCTTCTCCCAATTCTGAGTTTTACATGCCCAGATTCCAACATTTAAGCAAAAATACGTATGAAAAGAATAACCAAAAATTCCTAGTTGACAATTTACTTTCTGGCTGTAGTGATTAGCTCTGAAGAAGCGACGTAATAGTGAAAGGCTGAGAGAGAAGACTGCCAATATCTGTCAACAGACTGTAAGGCCGTCCTGTGAGGTGATGGTGTTGTCATTCGTGAATAAAATGTCTCGTGCGTTCACCTTCTTGAGGAATCAGAAGATCTTTCTTGTTTCACCTTTTCTGTGGTGAACTGTAAAATAACAGTGCAGCCAACTTCTCAAACGAATGAAGCACTATGTTGAACAAAATTGACTTCTGTTTTGATTCTTGGTAACTGAGCATCTTGTCTTTGGATCCGAACAGAACACCAGGAAAATTTCCAGAAAAGTGTAGAAAATCTATGTACACCACATAGAGGAGTTTCTCCAATGGCTTAGACTCTTCTTTGTCTGGTTATTTTTTTCTGTCTTAAGAGTAGAGCGTTTTCGTGAACTCATTCTCCCCCCCCCCCAAAAAAAAATAAAGAAACCCCAAATAAACAAAAACAGACCATTGTAGATCCTGGCTAATCGGGTTTCAGGAGAGTTAACATGCAGGTATTTTTTGGCTGGTGGGGGATTTGATGGACAGAATGCAAGGGAACAGAAGGAACCCTGGTTCTGTCACTCACTCACTGCACATCGTTAGCCAAGTCATTCAAACACTGAGACATGATGGGATGGGCAGGGACAGTAGTATCAGCCTCACAAATTTTCATGTGCATCAAATGAGATAATGTGAATTTACTCTGTAGACCATAACTGGGCTATGCAGATGTTAGTCATTATTTTCAAACAGCATCTGTGACCTAGTTTTGATTGTGGTTTACTTTTATAGAGAAAAGAATTATAAATGCCTCTTAGCTCATTTGGAGCAAACTTAATCCAGTGACTTGAACCACTAATGATCACATTAAAGGCCAGTGCCCTCCTGTAACATGGACTGACTCCAAAGACTATTCTTAGTTTCTCAAGTCTGATTTGCTAATTAATGGTCAGTAGCACTTCCATGAGCACACCTAATGCTAATAATTCATTCCAATGAAAATTTGACTGTTCCATAGAGTGTCACCCTCAGGCCCTCCTGCTTTGTTCAGCTTAGAGAATGAAAAACATTGCTTGGGTCTTTCCCATGGTCAAGTATTTCACCATCTGTAAGGAGCTTGCTTTTGTCATGTATACATTGTTTCTCAAACAATTTTTGTGATAATTCTTTCATTATGTGCATTTTTCCCTTATGTGGTTTGATATAAGGAACTATTTCTATTGCTCAGTTGCCATATGGAAGAGATCAATCATTAAAAAAACACCCAAGAAATTAAGCTCCAGTTTACAATATTGCACATCAGATGGAATTCTTCAGGATCACATCATTTTTTTTCCTCCCCACATTGTCCATTCAACCATTTTCTCAGGCAATCACTACACTCTTTCTTGGTTCAGGGAAAATCTTGATGGAATTTGGAGATAGGGGCTGCATGGAAGAGTCTTTGAACTTGCCCACTTCGTGGACCTTGGCTTTTAGTGCATAGTCTAATTCACACATCTTTGATCTGTCTCCACATCAATGTCTCACTCTCACCTCTTCTGCTTGACATTGGAGTAGTCATGGATCTTTCCTCTCACCCCCTTTTGGCTGCCCTCTCTGTGTGTCAGCCTATACATTGGCAGTGCCTTCTCTTCTCTTGGCCGTATGGTCTAAAGAATCTTTATTAAGCAATACTTCCTGATGAATGGTTCTCAGTTTGTGGATGATCTTGTCTGTGGGTGTGAGGTTGGGATTCAGAGACCTGGGCTCCAGTTATGGTTCTGCATCTAGTATACATCAGTGCATCACTGATGTCTCTAGCACTCTTTGGGCCTCTATTATGTTTTTTAATCTAATTTTTATTTTAAAAATTAAATTTAATGGCGTGACATTGATCAGTAAGAGTACATAAGTTTTAGGTGAACATCACTATAGCATTTGAACTGTTGATTGTGTTATGTGCCCATCACCCAAAGTCAAATCATTTTTGGTTACCATATATTTATCTCTCTTTACTTCCCTCCCCTCTCTTTCCTTTCCCTGGTAACCACTTCACTTTTATCTGTGTCCATGGGTCTCAGTTTTGTATCCCACCTATGTGTGAAATCATAGAGTTCTTAGCTTTTCCTCACTTACTTGGAGTAGCTATATCTTCCAAGATTATTTTCCAAATTTAGATGGTCCTTAGTTATCAAGTATGTCCTCTATAGAAAAACTATGGGTTTCAAAGACCAGCAAACCCAAGCTTTGTATGATTTTGAGAGAAGTTATAAAATTTATTTAAGCCTCAGTAGTCTTTAAAATAGCGATAATCTTGTCTGTAAAATAGAGATAATTATACTCATCTCAAAATTGTAAGGATTAAATGGACTTCTGTATACAAAATACTGTGAGACAGAAAAGAGATAGTAAATATATCCCATCTCTTCCTCCCATTATCTCCTGAAAAAACCCTAACCGCTGTAGAAATGCAACAAGAAGCTTTAGGCCTATTTTTGACACAGAAGGAAACCTATCAGATGTCTCGGCCCACTTTCTCTTGCGAGCATTTGGAGAGAGATTCCTGGTTCATGGATAGCTCTAAATCTTAGTGGCCCTAAGAGACTTCCGATGGAGCTCGCTTCCAGCCTCCTCTAGTGATCTTTTCAGAGAAATATTGGGGGTGAATTTTCTCACAAAGAGCACTGGAAACATTTATGATGCAAAGACAGCACGGGAGATGTAACACACACACATACACACACACACACACTCACTCACTATAGTCAACAGGGTTTGTGATTTCTGGGACATTTTGGTGACTTGTACAATGAAACAGATGAACTACTTAGAAATTGAGATTGCTCTAGGATTGTGGAGTCGCCACCATCGTCCCAAGGTGGCTTTCTTTCCTACAACAGAAACCGTGTTTGTGGTAACTGGTTTCCAATGCCATGGGGAACGTTCGGAAATGATGGCTGGTTTTAGAACAATGGTCTCACCCAAATTCCCGGCTTTGCTTCCTCCCAAATTTCCTGATCGTACAGCGCAGAATCAGGGTACCCCCGTGTTCTTCACGAAACGGTGAAAGCCCCTGCCCACGAGTTCGGGGAAGGTGGCTGGGACACAAGTCAGGCAGGGATAAAATGAAACGGAATAGTGGGAAATGCAAACTTCTATTTAAGTAAAATGAAAAAATTAGTCCATTGTACCAGCACAGCTTGGCAGGCATGGGACTCAGGAAGGAGTAGCTATTTAAATAAATATCCTAGTGGTCTGAGGTGACCATGAGTTCTCTATAAACTAACCATGGAACACCGCTGCCAGAGAAGAAAATTCAAAAAGTAAACCATGTTATTAGAGGAATTTTGGCCTTTTTAAGAGAAACGCTATTTCTCCTGTGATCTGTACGATCAGGCCTTAACTTAGAGTGTTGCATTCAATTGCCAGGTTACAGATGAAACAGAAATGGGTCATGTTCCCCCAGACAGAGCATAGGGGCTTTGCCCAAGCAGGTCAGTTCAGAATGCCTTTCCCTGTCTGCTATTTGGGGACCTGCTGTTCCTCCCTCAAGATCCTCCATGTAGGCCTGTTTAATAAAAATGCAGACTAATAGGTTTTCAAAAGCATGTAATTATTCTTCTATTCATTTGCAAATATTAACTGAGCTCCTACCATGTTCAGGTTACCATTCATTATGTGACTGTACAGGAAAGGACCTGGCGTTCTCAGCCTTGCCCGGTCTCTCCTATGAAGAGTGGCTGAAGGAATTGGCAATATTTAGGGCACAGAGTCTTAGGGAGAGCTTGGCTGTGTTTCCAGTATTTCAAGAGCTAGACTAGGAAGCATGTCCAGCCTGTGCAACTCCAGAGGTGGAAACTGGTGGGACTGTGCGGGAGGAAGGGTTCTAATCCTAACAACAGTTCCTGGCATGGAATAGTTTGCCTTAAAAATGGCAGACTGGGCCAGAGTGGCAGTGTTTGCTGCTGACGCCCATCACGGTCACCTGGCCAGAGAGTGCGTCTGCTGAGGAGGGAGAGAATGAGCAGGCTCTGAGGTCTGGTCTGCTCTGGTCTTAAAGAGTTGTTGTTCCTGAGAAAGTGGTTTTGCAAAAGGGACATCTGGTCCCAGGTAACTTTCACTGTTAAAAATAAAGCCTAAAGACCAAGTGAAATGTAAGATCTGGATGTTGAGGAAGGTTTCCAGGGGCTGCCCGGATAAGACCCAAGACAGGTTAGTGGCCAGTATGGGGTACAGTCACACGGTCACCTTGCTTGTTTTAGCCTCTCTGACAGATGTGAGTCTAATGGGTATGAAACCTTATGTGTGGATGGCGAAGCCTGAACAAGGCATGCTCCAGCCACCGGGCCCTGTCTGCTGTGGGAACTATGTAGAGGGGTCCTCGGCTTGCAACGCAGTTCTGTTCCCGTGACAGTGATGTAACCTGATTTTTGGTGTTAGTCAAAACACACCCTAGCTTAACACAAACGGAACACTTGCGCTCTTAAAAGTCCCAAATGGCGTGGGTGAGTGTCCCGGGGACTCCACCCCTTCTCTCATACGCCTGTGTGACTGCGTGTTCTCCCACTGCGTGCGCCCAGACTAGTTTGCCCACGTTGTCTGTAGTATGATGCTAATGGTGTAAATCGAAACAGTCTCAATTTTTAAAAGTTTTTATGGGAGTGAGCGTTGTAATCTCAAAACATAGTATGTCGAGACTGTCATAACCTGAGGACCCCTGTATTGAACTCGTCACCACATTGGGCTTTGGTAAAATGATTGTTAGGGGACCTTCTGTCGCACAGATGAGGCTCTTTATTTTGTTCCCAAACGCCATCTCTGCTCACAGGTAAGCCATGGATGGGGCCAGGCAGTGCCTCGTTTGTCCTCAGATACACGCAGGTCCTCGCTCGCACACGTGATTGCACTCCGGGCGTAACAAACGGTGACGGTTCTGAGGGCTATGGAAACGGCACCTGAAGGACCTTGGCAGGTTTTACATTTTCTGGAAGTTAGAAAGATTGTTATTTATTGTCTCCCTGGCCAGATCCATGAACTTTTTTCACTCCCTGGATTGGTTTTCTGGCATTTCCCAACACTTGGAAACACATAAAATATGTTCTTTGAGAAATTTAGCAGGCATGTTTCAAATGTTGGGTGGAAACAACGTGGAAAAGATATCTTTGTTTATTTGGAAAAATAAGTGGAACTTGGAAAAGCCCAAGTTACTTTGGATTTTTGAGTTTGAATGACATTTTTGGGCTACAAACCAGTAAGTTCCTTCCTATTTTCAACGGCTCTCTCTTCCTTTCCCAGCACAGTTAGGGTCTGGAGCAGGTACCTCTAAAATATAAAAGGAGGCTCCTCAAGTGACTGACACAATAGGCCAGGAAAGATGAAATTGATAAAAAGGGCAAATTGCTGTGAGTTTTATCCGTCAGAGTTGCCACCTATGACTTCCGACAGCTATTTCCCGGGAGTCGAGTGCCCTGGGGTCGCCTTGCAAACAGTTACAGAAGGCCATCTGGAGAAGCAGTGGCCCTTCGCAGACCTGCAGATACATGTCTGCCTTGTGTCTGTGGCACCACAAACAAATGGCCCTCGACTTAACAGCAGCTCTAAGAATAGTCACAAACATCACCTACTTTAAGTTATGCAAGTGGTGCCTATTAATTGAATGCACCAAATTTGGAGGATGTCTTTACCATGATGACCATGATAAGACTAAACAGCGGGGGCTTTGAGGAAAACACCGTGCCTGACTATTTATGACTGTCTTTTGAGGGTTTTGAGAGCAGACTGTACCCTGGAGGGCAGAAAAGGGGTATGCCATGTGGCGAATGTTCTGGTCCTCAGTTATCTCCCCAAAGACAGAAAGAGTGGAGCAGGAAAGGAGGGCTCGGGATATGGGCTTTACTCATGTTTTTTAATCTTTCAGAACAAACTGGGGAGAGAGGTTAATCTGACCCAGTCTCTGAGGCACAAAGAAGTGTGACATGCCGTTGTCCCCTAGGGTCACACTGGAAGCCAAGCGCGTGGGATCTGACCTGGGAAGGCTGCTCAGGTGGGTTAGCCTTTGTCACACCATTTCCCATCTTTGTCCCAGAATACCCTATATCAGTTTGGGAAACTTTTTGGCTGAGAGAGCCATGAATGCCACATATTTTAAAATGTAATTCCATGAGAACCATACAATGACCCGTGTACGTTATGCATTATCCAATAAAAATTTGGTGTTGTCCTGGAGGACAGCTGTGATTGGCTCCAGCTACCTGCAACCATGAACATGAGCAGTAGGAAATGAATGGATTGTAATACATGAGAATGTTTTATATTTTTAACGTTATTATTTTTTTATTAAAGATTTGTCTGCGAGCCAGATGCAGCCATCAAAAGAGCCACATCTG
The DNA here is from genome assembly GCF_036850765.1 of Saccopteryx bilineata. NCBI lineage: Eukaryota > Metazoa > Chordata > Mammalia > Chiroptera > Emballonuridae > Saccopteryx > Saccopteryx bilineata. Next base: position 140,510,727 of record NC_089495.1, read on the forward strand.
GCTCGTGAGCCATAGATTCCCAACCCCTGACCTATATCTTCTTGCATGGCTTTGGTGGTGGTAGTAGTCAATATGGTGGTAACGTCAGCAGTGGTAATGATGGTGACAATAATAAAACTCAGAGATGGTGCTTCTTACATTTCAGGTACTGGCCTGAATCGAGCTGAGTGTGGTCCTTTTCCTGGAGGTAGGGGGAAGTGGCAGGAAGAGTTCCAGGCAGAAGAGGCCAGCTGCCGGAATAATGTTTGTACTGAATAGCTGTGCAATCAGTATTTATTGAATTGATGAATTTAACCACGCCCACTTTGGGACCATTTGCTGTTTCCAGTTTTGTCCATCATCTTGGTAAATACTGTAAAGAACTTATTTATTTGCATTTATAAGAACGGACTTCAAAGTGTGCAGTTATTAAAGCAAACGTTCGAAGCATTTTAAAGACTTTGCTGCGTTTTGACAAACTTTTCAAGAATGTCCTTAGAAAGTGCTGCTTCCCCATATTTTTGCAGGGTTGGGCTTTGCAAGTTTTTTTTTTTTTTTTTAGCACTTGCGTTAATTTAGTTAGATGCAATATGCAAGATGTATAAGGACTGAACTGGAAACAAAAGGTGAGTATAGACTGCATCAAGTTGAAAGCAAACACATGTTTATTGGCTTTGGAAAGTAATTTGAGTGCTTTCTCTGACCTCTATTGCAAACTAGTTTTATTTTACTTTTTTTAAAAAATACTAAATTTATTGGGCTGATTTTGGTTTATAAGATCCTCTAGGTTTCAAGTGTGCATTTGTATGATACATGATCTATACATTGCATTGTGTGTCCATCACCCACAGTCAAATTCCCTCCCGTCACCATGTATCTGTCCCCCGTTATCCCTTACTACTCCACACCCTTTCCCTCTGGTGACGAGCACACTGTAGTCTGTGCCTATGACATTCTGTTTGTTTGTTTTGTTTGCTCATTTATTGCTTTCAGCTTTATATCCCACATGAGTGAAATCATGTGGTTCTTGACTTTTTCTGTTTGACTTATTTCCCTTGGCATATTCTTTAGATCCATCCATATTGTTGCAAATAGCAATATTTTGGGGTTTCTTTGTAACTGAGTAGTGTTCCACTGTATGTATGTGCCACATCTTCTTTATCCAATCATCTATCAAAGGACACTTTGGTTGTTTCCATGTGTCGGCCATTATGACTAATGTTGCAGTGAACACAGGGGTGCATATAGCTTTAAGGATAAATGTTTCAAAATTTTCAGACAGATACCCAGAAGAGGGTATCTATCATGTGGTAACTATATTCTTAATTTTTTATTTTTTTTTATTTTTTATTTATTTATTTATTTATTTTTTATTTCCATTTTTCTGAAGCTGGAAACAGGGAGAGACAGTCAGACAGACTCCCGCATGCGCCCGACCGGGATCCACCCAGCACGCCCACCAGGGGCGACGCTCTGCCCACCAAGGGGCGATGCTCTGCCCATCCTGGGCATCGCCATATTGCGACCAGAGCCACTCTAGCGCCTGAGGCAGAGGCCACAGAGCCATCCCCAGCGCCCGGGCCATCTTTGCTCCAATGGAGCCTTGGCTGCGGGAGGGGAAGAGAGAGACAGAGAGGAAAGCGCGGCGGAGGGGTGGGGAAGCAAATGGGCGCTTCTCCTGTGTGCCCTGGCCGGGAATCGAACCCGGGTCCTCCACAAGCTAGTATTCTTAATTTTTTTAGGAACCACCATACTGTTTTCTACAGTGGCTATACCAGTTTACATTCCCAGCTGTGAATGAGGGTTCCTTTTTATCCACAACCTCTCCAATACTTGTTATTACTTGTCTTGCTGATAATAGCCGTTCTAAGAAGTGCGAGGTAGAATCTCATTGTAGTTTTTATTTGCATCTCCCTAATAGCTAGTGAAGTTGAGTATCTTTTCATATATCTGTTTGCCATTTGTGTGTCTTCTTGGGAGAAGTGTCTGTTCAGGTCCTTTGCCCATTTATTTTATTAGATTTGTTTATTTGTTGTTGAGTTTTATAAGTTTTTTTTTAATGTATACTTTGGATATTAACCCCTTATTGGAGATGTTGTTTGCAAATATACTTTTCTATTCTGTTGGCTGCCTTTTTGTTTTGTTGATGGGCAAACCAGTTTTGAAAACAGAGACTACCTCTCCCACCAGAGAGTTCTTGGTCTGGGCTAACAGAATTTGCCTGCGTGGTAATGTATAGACAGCCAAAGAGATCTAACCTCTCCTTCTGCAGGCTTGCTTAGGTCCAGAATGTCTGTTGTTCTAACTCAGCAACGAGTAGACGCTGTCGCACATAATGTTGTCTGACAATGAAAGGTATTATGAATATAAGGCAGTGCAGCTTGGGAGCAATGGCCGAGATGAGTGGGAATTCTGATGTGATTCTGAGAAACATTCTCCATGCCTCAGCCTACCAATGAATGTTAATCTTCCTGAGGACCAGAAAACTTAAATATGATCAATTTGCAATTACCTATGAGTGGGAGGCCAAGATAATAGATAGCCAAACTCCAAATATAACACTCATGTCACTGCTTAGATGTGACACCCCTTCTTTTACTGAGATTTTTTTAACCTTTCCCCCAAAACTCTTCAACCGCACAATTCAGCTCCTGAGCGAGGCTCACCCTTCTGGATTTCCCTGCTGTACTGTGGTCTGGGTGCTAATTAGCAGGGAAAGTGCCAGGTGGCAGGCAGCCAGCAGGAAACACAGAGAAGTTGAACAACTTGCACAGACCACAAACGGGATGACCTGTGCTGGTGCAGAACTGAACCATGCCTCTGGAGACTTGGGCGTCACAGTCTCTCCACCCTTCACAGCAATGCCAGGTTGGCAGTGGGCTCCACTGTCCTCATCTCTTACATGGGGTTGAAAATAATACTAAGCACCCTGGCTCGCCAGGAAAGAGTCCATAAGATCAGATGAGGGCAGCGGTTAAGAAACCAGCCTTTGTGGAGCACCCACTTTGTCAGACACTTTGCAGTGATTTTTGTTGAACTTTCACGTTGACTTTATAAGGTAGGTGTGGCCATCCTGTTTGATGGATGGGTCAACATGGCAGGGAACCTTGCCGAATGTCATATACCAAGTCATCTGACCTCATTACAGTGCCTTTGTTCCATGCTGCATGATGGGCTGTCATCTGGTGGACACTCAGTTATGTCTGTTGTTATTGGTGAAGGCACACACATAAAAAATACCTCTCCAAATTATCCCCTTGTTATGAATGTAAACAACATAGATTTTTTTTTTTAATAAATTTTTATTAATGGTAATGGGATGACATTAATAAATCAGGGTACATATATTCAAAGAAAACATGTCTAGGTTATTTTGTCATCAAATTATGTTGCAAACCCCTCACCCAAAGTCAGATTGTCCTCCGTCACCCTCTATCTAGTTCTCTGTGCCCCTCCCCCTCCCCCTAACTCTCTCCCTCCCTCCCTCCCATGTCCTCCCTCCCCCCCCCACCCTTGGTAACCACCACACTCTTGTCCATGTCTCTTAGTCTCATTTTTATGTTCCACCAATGTATGGAATCATGTAGTTCTTGTTTTTTTCTGATTTACTTATTTCACTCCTTATAATGTTATCAAGATCCCACCATTTTGCTGTAAATGATCTGATGTCATCATTTCTTATGGCTGAGTAGTATTCCATAGTGTATATGTGCCACATCTTCTTTATCCAGTCTTCTATTGAAGGGCTTTTTGGTTGTTCCCATGTCTTGGCCACTGTGAACAGTGCTGCAATGAACATGGGGCTACATGTGTCTTCACGTATCAATGTTTCTGAGGTTTTGGGGTATATACCCAGTAGAGGGATTGCTGGGTCATAAGGTAGTTCTATTTGCAGTTTTTTGAGGAACCACCATACTTTCCTCCATAATGGTTGTACTACTTTAAATTCCCACCAACAGTGAATGAGGGTTCCTTTTTCTCCACAGCCTCTCCAACATTTGCTATTACCCGTCTTGTTGATAATAGCTAATCTAACAGGAGTGAGGTGGTATCTCATTGTAGTTTTGATTTGCATTTCTCTAATAACTAATGAAGCTGAGCATCTTTTCATATATCTGTTGGCCATTTAAACAACATAGATTTAAAGCTGTTGGGGAGCCTTTGTCTTCTGGTTTTCAACAGCTGGTTTACCTATCCTATTTGAACCAATTCACAGGAGCATTTGTTATATAACGAGCACACTCCTTTGCTGCACATAACTTAGATTACATAAGTCGAAAGGGTGCTGACTACTGGCAGTCTTCAAAATGCAATGAGCTAAAAGATGCTCTTTGAGCCTTGGGGCAGGATGGCTTCGGCTTATCCATTTGCTGAGTTCAGCTTTTAGGACTTTTAGGAGGATAAGTTTTCTGTGTCCCTCCAATGATTCAACTGCAACCTGGATTCCAAGCAACCGTAGATGAGATTTAAGTCTCTAAGAATAACAGAAACTTAAATAAAACAAGGCTTAAGCAGAAAATCCTGGCAGTCCCCGTGTTCACATTCCATCGGGATGACGTAACCGAAAGCTGGGCCCTGGTAGCCTCTCCCATTGGGCTCTCTGACCACTCGGTGGAGAGGGAAGTTAACACAGCCAAGGGATGTGACTCACAAGCGCCACAAATTGCAGTGGGGCTTTCTGCGGCCAAACACACTTAGCCACTGGTCGGTTTCTCAACTACAAAGTTGACCTCTGTAAAAAAATTATTTTTGCAAAATACGAAATTTTTTGGCTCATTGAGGTCAATCTGTTTTAAAAGAAGAGTAAATTAGGGTTTGGCTTTCTTCTTGTCAATGAGGAAAATCTCTATGTGGATAAAAACGTCCTAGCATTCATCCCTGTTTATGTTACCCATCAGTTGAACTTGGGGCAGGAAGATGCAAGAAAGGGGAAGGCTTTGGGGAGCCGTTGGGTTGCTTCCCCTCCATTGGCACCAAAGCACATGCAGATCCCTGGCACACGGTTCCCAAGCTGGGTTTGGAGATGAGCGTGGCCCATGCTGTTCATTCATGTAATACAATGCAGACTGGGACCTAGGTTGAGTTCCTCGGCCCCTCTGTAGTTCACATTGTTTCATCTGCGAGTGGGATACCACACGTACCTGCCTCCAAGGACTGTGCACAGAGTAGAGAGTTTTATTGTGCTTCTTGCTGGCTGTCAGTGTATCCTTGCTGATTCAATTTAGGTCAGTCTATCTTTTCTCAAACACACACACATTGCATTTTTATTGTGTGTGTGCGTGTGCGTGTGTGTGTGCATGTTCCTGGTGCAGGAGAGGAGTCTGGAAAGAGAATCAGGGAAGGGTAGAGTGGCTCAGGTTCACTGATTACAAATGTAGAATTGTAATCAGTCACGTGCGATTCTGGAAAAGTCCCTTCCCTTGGGGACCTCCGGTTCTCTGTCTCTGCAAAGGGGAACAGACTCTGCCTGTCTCAAAATTCCCATGGCATCTCCTCACTCCCCTTCTCACTCGGAGGACATGTTGGTCGGCCCCTCTTCCCTCCGGGGTCGTCTCCCTGGGATGGCCTCAGAGGCTTTGACCCACGCAGGCACCTCGGCTTCCTGCCCCGTCAGTTGGGCCATGTTTGTTAGTCACACAATTCAGTGAGTGCCCTGTAAACAGGCCACCGCTTCCTTTCACCGCAGGCATTCTTGGAAACTGCAGCCAGGGAAGATTTGTTTCCAGTCATGAACCAAATATGAAGGTCACATGATTTTGCGATTTTTTCCCCCTCCCTTACCAAAGAAATATGGGAGGCTGAAGCAGGCCAACCTTCCAATTAATCCTGAGAGCAGCTGTCTTAGAGGTGGGTGAGCCTGAGTATCATTCACTTTCCCAGTCATCTTTCAGGGAGAAGAAACTGTCTACTGGCTTCTGATGCTCTCATTCCCTGGGGGTTGCAATGCCACAGGGCTGGAAGACCCTGCTTTCCTGGCGGGGTGTACATCGAGACCTGCACCCGCATTTGCTCTCAAGGGGAAGGGGCGTTGTATGCCGCACTGTGCTCGCAGGTGCACTGACCCACGCATGCGCACATGCAGTGCGGGAGTCAGCATCCTCCTGCTGCCCCCAGGGCTTTGGGGCTCTCATGAGTGCCCCCCAGTGGCCTTGCCCTGGTGTCCTTGTATTTGCTCTTGTTTCCCATTGGTCAGATTTGCATCCCTTGTCTAATTCTTTTTTGCATCCCTTGTCTAATATGCTTTTCCAGTTGCTGATGCAACTGGACAGTGGTGACAGCCTCCCTTACACAGGGAGGAGAGGAGAAGGAGGATGGACTCCCAGTGAGGAACTTGCCGAATCAAAAGACAACTAGCAATAAAACCAGATTTACTACCTGCCTCGGGACGTGGGCCAGGCCCTGTGCTAAGCACTTTACATACATTATTTCAGTCTGCGTAGTAACACTGCGATTGGCGATTTTAACCCTGTGTGTCTGTGATTTTTGCCATATGAATGCTGTGGTACTGCCTAGTGGGCCCTTGCAGCAAAGTGGCACTCAATATATATATGTGTGTTGAGTAAATGGATGGGTGGATGGATGGCTAAAGTGAGGTGACCAGGCTTATCTCCACACTAATTTTAAAATGTATCTCTACTCTGATTGGTGCTTTCAAGATCCTCAGTCTTCCTTCAGCAGGGGTCCCCAAACTACAGCCCGTGGGCCACATGAGGCCCCCTGAGGCCATTTATCCGGCCCCTGCCGCACTTCTGGAAGGGGCACCTCTTTCATTGGTGGTCAGTGAGAGGAGCATAGTTCCCATTTAAATACTGGTCAGTTTGTTGATTTAAATTTACTTGTCCTTTATTTTAAATATTGTATTTGTTCCCGTTTTGTTTTTTTTTACTTTAAAATAAGATATGTGCAGTGTGCATAGGGATTTGTTCATAGTTTTTTTTATAGTCCGGCCCTCCAGTGGTCTGAGGGACAGTGAAATGGCCCCCTGTGTAAAAAGTTTGGGGACCCTTGTCCTTCAGTCTGAGGGTGCAAGAAGTACTCTTTGGGTCCAGGTTTACCAGAATTCTACTAAGCCATGCTTGCTGGACTTCCCATGGTTGGACTGGATCCACACAGAGAAGTCCTCCGTCTTAATGGGAAAGAGGTTTATCAGGGACAGACTGACTGGTGAACTATTTTCTGGAATGCATGAACCAGAAATTTAGATGATGACATGTTAAAGGAGCTTAAAATTAAGCAAAAAGAAAGAGATACAAAGCTTGGAAGACCTGGGCAGGTTCCAAACAATGGTCAGGGTTCCACATAAGAGAGCGACCTCAGGGCCATCCCATAGATTCTCTCCTTGGAAGCTGACTTAAAAAATTGTATCCCAGTTCCCTGAGGAGAAAAGGGAAAGGGTCATGTATTCCTGGGAAGGGCACATTCAAGGCTGCTTTTCCTTAGGGCATTATGCCATTGGCTTCTGGTTGGACTCGTGTCCTGAGCAAAGTGCTCTGTCCTGCACCCTTTTCCTGGTTATCCCAGCCCCTACCCTCAACCATTTCATCCTCCTGATGGCTGCCACGCCTCTAGGTTCATTTCATATCTCTCTCCTGGGCTTTTGACTCATATGTCCAGCTGTCTCTTTGTTCTTACCCACCTGAACTTCACGTCTGAATTGAATTCATCACCTTCTCACTGACTCTGCTTCTGCTCTGAGCTCTGGGGTGTCACTAATTCCCATTCACTTAGGCTAGAATTCTGAGGTCATGCATTAGAGCATGAACTCACAGGATATGTTTATATAAAGAATTGGCTCATGAAATCATGGAGGCTGAGAAGTCCCAAGGTCTTTGGGGTGAGTCCTTTGGCAGGCTTGGGCCTCAGGAAAAACCAATGTTCCAGTTGGAGTCCAAAGGCAGGAAAAGACCAAGTTCAAGTTGGAAGGTAACCAGTCAGGAAGAACTCTCTCTTAATCAAGAGGATCAGCCTTTTGTTCTATTTAGACTTTCAACTGATTGGGCGGGGCCCACCCACATTAAGGAGGGCAATCTGCTTTACTCAGTCTACTGACTACAATGATATTCTCATCCAAAAACACCCTCCCAGAAACACCTAGAATAATGTTTTGATCATATACCTGAGCATCTTGTGGCCCAGTCAGTTGATACATAAAATTATCTATCACTTCTTCCCAATCCCCCATTTTAGTCATCACATCTAGTCACTTCTAGTCCCTCCTTATAGGATTTCTCATATCTGTCTCTTCTTCCATTTCTGCCAGGACTGCCACAGGCCACAAACCTGGGTTGTCAAGCACATTGCAACAGCCTCCAGGTGGGACTTTCTGTCTCTCTGCCCTCAGTGTCCAGTCATCTCACAGTCCCAGCATGAGGTTTAAAACAGGTCAGACTCCTCACCGTCAGCCTCCAATGGCTCTCTGTCCATCTCCTACAGAATACATCTAAGCCTTGCAAGGCACTCATAGCTCCCCATGCTCTAGTCCCAACTTCTTCAAGCCTGAGTTTCCATTTCATAAATGCTCAGCTTCTGCCCAGCAGGGTCCCCCCAAGGCTTCGAATCAGCAGGCTCCCCCCATTGCTCAAGCACCCCCTATCATGCTACTCTTCTTCATGGAGTTTCTGTACTCGGGAGAATACTTCTTGCTCATTGAATGCTCATCCCGAGCTGATACGCAGCCAGCCAGACCCCTTTGCTCTCAGAGTCAAACAGTCCACTCCAGTTACTGTATTTGGACCCAGAGGCTCTCTCTCCTGACCCTGGAGTATTGTATAAGTCTCTTGCCAGAGGGTACACACCCTTCATTCTAGAAGACATGGTTGATGTGTGAGGCCCTGTATCCCTGTGCTGGTTAATTCAAGTCCTTCCAGCAAAGAATAGACATTAGAGTCAGAAAGACATGAGCTTGAATCCTGACCATCTCATTTTCCAGCTGTGAGACAGGGAGAGAGCTTCCTAATGTCTCTGACCAATGGGTTCCTTCATCTGCACAGTGGGGTTCCGTACTTCCTCCCTGTGTTGTGAGCGCTAAAGAAAGCACGTGTGACAGCGCCCAAAGTCTGGGTCTTAGGACAATCAAAAGCTTCTGTTGATCACAAGAAAATGGAATTTATAAACTTAAAAAAATTGTATTAAGTTGTCACATACTGGATAGTCATTTCTCATGTATAATTTTCTCCGTGTGGTAGTTTAATTTTCCACATAATTTTTAGGAGGATTTGAATTGATGTTAAATGTTAATAATTCCTCTCTCTGGCTGATTACTGGTCATTTGAGAATGAGCAGGGACCAGCGTTAATCTGAAGGTATAGATAAATGCAATCTGCAATAGCCAACTGCCACCAGCCACTGCTCCCTGGTGGCCACGACTTCCACAGAACCAGAAGGGGCTGTTCTCTGAGCCTGGAAGGGACCAGAGCAAACCTCCATCTGATTCTTCCCAGGAGAAACCAAGTGTTGAAAATCATATTCCACAGCAAGAGTTTGTGGCATCACATTCAGAAAGACAGAGCAGAAGTTGCTAGAGGCTATTTTCAGAGAGCTCCTAATAAGTACAGAACCAAAATACAGACATGGTTGTTAACACCCTGGGAAATGCCAAATCCACACTGGATCTCAGCCAGCATGAAAACTGAAAGTCTCGGATAGCTTATCTCAGAGTAAATCCGTGTTATGCAGCAAGTGTGAGATGCAATTATACGAGAGAACAGGGCGCTTCCCTCCTCGCGTTGGCAGTGCCTCTGAACCGACAGTAGCAAGGTGCGATAGCGTTTGCTAAATCTTTATTTTTTACATCCACAGGTCCATTGTCTTGCCCTGGGTTCTTACACCTCCAGCTTTCCTCTCTTTAAACTCTACTCATTCTTCAAGGTCCATCTCATTCATTCAGTGACCACCTATCCCTGAAATAACTCCTCAGTACACACTTCCAGCTTTGGACTTTTTGTCTAGACTTTAGACGCTGTTTTAAGTGCCCCACGGACACCTAAACTCCACATGTCTTTCTTCGCCTGGTACCCAGCATTAGTGCACAAATTCTGTGACTTCACGCTTGGAACTTTCTCCTCCTTGAAACAATGCCTTCCTTAGTATGTTGCTCCTGATCATTGAGGTCACCACCCATTTGGAATGATTTTGGGGAACATAACAGAACAGTCTATGGCATTGTTTAGAATTTGGATTCAGAAGACTTGGACTCACATCTCAGAATCCGTGGCTGTCACCTTCTTCATCTCTAAAATATAAAGCAAGCTAAGATAGGATAATTGGGAAAATCAGATTAATAACACGTGTTAATAATTTGTTATAGTATATAACGTGCACATGTGTGTTATATATAATTTAAAGCATATAATAATAATTAGGACAATAATAATTAGTCATGTTGTGATTACCATGAGCTAGGCCCTGTTCTGAGTGCCTCCTGTCTGTTAAGGATGGCGCTGTTATTAAACAAGTGTTTTCAGAGCAGAAAAGGAGGTCCTGGAGTTGAAGTAAGTTGTCACTTTCTCTATGTGCTTGTAGTGGGGACTGCAGGTAACTCTGTGCTTAGTGCTCCCCAGCCTGGCGCCAGCGGAAGTAGCTCCGCCCAGGAGGGGCTGGGGGGGGGGGGTGGAGCTCTGCGCTCATTGCCTTTGGGGAGGGGTGGGAGAGACGCAGCCGCAGCCGGGGTGGGAGAGAGGGACTCCAGCCACTGTTAGAAGTAGAGGGCTGCTGGAGTGATGGACTGCACAGATGGAGAGGCAGCAGAGGTTATAGAAGCATCCAGGCGACCTGGCTTTGGGAAGGCTCCGTGTCGCAAGGCTACCGGACCTCTCAGTCCAGGGTGCACTCTGTGGACACCAGGAAGAGAGGACAGTGGCTGTGAGAGTTGCCTGCTGGCAGGAAGGGGAGAGTGTCCTTCTCCGTCTACAGTCTAGTAACAGCTTTTGTGGTAGGTCATCCACCAGGTCACCGGAGCTTTAAAGGGGTGAAGATAGTCACATGTATGTGTCCGAATCTTTCTTCCCCCACCTCCTGACCAATTCCCTCCAGGAAGACTTGGAGAAGATAAGATGTGCTGAGCATCGTTCAAATGCATCTTTGATGTTCCGCCACACACACTTCCCTTCCGGAGGCTCTTGGCCATGTTTGTTTTGTGTTCAGTGCTTTTTGGGACAGGTAGGGCTTTTGCTGCCACATGGCTCACAGAGTCAGGCCATGGTACAGCCATTCCATTGCTGTCCCAGCTAGCATGACCTTGACATTTTTCTTATCTAACAGTTGTACACACCTAAGTTACTCAGTGCTCAGAAAAAAGGGGACATGGGAGGTGAGGCAAGCCAATACCACAGATAGCGCTGAGCACAGTAAGTGGGGTCTTGGTGTTTTTGGTGCTCACTGAGAAGTTGGAAGCTGGAGGCATGGCCCTGGCCGAGGACAGACGAGACGAAGGACACAAAGAGCACCAGAGACAAGCCAGCCTCACAAACTGAGTGTTGGTGATGGAGCTGACAAATCTGACAATGAGTGGTGCTTAGGGGACAATTTGAGACCAGAGGCTGATAGAAGGACCAGACCAAGGGAAGGTGGAGAGAGAGACCCAAAGTCTCCCAGCCTCAGTCGGCTCCGTGTCCAGGTAGGTTTTCTCACCGGTTTTGCTGTCCTGTTCATGTTTCTGGTACATACTTGTGATGTTACTGAAAGGAATGTTTAGTCATCATACACAGGATAAGCAAAGATAAAAGTTAGTCAAAATTATTCCAAGGATTACAGTGTCATAGGTGCATTTCCTTTCTGTAGAAGTTTCCCTTTTCCTATCGGGAATCGGCCATTCCCTTTCAGAAAAACCAAGACTTCATATTTGCTTGACTCCTTTGTCCCATATTCTGAGTATGTGCTGGCTCTGACCTCAAGTGGCATTTTGGCTTCTTTGACTTGCAGAGTTGGAAGAGCATCTGAGATGGCTTGATTCGACCACTTCCTCTGACAGGTGACAACGTGGTGGCCCAGATAATGCTTATAAAAGGTTGGACTGAAGCTTCTGTCCACTCGATTGAATTATTTCCAGTTTTATTGGCAGAACAGAATATTAATGTCTTATTCTGTTTGGGGCATATTTACATTCATGTTGAAAATTAAAAATTTTAACAAGAAACCTTCACTGGTGCCACGCCAGTTTTATACTAATCATACTTACTTTTTATAATGTATTAAGTTTTTTTGACATGTTTGCGCTTTATATTTGGGAAGACAGACATGAATGCCCTCTTTCAGGGAGCAGGAAACAGGTGCCCAGCGTGGCCAAGTGACTTGGCTATAGGCTCACCCCTCAGGAGGAGACAGAGGCAGCCAGGTGAGACGCATGCACGATCCACTCCATGCCCCTGTGACAAGCTTTCTGGATTCTCATTTTAAAACTCGATACTTATCCTGAATGATGGGGCATTGTACCTGTGATCTATGTATGTGGTGGGAAGAAAATGTGTTCTGATCCTGTTTCTCTCGGAATTTTCTGTTTCTAATTCTCACTCTCATCTGCTTCTTACTGTTCTTTCTTATCATTTATTTCTCTCCATTGTTTTCCAATAAAATATGTCAAAAATATAAAATGTTAAAAGACTAATAATCCAGAAGCAGGTAGCCTATGACCTACTAAAGCAACTTTATTAAGATATAATCTGAATGCTGTAAAATTTGCCTTTGAGAAATATGCAAGTCAGTGAGTTTCTGTATCTTTGTAGAGTTGTAAAACCATGACCACTGTCTAATTTTAGAACATTCTATCTCTCCCAAAGAAAGCCATATCATTAGCAGTCATTCCCTATGACCCCACACCGCTTCCCCCAACCCTAAGAAACCACTAACCTATATTTTATCTCTGTGAATTTGCCCATTCTGGATGTTTCAAATAAATCGAGTCACAATATGTAGCCTTTTGTCTTTTTTTTTTTTTCATCTTCTGAGGATATATGTGTATATATATCCTGGATACAAAGTCCCTTATCAATATGTAATTTGTTAATAATTTATCCCATTCTGTGCATTATATATTTACTTTTATGATGGTGTTCTTTGAAATAGAAAAGTTTAAAAATTTTATGATATTTTGGGGCCACTTGTGCTGTTAGTGTATTCATATCTAAAAAAACATTGCCTAACTCAAGAGTACAAAGTTTACTTTTATATTTTCTTCTAGGAGTTTTGGATCTATTTTAAGTGGATTTTTTGGTATGGTGTGAGGTAAGGCTCCAATTTTACTTTTCACATGTGGCTATCCAGTTGTCTCAGTACCATTTGTTGAATTCTTTCCCCATTGACTTGTGTTGGCATGCTTGTTGAAGTCATTGGACATAATGTTCTTCACCTCAACTTTCATAGCTGGACCTCACATTCCCATTCACTATTTTAATATTGTATTCTATTCAAGGCAATGGCACACTATTGCATAAACAGAACAAAGACAATCTAAAAGTTTGAATGACTTTATTTTTAAACTTGGAGGCGGGGAAGTCTTCCTGAGTGGGATAGAAAGCTCAGCAGCTGTAAAAGAAAAAGTGGATATACAAAACTAAATAAACCTTTTTAATTTATGTTTGGCACAGGAAAGCTGGAACTCAATAAGAGACCAACCTGGGGAACATATCTGCAACACACATGACCAACAAAAAGGCGAATTTCTAGATATTTTCAAACAACAGCTCAGATAAGGGCCTAATACCCAAAATATACAAAGAACTCATAAAACTCAACAACAAACAAACAAACAATCCAATAAAAAAATGGGAAGAGGACATGAACAGATACTTCTCCCAGAAAGAAATACAAATGGCCAACAGATATATGAAAAGATGCTCATCCTCATTAGTTGTTAGAAAAAGACAAATAGAAACTGCAATGAGATACCACCTCATACCTGTTAGATTAGCTATTATTAACAAGACAGGTAATAGCAAATGTTGGAGAGGCTGTGGAGAAAAAGGAACCCTCATACACTGTTGGTGGGAATTTAAAGTAGTACAACCATTATGGAAGAAAGTATGGTGGTTCCTCAAAAAACTGAAAATAGAACTACCTTATGACCCAGCAATCCTTCTACTGGGTATATACCCAAAAAACTCAGAAACATTGATACGTAAAGACACATGCAGCCCCATGTTCATTGCAGCATTGTTCACAGTGGCCAGGACATGGAAACAACCAAAAAACCCGTCAATAGATGACTGGATAAAGAAGATGTGGCACATATACACTATGGAAGACTACTCAGCCATAAGAAATGATGACATTGGATCATTTACAGCAAAATGGTGGGATCTTGATAACATTATACGAAGCGAAATAAGTAAATCAGAAAAAAACAGGAACTGCATTATTCCATACGTAGGTGGGACATAAAAGTGAGACTAAGAGACATTGATAAGAGTGTGGTGGTTACGGGGGGAGGGGGGAGAGGGAGAGAGAAAAGGGGAGGGGGAGGGGCACAAAGAAAACTAGATAGAAGGTGACAGAGGACAATCTGACTTTGGGTGATGGGTATGCAACATAATTGATCGACAAGATAACCTGGGCATATTATCTTTGAATATATGTATCCTGATTTATTGATGTCGCCCCATTAAAAAAATAAAATTATTAAAAAAAAAAAGAAAAGGCGAATTTCTTTCATCTTTAGAGAGCTTATACAAATCGACAAGACAAAGTAATAAAAAGGCAATTAAAAATATTGAGCAAGTAATTTAATGGGAAAGAGAAATGGATATGAAACATGTTAAAAGATGCTCAGTGTCTCTCTCAGTGAAGGAAAACATTATGAGATGCCACGTTGCTCCGTTAGAAGGGCAAACATAAAACACTGGAGCCCGCGGCGTGCTGCTAACATCAGGGTAATGATGCAGGGACAGGTATGTCACCCTTGCAAGCTCGGGCTGCTGCTACCACCATGGATGATGGCCAGTCGCCAATGCTCCTTAAAATACAAATTTTGCTTGTATTTTGATCTACCAATATCATTGCTAAAAATATACTAGCTAGAGTCAAGAAACAAAACAAAACACAAAACAAAATCAAACGTGGAAGCAGTTTAATGGTTTCAGAAGAACACTAAACAGTATTCTAAGCATACCATTTGTTGCTGCTGTCTTTTAAGGGATACATGAAGGAACTGTTAATAGTGATTACTTTTTTAAAGAGGGACTAGGAAGGAAAAAATGTGCATGCCTTTTTTTTCACATTATACACTGCTCAATATTCTAAGCAAATATTATTTTTTACTTTTAATGATATGGTCAATTGAGATTATATTTGAGTGGCGAAATTATGATCCAATATTTTCCCTCTTTATTTCTGTATTTAAAAAGTTGTAGTCTTCTTAAATACCCTTAAACTATCTCTAAGGTATACCCCTGCAACTTTGCTCTCACAGTTTCTCAAGTTTGTTAGGTGATGGGGCTACTAGTAGCCAGATGCTTATTAGAGAATGCTGCTGTTGACATTCATCTGCTCATCCTTTTAAAAAATGTGGTAAAATATTTAGAACATGAAATGTACTATTTTGACCATTTTAAGGGTGCAGTTCGGTGGCCGTAGATACATTCAGTGTTGTGAAACCATTACTATTATCCCTTTCCAGACTTTTCACCGTCCTCCACTGAAACTCAGCACCCATAGAATAATAACTGCCCAGTTTCTTTCCCCCAGCCCCTGGTAACCTCTATTCTACTTTCTTACTCTAGAGATTTGTCTGTTTTAGGCACTTGATATAAGTGGGGTCATGAAATGTTTGTCTTTCTCTGTCTGGGTTACTTTACTTAGCGTAATGTCCTCAAGGCTCACCCTGCTATAACATGTATCAGAATCTTCTTCCTTCTTAAGGCTGAATAATGTTCAATTGATGCATATACCACATTTTTTTAACCCATCTATCCATCGGCGGATTCTTGGGCTTCTTCCATGGTTACTGTGCATAACGCTGCTGCAAACAAGGGTGTGAAGTTTTTGGTTGGGTTCCTGCTTTCAGGTGTTTTGGGTATATATGCAGAAGTGCAACTTCTCTGGATCGTATGGTAAGCCCATATTTAATTCTTGGAGGAACGGCCACGCTGTTTCCACAGTTTCTGCCAGCAACGTAATGTATAAGGGCTCTTATTTCTCTACACCCTTGCTAACACTTGTTACTGTGTGTGTGTGTGTGTGTTTCATAGTTGCCACCCTAGTGGGTGTGAGGTGGGATCTCACTGTGGTTTGGATTTGCATTTCATCTGCTCATTCTTGTAGCAAGCATTTACTGGGAGCTCACTGGGCCCACAGGGGCTACGCCCTGGGCTAATAGACATGCAAGTGCACACTGGCATTACCTCTATCAGCATGCAGGGGCTGGTGGCCTGTGCCTGGTGTCATGGGAACAGGCCACCAGGTGATCTGGCTTGCTCATTTGTTCTGTCATCACTAGTACTTACTAGCAAGCTAAGGGTAATGAGTTCTACACACCAGGTAGTAGGTAGATTACAGAATGAAACGGAATGCTGAGAACTGTCTGTTCATTGATTTATCCTTCTTCCTGAGAATTGGGAAAAGACAAGCCCTCTTTATCTTTAGCGTTAGGACTCCAGGGTTGGGTTGAGTAGATTTGGAGCACCTCAGGCTTAAATGAGCCTTCTACTTATGGGGAAATGAAAGAATGCAACCGGCAGAACACCGTTCCCAGGGTAATTGCTTTATGTGCAGCTTGTGCTGTGACGAGAAAGAGTGAAGGCAATAATAATAATGCCGCCACCTGGCAACTGCACATGGCATTGAACTCTTCAAAGCACTGCCACATCCTCAGAGGAGGTGGTGTCCCATGCCAAAAAAAGGTGATCACTTAATTTTTTTCTAATCTATAATTACTCGTGTGCCTCATGCACCTGGTGGAAATTATATTTAATAGTGTATGCAAATGCTTGTTGCCTAAACGGGCTTACATTTTCTAAGTTACCTTTTACAGTTTTTTAAATTTGGGCCTCTGGAGCTCCTTTTTTATATATTTTTATCTCTATTATCTTGCTGGGTATTAAAAGCCTCATTTAGTGCTATCCTGGAATGTGGGACATAAAGTATATATGTATTTGTAAACTAACTCAAGTTCTTGAAAAATGAGTTATTCAAAAAATACAAGACAAAACAAAGGATTTTATGGTTGGAATAGTAGGCCCCTAAACTAGTATTCCTTTGTGGTATCATTGGTTCACAAACAATATACAAGTAATTGGTGCATTTGAGAATTTGATTAGCAAGCAGCTTAGCTCTTGTCCCCCACAATATTGAGCATTCTTCCTGGTGCTGTGAGGCCTGGGTCATGGAGTGGCTCTTATATTCACATCCCTGCTCTTTCTATTCCCTAACCTCCAGAACTTCGGACCGTCGTGGAGCAGTTATAAAATCTGCCCAGGATTTTGGAGGCAAAGGGAGTGGGATGCAATACCTAACAGGAGAAGACTTTTCCTGTCACTCTCCAGGACCGGTGCCCAGCATGGTGGAAGCTTTGGGAGGAAGACAGAGCAGCAGAATTCTGGGGCCTTGTATGTCACAACAGCACTGGCAGGGGTTCCCGGGCCACCTGGTCACACCAGAAGTCCTGGAAAGGTTCATTTGGCCTTTAATTCATTCAAGAAATATGAGTTTATTATCCTTGTTATAGAATGAACTGTCTCCTCCTAAAAGATATATTGAAGCCTATGCCTGTGACTACAGCCTTATTTGGAAATTGGGTCATTACAGATGTAATTCAATTAAGATGAACTCCTACTGGATTAGGGTGGGTCCTCAGCCAATATGGTTGCTCTCCTTATGGGAAGAGGAGAAGAGACTGAGTCTCAGAAGGGGAGGCAGAGATTGGGGTGATGTATGTACAAGCCAAAGAACACCCAGGCTTTCTGTAAGCCGTCAGAAGCTAGGGGAGACGGGTGGAACAGATTGTACCTCAGACCCCAGTAGGACCACCTGTGAAGACACTTGGATTTTGGACTTCTAGCTTTCACAATTGTGAGAAAATAAAATGGCCATTGTTTTAAGCCACCCAATTGTTTTAAAAACGTTGGTGGTTTGTTATGGCAACCCTAGGAGACTTTATATAATATACCGAAGGCCTCTTGGTGCTGAGGAGTCCTAGGTGAATGGGACAGCATCATCGCCCTGGAAGAGTTCACACACTAGTGAGAAACAGGCATGTATAATGGGGGAAGTGGGTCCCGTGGAATATGGTGAGTCCCCTCACCCTCACCCTAAGTCTTTGGAGGGAGATAGACTTGACTTCCCATCCCAAGCTGGTTTCTTATGCTGTCCGGAGCTTTGGTTTTCCCATCTGTACAGTGCAAGATACTAAGATATTTTTCGTGGAGTTTCTGGCGGAATGTTTGTATGTTGATGGATTTGAATGAGTTTGACCAGTGCCTGGGCTCCGGAATGTCCTCAGCTAACACTCATTACGGAAGCCCCAGGCGTGTTTTCTCTCAGTCAGGTCATCCACTAAGAGTGAGCCTCTGTTCTTTCAATTTCATCTTGGTAATTTTTGTCCTTGCATTGAGTTTATTTAAGGAACCATTCAGTTGGGTGAAACCTCTCAGCATTTAGGTTTTGGCTCAATGCATTGGAACAATCAAAACGGTATTTATAGCTAAAAACGTTTGTGTACCCAAACCACATTATTTTCATCTCCTGACGCTTGAACGAGCTCGGGTTTGGGCTGGATCTTTAAGCCTTCCTGTGGTGTGGAGGACAGCGAATTTTCCAACACCCTCACTCATCTCTGTAAATATCTCGGTTCCACCCTAACTGGTCGGTCCAAACTGTGGTCTTGAGGAGGTGATGCACATGGCAGCCCCGGTGACCATCACGTGGGCAGATGCTGCACAAGGCATCCTACTGACGATCCTCGACGGATGTTGGGCAACGGTATTTTCATAGCTGATGGCTTGCGTCTCTCTGGATGCACTTCAGGTGTCTTAACAGACACCTTCTGTGGGGAAAATAATTATATTTGCTTATATGCTTCTCACTTTTGGGTCTTGGCAAGGCCCAAACACAGAACAAACAATCTCTTCTGTTTCTTCTATACACCTGTGTAGGGACGAGCCAGGGTTTAAGTTTGTCCAGCCAATACCAGGACCTTCACGGGCATTTGAGCTGTATCTCCAAAGGCAGCGGGTGTGTGTGTGTGTGTGTGTGTGTGTGTGTGTGTGTGTGCAAATATCGGGCTTCCTCGTGGAGGGCTGGACTTACACCACTGTGTACAAGGAGATGCTTGGAGAAATGGGAGCTGCGTTTTTATTCTTTCGTTTCCAGAAAGCCCACGCTGGAATGCTGTGGTTCTGGCAATTCCTGGCCCTCCCAGTCATTTGACACAGATGGTTCTCGTTTAGGGCTAAGACGCTCCATCCACCAGAGGAAAGGGGGCCCAGGGAACGCGCCTGAGCTGCCCATTCTCTTGCCAGAGTGTATTCTTCAGCCAGAGAAAATGAGAACAAAGAGAAGATGGTTCTAAAGCCACCCATTAGCGTGCAGGAATTGAACGGTAAAGATACTCCGCAACCCTGGGACGTGAACTTTCCTTTAGATCGTGTCCCCTCGGGAAACCCAACTCAGGCCTCTCAACCACAGTCAGCCCTGAGTCTGCCGCAGACCCGACACCTACGAGGGTAATGGCCCCATTTCAAGAGTTCCTGAAATTGGTGTCTTCTTGGTTATATGAGAAAACCGACTCTGAGAAGCTCAGTGAGTTGCTATTTGTCAAGGAATTCAGTTAAAGGGGGAATAAAGTAGAAGGTGGCGTGGACTCTTTCCTTCCTGGCTGAATGGGAGAAACCCTTATTGCCTATGTCTTTCTTTATCAACCTTTTCCTCGAACTTTGCCCTGCTGACTCCTCTCCCCTCTCTTCTAAGTCTCTCCTCTCCTTTCTCCCACCCAGTGAGAGGGGGGTGGGATTCCCTGTGTACACCATGGTGTCTTCCATCTCCTAGCTGACTCGGCAAGAAAGTCCACGTTGTTTAGCACGCCCCCCTCTGAAGGGCCTGGCCCATCTTTTTTCTTCGTATGTTGTCCAGTTATGTTCTCACTTTATGAGCAAATTTCTTCTCACCTGTCAATGTCCAGCCCGGCTGCCTGCCTTGGAGAAGCCCTCCCCGTCTCCCACAGCACTCGAGCTGTGCTCCCACGGCCCCGCGCTGTTGCACTCCAGTTAGTCACTGATGCTTGGATTGTGAGGGTCTCTGCAGAGTAAAGCTACACCCCTCAGGGCTGTATTCACAGAGGCTATAAGTATTGGGGGGCATAAATGGGGGTCAATAATTTAGGGTCGACAGCCTTGTAGGTTGGCCTCCTGGTTAGAGACATTTCTGTGACACACCAGGTTTATTCACCTGTCACTTGCCCTGGTATATATACTCCTGTTGGGTTCAAATTTGAGAAAAATGGTATATGGTATATTAATAGAATGAGCAGCAATTTGCCTTGTACGTTGTGAATGTTTGAGGTTCAACCTTATAGCATCCAAGAGAGGTAGGGAGGGGATGCATTTCAACCCATGATGATGATGAGTAATAACCCATTTTACAGATGAGAGAACTGAGACTCAGAGAGTTATTTTTTTTAAGGTTTTTTATTTATTCCTTTTAGAGAGAGGAGAGAAAGAGAGAGAGCAGGGGGAGGAATAGGAAGCATCAACTCCCATATGTGCCTCGACCAGGCAAGCCCAGGGTTTTGAACCAATGACCTCAGCACTCAGTGTTCTGGGTTGATGCTTTATCCACTGTGCCACCACAGATCAGGCACCAGCGAGTTATTTAAAGAAAAAATTTTTTTTTATTTCTTCCTGGTTATAAATCTAGTATATGCCAGAGCTGGGTCTTGTTCCCAGGCCTTCTGAACCCAGCTCAGAAATTTTTTAATTGTTGGTACTCTTGTTAGAAAAGCATAACAATAATTTTGTGGGCTTTCTGAAACAATAGAAAACCACAGCCCACCATGATAGCAACCATAACAAAGCTCTTGAACCCTTTGGGGCAGATCCTACCTACGTTTGCCGGTGTGTCATGTGCTGAAATGGCACTAGTTGGCAGTGTCCAAGACCCAAGCACACGGGAGGGGCAGCGACAGGCAAACGCCGTCACAGCTCATCAAGCTCGAAGATTTGCAAACATAGAACATTTGCCGAGACCTGGCTCCCTGAATGAGCGAGCCAAGCTCCTGGGGTGTGGCTGCGTTACTGCATCCATACAAAACAGAAACAGACCTTGGCTAGTTTTCAGGGTGCACATCTGGGAAGAAAGGTATGATTCATCATTATTTTGTCCACGTTCTCAAGTGCGGACCAGGCCTGCCTCAGGGCCTTGCTGCAGAGCAGGCCCTTGCGATGCTTGGATTGTGAGGGTTCCCTGGGCAGAGATGTGGGGGAAGGTATACATTTAATGTTTTTAAGCCAAATTTCCCATTCAGATCTATGGCCAGTTAAGTGGGTGTGGATGATTGTCTCAATACTTGGGAGTGAAGTCTGTTGGATCCTGAAGTGGCTCCGGGTCTCTGGGGCAAAGGTTATCTAGGTACCTATGTGGGTCCTTTAGGATGAGGCTGGGGGGGTGGTCACTGCTTGTCTAATTGAGCCATTAAAACTTGTTCACTGCTTGTCTAATTGAGACATGTTCGCACTGGAGGAAACTCATCAGAGACACATTGTCCCTGGTCCCGGCTCATGCATGGGTACCCAGCCCTCCTCTTCCTCTGTCACTCCTCCCTGAGCCATGAGGTTTCTCCTCACACGAGCCCTGTGGCTGGCCTACTGGACTTTGCCCTGTTGAGCTGTCTGAGCAGAACATCTCTTCACATTCTGGAAGCCATCACCTTGCCTAAGACCCTCCCTGTAGAAAGACAGCAGGGCGTGCGGTGGGAAGGTCACTCCTGAAGTCAGGTAGCCTGGGCTCACACAATGTGTGAGACTTGATGAAGGCATCAGACCTTCAGCTCAGCTTCCATAAATTCCGTGGGGTGCGAAGAGCAGGGCACATAAACTGTCACTTTCTGCCCTTGGCTCCCTGTCCCTAAGCCATATCTCTTAACTTCCCTGTGCCTCAGTTTCTATATTAATAAAATGAGGTATAGAGTATTTAACCGAGGAGTCAAATAGGCAGCATTTACCATAGCAGAGATGGAGTAGGGGTTCACCGAGATTACAGATGTGAGGCTCTCGCCGGAGTTCCTGTCTCACAGTTGGGACTCAGTAAACACCACTTATTTTTATTCTCATTATTATGGAGTGCTGGGGTCTCTTTGGGAGCACCAAAGGTGAGTGGTTAGCTCAGTCACGGTGGAGATACCAGAGCCACCGGGGTTGCCAAAGAGAAGGCAGGTCTGGATCGGGGGCTAGGTGCTGCACAGGTGAGCTGAAGATGGTCCACCTGCACGTTAGGGCAGAAGCAGCAGGGCCCTAAGCCTTGTGCTGAGCACCACGCTGGATCTCAGGTCTGAGGAGGGGTGAAGTTCCAGGAGCAGGGCCATGGGGGTGCAGGATCAAAGCCGAGGTGCAGGCCTGGGTCTGAGAAGCCTGGGGCTCAGCAAACATTGAGGGCAGCTTTAGAGGGTAGAGGCAGTGTGGGTATGGGGCACAGGGGAAAACAAGACGGTCCTCATCAGGAGTGTTCCTGCTCTGGGTGTTCGGCAAAAAGAGTCAGCCTTATCTTGAATAGACCCTTAGACATTGATTAAACAACCACTTTATATTTTTCTTATTAAAAATGGTAAACACAAACACAAAGTTTTTTTTTTTTTAGGTGAGAGGAGGAGAGATAGTGAGGCAGATTCCCACATGTACCCCAACCAAGATCTACCTGGCAAAAACCTGCCTAGGGCGGATGCTTAGTACTAAGCTATTTTTAGAGCCTGAGGCTGACATGCTCAGACCAACTGAGCTATCCTCAGTGCTCAGGGCCACACTGGAACCAGTTGAGTGACTGACTGCAGGAAGGGAAGAGGAAGAGAAGGGGGAGATGGAGGGAAAGAGAAGCAGATGGTTTCTTCTCTTGTGTGCCCTGACCAGGAATTGAAACCAAGATGTCCATATGCCAGGCCAACCCAAATCCACTGAGCCACTGGCCAAGGCCAAGGCCAATACAAAGTATTTCCGAATCACACAAAGGTGGGACTATATCTACAAAAGTATTACTATGATAACAAGTAAAGGAATTTGGGGTTGAAGGATTAGGTTTCATGATGTTCCTGTCTCTGTAAGCTCCAGCCTCAGTTTCCTCATCTGCTCATTAATAAGATCATTGTTTTATCCAGTCACTATGATCACTACACGAGATGGAGAAAGTGACTTTGCAGGCTGTGCCACCCAGTATTAACTGTCATGCATTTTAAAATTACTTCCCCTTCCTGAGAAATAAATAATTCATGTTTTTAACCTCCACCCACGGCTTTTCCTTTTAAAGTTCTTGGGTAGATCCTGCCATCTGCTTCTCTCTCATTTCAGTGATTATAAGATATCTTGAGAAGCTAAGTGTCCTGTAATTTCCTTAATTCGGAATTTCCTGGGCTGCCCTTTGCCCCCATGGGCTGGGCGCTTTTAGATTGTCCTCCGGAAATTGCTCTGCTTTCCTGCCGTTGTCGCTGCGATGGGAGCCCGCCTCTGGCTCCTCCTGTCCTTCCTTTGCAGAGGCTCGGGGGACGTGAGCTCGCACAGGGGTTGGCACCCTCCCACCTGGTCCTTCCCCAGCATTGACCAATCCGACCAGATGCAGTTAGAGGGAAAGAGGTGACACAGGGTTCAAGTGCAAAGCCCACTATGGTGAGAACCTGACTCAAACTGAGACGGGGGACCCCCTTTTCTCAGGAACTATTCCGTCTTGTTGTGAAACTCTTGTTCTGACTCTGGCCCCATGGTGCCCCTTCGTCCCCGAGCCCATTCTGACGGGGCACTGGCGTCGTTCCAGAGTTAGACAGGCAGCCGTGTGTATACAGTGTGGCCCGGGGAAGGGGCTGATGCTTTTAAATTGGGGGTGACCATTTGAAAAAGAATATGCATTAGTTTGCTAGGGCTGTCAGACAAAGCACTGTAGATGCCTTAAAAAAATAGGAATTTATTTTCCCAGAGTTCTGGAGGCTGGATGTTCCAGATAGGTGTCATCAGGACTAGTTTCTTCTGAGGCTTCTGTCCTTGTTTTCACATGGTCTTGTGTGTGTGCGTGTGTGTGTGCGCGCATGTGTGTGTGCCCTAATCTCTTCTTATAAGGACCCCACTCAGATTGGATTAGTGCTCACTCCAATGACCTCATTTTAACTTAATTACCTCTTTAAGACCTTATGTCTGTATACAGTCCCATTCTGAGGTCCTGGGGATTAGGGCTTCAACACATCAATTAGAGGGGGTCATAATTCAGTCCACAACAGAGTGCAGAAGTAATGAATATGAAATGAGGTTCAGGGCTTAGGAAGGGACCCATGCCAGGGAGGGGTTCTAATATTTCAGCTTCATGATAAATTAGCTTCTGAGTTTGCAGCTAGCTGGTCACTATCCCTGTGCAGACAGCCCTGAGGATTTGGCAGGTGGAGCAGCCCCAGATGAGAGTCACGTGCGGAGTACGGAAGGACGCGGGAGAGGGGAGAGGGCTGCAGGCTGGTGCGAGCAGACGCATTTCACCGCGAGGGCTTGGAGGGAAGGTGATTGAGGAGACAGGTTGATTCCTGAACAAATAAACCCTTCAGAAACAACACGACAGCACCAGCAGCACCGCGACACCAATGAGCTCGAAGTCAGAGCAGCCACCACAGGATGCGTTTGCTTCATGCTGAACTCTGTGGCTTCTTTCCTTGTTTAGAACATAGTCAGAGCGGGGCAGAGGAAACATAACGGATTTCAACAGGAGGGGCCCTCCCCACATCCACATCCTGCTCTCCCCCTGGGATGGGCGTTAGGGCTGCCCCCCAGCAAGCCGAGCTGAGCACTGGGACGGACTTGCCCTGGTCTCACAGTGAGTGGCGGCTGGACAGCCGTCTTCCAGCTGAGATATAGGTATTTTTACTCCGCCAAAGCCACTTCTGTTTGTGTGTCAGGGCAAGGTCTTTAAAAAATAAACATCGACACTGATGGGATCTCATGGCAAGGGAGCAGACACTGAAACATTTCGGCCTGGGATGCAGGCCATAACATGGACGAAAATAAGAAGATAGAGCACGGTGGGTTGAGGGGGCGGGGGGGCTGGAAATGATCGGGGACTGGACCGGCCACATGTGAATCTATGGGAACACTTGCTCACGTTCAGCCTTTCTCCTGCCTAATGTCGGAGGGGTGAGAGGATGTGGCCTCGTTAGAAGACTCAAACGTCTTAGCAAATTGGGTGGGTCTGGTTTGGGAAAGCCACCAGGGGAAGGCTAAAGCATTTAGAGGAAGCCAGACCGGGAACTAGGGTATGATTTGCTTCATGCCAGCTTGATTCATGTTAACTATACTTTGCAGTAATTACTCTAATTAGTGGTTTTGAGTATGATGAAAGAAAATAATTATAAGTATTTATAGCTGGTCAGTGGGTTACAGATTGGAAAACAGAGGGAAGTAGACAATGAAGCCTACTTTAGCTAAATTTACTCCATGTTATAATTCAGATTCACTGCACTCTTCTATACTTATTTGGCAAAAGTATAGCACTGAATGTGAATTCAGAAACCATGCGAGAACAGTTTTGAAGGCAGGATCTCTGGAGTTATTGATCTTTGTGTCCCAAAATCTAGGACAGAGCCACACAATAAGGGTCTACAAAGGTGCGTTGATGGAGGGAGTGAATGAATTCACACAAAGTCCACCATATTGAATCAAGAATGAATGAGCACTTTTGTTCTGTATGTGAGGCTCTTCTCCCAGCTGAATAAATAAACGAGAACAAAGTGAAATCCGGAAATGGTATCATGCATTTGGAGTGAGGGTCACCTGGTTGAGTCTCCCTCATGAGACCTTGGTAAAGATAAACTTCCAGGTGCTGTACTGAAGTAGAACCATTTCCTGGCTTGGCCCTGTCCCTTACCATCTTGGTTTTCATACTTGATACTTGTGTGACTACACTTCCTTCCTGTTGGATGGGGTGAATGTATGTACATCTGGCTCTGGGCAGGAAACCAGCAGATACTCAGTAAATATCCAGTGTTCATCCCCAGCAGTCTCGCCCCATCTCTGTCCTCTCCTGTCCATGCTCCCGACAGTTCCTCTTTGTCCTCCATGCCTTCATGTCCAGCCGCCATCTACTCTGACCCACCATCTTGCCACACCAGCTCTTGTTCGAGGGCAGGGAGCACAATGTCTGCTTGGATTTACTCTGATTGACATTGGTTAGATCCAAACAGACAGTCCTGATGTGGCCACTAGCTGCATGGTTCTGAATCATTTACTTTGCTCCTTGAGCCATAGTTTTCTTGTCTGCAGAAAAAGGGTAATTATGTCTACCTTGTAGGGTTCCAGTGATTAGAAATAGCTTTTTTTAAAAGTGCCTGGTATAGGTTTTAGCACATATGAGAGGCTCCACAAGTGGCAGAGGATGACTTTGATGACAACATAATAATAGTAGCAACAATTAATATTTATTGAGCTCCTATATTGTTTCTTATCTAGTATGTCTGAATTTGGATGAATTTAGCTATAAAGAATTCTAGACTTTGCACAAAGATCTTATTAGAAAGCTGGGGGAACATGATGAAAAACAAGTCGTAACTGAGTACTTACTGTGTGCCAGCTGTTTCACAAATGTATAAAAGTCAATCATTAAAGACATAAAACCAACAGTAATGAATAATTTACCCAAACCCCATAGCTAGAGAGGAGCACAGAGCCAGACTTAGCTCTGGTTGTTCTGATTTCAAAGCTCATGCTCTTGCATTTTTTGCCATGTGGCCAAGAAGTAGCAATAAGACAAAGTCTCTAAAGTGCAGGGCCAACAGGATAACCTGTAGTGTCCGAGACCGTGGCTAGAGTTGGGCTGGATTCAGGCTGCCAGCAGCCTTGTGTGTACCTGGGGTCCGAGGGCAAGTCCTAGGAGGCAGAATCCATGCATGTGCCAGGGATTTTGTGCCTTAGAGCAGCACCTCAATCCTTGTCAGCATCCTGAACACTAGCTAGGCTTGGAGGAAACTGTTCAAAATGTTGCTGATGGAAACGGTGTTCTTTCACGGAGTCATAGCAAAGGCATTCCACAGCACTCTGGTATGAGAGACTGTGGCTTGGTAAGATGCAATGGATTAAAAGAGAAAGCTGCCCATGGGTTCCTGATGTGTTACCTCTGTCCATCCCACCATGGATAAGACCAGTGTCCAGATTTTCTGTGCCATGGTTCAACCATACTGAAGCTTAGTCCAGTTCCGTCTTTGTTCTTGCCCCCAGCACTCTGTGTCCTCAGCTATGCCCTGGTTGGCACCGTGTCCAGGTCGGCACTTGGAGTTCACCTGACTGCCGAAAGCTGGATTGCTTGGAGTCCACATGGTTGCATTGCCTCATGGCTGCTTGGAGGAATGCATGAATGAAGGGGGCAAGTGTGTTATCCGTGAGGGAAAATGAAAGAGATAACCTTTGTTACTCTTGGGAGTTTGGGCTAGGCGTTTCTTAAAACCAGGGGTCGGGAACATTTTTGGCTGAGAGAGCCATGAAGACCACATGTTTTAAAATGTAATTCTGTGACTGCCATACAATATGTTTAACACTAAATACAAGTAAATGTGTGCATTTTATGTAAGACCAACACTTTTAAAGTACAATAAGTCTCTGAATTCTTTTTAATAACCTTGTTATACTGTTGCTAACCAACGATGAATAAAGTACTTCTTACCATTACTGCGACCTCTGGTGCTGCATGGCTTTGCTGATGGCTTTGTAGTCTGGTTGATACATGGTGAGGTTAAGCTTCATGCAGGCATTGAAACTTCCATCCGTTAAACGTGATCGTAGGTTGGTCTTAACGTTCTTTAGATGTGAGAAAGACTGCTCACATGCATACGTAGAGCCAAACATTGACAGCACAGCAATATTCACACACTTCAGTGTGTGGTATGTGACGGGAAGCACATTCCAAGCTTTGACAATCAGCTGGTCTGCAGGTTGAAGTTCTTTCATTTCTCTCCACTTGTGTTTGCTCGCCAACTCTGCTTGCTGTTGTGCAAGTCTTTCCAAATCTTCATTCAGCGACTTGAACTTATTCACCCACATGTCTGAGGCTTCAAGCAGCAGTTTGTAGCTCAAAATCTCTGATGGAGACACCGGGATGTAACTCAGGTTGGCACTGTCCACTGCACAGTTCTGTGGATGGGTGATAAACTTAAAAAGACGAGTGTGCTCACGAAATTCTCCAAAGTGCTCTTTGAATGACTGTAGGAAATTAGATATGAAGCCTACTAGATGCTGGAGATCAAGATGTTGAGCAGGGTCACTTGCTGTGCATGCATCTTTAAACTCTCCCAGTTTTTCAAAGTGTAATAAACGACCTGTTTCAATGTTGGTGATGAAGAGTTCCAGCTTGTTTTCAAATGCAAACACTGCTTGTTGAAGGGATAAGACTGTATTTCCAACGCCTTGCATTTTCACAATGAGCTGGTTCAGATGTTCAGTCATGTCCACGAGATAGTAGAAATTCAGGAGCCACTCAGTGTTCGCTAACTCAGGATGCTCGATGTTTCTCATTTCAAGAAAAGTCCGGATTTCACTCAGACAAGCCGCGGAA
Organism: Saccopteryx bilineata; assembly: GCF_036850765.1. Classification (NCBI taxonomy): domain Eukaryota; kingdom Metazoa; phylum Chordata; class Mammalia; order Chiroptera; family Emballonuridae; genus Saccopteryx; species Saccopteryx bilineata. The sequence goes on from NC_089495.1 coordinate 140,539,401, forward strand.
CGGCTGAGCACCTTCACTCTTGACACCAATGCACATTGCTGTGCAGAAGCAGACCAGGATAATTATTCCCAACTTCATCCAGCAGTGTTTTAAACTGGTGATCATTTAAAGCTCGGGCAACAATAAAGTTGACCACCCGAATGACCAAGTTGACATCACCTCACCAAGTTGGTCGCCACACATCTGAGCACAAAGCACCTCCTGATGTAGGATGCAGTGAAAACTTAGGATGGGTCTCTTTTCACGTTCATGAAGAAGTGCTACGAATCCTCTGTTTTTCCCCACCATGCACGGAGCACCATCAGTACACACCGAAATAAGTTTATCCATCGGTAGATTTTTTTCTTTAGCGAACTCAGTGAAAGACTTGAATAAATCCTCCCCTCTTGTTGTCTCTTTCATAGGCAAAACAGCAAGACTTTCCTCACATAGTGTGTCAGTGACAGCATACCTGGCAATCACGCTGAACTGGGATAAATGGCTTATGTCTGTTGACTCATCCAAAGCGAGAGAAAAGAATGGTGTTGCATTTATGTCCTTCACTTGTGTTGCCTCAATTTGATTTGCCATCATGATGTACGATCGTGAACAGTTCTTGCTGACAGAGGCATGTCTTTTATTTGTTTGATTATCTTGTCTTTATCCAAAAAGTAATCAAAAAGTTCATTGGCAACATCAAGCATGAATGTTTTGGCATACTCCTCATCTGTGAATGGCTTTCCGTTTCTCACAATTGCTAAAGCACCAGCAAAGCTAGCCAAATTCCAGTCACCTTGTGGGGTCCAAACACGGAGTCGCTGCTGACTAGCTTGCACTCTGCACAGTAGCTTTTGACAAGCTTTCTTCCTGCTGTTCCCCGCTGGATATTTCGATGCAAATGTAGTATGGAGTGTGTCGAAGTGTTGCTTTATATTTGACCGTTTCATGAATGCAATTTTATCATTGCATATTAGACACACTGCAGAAACTGCTCTCTCCACAAAGGCAAATTGCTCTGTCCATTCCTGCTGAAAAGTATGATACTCCTTATCTTTTTTCTTTTAGCCATCTTCTTCATCAAAAGGGTTTCTGCAATTAGCTAGCTGACTACTTGATTAAAAGGAGGGAAGTTTACTTCCTGACCTCACAAAGACCCATGTACGTTATGCATTATCCAATAAAAATTGGGTGTTGTCCCGGAGGACAGTTGTGATTGGTTGCAGCCACCTGCAACCATGAACGTGAGCAGTAGGAAATGAATGGATTGTAATACCTGAGAATGTTTTATATTTTTAATGTTATTATTTTTTTTTTATTAAAGATTTGCCTGCGAGCCAGATGCAGCCATCAAAAAAGCCACATCTGGCTCGCAAGCCATAGGTTCCTGACCCCTGCTTTAAACTAACCAATCAATTTCTTAATCTTTGTGGGCTTGCATTGGATTCTCCCTTTAACCAATCAGATCCTCAACCTAGGCTACATTGATAGGCCTCTATGGTCAACATCTTGGCTTCCACTGTGCAAACCTCAAAATAGAAGCCCTTCCCCCTGGGGAGATTGAAAAGTGGATCCTTCCTCCCTATGCGGGGTAGAGGGGAAAGGAGGGTTATTAATCTTCTTAGTGGAGCAAGACTATGATCTCCTGGGGCATCAGAAATTGTACTATGTTAGTGAGGAAAGCAGGCTTTTTAATGTTTCCTTTGCTTCCTTCCCTGACTAATATCTAGCTGCCCGTGCTGACAAAGGAACAGGGTACACTGAAAAGTATTTGGGGGAGAGGTGTGGTCAGTGGTTTGAGCAAAAAAGACCCAATGCCTAAGCTCCACGGCGTGGACACTGAAAGCAAGTGTTCGTCTTAGGAATTGGTCAGGGCTCAACTTACAGGGCAATGTCCTCAGACCATGGAGCTCAGAGGGCGAGAAGTCAAGTGATTCATATGGAAACTTGGTAAGGTAGTAGAATTGCTTAGTTCTTGTTTGACAGAAAGGAAACTAAGGGTCAATCAAGAAATGATGCAACTCTTTTGAAGCTACACCACTCTGATGTGCTAGACCAGGGATTTGAACCAATGCTTTTGCTTTTTTGCTTCAGTTATTTGGCCCATTCCAGAGATGAGAGAAGGAATTCTAGGATACAGGACATAAGAAAACCAAGGACCTATAAGGGAGGATGGTGAAGAAGGCCCTCTCACCGAATCAGGTGAATGGGTTGTTGGATGGAAAGATGACAAGATGAGAAGGTAGGAAGCACCAAACCCTGCCATTCCCCGAGAAATTCTCCAAGTGCTTTAAAGCTGGGATCTACTAGATATTTATGGGAACACATGGGATAGCTGCACTTTCATCTCACCCCAGTGGAGGTAATGAAGTTTCGGGCACACTGGTCTTTGAAGCTAGATAAACTTAGTTTCAGAATTGAGCTCCACTATTTACTGAGTCTTTTGACTCAGTGGTTTTCATCTAAAATGGGGAAAGTAAAGTCTACCTTGTAGCATCATCATCTGGATTGGGGTCAATGTAAGGATGTCCCCTGGCCTTTCTTGGTGCCCTTTACAGTGATAGTGCCCTTTTCTACCATCACGTTCCTTTTAGAGTTCTGCCATCGAAGGGGTCACCTTCACTGAAGGCTTCAACAGGGAGGAAGCAATGAAGAAGGAGTAGGGGAGAGAGAGGAAGCAGGATGGAAGGAGACGACAGGGATCTATTTTCCCTTCTCATGTACACACATGAGAAGACGGGCACCCCAGGGGTTTCCACCACTCCCGCTGGGCGCTGCTGCCGGCCTGGCCCACGGCGGACATGGGAGTGGGCCCAGGGCAACAGAACAGCCCTGACAGGCAGCACCTACAGCGACAACTTTAGCTGTGGCTCCGGAATCCTTCAAGGTCATTGGGCCCGTTTCCTCCAGGAAGAAGGTCTCCCTCCATCATTTGCACACTTCGTAGTTGAGTGGAAAGCAAGATTGTGACTATTTGAATCTGTGACTAACAAGTGGCCAAATGTCTCCTCTACCTGGTATTCATTCATTCGATAAATATTTATTAAGCGCCTACTAGGTCCCCTGGTCCTGAGCTAGGTACTAAAGTGACAAAGACAGTGATAATGGTAGTGATGATATAGTTGCCATTTTTGGGTCCCCAGCCTGTGCCAGCCCTGTGGCAGGCACTAAGAGAGCAGTGAGGATAAACAGTCATGATACCTGCTACCACGTTTCCAGCCTGGCGCAGGCTGGCGCTCACACTCCTCTTGTGTTTACACCTCCTTTAACTGGGAGAGGAGGACCTCTCTAAATCAGAAAGGGGCGCCGTTTACTGTCTCTCAAGCCTTTAATTGCTTATCACTTTTTCAAAGAAAAGATCATTAAACATAAATATTTATTTCAAATGCTATGGATTTGTTGACTGCCATCAACCTATTACCTCTCTCTTCTGGGGTGTCCTCTAGCTGAGAGACCTCTGAGTGACCGTGAGGGCTTCCCAGGCCCGGTACGGCCCTGGCCCACGTCCATGAGGCTGGGGCCGATGGCCTTCTGGTCCCGTGTAACTGAAATGTATCTTCTCAACAGACTGGCACACGATCCCGTCGCCACAAATCCACATCTCATAAAGAAACCATGCATTTTACATGAGCCTCCAAATGTAGAAACAGATACTCATACACAAGTCTCAAAATAAAACCGAAACATTTCAAAACAACAGCAGTTGCAATGCCGCTGGTTTATTTATTTAATTCTTTTTTTTCCCCTTCTTTCCATCAAGATCTTGAAAAAAAATCCCCACAAAACCCCTATGGTCCCCAAGCAGAACCTGAGAAGCCCTGCAGCCAGGCAGAGGGTTAGAGATGAATCTTTATGGCAGTCATGGGAAAGCAATGGACACACAGGCTCAGAGAGCGAAAGGGTCTTTTCCTGACCTGGGAGGCAGCAAAGACCAAAGCCAAGTCTAACAGCAGTTCCAGAATCCAGTTAGAAGATCTCATGCGTGGGTGATTTGAGGTCTGGGTGCCTCGGGCTCCCACCTGGTTGGGTTGTTTTTACTCTTGCACCTGTAGTGACCCCACACAGGTGCGATGCAGGTGGCTCCTTCTGTTTTGCCCCAGGTGCCTAGCACAGTGCCCAAGATCTTGGGTTCGATGAGCATCACTGGATGCCTTCTCCAGACGCTGTGCAGAGGCCGTTTGCTCTAACTCCTCTCTTCCTCTTACCCTAAAACACATATCAGTATGCAAGCAGTAGAGACATTATGTCAGGGATAACCTTTCATAGGCTCTAATTTATGAAGGAAGTAACATTTTAAAGCTTGGTCATTTTAATCAGAATTAGTGCTGTGGGCATTTGCTGATTTGGGACTTCTGACATCCCCTTCCCTTTTCTCGTGGTCACAACTACCTGCTTTCTTTTGGGAAATGGACCTTCCTTTTTTCTTTCCCTCAGGTTCAGGGACTTCCAATTGGAATGGTGCTATGTAGTGAGAATTAAGGGCAAAGAGTGATCTGAGAAACATGTTGAGAATCTCATCAGGACTTGGTAGCTGTTTGGATGCGAGGGGTAAGGACAGGACAAGAGTCCAGAATGACTTCTAGGTTTCTGGCTTCAGTAACTATTGGAGGGCGGTGTCACTGTTCATGGAGCCAGAAAAAAACAGGGTGAGAAGCAGGTGATTGCTGGGACACTGAGTCTGAGGCTACTGAGGATGATCCAGGGTAGCAGCCAGGCAGTGGTTGGTCACAGGTCCCTAAGAATGTCCCCAGTCCCTGAACACATCCCCCAGGGCCCCGAGCATGTCCCCCAGTCCCCGAGCACGTCCCCCAGGGCCCTGAGCATGTCCCCCAGGCCCTGAGCACGTCCCCCAGGTCCCTGAGCACGTCCCCCAGGCCCCGAGTATGTCCCCCAGGCCCCGAGCACGTCCCCCAGTCCCCGAGCATGGCCCCCAGGCCCCGAGTATGTCCCCCAGGGCCCCGAGCACATCCTCCAGGCCCCGAGTATGTCCCCCAGGGCCCCGAGCACATCCCCCAGGCCCCGAGTATGTCCCCCAGGCCCCGAGTATGTCCCCCAGGGCCCTGAGCATGTCCCCCAGGCCCCGAGTATGTCCCCCAGGCCCCAAGAACATCCCCCAGGCCCCAAGCACATCCCCCAGACCCTGAGGCATGTCCCCTAGGCCCTGAGCATGTCCCCCAGGCCCTGAGGCATGTCTGCCAGGCCCCGAGTATGTCCCCCAGGGCCCCGAGTATGTCCCCCAGGCCCCGAGTATGTCCCCCAGGGCCCCGAGCATGTCCCCCAGGCCCCGAGTATGTCCCCCAGGGCCCCGAGTATGTCCCCCAGGGCCCCGAGCACATCCCCCAGGCCCCGAGTATGTCCCCCAGGCCCCGAGTATGTCCCCCAGGCCCCAAGAACATCCCCCAGGCCCCAAGCACATCCCCCAGACCCTGAGGCATGTCCCCTAGGCCCTGAGCATGTCCCCCAGGCCCTGAGGCATGTCTGCCAGGCCCCGAGTATGTCCCCCAGGGCCCCGAGTATGTCCCCCAGGCCCCGAGTATGTCCCCCAGGGCCCCGAGCATGTCCCCCAGGCCCCGAGTATGTCCCCCAGGGCCCCGAGTATGTCCCCCAGGGCCCCGAGCACATCCCCCAGGCCCCGAGTATGTCCCCCAGGCCCCGAGTATATCCCCCAGGGCCCCGAGTATGTCCCCCAGGGCCCCGAGCATGTCCCCCAGGCCCCGAGCACATACCCCAGGGCCCTGAGCATGTCCCCCAGGGCCCGAGCATGTCCCCCAGGCCCCAAGCACATCCCCCAGGGCCTCGAGTATGTCCCCCAGGCCCCGAGTATGTCCCCCAGGGCCCTGAGCATGTCCCCCAGGCCCCGAGTATGTCCCCCAGGCCCCAAGAACATCCCCCAGGCCCCGAGCATGTCCCCCAGGCCCTGAGCACATCCCCCAGATCCTGAGGCATGTCCCCTAGGCCCTGAGCATGTCCCTCAGGCCCTGAGGCATGTCTGCCAGGCCCTGAGTATGTCCCCCAGGGCCCCGAGCATGTCCCCCAGGCCCCGAGTATGTCCCCCAGGGCCCTGAGCATGTCCCCCAGGCCCCGAGTATGTCCCCCAGGGCCCCAGGCACATCCCCCAGGCCCCGAGTATGTCCCCCAGGCCCCGAGTATGTCCCCCAGGGCCCCGAGCATGTCCCCCAGGGCCCCGAGTATGTCCCCCAGGCCTCGAGTATGTCCCCCAGGCCTCGAGTATGTCCCCCAGGGCCCTGAGCATGTCCCCCAGGCCCCGAGCATGTCCCCCAGGCCCCGAGCATGTCCCCCAGGCCCCGAGCACATCCCCCAGGGCCCCGAGTATGTCCCCCAGGCCTCGAGTATATCCCCCAGTGCCCTGAGCATGTCCCCCAGGCCCCGAACATGTCCCCCAGGCCCCGAGCATGTCCCCCCGGCCCCGAGCACATCCCCCAGGGCCCCGAGTATGTCCCCCAGGCCCCGAATATGTCCCCCAGGGCCCTGAGCATGTCCCCCAGGCCCTGAGCACATCCCCCAGACCCTGAGGCATGTCCCCCAGGCCCCGAGTATGTCCCCCAGGGCCCTGAGCATGTCCCCCAGGCCCTGAGCACATCCCCCAGGCCCCGAGTATGTCCCCCAGGCCTCGAGTATGTCCCCCAGGGCCCTGAGCATGTCCCCCAGGCCCCGAGCATGTCCCCCAGGCCCCGAGCACATCCCCCAGGGCCCCGAGTATGTCCCCCAGGCCTCGAGTATATCCCCCAGGGCCCTGAGCATGTCCCCCAGGCCCCGAGCATGTCCCCCAGGCCCCGAGCATGTCCCCCAGGCCCCGAGCACATCCCCCAGGGCCCCGAGTATGTCCCCCAGGCCCCGAGTATGTCCCCCAGGGCCCTGAGCATGTCCCCCAGGCCCTGAGCACATCCCCCAGACCCTGAGGCATGTCCCCTAGGCCCCGAGTATGTCCCACAGGCCCCAAGCACATCCTCCAGGTCCCTGAGCATGTCCCCCAGGCCCCGAATATGTCCCCCAGGCCCCAAGCACATCCTCCAGGGCCCCGAGCACGTCCCCCAGGCCCCGAGTATGTCCCCCAGGCCCCGAGCACATCCCCCAGGGCCCCGAGTATGTCCCCCAGGCCCCGAGTATGTCCCCCAGGGCCCTGAGCATGTCCCCCAGGCCCTGAGCACATCCCCCAGACCCTGAAGCATGTCCCCTAGGCCCCGAGTATGTCCCCCAGGCCCCAAGCACATCCTCCAGGTCCCTGAGCATGTCCCCCAGGCCCTGAACATGTCCCCCAGGCCCCGAGCATGTCCCCCAGGCCCCGAGCACATCCCCCAGGGCCCCGAGTATGTCCCCCAGGCCCCGAGTATGTCCCCCAGGGCCCTGAGCATGTCCCCCAGGCCCCGAGTATGTCCCCCAGGCCCCAAGAACATCCCCCAGGCCCCAAGCACATCCCCCAGACCCTGAGGCATGTCCCCTAGGCCCTGAGCATGTCCCCCAGGCCCTGAGGCATGTCTGCCAGGCCCCGAGTATGTCCCCCAGGGCCCCGAGTATGTCCCCCAGGCCCCGAGCATGTCCCCCAGGCCCCGAGCACATCCCCCAGGGCCCCGAGTATGTCCCCCAGGCCCCGAGTATGTCCCCCAGGGCCCTGAGCATGTCCCCCAGGCCCTGAGCACATCCCCCAGACCCTGAGGCATGTCCCCTAGGCCCCGAGTATGTCCCCCAGGCCCCAAGCACATCCTCCAGGTCCCTGAGCATGTCCCCCAGGCCCCGAATATGTCCCCCAGGCCCCAAGCACATCCTCCAGGGCCCCGAGCACGTCCCCCAGGCCCCGAGTATGTCCCCCAGGCCCCGAGCACATCCCCCAGGGCCCCGAGTATGTCCCCCAGGCCCCGAGTATGTCCCCCAGGGCCCTGAGCATGTCCCCCAGGCCCTGAGCACATCCCCCAGACCCTGAGGCATGTCCCCTAGGCCCCGAGTATGTCCCCCAGGCCCCAAGCACATCCTCCAGGTCCCTGAGCATGTCCCCCAGGCCCCGAACATGTCCCCCAGGCCCCGAGCATGTCCCCCAGGCCCCGAGCACATCCCCCAGGGCCCCGAGTATGTCCCCCAGGCCCCGAGTATGTCCCCCAGGGCCCTGAGCATGTCCCCCAGGCCCTGAGCACATCCCCCAGACCCTGAGGCATGTCCCCTAGGCCCCGAGTATGTCCCCCAGGCCCCAAGCACATCCTCCAGGTCCCTGAGCATGTCCCCCAGGCCCCGAATATGTCCCCCAGGCCCCAAGCACATCCTCCAGGGCCCCGAGCACGTCCCCCAGGCCCCGAGTATGTCCCCCAGGGCCCCGAGCATGTCCCCCAGGGCCCCGAGTATGTCCCCCAGGCCCCGAGTATGTCCCCCAGGCCTCGAGTATGTCCCCCAGGGCCCTGAGCATGTCCCCCAGGCCCCGAGCATGTCCCCCAGGCCCCGAGCACATCCCCCAGGGCCCCGAGTATGTCCCCCAGGCCTCGAGTATATCCCCCAGGGCCCTGAGCATGTCCCCCAGGCCCCGAGCATGTCCCCCAGGCCCCGAGCATGTCCCCCAGGCCCCGAGCACATCCCCCAGGGCCCCGAGTATGTCCCCCAGGCCCCGAGTATGTCCCCCAGGGCCCTGAGCATGTCCCCCAGGCCCTGAGCACATCCCCCAGACCCTGAGGCATGTCCCCTAGGCCCCGAGTATGTCCCCCAGGCCCCAAGCACATCCTCCAGGTCCCTGAGCATGTCCCCCAGGCCCCGAATATGTCCCCCAGACCCCAAGCACATCCTCCAGGGCCCTGAGCACGTCCCCCAGTCCCTGAGGCATGTCCCCCAGGCCCTGAGCACGTCCCCCAGTCCCTGAGGCACGTCCCCCAGTCCCTGAGGCACGTCCCCCAGTCCCTGAGGCATGTCCCCCAGGGCCCTGAGTATGTCCCCCAGGCCTCTCTCCTACTCGGTCTCACCTTCTCTGAGAAATCTCCCCTAATGCCCTGGGGAGCACTGACTACTTCTCCTTGGTATATCTCTGCCTCCCGCACAGGTTCAGGGGAGTTTCTGCACCGTGAGAGCTCATTCGTTTGTTTGCCTTTCTTGTCCCTTAGGCCATGTGCTCAATGAGGGTGAGAACGGTGTGCGACTGAGATTCCAGCAGCCAGTGCGGGACACGCAGTCACAGCAGTAAGTTCTGGGGGCCATGCTTACTGACTAGTGCCTGCACATTTTTGTGTGTGATATTGCTGGTGTTCCTTTGATTAGACAACCACTTGGAGGCATTTCCTGACTGTGGGCTGGGTTGGCATTGAGACATTCCCACTTCTAACCCCCATGATACTTTACAGCTGGTTCTGCAGCCTATGGCCACAGACCAGAGCAAAGATTCCTGGCTTCTGCTCTAGAAGGTCCTGATACCTTGGCTTTATAGTGACAAGGCTGCAACCAGTAATGTCAACACTTCCAGGAACACTGGTGGGGCCTGTGTCCCTCACCTTGGCCACCTTGGCCTGCTGGTGTCAGCAAAGGTCACACACATTTCAGCTAGCATTGTTCAAGTACACAGAGGCCAGAAAGATCTATGATATGGGTGTAATGGCACCAAATGGTCTATTTTTGGAGGGTTTCCTGTGTATCGGGTGATTAATATTATCTAGAATTACAAGAGTCCTGTAAGGTAAGGACCAGATTCTTATTTTACACACGTGGAAGCTAAGATACATGCGGTTTAGTGTTTGCTTATGGTCACACAGGAAATGGCTGGGCTGGTCCTGCTGTTCTCACTCCTGCAGGCAAAGACCAGCTTGCTTCCCCCACCCCCCAGCGTTCTGGGCCCCATTTATATTGCTGCTGCTGCTAGATATTAGTTACTCCCTCTGCCTGGGACCTAGTTTCTGGTTTGGGTCAGGCCACCACCCTTTGTTGAAAGCTAAGTTTTCTCCTCTCATTGCCTAAAATGCATCCTGGCTTCCTTCTAATTTTCAAATTTCATCTTTCCCGTTTTCCTGTCTGCTCACTCACAAGGATGTTTTGTGTATCCCACAACCTTCAGATTGACATCAGTAAACAAATAACAACTGCTTTTTTTTGTCAGTTTGATACTTAGAACTAGACAGTGAATGCTGTGTATACCTACCAGCATAGAATTCACAGTCGAACTAATTACCCTCTGGGCATTTGGTAGCTTTGAAAGCATTCTACCATCAGAATCCAAACCAAATAAAGTGGGAATAAAAGGTGAAGAAACAACTAACTATTTTAATATCTTTGGCCACAGGCCTTGGCCAGTTGGCTCAGTGGCAGAGCATCAGCCCGGTGTGTGGAAGTCTCGAGTTCTATTCCCAGCCAGGGCACACAGGGAAGCAACAATCTGCTTCTCCACCCTTCTCCCTCTACTTCCTCTCTATCTGTCTCTTCCCCTCCTGCAGCCAAGGCTCCATTGGAGCAAAGTTGGCCCGGAAGCTGAGGATGGTTCCATGTCCTCACCTCAGGCGCTAGAATGGCTCTGGCCACAACAGAGCAATGGCCCAGATGGGCAGAGCATCACTGCCTGGTGGGCATACCGGGTGGATCCTGGTTGGGCACGTGCGGGAGTTCTGTCTCTCTGCCTCCCTGTTTCTCACTTCTGAAAAAAGAAAGTATCTTTGGCCACAATTTCTATTTAACGGTCCGGCCCTGTAATATAAACCTCCCCCCCCAAGTCGACGGTTCTATCGACTCTACTCAAAAGAACTGTAAGAGTCAGAGCTGAACGGCTGAAAATGAGTCTCACTCCTGCTGCTGCAATTGGTTGTTGCTACCCTCGCGACTGCAAGGCAGTGCCCATGCTTGTCACTGCTCACAGCCAGTCTGGAGACGCAGCCCGAAGCTCACCTCCCTCTGCGCACACTCACTCTGCTCCGCCACAGATGCATTGGTGCAGATGTGAACCCTCTTTGTGAGCACACTGAAGATTATTTCAAGAGTCAGTCTAATGAGTAGTGAATATAGGCTGATTGCTGTCTTTGCCGAGAACCTAATTACTTTCCCAACACTGTACCAAAGAACAGCCCAGGGTTTCGTCCTAGGCTTGTAAATGTAAGTAATCAATGTGTTTGTGTAAATATTTAATGATGTCCACATTCATGTTTATGAATCAATGGACTGTCATAATTGCTTTTGGGTGAGCTGCTAGACGCAAACATAAACAGGACCCACAGTATCTTTGAGAGCTTTAAAGAACCATTTATAACACAAGGAAAAATCTTGCAGGAAGAATTAGGATGGAAGAATTCGTGCTTTGATACATTCAATGGCATATTTTCTTTCTTTGTAACACATTCTTTGTGATTTAACTTGTTTCATTGTGGAAAGAACCCTTAGCTTGGCTCTGGCTAGGAAGCTTAGCTGGTGAGAGCATTGTCCAGATACATCCAGGTTGTGGGTTCGATTCTTGGTCAAGGCACATACTAGAATCAACCAATGAACACACAAATAAGTAGGACAACAAATCCATGTTTCTCTCTCTCTCCCCTCCCCTTTTCTCACTCTCTAAGATCAATAATAATAAAAAAGAAAACTTAGCATGAGACCTACGTTTTGAATGCATTTTTACTTGCACAACACAGAACTGTTAACTATAAGCACAACATTGCACAGCATTGGAACTTACTCACCTTGCACAGCGGAAACCTCATAGCCACTGAACAGCAACTTTCTGACTTACCCTCCCAGTGATTTATGTCCCTAAATCTACGTTAGGTCTTTTTGACTTGCTGATTCTCCTCTAGGTGCTCCATTATTTGCTTCTAACCTCACAACCATTCATAGAAAGACACTTCTTCATCTTCGGCTGTGTAATATGGTTCAAAGTGTGGAGTCACAGAAAGAGACCTGGCTTGGTTTTCAACAGTCCTGGGTTCAAATCTAAGTTTCTCTGCTTGCTCAATATGTGACTTTGGGCAATTCAACTAGTCTCTGTTTCGGTTTCTCATCTCTAAAACGGGGAACGTTATCTGCCGGGCAGGGCTATTATAAGAATTAAATGACACAACGTTTGCAGAGAGCCTGACAGTTTTCTAGTCTAGCATATATTAGGTGCTCAACAAATATTCATTTCTTCCCATTCCCTCTCTCTGCCTGAAGCCTGTTTTAGCCCAGGTGTGAGTGAGAATCAGAGAGCATTCTTTGAGATATTTCTGGCTTATAGTGGTTTGAGAATGCTGAGTCATTTGTGGGAATAAGGAAAATAGGATATCATAATTATGTTTTTAGCATATGCCCAGTGTTTCCTAACACCTGGGAATATTAATATTCCTGCAACCTGGGATACTTTTTTCTGCCTGTCCCTTTAAGTAGTCCATGTCCCCCACCAAGCCCTTCTTGTAAGACCTCCCAGCCAAAGTTACCTATGAGGCTGTGCTCCTCTGAACTTCCATGCATCTCTCTCAAGACATCACATCTGTCCTTGTCTCCCTTTATAGCGTCTGAAGTCTTGGTTTGTAGTCTTTCCTGAAGTTTAAGAGCAGTGAGAGCAAAGCCATGGCTGCTTCCACATTATATATTGGGCTCCTAGGTGACCTGGCAAAGTCACATGTGATAGCGGGCAAAGTGTGGGTTTGGGGTTGGAAGACCTGGGTTTTTATCCCCCCTTTATTGTGTACGATGTGGTGTTAGTCCCCTAGATGTTCTCAGACTGTGTATCCTCATTTATGAAATGGTTATCATAATCTTACTGGTCACAATTTTTAATAAATATCTTCAAATCTCACTCAGAAAAGGTGCACTATACAGAAGATGGATGAAACGGCTCCTATCTTACCTTCATCAAGGAGCTGCTGGACAGCCATGGGGTGTCAGGGCTGTGGAAGTATCGGGTAAACAATAAAGGCAGTAGACATGCCCGTTAGGGTTATCAGAAGCTCATTAAATACGTCCTCCATTAATGTTTAATGGGAATAAGACGTCTTCCACCTTTCTCTTTTATCAGCCCAGGGAAGGAGGTCATTGGTAACACCCTTGGGGAGAGGGGAGAAGCAACCCTCATTGGGAGGAGGGCATCAGGAAAGGTGGCCCTGTACGACACGCGGTGCATGCTGAAGAAGTGTGTGCTGGATGTGGCTGGCCGAGTAAACAGTATTGTGACTGGAGGGTATCTCGTCCTCCAGCGAAACGGTGAGAGCCGAAGGGAGTGAAGCGAGCTGAGTCGGGCGCCCTCCCCACACGCCCTGCACCCTTTCTGTGCATCCGTTTTGTTTCTCCGGAATCTTACATCTACTTATGTGTTCCTGTCTTTATGTGTTTATTTACCTGAGTAGTTAGTTAGTTTCAGGACTCTACCCTGTCTTCAGGGTAAACTCCAGGAGGCAGTGCTTTTTGCCTGTTTTGTTCACTTTTCTGCCCACAATGCCTAGAACGACACCCGCACAGAGTGGGCGCTTCGTATGTTCTCAGAGAATGAAGAAATTGTGGGGCTCACTGTCTTTCTCAGGCAAGGGACGTAGCTGGCAGCCTCTTCATGGCCCCAGGATTCCTCATTTTATTTTCTACCGCATCCGCACTGAGATGGTGGGAGGGAGGGGTCAGTGGGCGGGCAGGGTGAGCACAGGGGAGGGTACTTGCTAACTCTCTCCCCTCCATCCGCCTCACCTGTGAAATTTCCACTCCTTCCCTTGTTATTTACCACATCAGCCTCGGCTTTCCTACTCATCTTGGATGAGCTGTCTACTCGTTTGCTTTCTCTGAGACTCTAGGCGAGCCGTTCCTTGCTGCGTCCTGGCTTCTGATGGTTTGCTGGTATCCTTGGTTTCTTTGGCTAGTAGAGGCATCACTGTCCTCTTGCTGCACGTGGCCTCCTCCCGTGTCTTCACGTCATCTTTTCCACGTGCATGTGCACGTCTGTGTCTGTGTCCACACTTCTCCTTGTTATGAGGACACAAGGTATTTGGATTAGAGCTCACCCTTAATGAACTCATCTTAATTTGGTTAAGACTGTAAAAGTCCTTTTCCAAATAAGGTTGTATTCTGAGGTACTTGGGGTTAGGGCTTCAATATATCTTTGGGGGGCACAAATCAACCTGTGACATGAGGATAGGGAGCTGGTGCATTTATGGGATTAGCCAGATGGCCAGCTTCGCAGGAGGCTTCAGTGGCCATGCAGGAGGCTGCAGACTTCTTGGGGTCCTCACTGGGCGGGGAAGGACACGGAAAGACTGTTCAACCAGAGCATCAGCACACGTTCTGGGGCTCTGCTGCAGATACTCAACATCCACTCCTCCCAGAGCATGGCTTTCTCGTTTCTCATCTCCAGCTGGTAAAATAAGACCCCAGCATCGGCCCAAAGGCCTGAATCTGTTCCTGCCTTTCAGGCTCCAGCCCCCACCCCTCACCCAAGGCAGTCACTCTCTGATGTCCAACATTGGCACGAGACTGCCTCTTCAGCCACCTGGATCCATTCAAGTCAAGTCTAAGTTCCCCTTGTCTCTTTGAGCTCTTTATAACAGTAGACATAGCAGTGTGGCTTCCCGCAGTTGAGAATCCATGGGTACATCTTCATTAGATACGTCATTACTAGTCCTCATGACAGCCTCGCAGTGGCAGTCACACTGGGGTCGGGTGGCTGTCATCTGCTCGGAATGAAAGAAAGGATGGGAGCCCAGAGAGTGCACTGGAGTAAGGTGGCTGTCATCTGCTCGGAACGAGAGAAAGGGCAGAAGCCCAGAGAGCTTATAATGACTTGCACACAGCCACACGGTCTGTAAGTTGGGGGAGCTGGTGGCTGAACTCTGGTGTGTCTGACCCACAGTCTTCGTGTTCAGCTACCTTGCTTGCCCTTAGTCAAAGGGTTGGCGGAGGGCAGCTCTAGAGAGGTCTCCATCCCTGTTCCTATTGATATCTGAACAAACCATCCTCTTACATGACCCAGCCTCCCTTGCAATCTCTCAGTCCTCTTGCCAGAAACCAGGGGTAGGTGAGATGGGGACATGCTGTGTCCACTCTGGCCTCTCTGTGGCCCCCTGGGTTGGAGCCATCTGCTACCTGTAGGGGATCTGGGATGCTTGTGCTCTGCACTGAGCACTCTGGCCTTCAAGGTTGTAGGGGACGTGACACTTTAAAAGTGCTGGGCAATCGACCATCCAGAACCCTCCCTAGAGTTAACACCATCATGGTTCTCTAAAAGCTTCCAAAGTCATGCAGCTAAGGAGAAAATAGAGTAGCAAGCTTGACAGATACGTTCTGACAGCGAAAATTTATCAGTGGGCAAGGTCCAGAGAGGAGTCACTTTGGTGTGTCTGGTTCCGACCGCTCTCTCTGATGCCTCACCAGGGACCCTAAGAGGCGTGTGGGCTGGGAGGGCCTTCACCAGGCTGGCTGTTTCTGTCAGGCAGGCCGCAGAAGGGAACCACACGGCCCGAGGCCAGCCCTGGGCCAACCACAAGGGCTGGTTCTCAGGAGGGACAGTGGGGACAACAGGATTTGGGTTTCCGCTTTCTCACAGGAAGACTCAGTTGATTGCTTCAGGGCCACAGGGGCCTTGCTGAGCCGGGGTGACTCAGCTTCCTTTATGGGACCCACATCCTCACAGAAAGGGTAGGGACCCTGGAGAACGCCGGGTTCCTGATGCCTGTGTGTTCACACTCTGCCTCCTACTCCAGAAAACCTCTGGCCATGAGTGAAGTCTCTGTTTACCGGAGGACTTGCTGCAAAGCTAATGGTGCAGTTTAAATTTCTACAGCATGTCACACCTTATAGAGATATTTCCTCACACATGGGTTCATCCACTCTTCACATCAACTCTGTGAGATCGTAGTGTGGCCATCGTCATCCCTGTTTTATATATTAGGGAAGTAAGAGTCAGCCAGGGAAGGGGGTTGCCCAAAGCCACATGGCTTGCTGATGAACGGGTGCTGCTTGAGCCCAGGATTATAGAATATTTATCCAGGAACTTATTCTACTCTTTTGGGTGGCTTTCAGCATATAGCTTTTGCTATGTGCTGAAAAAAAATTTTCTTTTCTTTTTTATTAAATTTATTGTGGGTGACATTGGTTAAGAAGATTATATAGGTTTCAAATGTACATTTCTATGATACATGATCTTCATAATGCATTATGTGCCTACTAGCCAAAGGCAAATCCTTCTGGTAACCACTATATTGTTGTCTGTGTCCAAGCACTTTTCTTGGTTTTTCTTACTCATTTGTTGCTTTCAGTTTTATATGCCACATATGAGTGAAATTATATGTTTCATATTTTTTTCCATCTAACATTTTTTTTTGTTTAGCATGATATGCTCATAGTCCAGCCAATGTTTGTTGATTGAGCAACTGATCATAATTTTTACCCATTGTGGTATAGATTATTAGAACTTTAAGGAAGCTACTGTGGTGGAGTGGGGAGGACATTGGTTTTGGAGAGACAATTCAGTTTCAAGTTCACTGAGACTCCTTAGCCATGTGATTTTAGATAAGGGGGGAATTCTTCCAGCTACACTGTTCTCTGTACACAGAAGAAAATCATGCCAATGTTCCAGGCAGTTTTAAAACTTAAGTGATAACATGGATAAAGTTAAAACATAGTACTTGTTATATAGAAGGTATTCAATATTTTGAGATTCTTTTCATTGCCCTCATGGTCAGGCTTAGCTCCAGAAAGCCATCATTTAAATGCAACCTACACATATTTTATTTATACATGGAATAATGCCTTTGATTAGTAATATTTGCAAAGTTAGGGACACAAATATACAAAGGACATAAAGTATGATCCTGGCTTGTTTAGTCACTATCATGAGCTATACTACCTATGTGAAATCTCCAGTCCAGCACACCAAGTTCTGAGTACCAAGAGGTTTCATCATTTCTTTTGATATATCAAACTTTGAAATTTCTAGTCTTGTTAACAGAGTGTCCTCTGTTAAAAGAGTGTCCTCTGCATCCAGGATGCTCTGTCTGTGGTCCTTACTTCCCGCTGGACCGGCTGACTTTTGCTTCCCCTTATTCTTGGTCACCTGCAAGAGGCCACAGAGACACTCACCAAGGTGAGGAAGTGGCAGTGGGGGAGTAATTTCAGACTCAGAAACAATATTTACACTCTGAGAAAATGTATTTATAGTCACAATGTTCTTTCTTTAAAAAAAAAAGTATTTTTCTTATTATGCCCATTGGATATTTTCTGGGAGTTAACAAGCTTTCTTTCAAGCTGCATATATGTATGTCTTGGAGAGGCTGAGACTATTGGTGCTGAGGTCCTAGATTTTGAATTCCTTCCAGTCAGGAACTGTTTTATACTCATTACCATATATATACCCAGGGCTAGGTTCACACTCGATTCTCAGTGAATGGCTCTTGAATGAGAAAGCTTCATGTACTCATTCATTCATCAAACAAAACATACAGTGAACAAACCAGAGGATTTATATCGATGGATAAAATAGTACACTGAGTTAAAAGGCTCACGGCAGGTGTGGTATTTAAGCTGAACAGCCTGAGAGGTGAACATGACTCACCATGGAAGAGAGACGGGGTCAGGAGACAAGGAGACCAGGCAGAGGGGAGCTGGTAGGGACCACCATGGCTCTAGGCAAACTGTTCAAGGGGACATCTGTGAATGAGTCACGTGAGTCCTCCCTGAGTGCTGACCACATGATAGCAGAGAGGACCTGCAGCCTTGAACAGCCCAAGCAAAGGAAGTAGGAGCAATGGCCACCACGAAGAGGCTGGCAGAAGGGAAGCTGGCGGAGGAGGGTGGTTCTGGGCAACGAAGACAAATCACTCAGGCCAAATGAAACCCTACGGTCATGTCTCAGAAAGTGCTGGCATGTTAATGTCTGTGGAGAACCAGGCATGACTGGGCACTTTCAATGTAATGCCGTCATCATGAACTGAGTGAGAAGGATGCAAGTGCTTCCGGGAGGCCATGTTTGCTTTGCAGTTCGCTCACCATTCCCAGGCTTCCAGGGCTTCCCTCTCTGGTTTCTTCATAAAGAGAAGTTAAATAATTAAAAATCATTGCATTTTTTTTCCCCTTTTCAGAATTGCATTGGATTGGGATGTTGGAGAATGTGTTTGAAGTCCTGCCCATGATTTATGTTGCTGTTTACTCCTCACTCATTTAGTATATTTTATTGAGCACCTGTGCTGGTCTTGAGCTGGGCTTAGGGGTTTAAAGGTGGGCGGGCAGATGCCTGCACGTTAGGGATCTCCCAAAATACTGGAAGAAAGTGACTCATAAATAGTGACAGCACACTGTGGTGAGTATAGAAGGGGAGATAAATAAAAGAGGGCAGAGGAGAAAGGAAGTGATTAATTATGCTATTGGCTGTCGGGGAAGTGACTGAAGATGTCCTGTTTTTTTATGGGATGTATAAGAGTTTCCTGGTTGGGAAGGAGGAAGTAGCATTTTATGTAGTGAAGATGGCATGAACCGTTGCACAAAGGCAGCCATGCCTGCTTTGGGGGACAGTGATTAGAGCGGTGTAGTTAGAACAGTGTATACAGATAAAACATAGGCAACCCAATTAGATTTCAATTTCAGATAGATGATGAATACATATTTTAAAGCATGAGCATATCCCAAATATTGCATGAGATTCTTGAAACTGAAATATTATTTTTGTTTATTCCAGAATCAAATGTAACTGGACAGGTTGTATTTTTATTTGCTAAATCTGGTGACCCTAGACTAGAGTGCAAAGCAGATGAGACCATACTATATAGGTTCTTTGAAAGTCATGCTTCAAAGTTTTGACTTCATTCTTGTGGGAGGTCTTGTAAGGTTTTTAAAACTAAGAAGTGATATAATCAGATTTTTGTTTTAGAAATATCACTGGCTCCATGGATGATGGTTTAGAAAAGGGGAAATGAGAAGGAAGGACGTTAATTTAAATAGTGAAGAAATGGGGTTTTTGAACCAGGGTAACAATGGAGGGACTCTCAGGCGACAGACTCCAGAGATATGTTGGAGGTAGGAGCCACTCTGAATGAATGAGTTCTTGTGCTGGTGATCTTTTTAAATTAAAGGCACCATATATTTGTCCTTGAAAGTGTATGACTTTCTGAAAGTTCACTCCCAATAGATTTGGGTTGCAGGATTCTTTGGAGACTAGAAGTCTTTGCCATTAACCACATACCTCAGCACTTCATTTCCTTAAAACACACTCTGAACTCTGAACCAGATAATCACATCTTGTTTAGGTGTCCAAGTGCATGCTGGGTGCAGGTGGTAACACTTAGCTGACACAGCTTTAGGAGGGTCTATAAAAGAAAATGTCTTCTAAATTTCTTATGAAACATGCATTTTTCAAAAGAAAGTATACATTTTGGAAGGGTAGGGACATTGTTTATTTCTGGGATTAAATACACATCCAAGGTCATAGAATATATCTGGATTCTGTAAACTTGTTGCAGCCATTGAGGCAGTTGCCATTGGAGAAGTGGCAGCCCAAAGAAGAGATGTCACCTGCTTGGGGAGCCAGAATTTGGATGAGGTAAAGGATTCATGACTCCCAGTTAAAGTGCAATGTGATTTGCACAATTCTTGGCTTTCTCTAGACGTTCAGAGTTTGGGAACACAGGCACCATTCTTTTTCTCTGTAACTACTAACTTACAAAGAATTTCACCTTGAGATTTTGCAATTTGAATGTGAATTTGTACATAAGTTTTTAAAGGCTTTCATGCAAATGTATCATTTAAAAACAACCACATCTCATTCCTATTGACAATCCTTTTGAAATAGATTGACACAGCCTAATTCCTGAAACAAATGTTTGGAACTTGGAGAAAGAAAGTTGATATAAATAGGAAATAACAGTTATTTGTTAACTGCCCTTTTCAGTTGCATGGCTCTGACATTTTGGCAAAGGAAAGCTTTCCTTTCGATAGATCAACTTTTAAAGTCAAGTTGTGTCTACCACAAATAAAGCAAAGAGTGCTGTATTTACAGAGCAAGGGTGAAATCTTAGGAATGTTGCCTGGGATCACCGCCTGGCTTGCCTTTGCTTAATTAATCCGAGACCTTCTCTGCTGGGACGTACCAAGGTCACCACTCCGCTTTCAGGGTGGAGGGCTTTTCCCCTGTAGACACATCGAAACCATCCCCCTCTACTTAGCACTGAGACGCTGTGACCAAATGGATCCTGAGCTTTGAGTTCCTGTTCCCATTCAAGCTTTGCAGATAACACTGGGGAACAATTTTTTTTTCATTTTCTGTTGCATAGGTTTTAGAACTGTCTCTATATATTTCTGCATCATTGATTCCAAATCTGAAATCTGTTTTTTGGTGCATGCTCTAGTTTTTATGCAATTTTATTTTCTTTTTGTTACAATTAATGGCATGCATTGGTTTTTAAATTGGAGTTAAAGGGCAACGACTCTTGGATTGAACATAACCACAAGGCAATTAAAGTTATACAAACATCACTTTTACATAATTGTAGTTGTTTTTAAATGTAAAAAAATATTATCTGATAAAAGCACCCTCTTATTTTGTTTTAAGATTGAATCATGGCTTCTTGGAGTAGGCATAAGTGTAAGAATAGTCCTAACACCTTTTGTTGTATATGTGGCTGTTACACATTTCAACGTCAAAGGCGCAATATTTCATCATTTGTGACACTAGCATATATTGCCTATTTTCAAGTTCTCCTTAGCAATCAAGACAAGAATTGGGCTCCTCATATTGTGTATCATAATTGTGAGGAAATGCTTCATGACTGGACTGTTGCAAAGGAATGCCTTTTGGTATTTACATGGTTTGGCATGAACCTAAGGACCACAGCAGTGACTGTTATTTCTGTCTGATCTATACAAAGGGCATCAGCAAGAAAAAATGACATATGATTGCATATCCTAATATTCCGTCAGCAATACAACCTATCCCACACTCTGAGACACTCCCGGTTCCAGGTTTCAATGGTTTTATTTCTTCTAAGAATGAAGAAAGTGAACATGGTGATCAAGTGTATTTTGATAAGATGCATGAGGAAATAGTTGCAGAATCTGAAGGGTCTTCTTCTGATGCCAAGCAGTCATTAACCGCTCAGCAGTTTAGCCAATCCAATTTGAATGACTTAATAAGAGATTTGGGCCTATCAAAGAAAGCAGCTGTGTTATTAGCCTCCAGGCTTCAAGAAAAGAATGTACTTCACCAGTCAGCTAAAGTATCCCATTTCAGGAAGCGTGAACAAATTTTTGTGGACTTTTTTTCTGAAGACAAACACTGTTTACTGTCATGATATCAGTAGTCTTCTCAGCCAGCTAGGTGTTATCACTTACAATCCAACAGAATGGGGCTATTTCTTGACAGCTCTAAACAGAGTCTGAAATGTGTTCTCCTATACAATGCAGCGGTTACAATTGGTTATTCAACTCATCTGCGAGAAGATTATAATGACATAAAAATTGTCCTCGGCTTACTGAAGTATGAGGAGCATAATTGGATCATTTGTATGGATCTTAAAATGGTAAATTTCCTGCTAGGACAACAGAGAGGTTTCACGAAGTATCCTTGCTTTCTGTGTTTGTGGGACAGCCAAACTTGGGAGAAACACTGGACACAGAAGGAGTGGCCGAAACGTGAAGCTCTGGAAGTAGGGATGCAAAATATTGTAAATGAACCTGTAGTTAATTGAGACAGAATCATTTTTCCCCCACTTCACATCAAACTTGGCTTAATGAAGCAGTTTGTTCAGGCTTTGAACAGAGAAAATGAATGCTTTCAACATATTATTTCTGCTTTTCCTGCCTTGTCTTTTGAGAAGATAAAAGCAGGTGTATTTGATGGACCTCAAATTCGAACCCTCATACGTGACAAAGAATTTGCCAGGAAGATGAATAGGAGGAGATAGCAGCATGGCAGTCTTTTGTGGCAGTTACAAAGAACTTCCTTGGCAACAAAAAAGCAGAAAACTATGAACTTCTGGTTCAAAGGATGCTGTTGGCTTTCCGCGATATTGGATGTAACATGAGCATTAAGATTCACTTCCTGAGCAGTCATCTTGATAAGTTTCCTGAAAATCTTGGAGCTGTTAGTGATGAGCAGACTACTGCTGGAGCATCAAACAAGATTGTCCTCAAGTACACAAATGCAAGAGATACAAATGTCAATTTTTGCCTGAATAAAATTTAAATAAGTTTTGCGCAAATGTTATGATTAAAATAAGTGTTTTAATATGTTCTATTTCCAAATTGTAGACAAATTCTGATGTAATCATATCTTTTACTGTATTAGTGTATTTACTGCATTATATAAATTATTACATTTTCACAAAGATGATGCCCAAGAAGACATTCTACTTCATTATGTTAAACTAACATAATGAAAAAATGTTGAAAATTTTACAATAAGATGAAAACTTAAAATCTTGAGTTGCAAAAAAACTGTAGCTTAGCCTGACCTGTGGTGGCGCAGTGGATAAAACGTCGACCTGGAAATGCTGAGGTCACCGGTTCGAAACCCTGGGCTTGCCTGGTCAAGGCACATATGGGAGTTGATGCTTCCAGCACCTCCCCACCTTCTTTCTCTGTCTCTCTCTCCTCTCTCTCTGTCTCTCTCTCTCCCTCTCTGTCTTTCTCTCCCTTTAAAAAAAAACAAACAAACAAACAAAAAAAAACTGTAGCTTACAGAGAAAAACTAATGTCAGATTTGAGATCAGCACATTCGAGTTATGTAAGAACAAGTGTTTTTGTGGATGCAACAAAAATTTTGTTCCCCAGTGTAATTTGACTTCATTTCCAATACCTGGTCTATGCATGATCTTTTCTTTCATGTCTTATATGCAGCCCCTCCACCCTTTCTGGGATAGGGAGGGTGGGTGGACGTAAAGAGCAGTGATTCTGGAGAAAGAGGAACCCCAGGGCCATGTCCTTCCCGGGCATCTCAGCTAACCCGCCATCTTACCCTGACACTGCCCTCAGTCCTTCAAGGGGGTTTGGTGCGCTTGCTTTTCCTGTTAATGGAGGTACAAAGCACTATAAAGTCTTAAGTACTGATCATCAAGTGAGGCACACAGCTGGAGGGTACCTCAAATGGCTCTGAGGGTTGGTAGAGAACACACTCTGAATGAGCTGGTCCTTGGTCCACTGGGCCCTGCCAAACTCACCCCACCTATTTATTGAAATCGTGAACTGCATTTATCTATTCAGCAATGTCTTGTGTATTTTCCACACACCGGCCAGTGTTCTAGGCACTGGACCTACAGCAATACACACACCAGCCAAACAGTTCTCGCATGGAGTCTGCTGATATATCCAGGGACCCCTCCACTGCCGCATGCCTGGTATCATGCAAATTCTATGAGAATTAAAAGATGTCTCTCTGGCCTGACCAGGTGGTGGTGCAGTGGATAGAGCGTCGAACCTGGAGGACCCAGGTTCGAGACCTCGAGGTTGCCAGCTTGAGCACGGGCTCATCTGGTTTGAGCAGAGCTCACCAGCTTGGACTCAAAGTCTCTGGCTTGAGCAAGGGGTTACTTGATCTGCTGAAGGCCCACTGTCAAGGCACATATGAGAAAGCAATCAATGAACAACTAAGGAACCTCAATGAAGAATTGATGTTTCTCATCTCTCTTCCTTCCTTTCTGTCTGTTTTTATCTGTCCCTCTCTCTGAAGTCTGTCTGTACCACACACACAAAAAAACAAATGTCTCTCTGCATTTGATGATAATCTAAAACAATAACATAAAATATGAGCTCGATTAATGGGCATGCTGCCCTAGTCCCGCTGAGGGATCGTGGTGTCTGGGTTCACATTCGGTTGTTGAGCACGGCAGAGCCAGCGCTGGTTCAACCGACAGTTCATCCTCCGGGCTGCACAGGGTCTCACGTCGGAGGCTGGCGGACAGGCCTTGGGCTCCAATGACAGTCTTTCCCTCTCAGTGGGCCTCACGCAGTTCGTGAATTTCAGAAGCCTTGGTGCATTAGCAGCACCAGGGTGCTTGTAGTTTCCTAAACTGATAATTAAACAAAAAATTAAGCCTCGGAAATGTCATAAAAATAAAAGCAAACACATTCTTGACGTCTTTAGTGTTCTGTACCTAGAAGAAGAGTTTATTTCCTTTCATATCTGAAATTTCTTGATCATATACTTCTCTATTCTCTTTTGACTGTTTCTTTCCGATTTGACTGTAAGTCCATTAGCGCTGGAGATAAGTGTTTGCTTCACACTGTGTTCCTTGTACCAAAAAGATAATATATGTTAACTGAATAAAAAAAATCTTTAGCACAATGTCACAGCCAGGGTATTGACATGGTTACAGCCAAGGGGCAGCGCGTCCCCCCACGATTCCTAAGGTGACCCCCTCCACCTCCTTCCATAACTCCCTGCAACCAGTAATCAGTTGTCCATTTCTATAATTTCCTATATGTCAAAGATGTTATATAAATAGAACTGTACAGAGTGTGTAACTATTTAGGACTGGACCTTTTCACTCAACATGACTCTCGGGAGGTTCCGCCAGGCTGTTGCACATACCAGGTTTGTCCCACGTTATATTTGAGTGGCATGCCCTGCTGTGTGTTTAACCCTTCACCCGTTGATAGACATCTGAGTTGTTCTCAGTTTTAGGCTGTGACAAATAACATTGCTATACACATTCCTGTGCAGGCCTTGGTGTGAACACAAGTTTGTATTCTCTGGGATACATACCCAGGATGCCACTGATTGGTCACACGGCAGTGGCGTACTCTCTCTTTCAGGAAACTGCAAACTGTTTTCTAGCCTGGCTGCTGCGTGTTCCATTTCCACCAGCAGTGGACGGGTGCTCAGCTGGTCCATGTCCTCACCAGCTTTTTATTTCTTCACTTTCCCTTGGAGCATTACTTTCCCCAAAGGGATCAACAACATGCCCTTAAATTTGTCGTTTCTGCCATTTAAAACTATTCTTTTTATTATGTCTTCACTATGTAGTTCTGTGTCCCCTAGGTAAAGTGTTGTCAGAGTCCAACTGCACAAAGATAAAGTTGGGGTCCCTTATGTGAACTGGTGTGCAGGATTTGGCACCAGAGCTGCACAAGCTTCCCCCCCAATTCCCTGTCCAACTTGGCTGCTGGGATGTTCAGTATCATGTGTGATGTGAACTGTCAATGCCTCCATTAGCCTCTTTTTTTTTTTAAAGATTTTATTTATTCATTATAGAGAGGGAAGAGAGAGAGAGAGAGAGAGAGAGAGAGAGAGAGAGAGAGAGAAGGGGGGGAGGAGCAGGAAGCATCAACTCCCATATGTGCCTTTTGACCAGGCAAGCCCAGGGTTTTGAACCAGAAACCTCAGCGTTTCCAGGTTGACGCTTTATCCACTGCGCCACCACAGGTCAGGCTCCATTAGCCTCTTACCATTGCTTGTTCATGTCTTTTTTATTGTGCTAGCCATAAATAATTCATTTGCCTAATAATTCACAGAGAATCCCTTCTCCGTGCTCCTAGAAGCCCTTAGCTTAGTCCACCATGGTGTTCACACCAGTGAATCACCACCACGCTGACCATGTGCACCATTGTTGGATAAAGCCCTCCTTCAGAGTAATGCTCCTCGGGCTGCCCTAGCCCCCCCAAAGAGGTCTTGTAGGTATTTCTTTAGTCACTCATTAGATATTTAAGAAACTCTTGCATGAATTTAGCCTCAAGAAAACCATAGTCTAGAAGGGAAATTTAGGTTATGAATCTTAATAACTATAAAACCAGGCAAAATAGGATGAGTAATTTAAATTTAAGTCGCTTAAGGTGTTCAGAGTTGGAAGATCTTGTGTCTACAGTAGAGCTATTTTAATTGTTTTGTGAGTTTAAATAGTTTATGTCTTCAGCATCAGTTATTTAAACCCTCTCAAGGGTCAGACGGGGCTGTATAAACTGCTGGGAGGGGGTGACGTGGGGCATGTGCAGTGAGGCCCTCATGCTGGTAAGGGCGGTGCTGAGACGACAACCTTGCGGGAAGGAAGAGCACTGCCCGTCTCTGGGAGAACCAGCGAGAGCCGAGGACGAAGAAGACTGTGGATCTGAGGGAAGCGGAAGCCCGCCCTATCCTCTGAAGGATCCAGCATTTCTGGAGATCCCAGCGGTCGGAGCAGGGAGGGGGTTGATGGCTCTGGGGTATCACGGTTCGAGTGCAGAGAACCGCCTGCCCTTCTGGGTTCCTGGACACCCTGATGGGCTCGGGGGCTCTGCCTGACTGCAAGTCTCCGCTTCTTTTCATGCTCCACAACCTCTCGTGAACAATGAAGGCAGCAAATTGATGACCTCAGAGAAGCCCAAGGGACCGTGAACTCCCCTGACCCTCTCACAACTGGTGTCTGATGTCTGACTCAGTGGTTGGCCCCTGTTATTTTTTACAGCAAAACCTCTAAACCAAACACACGCAGAAGTGAAAGCAGGGCCTCGTCCTCTGGTGGAACTGAAATCCTTCCATCCACAAAGCCGGTGGCCCATGGTGGCAGTTTGTGCAGTCTTGTGGGCCAGTGGTTTCTAAAGAGATTATCAGTTGGCGGCCAACCTGGGTTTTACTGCGGGGATGCACGGGAGCACATTGTCCAGTGTTTGCTGGTTATGAGCAATGGAGATGTTGATCTCTGAGCTATCATAACGACCAGCTGTGCCTCTATTAAGAGTTTCTCTTATCTTTGCTTTCTCTGATCAGACTTCTCTCTTTGCATCGATGGCTAGAAATTGAGTTAAATTTGTGACCCAAATCTTAAAAATGCACACTTCATGACATAAATTTAATGGACAGTGACTGCTTATAATCTGACCTTTCTTTTCTTTTATTTATTTATTTTTTAAAAAAATTTATTGATTGATTTTTTAGAGGAGTAAGAGAAAAAGAGAGAAAAAGAGAGTGAGAAAGGCAGGGGAGGGGGAGCAGGAAGCATCAACTCATATTTGCTACTCGTATGTGCCTTGACTGGACAAGCCCTGGCCTTGAACCTGAGCCTCAGCACTGCAGGTCCCTGTTTTATCCACTGTGCCGCGGGTCAGGCTGGCCTTGAACCTGAGCCTCAGCACTGCGGGTCCCTGTTTTATCCACTGTGCTGCAGGTCAGGCTGGCCTTGAACCTGAGCCTCAGCACTGCGGGTCCCTGTTTTATCCACTGTGCCGCGGGTCAGGCTGGCCTTGAACCTGGCAGCCTCAGCATTGCAGGTCCCTGTTTTATCCTCTGTGCCGCGGGTCAGGCTGGCCTTGAACCTGGCAGCCTCAGCACTGCAGGTCCCTGTTTATCCACTGTGCCGCAGGTCAGGCTGGCCTTGAACCTGGCAGCCTCAGCATTGCAGGTCCCTGTTTTACCCACTGTGCCGCGGGTCAGGCTGGCCTTGAACCTGAGCCTCAGCACTGCAGATCCCTGTTTTATTCACTGTGCCGCGGGTCAGGCTGGCCTTGAACCTGAGCCTCAGCACTGCAGATCCCTGTTTTATTCACTGTGCCGCGGGTCAGGCTGGCCTTGAACCTGAGCCTCAGCACTGCAGGTCCCTGTTTTATCCACTGTGCCGCGGGTCAGGCTGGCCTTGAACCTGAGCCTCAGCACTGCAGGTCCCTGTTTTATCCACTGTGCCGCGGGTCAGGCTGGCCTTGAACCTGGCAGCCTCAGCACTGCAGGTCCCTGTTTTATTCACTGTGCCACGGGTCAGGCTGGCCTTGAACCTGGGCCTCAGCACTGCAGATCCCTGTTTTATTCACTGTGCCGCGGGTCAGGCTGGCCTTGAACCTGGCAGCCTCAGCATTGCAGGTCCCTGTTTTATTCACTGTGCCGCGGGTCAGGCTGGCCTTGAACCTGAGCCTCAGCACTGCAGATCCCTGTTTTATTCACTGTGCCGCGGGTCAGGCTGGCCTTGAACCTGAGCCTCAGCACTGCAGATCCCTGTTTTATTCACTGTGCCGCGGGTCAGGCTGGCCTTGAACCTGAGCCTCAGCACTGCAGGTCCCCGTTTTATCCACTGTGCCGCGGGTCAGGCTGGCCTTGAACCTGAGCCTCAGCACTGCAGGTCCCTGTTTTATCCACTGTGCCGCGGGTCAGGCTGGCCTTGAACCTGGCAGCCTCAGCACTGCAGGTCCCTGTTTTATTCACTGTGCCACGGGTCAGGCTGGCCTTGAACCTGGGCCTCAGCACTGCAGATCCCTGTTTTATTCACTGTGCCGCGGGTCAGGCTGGCCTTGAACCTGGCAGCCTCAGCATTGCAGGTCCCTGTTTTATTCACTGTGCCGCGGGTCAGGCTGGCCTTGAACCTGAGCCTCAGCACTGCGGGTCCCTGTTTTATCCACTGTGCCGCGGGTCAGGCTGGCCTTGAACCTGGGCCTCAGCACTGCGGGTCCCTGTTTTATCCACTGTGCCGTGGGTCAGGCTGGCCTTGAACCTGGCAGCCTCAGCACTGTGGGTCCCTGTTTTATCCACTGTGCCGCGGGTCAGGCTGGCCTTGAACCTGGCAGCCTCAGCACTGTGGGTCCCTGTTTTACCCACTGTGCCGCGGGTCAGGCTGGCCTTGAACCTGAGCCTCAGCACTGCAGGTCCCTGTTTATCCACTGTGCCGCGGGTCAGGCTGGCCTTGAACCTGAGCCTCAGCACTGCAGGTCCATGTTTTATCCTCTGTGCCGCGGGTCAGGCTGGCCTTAATTTTCTTGCCTTGATTTACACCCCTCTTTCTTTTCTATCTGTTCCATGCTGTTTTTCTTAAGACCTTTGAGGGGATTTTTTTTGGGAGGGGTTAATAAATATAGGTGTAAAAAGATAAGAAAATAATTATAATTACTGGGCTTGGTTGACACCAGACTGATTTCCAAAGTTTGACCTCCATGCACAGAGAAAATAGATCCTATTAAAATCATCATGATAGTATGGTAATACCTAATATTATTAAAGAGCTAATTGAATTTCAGACTTTTTGCTAAATATTTTACAAATATTAATTCAATGCATAACAGACATATAACATATTTGGACTCAGTTATCCCAAATTTGTCATTTAACATCTTTGTGACCTTATGCAAACTGTATCACATCATTTGAAAATGTAGCTGGTAGTGTCTATCTCCTGGGTTGATCTAAGGATTACATGAAATAATATAGGTTTAATATAGGTTAAGTCTGATATGTTAAAGATTTACAGTACTGCCTGACACTAACTGGTAATGGCAAAGAGAACTCAGGACAGAGGAGCCCTGGGTCTATTCCCAACTCCAGTTCCTGTCAGTAAAATGGAGTATGACGTTTTCAGAAACTCAAGTAAGGTCAGAGATATAAAATATGCTTTATAAATCACAACTGGCTGATGATGTCAAAGATCAAACGAGGAAGCTGGGCCTGTGGACCTCCAAAGCGCTTCCTAGGCAGGTGACAGGGATAAGTACTTCCCCTGATTTTCAAATATAGGCACATGCACAAACATATACATAGAGTTCATTTAATTAAAAAAATAACAGCATTTATTATGTGCCAAATATCATTTAAATACATAATCCATATCAATCCATCCCATCTTTGCAAGAACCCGGTGAAGTAGGTAGCATCATCTTCATTTTACAGGGGAGGGAACTGAGACAGAGAGGCTAACATAGGCACTGGCAGAGCTTAGATTTGAACCTAAGAAATCTGGCTCTGACGTGTGGAAGTGAGGCACCTCACCTGGCTTTACCGAAAATACGGCGACTCTGGGAGGCAGGTATTATCCACATGGTACTGAGGAGGGTCTTCAGGAGAGAGCCCAGGCTATGCTACCAGGGAGGGGGAGCAGAGGTGACTGTCTGCTGGACGGTGAGGACAGCGACCCTGGAGCAGACCATAGGTGCAAGGGCCGCCCTGCCTCTCCCGGATGTGACCCCAGTGTGCAGAGGTGACCCCAGTGTGCTTTCTTCCAAAACCCAAACCCAAACAGGCTCATAGAGTTCTAGAATTCACTAAGTCATGGAATTCAGAAATGAGAGGGACCCGTGGGGTCTCCTGTTGAGGATTTTCATGAAATACCCAAAGTCCGTGGAGTTTGAGAAACTCACCCAGAGTCCCGTATTCAGGAAATCTTAAACTCAATCTTGAGCTCCTCGTCCACAGTTAAACCCAAAAGCCATAACGAGTTTTTTCTTTCCCTTTTCATGGCAAAATGCAAAGACATGAAAGAGTAAAGAAATACACACAATAGCTGTCATCAGCCATCATTCCTCTCGCTCTCTCCTCTTCATCTGTTTAGTTTAAAAATTCCTGTAATCAGTTACAAATTCTCACATCACCTCTGCCTTCTTATCAGGTTTTGGCAGTTGGGAGATAAAGACCGACCGTATCTTCAAATCAGGTAGGCTGTTTCCTTCCTAATTGAACTGAAACCACGAGAGGGGCCCCCTGTTACGTTACAAGAAGTGATAGGAAAGGGGACCCCTGAGGGGGAGGGGTGGACAGGGCTGTGTGGCTGAGATGATGAGACCATGCTTGTGAGCCCCAACTCAGCCCCTGTGGCTCACTCAGACCCTCCCCTTCTGACCTATTTTTCCTGGCACCAAAAAGGAGAGAGATGTTACTAAGAGATGTTCTGAAATGACCTGAGAGCATCTAGTCTGTTCCCACCAGATCAGCATTCATTCCCAAGGCCGCCTCTGTCAGTCACCACAGAGGAGGTCAAGGTACTGCCGTGATGAATGGAAACAATAGCCTACTATTAGCGATGAGATGCCTGTGCCCTCTCAGCTCAGAGTTTCTAAGTCTGGGTTGAAAGGCTGACATTCATGGTAGTGAATAAGACATTTTTAATTACTGGTCTACATCCCACAGGCATCTTGCCCAGGGACAATTGAGGAGGGCACGAAGAATGATCATATGAGAACCTAAGACTTCATTCCTACAAAGGAAGAATGCTGCTGGTGGTTCCAGGGAAAACAATCTGACATGTGTTTTTATTAATCCTCTGCCTGGGCATCTGGGAGGAGGAGACAGATGCTAAAACTCGAGCCAGACTGCTCCAGCTTCCTTTGAACACTTTTCTGGAATCCATCTTCAGAAATAACAGAGCACCCGTTTCTTTGTTTATTTTCCAGAGGGAAATACTAACTCGCGTAAATGCATCATGGCACTAGGTCTGTTAGGCATCTCGCTTTCTTAATGATTTCTGTTTTCTTGAAAACCAAGGGCATATTTCTAAAGACGTTGGTCATCCAGGCCTCCCCCCCCCCCACATTATTGGATGCTGGATCCATCATGCTGGTCATTGCTTTCATGAACTTGATTCTCTCTTGCTTCTTTTTAAAATTTGACATCCTTCTTTACCTGATCAATTCTAACTCATCTTTCAAAGTGCACTACAAAAACATTTTTAAAAAAAATTCCAACTTTACAATTATTTTTTGAAATAGAGAAATTCACTTTTTCATGGAAATTGCCAAGGTTTCCCAGTCTTTGGTAAGAAGCCTGAACTTCATTTTTTAAAATTGATGTATAACACACATACCGTAAACAACACAGAGAAAAATGATCTTAGGTAGAGCTTGGTAAAATTTTCTATACGTTTGTGTAACAACCATGCAAATTAAAATAGAGTATTTCTAGGACCCATCTTTCTGCCTCTTCATCAATACTACACCAATAATCACATTTTGACTCCTATCCCTACCAGTTAGATTTTCCTACTCTTGAACCTCATGTATCTGCGGTACGCACTTTTTTGTATGTGGCTTATTTTGTTCTCAGTCATTTTTTTTTAAAGATTCATCCATGTTATGTGTGCATTAATATTAGTTATTTTTTAAAAATTATTTTTATTTATTTATTTATTTTAGAGAAGAGAAACACACACACAGAGAGAGAGAGAGAGAGAGAGAGAGAGAGAGAGGAGCAGGAAGCATCAACTCCCATATGTGCCTTGACCAGGCAAGCCCAGGGTTTTGAACCGGCAACCTCAGAGTTCCAGGTCAATGTTTGATCCTCTGTGCCACCACAGGTCAGGCAATATTAGTTATTTTTTTATTACTATGTAGTAGTCCATTGTTTGACTATACCACAACTTACACATTTATTCTTTTATTGATAAGTTCTTTCCAGCTGTTAGCAATTATAAATAAATATGCTATAAATAATTTTTATTTATTTTTTTTAGTAAGAGAGAGACAGACAGATAGGAAAGGAGAGTGATGAAAAGCATCAACTCATAGTTGTGGCCCCTTAGTTGTTCATTGATTGCTCTCTCAATTTTGCTCATATCTTTTGTTGGACCAATGTACTCATTTCTTTTGGGGATAAAACTGCAAGTGGCATTGGTGATTTATGGGATAGATCTACATTTAGGTTTTGTAGATACAACCAAATAGTTATCCAATGTGTTGGCACCAATTTATATCCCCAATCTTTGAGATTTCCATTTCTATTATATCTTTACCAAAACTTAATATTACAGTATTTTTCTTGGTGAATTATAGTTTATTTTCTTGGATGAGTGATGGTATCTTTTCATTCTCCTCTTCAAAACTTGAGCATCTAACCTTGCAAAGTGCCTCCTCAAATCTCTTGCCCTTTAAAAGAAAGTAGCAGTATTTAGCTTTTTCTTATTGGGCAAATCATTTCAACAGACACACCACAAAAGAGGTTATGCAGTGAGCTAATAAGCCCATGAAAAGGTGATCTTTTTTTTTTTTTTTTTTAAACTCAACCTCAATTAAACAATGTCTTGAATAACTCTTTGCTAGCGTTTCCTGGCATTCCTGGTGAAATCTGTTTTTGAGCTGGACTTCCAGCTTGAGCAGAGGTGGGTCACGAGCAGGGCTCAGACCAATTCCCAGATTCTGGAAAACACTCACTTGGCACTCTTCTGCTCTGCCAGGATGGCAGCTTTCTTTTACGTCTGCATGTGCTTTTCTTGGTATTTGTAACTGTTACAAATCAAGATGTGGGATGGCCATTTCCGGAGGCCGGGCTCTGCTTTCTTCACTCTTACTTACGGAGCTCTCTTGTATAATCAGACACACAAAATATTATTATTTTAACAGTTGACACCAGCAGTCCTCCACTTCAAAGAAATACTTTGGCAAGTGGTTGGTATGGAAGGGCTGTGTGTTGACAAGAGCTACAATTTCAGAAGGTTTGCATAAGACAGAGGGAAGCTGTTTGGTTCTGAAGAGTGGCGGAGAGTTGCAGAAGGGAGCTGAGAACTCCTTCTTGAGGACGTTGCAGAGCACCGTAAGACGATGATATCCACTCTTACATTTAAACATGCTGATATGGTGGACTGTGTTATTGTTCAGCTATATTTGGTGCTGTTTCCTGTGGGAGCATTATACATTCCCCACATTGAGGACTCAGGCTTGGCCACGTGACTTGCTTTGGTCAATAAACCCTGAGTGAAATTGATGTGCGTCATTTTCCAAGCAAAAGCTTTAAGAGCCGGTGAGTGATTCCCTCTTCCGTGGTGACTGGCCCTGTTCCAGATAGCAAATGCTCTGTGAGCCTCTTTCCACAAAGAAGCAAGTGGGAACTGAGCCAGGGCCAGCCTTGATGGACGTGTAGGGGAGAGTAGACAGTAAAACTATTATTGGGAGCTCTCAGCTTTGGGGATCACTTGTTAATTTAGTCTTACCTGATTGATTCAGCTGGGTTCTGTTTTATAAATTCCTCCTTTTTTCCCTGTCCCTCCACCCAAGCAAATCTTGAGCAAATCCTGCTCTGCTCGCAAGTAAGGTCTATGAGCAATTTCTGTTGTTAATCGAGGAAGTGCATGCATTCTGGATCTTTGCTAGTGCATTGCTGGGAGAAAGGATGCTGAGGTGGAAGGAAAAAGATGATCTAGGGAATGCTAACATTGGAATTTTTTTTGGAATAGAGAAAATTATGGTGTTCAATCATGAATCTATGTCTGTCATTTATTGTTGGGAGTCTAGAGCTATCTAGGCCCTGAGAAACATAGACTAAAGTTTGGGGACTCCCTCAAGCATCGCAGAATTGGGGGGCAACACTTGTCTGGCCTTGGAGTTGATGACTAATGTCCTGGGGAAATGCTTGGGGTGGCACTATCCATGGACAGGCCAGCAGAGAGAGGTGATACTGTCATGGGTCACTGCTGCTTGGGGACATACAAATTCCCAGGAGCAATATTTAGTCATTCATTTTATTGAATGATTTTCTTCCCCCCCTTACTGCTCTTCTGAGTTTCACAGTCCCTTATTTCTTCCCTTTGCAGAAGTAGAAACTTAGAAACCTGTCAGCTCCCCCCTTCTCCTCCCGAGTGAGCCTACTGAAGATTTAAGAGTGGCTTTCTGGTCTGCAGTCACTGCTCTTGTCACGTGCGTTTCATGTCCTGGAGGGGAAGTTCTCTCTCCGGCTGTCTAATCAGCTCTGACATCTCTGGGTACCAGAACCCTGGTCATTAGTCACCGGGAGAAGGCAAGTGGCATTTCTACCCGCTCACTTTTGGAAACCGGCATCTAGGTCTCCTGCAGAGAAATCCGGGCAACTGCCCATCCCCCCAGGACCGCTGTTAGGAGCAGGCTGTGCCCCCAGGGCCATTCCATTTTCATGACAGGATTTGAATAGAACTAATACATTTAGAAAATGCAAATAGCTTTGATTTGAGCACATTGAGTGGCAGGCTAAGCTAGATTCTTCCTTATTTTTATGTTTATTTATTTTTTACCAGTTGCTTTCTGCCATAATCTTTTAGGCAGATGCTTTGGACAAAAGGACAAGGCCAAGTTCACATAGTGATGTTAAGGGTCACAGTGCTGGCTTTGCTGCTGCTAAACCCCAATAGAAGACTCCTCCCAGGGCTGCAGAAGGGAACAGTGCGAGGAACTCACATGCAGCCTGCAGGCGCTGTGTGTTCCCAGTGTAGTTTTGAGCACAAATGGTGAAAATGAAAACCAATATTAGTATAAGCTCTTTACACACTATCAAATGCTTTTCTATACATCATTTTTTTAACAGACTCCTTGTCGGCCCCCTCCTTCTCCCTGAAAAAAGAAGTAAGGCCTGGAGAGCGAGCCCGCAGGCAGGACTGACCTCCTGGGCCTGCCTCCGGCCAGAGTCCTGTTCGCTCACTCCTGGAGCAATCTCTCTACCCTGATGTGTCTGTCCTCCTAGGAAATCTCCATCCACCAACCCTTGAAATCTGCCCCTCCTCTGTAAATCCCCACAGTTCCTTCCTGTATTTGGAACAAGCCCAGTTCTATACTGAAGTCTCTTTTACCTTCTTCCAACAGTTCCAGGAATTAAATCCATTTTTACAACTTCATTGTCCAGTGCTGGCTTGCTTGGACAACTGTCAGTCTGGTGTTGGTAATGACAGCTGACACCCATAGGACACAGCACAGTGTAGAAAGCATTTCTGTAATCGTTGTTGAATCCGAGCCTCACAGCACACGGTGAAGCAGGGGTGGAGGTCCTGCCCCCTCAGGAGGGGACCCATGCCTGCACATCCGTGTTGGCTTGTCTGCGGGCATGATCAACTGAGGGGTATAAGGAAGGCTTGAACCCCATTTCTCTCTATATCCTCTATCTTTTCAACTTGGACTCAAACAATGAGACTTTTTTTTTTAAATTTTAGTCTCCTGACAACTAGGGGTCAGGGTGGCCTCTGAAAATCTTGAGGGAAATGATGGCAAAAATGGAAAAAGCTAATGTCTTTGTAAGTTCTTCACCATTTAGGACAGCCTTCTACACTCAGACCTTTCCACGGACTTCTGTGAAGGAGCTGCTTTTTGTTGCAAAGGAGGACGCAAATCTCAGGAATGAAGGCACATAGCCACCCTCCTCGAGTTGACAAGAGCTCAGTCCTCGCCTTTAGAAATTGTGCTCTATAAAACCATATTCCTCTCAAAATAAGGTCAGTTGCCTTCAATTAGAATGGAAGAACAAAAAAAAGTTTTAGTAAATTAAAAACAAAACAAGAAACTAAAACCGAAATGAAAAGTGCACTAGTCTATACCGGGTGGGGTGTCACTCAGAGACCTGTCCCCTCTGTCACCCTTC
The DNA here is from genome assembly GCF_036850765.1 of Saccopteryx bilineata. Taxonomy (NCBI): domain Eukaryota; kingdom Metazoa; phylum Chordata; class Mammalia; order Chiroptera; family Emballonuridae; genus Saccopteryx; species Saccopteryx bilineata. Next base: position 140,575,243 of record NC_089495.1, read on the forward strand.
CTCAGCTTCCTCCAGCCTTACACTGATGCTGACTTCTCTTCAAAGTGCTTATTTTTATTATTTATGTTAAAGTGATCATCAGTCTGTCCCTGGTGATTTCTCACTCACTTTCCCAGACACAAGAGCTTTTCTGATTCCAGGTTTAATCTTTACATATATTCTCATACTGGGTGTCAGATTCTAGTTGGCTTTATATCTCTATAATATCACAAGATGAATGTATTAATAAATAAATGTATATTTTCTAACAGTCTATAATTGTCTCTATTCCAAACCAAACATCAGCAAACCCTAGTATGTGGGCACACACATGTTCCTTGTGACTAGAGGCACTGCTAACCTGTACACAGAATGTTCTTGTATTCACAAAGATACATTTTATAAAATATAGACAGATCATTAGTATATACCCCAAAAAGTAAGGAGAAATACCTAACAACTACTTTCCCCCAAACAGAAATCTCTTCACTATTTATCTTATTATTAAAGTATATCTACTAACCATTAAAACTCAAATAATACAGAAATGTGTAAAAAATAAAATGAAAGCTCTCTAATCTCCTGAGAGAACTATTGGTAATAGTTTGCCAAATATACTTTTAGCTTTCAGATATTTTTAATGTGTATAAGTGCATATATATGACTATGACATTATTTTCAATAGAAATGAAATGATATACACAAGTCTGTGACTTAATTTTTGTGTGTGTGTTTCAGAGTCAGAGACAGAGAGAGGGACAGATAGGAACAGATAGACAGAAAGGGAGAGAGATGAGAAGCAACAATTCTTTGTTGCAGCACCTTAGCTGTTCATTGACTGCTTTCTCATATGTGCCTTGACTGGAGGAGGGGGGGAGCTACAGCAGCTCGAGTGACCCTTTACTGAAGCCAGAGACCTTTGGGCTGAAGCCAGAGACCATGGCATCATGTCTATGATTCCTTGCTCAAGCCAGCGAACCCGCGCTCAAGCTGGTGAGCCTGCACTCAAGCTGGATAAACCTGTGCTCAAGCTGGCAACCTCAGGGTTTCGAACCTGGGTCCTCAGAGTCCCAGTCCAACGCTCTATTCACTGCACCACCACCTGGTCAGGGCTATGACTTAATTTTTAAACTTAACAATATACCAGTAAAATGTTTTCATCTTTATATATCTGCTTATATACATACATTTATATACTCTGTATTTATATTTACATCTTTATATCCAGGTGTGTGTGTACTATAGCTCTAAGTATTCCTTTTAATGTTTATATATGTAGTATTACATTACCTTGGTGTGCTATAATTGATTTAATTAATTCCACATTGATGGAACAGTTTGGATGTTTCCAATGTTTCACTATTAAAAATAATGATGCAATGAATATACTTCATATATACATCTGAACAATTATTCAGTTATTCCCTCTGGCAAAAATTCCCTTAACTAGAATGACCAGGGCATTATGAGAGCTTGACAGATATTGCCAGACTGTCCTTCAGAACAGTTTGCCTGTATTCAGCCCCTATCAGCCTCGTCTCGACACCCCCATGACAGTGCTGTGTATCATCCGTTTTCGAAAATCTCTGGCTGCTGCAGAATTTTAAACTTAATATAATTTTACTCAAGCTCTAATATTTTCCCCTTCAGAAGATAATACAATTAAAAGTGTAAAAAATAAAAAAAAAGTCAGCCATGGCAATAAATCTAAATATAATGTCAGTTAGAGCGAGGCAGAGTGATCCTGCGCTGGCCAGCAATGAGTCAGGAGAAGCTGTGTGAGGCGTGCATGAACGAGGCGTTCTGAAAACCTTTCATCTGGTTAGACAGCGGCAGCAGCTGAAAACCATAGGCTCCCGCTGACACGCAGCACGGCTCACAGCGCTGCCGGGAGGTGGCCAGCTGTGGAGAACAGCGCACAACACAGAGAACAGAAGAGGGACTCTCCACTTGGTGCCTTTCTGTTTTCTCCCTCTGGTCTTAATCTTTGGTACACGTGTCCAGCTCCCATCTGTCTGTCTGTCAATCTGTTGTTAATTTCCATTTGTCCACATATCTTACCCACCCATTATTATTATTATTATTATTATTCATTAAACACTTTTATGTTCATTGAATTGACACTGAGAGTCGATCTCTGTGCCAGATGTCCTCAGGGTCTCGTGTCTCCCTACTTCTCAGCTCTCTGTGTCTCTGCGTGGCTTCAGCCAGCAAACCGGACCCGACCTCAGGAAGGCCAGGTGGCCATCCTGGCTGGACCCATATCTTGTTATCCTTCCCACCCTCATCTATCAGTGCCAGGGAAAGAACTGATTCACCTGGCTTGGAACATATCTCTTTCTGGGATAATCTCTATGGTGGAAGGATGGGGTATTTTCATTGGCTCAGGCCTGGGGCCCGGCCGGCTCTGAGAAGAATAGGCACCTATTGACATGGTTAACGGAAAATGGGGGATTGCTGGTCACACAGACGAAATGAGAGCTACCACTGTTTTCTGTGAGAGGGAGGTGGTGACTGCCACGCGCGGTGCCTGGAGATGGCAGGGAAGCTCTGGGCAGGACATGTATCGTGTGCAAAAATGAGTCATTTTATCGGGCTGGAGGATGTGATTTGTGGCGGGAAACAGTGGACTGTATTGCAAGGCAGGGGAGAGAGTCAGGAAGCGGGTTATTGCAGGTGTGTGCGGCGCACCGAGTTGGGATTTTCTCCCCTGGGAAGAGTGAAGGCGCAGAGCATCCCTCCTGGAGGATGGCTTGGGGGGGACGGATTCGGGACAGTGCAGAGTGGACCGATGGCGGAAGTGTTTAGATGCTGTGGCAATTGTCCAGGTGAGCACCTGACACAGAGCAGGATCAGGGAACCAGGGAGGCAGGGTGACAGGCATTTCGGCCGGAAGATCAGAGGGCAGATGAGGGGAGAAGGTAGAGAGACAAGGAGTCTTGGGAAAGAAAAATGTTCACGTGGAGAACAGTAAAAGGAATCTCCCATCTCCCCGAGGGATTTCACACCCAGTGCTGGACCTGCACTACCGCCACAGCATGGCTGGTCCTTCCCAACAAGCTGCTGCCTAATTCCTTATTTCCAGCTAGCCCTCCTCCCCAGGCCAACCTGCTGTGAAGTGTGGCCATTTCTAAGGCTGTGTCGCACCTGCCGTCTCGTGCCTGGCCCCAGGTGTCTCTTCTACTCTGCACTGCTCTGGTCCCTTCGCTTCCTGGACCCTCGCAGACTATGTTTTGAACTTGAACAAACACCTCCATTCCTCATCATTTTCTGAGAAAACAAGAATACAAAGTCTTTTTTCTGTATTAATAGTATTTTAAAAAATTATTTATTGATTTTAGAGAGAGAGGAAGGAAGAGAGAAATAGAGAGAGCATTGATCTGTTTTTGTATGCGCCCTGACTGGGGATTGAACCTACAACCTTTGTAAATCAGGATGATGCTCCATCCAACCAAGCTCTCCAGTCAAGGCTATTAATATAATATAATATTTTGAATCAAACCAAGATGAGAGTCTCAGTGACTTGCTCAAGAGCAAAACGGCAATTGAGGGACAAGTTCTAGAGTCAAGGTCAGGTCTGCCCGGCACCAAGTTCGGGGCTCTCCACTCTGCGCCGCATGCCATTCGTAACACACGAGCAGATGTCTAGAAATCATTTTCCACGAAAGACATAATTTTGGTTGATAATATTAATCAAAGAATAAATGAGAATAATTTTCTTTTATCACTGGCTAACTTATTACTTCATTTTCAGATATTAGAGTGACAACATTCATTTTAAAGAAAAAAAAATGAAGTGTGATAACCAAGAAAAGGCACTTCGAAGAATAACTAAAATAATACCTAATTTCCCCTAATCCAAGTGGACTGAATTTCTAAATTTTAATATTAAAGAAATGGATTTTATATAGAATTAAAGCCCACTGTGATTCAGATACTCTGTGCTTTGCATATATTATAGCTAATCCTAAATACAAGACTTCTATCTGGTTCTACTTCCCTTAATGTATTGGTAAAAAAAAAAAAGAAAGAAAAAAAAAGAAAATTTAGGCTTAGAGAATTTAAGCCATTTGCCTAAGAACATAACGTTGGTAATTGGCCAAGTAGAAATTAAAACAAACTTTTCACTATCTCTGTGTGGAGGGGAGGAGGTTGGTTATGGTGTCCAGCAGTGTAGTTCTCTTAGCACTCCCTGATGCCCCACCCCCTCCACATTCATCTAATAGTGAGCCTGGCCCACAGCCACATGAAAGGCTCAGCCACACCAGGACCAGCTGCAGGGACATGAGGCCAGCACTGAGGGTGTACCTCAGACTGAGTCATGTGCTGTTTTCTTTCCCTAGAAAATAGTCATTCTCCCATCATGACACTGGTTTGAATTGAGATGACCACAGTAAGTAATAAAATAGGCCTGCCTGACCAGGAGGTGACGCAGTGGATAGAGCATCAGACTGGGATGCGAAGAAGCCAGGTTTGAAACCCTGAGGTTGCCAGCTTGAGTGCGGGCTTATCTGGTTTGAGCAAGGCTCACCAGCTTGAGCCCGAGGTCACTGGCTTGAGCGAGGGGTCACTTGGTCTGCTGTAGCCCCCTGGTCAAGGCACATATGAGAAAACAATCAATGAACAACTAGGGAGCCACAATGAAAAATTGATGCTTTTCATCTCTCTCCCTTCCTGCCTGTCTATCCCTATCTGTCCCTCTCTCTGTCTCTCTCTGTATTTATCACACACACATAAAAAAGAATAAAATAGGCCTGTTTCCCCCCCCCCTTTAAAAATAACACATCAGGTAAGAATATAGATTTAAACAGGGTATGTTGTGTGTATAAGCAATTTTTATTCCCAGATTCCGTGTTCTAGACAAAAGGGTTGAAACCATGAAAAGGAAAAAAAAAATCATTCCCTTTGCAATATGAATTGTGTACCTCTCTTTCTAATTCTTTCTTCATATTTCTTCTCTCCACCCCTCTTGGAATAATTTTATCTTCCAAACTAGTATTTTTTTGTTGTTCTTTCTGTGACCGGTATGCCTGTGAGTAATCGGGTTTGTCTGAAAGAAGGGAAGCTTTGTCAGGCTTCTCACAGTTTAACAGTTGGAAAGGAAAGTGTTTTCTTCTCATTTATCATTCATGGCTTGCTGCTGTGAGTTCACAAAGCCAGGGGCTTTCAAAAAGTGGAAAATGATATTAGGGAAGTAAGCAGAGAAAGAATGCTGGCGTTCTGAAAGAGACTTTCAACACCCTGCTGTCCACTCACACGACACTGGGATAATCATTCTTCTGGTTGGTAAGAGGCAGAACATGAATCAATACTTTTGCTTTGAAAATTCTCTATTACCTAGTGTGGGGGACTCAGCACACAGCAGCAGGGCACTTTTGCTTTGCATTGCAATGAGAGGCCTTTGCACTTTCAAAGAACGAAAAACAATTTAAAGAACATTCCAGGTTGGAACATCTCGAGGAGCTTGAAGCAGTCATTCCTGAGAGATGAAACTAAACATGCTTCCTGTCTCCTCCCCATGAGTTGGTTTCAAAGCCGATAAAATGCCAGTAAAGAACACACATGGCCCTCGGTACATATGTGGGTAAAGTGGCTGTGGTACATTTACACAGTGCAATCCTACACATCCATAAGAAGCCAGGAAACCTTACTTTTTGTGACAGCGTGCATGGACCTGGAGAGCATTATGCTAAGTGAAATAAGCCAGTCAGGGAAAGACAAGTACCATAAGATTTCACACATATGTGGAACCTAATGAACTAAGAAGCAAAGTAGAGACAGACTCATAGATACAGGGCAGGCTGACAGCTGTTGGGAAAAGCTGGGTGGGGGCGAGGGGGGTTGAAGAATTGAGCAACAATGGACAAAAAAAAAAAAAAGAGAAAAAATTCATAAACATGGACAATCATGTTGCGATTGCCAGGGTGTGTCTATGTGGATGAGGGTACGGGGGCATATATGGTGACAAACAAAGACTTGACTTGGGGGAACTGGACACAATATGGTGTACAGATGACATGTTGTAGACTGGGGCACCTGAAACCTGTATAATTTTGTTAACCAGTGTCACCCCAATAAATTCAATTAAAAAAAGGACACACATGGAAAATGATGACTTGTTATGTACTCAGAGTAGTAGTATGTACAGCATGATACTGAAAAGCATATTATTAACCCTCTGAGAGAGCCACCGGGCATGGCACGCAGCTTCCTTACGTCTCAGGGCCTATTTCCCACGGTACTGTGAACATCTGGAGTGGGACCTCCACCCCCTTCCAAACGACAGGGTCTGGGGATCCTGATGCAGGACCTCAAGGGCCAACTTGATTAATACTCTGGACCTGAGCTCTATATTCCTCGCCTCCTTTATGTCTTCACCTTTTATCTGCTTGATCTTGACTCTTTGAATTTCTCTTATTTGAATTTGGTGACTTAGATTCCAAACTAAGCCCCTTAGTACTCAACGTGTTCTGTGTTCAGGCTAGTTTCTAACTGTGGAAGTCTCCCAGCTTACGTGGCCATGCCTTGCTCCGTAAGTGTGAATAAGCTGTCCTGTCCTTGGCCCCCTTCCCACCTTCATCTTGATCAGATCAGCTCAGAGGTAAAAGCCACCCTCAGAATCCCCAAAACCTCAGAAACATTGATACGTAAAGACACATGTAGCCCCATGTTCATTGCAGCACTGTTCACAGTGGCCAAGACATGGAAACAACCAAAAAGCCCTTCAATAGAAGACTGGATAAAGAAGATGTGGCACATATACACTATGGAATACTACTCAGCCATAAGAAATGATGACGTCAGATCATTTACAGCAAAATGGTGGGATCTTGATAACATTATACGGAGTGAAATAAGTAAATCAGAAAAAAACAAGAACTACATGATTCCATACATTGGTGGAACATAAAAACGAGACTAAGAGACATGGACAAGAGTGTGGTGGTTACCAGGGGGAGGGGGAGGGGCACAGAGAAAACTAGATAGAGGGTGACGGAGGACAATCTGTCTCTGGGCGAGGGATATGCAACATAATTTAATGACAAGATAACCTGGACATGTTTTCTTTGAATATATGTACCCTGATTTATTAATGTCATCCCATTAACATTAATAAAAATTTATTAAAAAAAAAAAAAAAAGAAATGCCCCAAAGAGATAAGAGTCTACTGCTCTGTCTTGTTCCTAGTTTTTATGTACACACTTTTTTTTCTCCGTCTCATGACCTCCTGGACAATTGTCCTCATGATTCATTTTCTCATGTTGTCTTGCCTTACCTTACCTTTCTGGACTGTTGTTTGGTACTGACTCTGGCTATAACTTCTTTCCCTTACCAGCCATGATTTGTTGTCCCTATTTTCTGGGGAAGCACCTTTCAAGATCAGCTGAGCTTCCAGGACCTGATTTCTTGACACTCCCTCCAGAGGTCATGCCAGCAATGGACTTGTCCCAGAGTGCAAAGAGAATGCTGTTTTCATTCCCGGGCCTTCTCTTCTTTGCGTCCTCACATACACAGCCCCTAATGGACCTGGCAACATGATGTGTAAGGACAAGGTAGACAAAAATTGTGGGCTGAATGAAAAGTCATTACGTATGTGCTCTCCTTTTTGGAGCCAACCAAGTCCACAGGAAAGGTTTGTTCAAGTCCAGTGGGTAAATCCTTGTTGATTATCTGATCCTGGACCTGCCCTGATACTGGTACTATTACTGCAATGTGGCTTTATGGTTCACTGTTTATGGCTGGTATGTTTTTACCTTATGCTTTGAGTCTCAGCTGAAATACTATTAACTTTTCTATTACATTTTGGGTTTGTCCTTTCTACCGGGATTAATTGTTCTTTCCTCCTTCCTAGCTACATTGTGTATAGCTCTCTATCACTTACTTATTCTGCTTTATATTGTCATTAGTTGTATTCATGTTAATCATCAGACCGTCTCCCTCATCTATAAAATGGACAAAATAATAATATATTGTCCCCAATATCCCTTGACTAGGATGATTGACACGACCTTCAGGGAACATATCCTCCATGTCCAAAATGAACAAATAAATAAAACCTATTAGGGTAATGAAAGTGTTGCTCAATAATCTATCACTAATGATTTCTATCATAGTATCATGATGCTTATTCATTAGGGTGTCCCAGCAATAAATCTATTCTATGGCTTTGAAAGAACAAATTAGACAAAATTTAATATTTTATGTATTGGTAATTTGGAGCACCATGGAGTCATTTTATAAATTTTTACCTGTCTTTAAGCATTCATTCTGTTGCACACATTCTTTTAAATCATTCATGTATATTTACACAACTTTTTATTGCTGACATTTATTTTGGTTTATTTTTCTAAGCCTATGGTTCTACTCTGTCCTGAAATCTTACACACACACAACTTTTCAAGCACTTTAATTCTGACTTTAGAAGTCCTCTCAACAGGTGGAAATATAAATAATGTCACGAGGTAGCAAAGTTTATGCTTTCAGTAGGTAAAAGTAGTTGAAAACAAATTAAATTTACAGTTTAATGTAGTAAGAATAAAAATAGAAATAACTATCTGATAAATTAAAATTGAAATACATTTTAGTGTAGAAGCTTACAGAGTGAAAAATTACTTTAAAAGAAATTTAAAACATCATCGTAGAGTACTAAGGAATTATCAACATGTGAGATTCCAATTCTCAGCATCAACTTTAAAAAATTTTTAGATGAAAATTAGAAATGTCATATAATTTTTAGAAAAGTGGAAGTTAGCATAATTGTCTAAGGTAAAATTAGAAATTAAAGACTAAAGGTATGAAAAGGAAGAAAAAAATTCTATAACAATATAAGAGATATATAAATAAAATTACTAAAAAAGTAAAATACACATCTGAAGAATGGCTTCAAATGCTTAAAATATTCTTAAATAGTTTGAATACTGGCCCATGGAGTACCAAAATCACCCTTACGTGAAGATTTTGACTGAGAACACTGATCATTTTGGTCAATTTATTTTTGACAAATTTCCTTCGTAATTGTCATCAAAAGTGTCAGAAAACTACGTGTCTCACCATGGAACTCAGCTTAGTGATGGTCATGACGAGTATTAGACCAGTGGAGAGCCGATGTCATTGAGTCTGCAAGACTACCGGACCAGCTCCATAGCGTCTTAGAGCTTCCCTACAAAGTGTTTCTTTTCTACAATGTGGAAAAATAACATGAGATGATACATTTGAAAATTATTTGTAAATATAAAGCTTTGGACAAATGTGCATGGATATTCCAATCCATTATTATTACTACTAAAATTACTACATCACCCTTTTGTTTTTATCTTCAAATATTTTTTAACTGTAAGAAGCATGTTCGAGCAGTTGCCCATGGGAGCCCGGAGAATCTCACATGGCCCTGACAATCATCTCACTAGGATTCCTAAGCCCTGTGGCGCTCAGCATCTTGTCCTAAGTAGATTGTCCACTGGCACTCATTTAGTAAATGCCTTCTGTGTCTAAAATGCTTTATGAAATGGATTCCTGAACTCATTCTTCGATTCATTCATTGACTCATTGAATTGATTTGTTTAACAAGCATCGAGTGAAGACCTATGTGGGCCAGATACTGTGTGAGGTGCTAGGATTTCAGCACAAAAATAAATCGTCTCCCTGTGCTACAATGACAGGCAGCCCACAGCCTCCTGGATGAGAGAGCAGCAGCACGGAACCCAGCTGCAGAGATTAGAGGAGACTGAACGGGACGGAGACAGTAGCCAGACAACACCTGATGTTTCTAAAAAGCAACACTCCAAGTATCTTGTGCTGGTTTGGTCTCCATGTGACTTGAACTGAATTGGAGCCTTCTCTAAGGTGAAAGTATTTTTTTTTCTTGTTCTTTTTTTTTTTTTTAAGGCGAAAGTATTCTTGAAGTGTTTACAAAGTGGTGTGTAGAGTCTGAAGCCCAGAAAAGAGCCCTTCAGCTCATCAGTTGTCTTTCATGGGGCCTGGTGCGTAACTGCGTTCCTTCTCAAAGCAGCTCGTAAATATGTGACCACTTCAGGCTCCCTGCTTCAGAACGTAAAAATGAAAGGTGAGCAGTACTTCCTTCCTTGGTGTGAATACTTTCAGCCGTTAATGTCCTTACTCTCTTTGATAAGCGACAAAATGATAGTAATGGGTTTTGCTTTATTGATTTCAGGGAACATACAGACAAATTGAGTTTTTTTAAAAAAGCCAACCAAATAAACTTGGCCTCCTAGGAAATGCTGGTTTTATCTGAAATAGTACAGGAAATATTGACTTTATATTCGCTCATGTGAAAAAGAGAAATGCACATGGAATCCCATCCAGGGCTGTCGTTCATGTTGGAGCTGGATTGTGGCGTGTGCTCAGTAAATGTCATTGATGGCTAAGTGGCATGAAGGGCTAGAGCAGTGATCAGACTCCGGGGGGTTGAAACAATAGGGCTGAGACCTCCGAGGTTGCGAGAATGAAGTAGGAAGGGAAGGGAGGGGCACAGCTATTGACTGAGCTCTCCTGTGCCTGAAGCTTCATGGGAGGGGTACTCTGTCACCCACATTTCACAGAGGAGAAAGCCAAGGTTCTAAAAGGGGGAGAACCCTGGATTGCAGAGTCGATGTTGTCAGGGCTGTGGTTCAGCCTTAGATCTGTTAGACTCCTCACCCTAGTTTTCTTATCACCATTTTGCTGTGTTCAAAGGAGATGCAGTAGAGTAGAAACGGATATTTTGAGGAGCAGGGGAGAACAGCGTTTAGAGTAGACCAATGGGCCATAATCATTTTGGTTAAAGGGGAGGCAAGTCTGTTTGATGGTGAGAGGAGAGGGCTTGGGGGGCACAATCCACTGTTCATCTTGGCATCTGGTGAACCAAACTAAGCATCTTCTGATGAACAGGTAGACCTTACTAACCATATTTATTTAACTAAAGAAAAGTAACAAAAGGGAAGGATTTTTAGAACATGAGTTTTTATTCTGTTTTGTTAAATGCAGTCTCCATTAGGGCAGGTGTCTTTGTGATAGAAAGTCAACAGATGAGCGATTTATCCAATTTCCTCCCACTTGCAGAGAGACGTGTGCATGCGTGTGCATGTTTGTATACACACGTGTACAAATGAGATAGCCCATCTTCCCCCAGAGAGTGCCACCTCAACCATGTCTGGAAACTTGACTAATTAGCTTTTTGTTTCTGCAAGTTCTTGTCCCTTTGTCTCTAATAAAACATACAGGTCCACTCTTGTATTTCCTTTTGATCAACTCAACAAAGCAGTCAAATCATGACTTTCTAAAAATATTGGATGGTGACTCCAGAAATTTGTCCCATAAGAGAATTATATTTTAACTGCAAACATCTAGGAGCCTTAAGATAAATTTATGAATTTCGAATGACCCAAGCTAAGAGTAGGAACTGAGCTAATTGGGAGAAAGGGAGACTGTTCTAGAAGCCCTCACATTGCATCACAGAAGTAAAGATGAATACAAATAGGAAAATCATAACCAGGTTTCCCAGTGTGGCCTCCAAACTCCCCAATATCTCTTAAAGATCCAGAATTTTTACCATTGAAGATGAAGTCTCTTGGACCTGAGCATTCAAGTGCTGTTTATGACAGTACTTTGCAGTGAGATGACATTTTAAGTTGCTGCATTGTCGTTCGAAAGCATTGTTGTTAGAAAGGGAGGAGGGAGATGAGAGGACCAAAGGGTCTGTCTTCTTTGGATTTGTTACAAGCTGGCCTGACTCATAAAAGACTCTTGTGGTGGAGCCTGATCACTAACTCTGTCTTATTATAATATAAGCCATCCATTTGGCCTTATATCCAGTAGGGGTCTCATCATTCTTTGGTTCTATTTTATTGGTATCTTTGTGCCTATTAAGAGATGGTTTTCAAAACCCTCCTTATAAAGACAGTGTGGTGTGCAGAGCATGGCCTTTGGAGCCCCAGAATTTTGTCCAATACTGGGTTCTACTATTTTCTGGCAACTTGACCTTCATCCCCACTGTCTCCATCCCATGGTCAAGTTCAAGTCCTTGTCACTCCTTTCCTGAACTTCTACCTGTTTTCCTTGCCCCTGGTCACTGACTTTCTGATAGTCAGTTCTTACTGTTGAACAACCTATCAGCCCAAATATCTTGTCATTTCACTGTCCTGCTTACATTTTAAACAATTCCTCAGCACCTAAAAAAGAAACTTGAGCCCAGCTGCAGGCCCTATGATCTGGTTCATGCCTCCGAGTGGCCTCTCCCACCCCCATCTCTGCTGTAGCAGATCAGGTTGCAGGCAGCTCCCGGTAGGTAGGTTTGGATGCCCTACGCCTCCATGCTGTGTTTGCTTACTTGTCCTTCGAATTCAGCTGCAAAGCCTTCTCCCCTTCCCAGGACCCCTCCGCTTGCTCTGTGCTTCAGTTTTGACTAGTGCCTCTTTGGTTTTAAACCTTGTCCACTCTCCACTGTGATCAGTTTTTTCCCTCATGCATTGCGACGATCTGGTCACTGGCGTCCCTCTCCACAGGTCCTCCTGTGGAGACTCTGAATGCTCTGTGGACAGATTATCACTCGGATCCTTGCAATGCAAGAACTAGGTGCAGGGCTGCCATTCAGATAGTGGTTATTGAATGGCATTGCCTAATCTTAATTATCTTAAAAACAAATTTGTAAAAGAGAAATGCTCACGCCAATCTCCTGGAGTTGTGATGAGGATAAAAATTTTAAAGTGACGTGAAAAAGAACTTTCTTAACTATAAAGATTATTAACCATCCTAGTTATTATTATGATGTTAATGTAGGACCTAGGTATAAAGCTATGTCTTTGTCTAGAGGGCATTTTAGACTCCACAGATCTGTTCAAAGTCAGGAACTGAATGTGGTCTCAGGATTCTTGTGATAGGTCATGTTTAGTGTAATTATTAAAATACCTACCTGCTGATGAGACTCACACTGATTTCTGATTATTGTAGCTTCAGGGGGAAAAAAAAGATACACCAAGAAATAAAAGCCTCCTAACAGCTTGTTATATCGCATTATTTGTTCACAACTTCTAGCAAATGCATTTGCTGAATTCTCCCCATCTAGTTTTGAAAGACGGAGCCGCAGCTAGTAATCATTTCATAAATATTAATGGAGAATGTGTGAGTGGAAAGTTAAATTAAAATGCTAGCAAATGGCTAGCAGGCAGCAGAAAATGAGCAGGAGTCTCTAATCAGTGGAATTCATGGTTGTATAACTTTTATCCTCCCATTAGAGTACAAAACAGAAGTTGATTTCTCTCCCACTTAAAGTCAGTTCACGTTGAAGGGAAAATGCAAATAGCTCAATTACCAAAAGGCTCCAGAGGCAGCTCTTCTTCAGGGTATATCTACTTTCCTTGGTCTTGGTTGAGTGCAAATAGCTGGACACATAAACACCATGACTGACTGTGGTCTACTCATTGGGCATTTTGGCAAAAATTCACAAGATTTTGGGAAAAAGAGAACAAGCAATATTTTCCATGTATTCATCATCAGTTGATCCTTTTTAACTTCTGAAGCTTTTATGAATCTATATTTCAACCAGCATGCTGAAAATGTGATTGATTTAGAAATTTCATACTGGGTGAAAAGAAGAGTGTAGAGTTCTGATTAGCTGGGTCCATTGTTGTTGTAACATCGATTTCTTATGATTTTTTCAGTATTGGAATTAGACACCTTTACCCCACATTATATCCATCCATTCCTCTGTTTGTCCATCCATCTGTGCATTTGACGAACGTTCACTGAGTACCTACTACGGGGCAGGCCTTGTGCTAAGCGTTGGGAATGAATAGTTGACTAAGACATAGTCCCATGGTTTCCTCTCCCATAGAATTCAAGTCTCGTATGACAACCATGTCATAGCTTTGTTATGTGATTGAAGGAGTTACTAGATGTAAAGCACTGAGAACAGCTCTCGACACACACAGTAAGCACAGTGTGATGAAGGGTGCAGGGAAACAGTAAGTGATAAAGGTGGACAGATTGGAAGGAATCAGACCATATTGACCTTCATATACCATCCATATTTCTCTTACAAGAAAATAGGCGTAATAGAATAATGGAAAACAAGGATTTCGAAGGACCCAGCATTGACCCTTCACATAACCACCATGACAACAGAAGATAGCACACTGGATGCTTGTTAGCGGGTCAATATTTCTTTTCATTTTGAGTGAAATTAATCAGTGGACAAATTTTTATTAATAACAACAATGAAAATAATAGTGAAAATCTATTCTTTTTTAATGAATTGTATTTCACATTCATTTATTAATTCATTTTAGGAGATAGATTCATTTTTCCTAGTTTATAGATAGAGGAGAAAATTGAGGCTGAGAAAGATTTAGATATCTTGGTTAAAATTACACCACTATTAAGCAGTAAAGCTGGGACTGAAACCTAGGTCCATGTGAATGCCCCCTCCCCCCCCTTAGACTACCTTACAGTGTATTGTAATTCAGCAAAATATTAACACCGCATATTGGCCATCTTTCAATGTGTTTAGATAGTAATGTTATCTTGACCTTCTTCGTCTGAGCCAATTTCCTTCTCTGACCATGCATTTTGTACACACATTTTTCTCAGCATATATAGTATCTTTTTATTGTTTAATTGACTTATTTCTCTGTCTGCCTTCCTACAATATAAACGTGGTGGAGGCAGGGACGTTGCTGGTCAACAATGAACTGTTCATTTTGAGGAACGAATGTGTGTGTAGATAAACTACAGATCAAAGTCATGTTCTAGCACTCATCAAGCATCCTGCTTTTGGTACAACTAAGGACTTACATAGATGATTATATATATATATATAATTTTTTTTTTCATTTTTCCAAAGCTGGAAATGGGGAGGCAGTCAGACAGACTCCTGCATGCGCCCAACCGGGATCCACCCTGCATGCCCACCAGGGGGCGATGCTCTGCCCCTCTGGGGCCTCTCTCTGTTGCATCCAGAGCCGTTCTAGTGCCTGAGGCAGAGGCCACAGAGCCATCCCCAGCACCCAGGCCATCTTTGCTCCAATGGAGCCTTGGCTGCAGGAGGGGAAGAGAGAGACAGAGAGGAAGGAGAGGGGGAGGGGTGGAGAAGCAGATGTGTGCTTCTCCTGTGTGCCCTGGCCGGGAATCGAACCTGGGACTCCTGCACGCCAGGCCAACGCTCTACCGCTGAGCCAACCGGCCAGGGCCTAGATGATGATTATATTTTAATTGATGTAGTATTTACCTATTTAGGTTTCAAAAAAATATCCCCAAAGCTATCTGCTCTGAAAAGCCTCTAATGCATGATTATTACTGACCTCCTTTATGTTCCCACATCAGCATCTTAACTATTTTATCTGTCCCATTCTGTATGTATCCTGATTTCAGCTCCAGGGGTTGTCAACCTTTTTATACCTACTGCCCACTTTTGTATCTCTGTTAGTAGGAAAATTTTCTAACTGCCCACTGGTTCCACAGTAATGGTGATTTATAAAGTAGGGAAGTAACTTTACTTTATAAAATTTATAAAGCAGAGTTACAGCAAGTTAAAGCATATACTAATAGTTATTTACCAAGTACTTTACGTTGGATTTTCAGTAAGTTCGGCAGAATAAATCTTTATAAAACAACTTACTATAGTTAAATCTATCCTTTTATTTATACTTTGGTTGCTCTGCTACCACCCACCATGAAAGCTGGAAAGCCCACTAGTGGGCGGTAGGGACCAGATTGACTACTACTGCACACTAACCCTGACCTCAGACCGCAGAGCTGCGCGGAGGCTACGCCCTGTGCCTTCCCAGGGACCAGAGGCACTGCGTCCCATCTCAGCGGGGCCGACGCAGCCACCTTCGGGTGAAAGTCCTTGCTGGAGCGAGTCCAGAAGGCTGGCAAAGGGACCCACTAGCTCCCTTCTTTCCTGAGAGAGGGTCAAACTGGGCGGTATTGATGACATTTGGGAATCCACCTTCTGCCATATAAAGGGAAGCCCGGGCCCCCAGCAGCTCATGGGACTCCCCGATCAGGAGCTCCTGACAATAGTCTGTAAACTTGACGTTCCATTCTCTACCTTTTTTCAGGTGCCAATGTTCTTGGTAGTGCAGAAAATAAATTTTACGGTGGCAGTAGTCAAAATAAAGATGGTGCAATAGAGACTTATACCCTCAAGCCTCCTACATGGATATTCCTACAGTACAACTCGTTATTACACCCAGCCCTTGCTGGGTTGGTGTGTGGGCATCCGAATTGTGAAGCCTGCCTCCTTCTCTAAACCTGCCATGGGAAAAATAAGTAAATGATATCAACATTTACCTGTTATTTCTTTGTGTGTGTGTGAGTGTGTGTGTTTGACAGTAAGCGAAGACTTTCTTTGGAATATCATCATGACAACCTCTCAGGGTGAATTTTATTAACCCATTTTTTAAGTGAGAAAACTATGGTTTTAGTGAATTTGTGTACCACACCGATAGTAACGGTCAGAGATCGTGGGCAGGGCGGGGGGCAAGGGGCCAGTCTATCTGATTCTTCCTCCTGTGCTTGTGTCCACTCCATTCCAACTTGGAGAAGAGTCAGTGGGACTGGAATAGAAACATATTGCTGCAGATGACTCCCCCCCCCCCCCCCCCCCCCCCCCCCGCAGGCAGCCCAAGATGCTTGATTAGATTTTCTTCCCGTGATTTCCCCAACTGCCAACAGCTCGGTCTGTCCTTCCCATCCCCCAGCCCCGTGAGTCATCTTCATTAAATTCAAAGACTCCCAGAGCAGCTGTGTCACTGTACATGACATCTGAACAGTTCGCCTTGCGGGGACCGGACGCTGCCTTCCGGGACGGCTGCAGGCCCTTGCTGGGTGGGGACGGCTGGAGAGCGGCGCTTCGGAATGGCCCGCGCTGGATGGCCGCCCGCCAGGAGATGCTAGAATCAAAACTGCGTGCAGGGCTGACGAAGGAAACACGTGATTAAAGATGAGTCGTCTGAAAGCAGAGGTAATTATCTCAGCATTCACATGTCTAATTTAATTCTGCCCTGATGAGACTTCTCTTTCAGGAGGAGGAAACTGAAAGTGTGACTGAAAGTGTGACATGCAGGTTGGGAGGGAGAGGCTCTAACCAATGTGGTTATCAAGCGGAAGGATGCTCCCGACAGCTCCTAGGCAGGGCTGGGCTGTGCACACTTTGTCACGCACACTGGGAGGTACTGGACACCTCCATCTCACAGAGTCATTCTTTCCAGAGAGGAGCTTAAGGATGTCTGTGTTGGTTTTGGAGACCACGTGACACTTCTCTCAGCCCTTCAGGCTGGGTTTATTGTAGGAGGCACCTTGCTTCTTCCCTCTGTCCTTCGAAATGGTAATTGTCTGGTTACTTGCCTCACTAGTCAGCGTCCCTCAAGGACAGGGACAGTGATGTAAGTACCTTTACATTTTCTGCACTAAACCTAACCGCTTGGCACGGACCAGAAACCCAATCCACTGTTTGACAAAACAAGATGACCAAAGGGCTGATCAGTCTGAATAGCTCCTGTTTTCATTTATCAGTGGTCCTACGTTAACCTTTTATGCTCCAGGATGACTTAATCACTTCTTGGCCTGGGTGCAAAATGCTTCAGCAAAGTGGTAGGGCCCAAGCAGAGGGCGGAGTGGAAGTCAAGGAGGGTAAAATGTGAGCCAACGGAGAGTAATAAAATGCAAACTTGTTATTCTCCTGAATTGCAGAGAAGGTGCTGTTTCGGATCTCATTTCCCATGTGAAATTCTGGCTTGCTTTTCTAACCATCAAGTTAAAAAGGAACTTTTTACAAAAGAGGTATTTTTTCTTCCTGGGCTGGAAAATCAATTCTGATGTTCATCTTGCTCCCCGGGGTGTCCTCCCCCACCCTTAGCCACCTAGCAAAATGTTCTTTCTCTTTTGGAGCCTAGCTCGATGTCAGCTCTTCAAATAATAATCACCGTAGCTTGTGTCTGCGGGCCATTAACCCTGGGATGGGACGGTGCCGTGTGTCTTACAGAAGTTAGATCCTGGGCTGTTCACAAATCTCCATCAAATCAGGACGACGGATTACCACACATTTACGGATGACGGCGCGAAAGCCCACAGAGGTGGCATGACTGCTCAAGCTCAACACTAATTGGCGGTTCGCAAACTCGAATGCCGGAAGCTCGATGTCAGCTGGGCTTTAATGGAGAGGACGTGGTGGCCCCCTTGGAGGTCTTCTGTGACTCTCTCCAGAAGACAACCCTTCCCTTTCTCAAGACCCGGCACCTGCCCTGATAACCTCCGAAGTGACTGCCGCAGCTCTGAACTCCTCCCACAGCTCCAAGCTCAGAACATGCCATGACAACTTAAATTGAACTCCGGGTCCATCTTCTAGAAATGGTTTCTGTCACTCTGTGGCTCCATGAGCTCCCCAACCTTGGGCTGCTGCCCTTGTCTTTTCTTTTGCTCCACTTTGCCTCATCTCTGCTGACCCTGCATCTTCCTCACCCACCTAGTTTTCACTTTATTCCACAGGGCCCCTCACAGAGGAAGCAGTGGGACATCTTGGGTCCCCTCTAACCGAGCATCAAGAGTGGGACACATCTGCACTCAGCATTGTGTTAATTACAGTGTTGAGGGTTATTTATTTTTATTAATTCTTGAAATGTCATATTCTAATATATAGTATACTCATTCATTCTACCAAAACATTGATATTGAACGGTGATGTAGAACATTGATAAAGAACATTGATATAGGATATTGATATAGAACAGTGAGTTAGAGCTCACAACAGCGTTTAAGGTGTAATCCTCCCGCTCGACCCTAACTTTTCCAACAAATGATGCTTATCAATCCAAAAAGGTGTTGTGGGCAAGTCTTCTTTTCCTTAAATCACATTTTCTTCCTCTTCTACGTGATCTCACAACAGTTATGTTTGAGATAGTCAGAGGTCAGTGTTTCTGCATATCAGTCACATCTGTAAAACGTACCTCAGGACACCATACTTTGGAAAACTGAAGTAAGAGGGACATCATTTTAAGTTCTTTTGGGCTGTTTCCATTGCAGACAAATGTTACACATCCCCAAAATTAGTGTAAATGGTCCCCATGTTGAGAATTACATGGATAAAATGATGCTCTTCACCTTAGGTAAAAAGAGCCTATATATTACACAATGGCATATGCATATATTCATACAGATACAACTCAGATGTATCATGCAAGCTGACCTGTTTTTGTATGTTCTATTGCCATAGAAGACACTATAAAGAAACCATGTCATTATACTCATTGTGAAAACTGAGGGCCACTGGCCTCAGTGAGACCTCAGTGGTCTCACTTTGAGCCATGCTTAAACTTGCCAGGCTTCCGTATTTTTGTCAGACATATGGAGGTTAGGAATCATAATAACTATTTTATTGGACTGTTGTAAATACAACCTTGTGCCTCTAATGCATGGATGGTGTCTTCGTAACTACTAAGACATATCAGCTAGGATGAAAGCTCAGCGGAGGGGGCACTGAATTGGGAGAAAGAAGACCTCGTTCTCATCTCCGCTCACCAGCCAAGCAGCCTTGGGTGAGTCACTGAACCTCACGGGACCTTGGGAGCCCCCCACAACCTGAGCCCAGCCAGCAGGTCTGGTTTCACCTTGTGCTTCCCTCCCATCAGGTTGTCCAGCAACTCAAGCTGTTTATGGTGGATCAGTGTCCCCCGGTCCACTGTGCCCTCCCTCCCACCATGTTCATCCCCACGTATGTATGCGTGTTCCAACCTTTGCCTGGTTCATGCCTCTGGAAGGCATATCTCCAGAGAGCTGCGGACCCCCCCGGGTCTGGTGAGAAGCCCATCCCTGGCGTTCACGCCACATGCAGCCCAGCGCTGTCCCACTTCTCCCCCTGTCTGAAGATTTCAAGAGATGAGAGCAACACAGGAAGAAGATAGGCTCTTATTAAAGTGTCGGACGCCTGGCACATCCCGCACGCAGAGTCTGAGCTTCGCAAACGTTTGTCAAAACACTGCTGAAGGGTACAGCCAAAAACTTCTTGTCTATCTATCAAACGGAAAGGGGGGGATTCGGTGTTTGTGAGGGGGGTGGGCCCCAGTGACAGCAGCTTACAAAAATCAGCCATTGGGCTCTGAATTCTGCACAAGCCTGTCAACAGCTCTTTGAGAAGCACAGGCCTGGATTCTGAATGCCACCTTGATGTCCACAAAGGTCATAAGGGGACAGGAGGAGGGCAAGGAAGAGTCATGAAGTGTTCCCCATCTTTCTGAAAGCCCAGTTGAATTGCTACACTTCTCCATGAAGCATTTCTGCAAACTAAGTCAATTTTCATATTTTTCTCCCTTTCGGTGAGACTGTATTAGGTCACGGTGGTCACACTGGCTCTTTGTGTTGACCAGATAGTCTGGCGTTTTGTCTTTGATCATGATAGAATGACCATGCAAATGAGTTATTATTTTATACATGCACCTTTAAGGGCATACAAAATCATTTTAAAAATGACAAAGAGTGTGTGTATGGGGGGGAATAACTAATTCAGTTGGTAGTTAAAAATAGGGGGTCCCTGCAAAAGAAGTTGGCAGTCATCCTGTCCCTTTATAGCATTTCTGGAAGCTTGGTATCTTAGTTTCCCAGGCCTTCCACAACAAAGTGCCACACACCGAGTGGTCACACCACGGAACTTGATTGTCTCACGTTTGTGAAGGCTGGAAGTCAGACATCAAGGTGCAAGGAAGGTGGGTTCTTTCGGAGGGCCGTGCGGGAGAAACTATCTCAGGTGCCTCTCCTTGATTTGTTGATAGCTGTCTCCTCTCCACGTTTCTTCACATCAACAGCTCTCTATGAGTGTCTGTGCCCAAATTTCCCCATTCTGTAAAATCACCAGTCATTGGATTAGGACTCCACTCACGACCTCGTTTTAACTTGAATACCTCTAAGACCATGTTATCTCCAAACAGGGTCATGTTCTGGGGCCCCGAGGCTCAGGATCTCGACATGTGAATTTTGGGCGGAGCACAGTTCAACCGTAACACCTGGGGACGACCCAGCCCAGGGCCTGTGTCCACCTACGTGGTGTTGGGGATTGCATTGTTGACCCTCCCCCAGCTTCATTCCACATGAATTTAGAGAAAGGCGCATGGATAACATTTCCTGAATTCTAACTCCCTTTTTTTGTTGTTGCTGCTGCAAAGCTGTTAGTCTCTTTGGTTTCTCCTTTCATCAACCTGGCTGCTAACCAATGTCTAAAAAAAAGCGCAAGCTGCAAGCTTAGTTCCTGCCCTGGGTCGATGTGGGTTTATTGATATTCCAGCACTGTCTGTGCCGCGATTTATGCTCTGCAGTTTGAACCATGAGCCCGAGGGGAACAGAGATAGTGAACAAGGGGATTTTTCCATCACTTTATATGCAGTGAGTGAATCTCAATTTCCTGCCATGTTATTTCAGAGTCCTTAAATAGCCCTCTCTCTGCCTGGGCATCAGACACGACAAAAGCTTCTCATTCTGCAGGGTGAATGATGAGCCCTGTCAGATCTATAATCAGAGGGGCCTCTTAGAAATGCAAATGTACCATGGACGTGTGCATCCCCCTGATTTGGGGTGAGGGGAGGGTGCCAGTGCTGGGATCTGAAATGATGAGAAATCTCATTATTCCTGTGTCTCCAGGGCAGGACCCACACCATAGCCTGTACCCTCACCTCCCCTGCTGTGGGCACAAACCGAGAAACAGTGAAAGAACTGCGTGTGCTTATTTCGGATGCATATCTACGCTCCGAGCAGGACTTCCAAAGCCACACAAACCACAGCCAGCGTAATGAGATCTGTGGGCCGAGGTCTAGAATAAGGGAGAGCACACAGGGACGGAGCTGGAGGAGCACTGAATAAACTATTTCAGCCCGGCCAGGCAGTGGTGCAGTGGATAGAGTGTTGGACTGGGACATGGAGGACCCAGGTTTGAGACCCCAAGGTCGCTGACTTGAGTGTGGGCTCATTCAGCTTGAGTGCAGTCTCACCAGCTTGAGCATGGAGTTGCTGGCTTGAGTGTGGGATCACAGATATGACTTCATGGTTGCTGGTTTGAGCCCAAAGGTCGCTGGCTTGAGCAAGAGGACACTCGCTCTGCTGTAGCCCCTCCTCAAGGCACATATGAGAAAGCAATCAATGAACAACTAAGGTGCCACAATGAAGACTTGATGTTTCTCATCTCTCTCCCTTCCTGTCTTTCTGTCCCTATCTGTCCCTCTCTCTGTCTCTGTCACACACACACACACACACACACACACACACACACACACGAGAAATAATTTCCTATGACAGAAAAACAAAAGCTCACTACACATATTTTTAAAAAATATGCACTGGTTTCACAGTAAGACAAAAAACAGACCATTGTTTGTAATGAATGACTTTTTTCTCTTCCTGGAGAAGTAGATATAATCATAGGTGGTTTGTTCAAACAGAGAGAAAGTCAGAGGGAGAGGGACAGGATGAGGGAGTCCCAGGGAGGGGGAGAGAGGGGTAGAAGTTTCCACCCTCTGGTCTCTGGGCACACCACACACCAACGCATTTGCTTTACAAGCTCCGAAATGGTGTGATTTAGCGAGGGGAGCCCCTGAGAAAGGACACGGGAGTCCCTGAAGGCTTTTCTGCTCCAGGAGTTGCAGGCAGCTTATTTCCAGACCCTGAGGTTTGCACAACAATAATCATTAACAGCAATGACCACCGCAGAAGGGTGTGCAGTCCTTCAAGGTGGGGGTTGTGTTCCCCTCACATTTTCCTCTTCCTCCCAACAGGACCACAGAGTTTCTTAGGTTAGCTCTGTCCTGTGAATTCCTTGATATTGGAACATCTGTCTTCCTTCATTTCTGGTTTTGTCTGGCAGCTATCTGAGAAGGTGACAGAGAATTTGTATAACTTTCCAAATGACTACTTTTTCAATCCAATACCTTTAGGGTGCTCTTACATTTGTAGCCAAAATATAAAGACCATATAAAGATGAATATAAAGATTTCAGAGAACATCTCATACTCAACCCAGCTGGACTGTTTCAAGGACAAACCCTTCTCTTCTTGACTCTCTTCCCTCCACAATTGTTTATCGAGGCCCCACTGGGTATAAGCCTTGCGCCTTCCTAATGGTGGTCCATACACGAGTCTCAATCAGATCTGCAGCATTCCCCCTAAATCCAACAAATCTAATCAAGACATGCCCTTCAATAGAATTCTTCAGTGTCTCTTCTACCTAAAAATTAAAGCCAATGCTTCTTGACAGGGAAGTGTCCATAGGCCCTTGCCCCTGCAGCTGTTGATGGGCTTATGGGTGGGAGCAGAGGCAAAGCTGGAATGAGGCAAAGGCAAGTCATGGCAGCCCACACGTGTCTGGTTGAGAAACATGAACTTGGGGCCAGCAATCTCTAATTACCCCACGTGTTCTATGTTCTATGATTCGATCCGTATCATAGGCCTGGTGTGTCACCACACTTAGTACCGCTGCCATGGGTTGGAACATTACTAAATTTCTGCCTTTTTTAAGCATCAGTTCAGTTACTCTATCCCCAGTATTGTTCTGGGTGTTGGAAAACAACAAAGGGACATATGACATGGTTCTTCTAAGAATGTACAGTCACGGAGATCATGAGATCTGTCGCTGCTTTTACTGTTTATTTATTCAGAAAATGTTTACTGAAGGTGATAGCTGTGGGTTAGAATCATATGACCATAAGTCCTAAAAGCAGATGGCATGGAGTCTAATCCTGACTATATCACTTACTGTATGACCTTAGGCACGTCACTCAAGCCCTTGTTTTTTCCATGTATGAAATGGGAACAGTATTGATCCCCAGTGTCGTGGTGAGAACTGAAACAGGCAGTGCCTCTCAGGTGCACAGGACTATGTCCCACCCATGGTGAGCACTCGGAAACGTTCTATCACATCATTCCACTGGGGTGTGGGGTGTCGGAATGTGACCGTGGGATACGGAGACGTGCTTCCCACTGTCAAAGGATAGCAACAACAACAACAAATGAGCAAGTGCCTACACAAAATAATAACTGTTGAAATTTACATGGCAAGAGAATGAAGCTCAACGCTGGGAGAGCGAACAATGGAGTGGACTCAACACTGGAATAAGTGTCCAGGGGAGGTCATTCTGGAAGGATGACATTTAAATTGCCATTTGACATGTGAGAAGAGCCTTCCATTGGAAGTGCCAGGGACAGTGATTCCAGCTGAGAGACCAGCGAGCATCAGGCCTTTATAGAAGGACAGAGGTTGGCCTGTTGTAGCCAGAAATGGAGGGCCGAGTATGCCTGGAGCTAAGGGAGCAGAGCTGTGGGGTGTCAGCAGGCGAAGCTGAGAGGACGCGTGACAGCATGCTGGTCCCTCAGGTCCTGCTCCAAAGTTAGGTTGTTGTTGCAAGTGGAAGGGGCCAGGCACCAAGGTGCCGTGATGTGGTTTTCATGGCTTTGCTTACTGGGTGAAGTTGGTTGAGCTAAGGTGCCAAGGCCTTTTAAATCAGCCAGTGGGTGTGCGGGTTTCAATAAGGCAGAAAATTGGGATGCTCTTGTTGGAAATGAAAAGGTTCTCATTTGTAGAAATATGATAGGGAAAGAGAAACCTTCTCCCAGAGGCACCTGACAAGGCCGTCCTGTGTCTGAAGGGCAGACTGCACCATGGTTGCTTGCCTGGGCAGCGTGTAAATTGATTCTGAGCGCGTGCATGGAAGACAGTTTGCTCCCATCCTGAAGACTCAATAAATTAGACACACAGAGTTAAGTGCACTTGAACAGCCCACTCCTTTGCTGCAGGGGGCCAGCTCGGGGTAGATTGTTGCCATGACATCCATGTCATGTAAGCAGTGTGATGGTGGAAGGAAGGATCAGAGAGATGCCATGTTGGCATAGAGAAAGGATGGTTCTGCTCTCTGGGGACCACAGGAAAGGTACGCCCTCGCTCCTCCATCGGTCTTGGCCAAATGGCTTAGCACTCTATTCCATTTCCTCAGAGTCCAGTGTCCTCCTAGGGTGCGAAGGTGCTAATGATCGCCCCTGTGCAGCATTAGCAAGGAAGATGGGCTCTGGGAGCACCATGTGTTCTTCCCAGTGAAACGGAACATTCTAGTTATGAATTGTGGTACTGAGGGCAGGTCTTAACTTAAAGACCTCCAACATCTATTTTTGAGAATTTCTGACCTACAATGAACAGTCATGAAATGAGAGGATTGTGAGATGTTTTAAGAACCACAGATAATTGCTTTTACATCTGTGTAATGTAATTTATCAGCATGTATTTATTAATCCCACTTATCATTTGTCCATCCATGAATCCGGCCAACACCAGTAGAGCACTTGTATGTCAGGCATTGTGCTAGGTTCTGGGGATTCCACGTGAGTCAGACACTATTCCTGTCCTTATGGGCCTCACAGTTCTAGGAAGAATCAGATGGGTAAATATGGCCCATTGAAGAAGAAGCTGGTGGTGTTCTGTATGATCCTAAAAGGTACAACTAAGACCAATGGGCAAAGCTACCAGCAGATAGATTTCAGCTCCATATTAAGAACAACTTTCCAACAGTTGAGATGGGCAAGGGCTGAAAGAGTTTCCTGTCCCCATTTGGCACTCATGCCCCAAGATGACATGCACAAGGCAGATGTCAATGCATGGTATAACTGGGACCTTGTGGAGGACACCTAGGAAGAGTCACACAGCAGCGTATTAAAGGACTAGTGGGCTTAACCTTGGAGTCCTAAGATTCTTGACCAGCTGCCACACTAGAGAACATTCACTTTCAAATCCATCCACTCCTAGACCAAGCCTTGGTTTAGGTAAGAAAAAGCTTCCTTGGATTTCAGAAGACAGGGTTGGGTGACCCTTAAAGGACAGATGGGCAGGGATCTACAGCCCTGCTGAGGAGTTTGTTGGAAACCTTTATTCCAGGAAGACCTTCACCCATGGTTCAGGTGCACCCACAGGTACATGGGATTCTTTGAGGATCTAATGAAACATAAGTCCAGCTAGAAGCCACCAGACTCATAAACATCACTCACAGGTCTATGCATGTATATACGGGAATATAATGAGCACAGATCACAGATATGCCTAATAGAAGTCTGTGCATAAAACCATCAGTAGCTCTGCTAAACTTTCACTATAAGGCCTGGGGCCTGTTATTAACCAGAAAGTTTCTTGTAATCAGATTCTATTTCTCTACACCTCCCACACCACTCATTCCTCCTGCTCTCATTGCACACTCTGAGCTCTCCTAGAAAGAAGTGCTGCCTCGTGTTCAACCTCCTTTCTTTTCCTAAGCAGGGAGCTCTTCCAGGCCAGGATGCAG
The DNA here is from genome assembly GCF_036850765.1 of Saccopteryx bilineata. NCBI lineage: Eukaryota > Metazoa > Chordata > Mammalia > Chiroptera > Emballonuridae > Saccopteryx > Saccopteryx bilineata. The sequence goes on from NC_089495.1 coordinate 140,601,513, forward strand.
GTTCCTGCCCATGGGCAGTGCCTAGATCAGAGACTAACAGAATAGGTGTCAAAACTGATGTCTGACTGCAATTTAGGAAGGCACCACGGCAGGTCTCCCGGTGTCGTTTAGTCACGGGTAGGGTTGCAACTGTAAATGTATTTCTCTGAGGTGGACATTTTTGTTCTTTCATCACCAATGCTCACACTGTCCCTTAAAATCATAGATGACCTAGATTTCTTCTTAATGTACTTAAGGCTATTTGGTAGAGCTTAGCCTTTTCTCTAATGGGGACAATAATGGCTTCCATTTATAGCAGCGTGATGCTGAGGTCCCTGATCACCTATACCACATCATAAAGACTATGTCACTCACAAGCTCATTGGCAAAAGGGTCCTGAGGATCCAGAACCTAGGGACAGAGCCAGTGGAGGTTGGATTTCAAGAAGACCCCACCTTGGCATAGACGGGACAACAATATTGCGTTTTTTCTTTTGGCTGAAATTAAGAGCTAAGACCACATCTTAACTGATATGGGGGTCATGCACTGGGACACATTAAGATTTTGTTCCCCAAAGAATGTCAAGAGAAGATAGTGCTAGACAAAATTCTGTGTGAATGGATGCTTCCGAAGGGCTTCAGAGACCGTCACATATTGACAAGCTCCAAGCAGAACTTGGTGTAGGTGGCTCGGGGGCACTGCCCTGCTTTGCGATCTGTGACGTGGGTATGACAGCACCTTGTGCAGAGGTGGTGGCAAGGCCTCCACGAGGTGGCCCAGTGGCCAGCATGGGCTGAGGGTTCCGGCAGGGCTCGGCAGGTGGCTTCCTTGTCCTCTGCGCCTTCCACTCCACCAAACAGGTCTGAGAGACAGTGGATCGAAACTTCGGGTTTGGAAGAGATTATTATGTATTGAAGGTTAAATGAGGATTCTTCATAATAACTTAAGCTTTCTCTCTCTCTCAACACATAAGAAGTCATTACAGCATCAAAACTGCTCACTTTAGTGTGTGTGCTCCACAGTTTAAGGGGTGTTTTCCTAGTTCTCCACTAATTTACCCTTTATGGCAACTCTGTGCAAGAGCAGATGGGGAGGCGTGGGGAGAGGCTCTCGAGAAAGACGTGACTTTCCCGAAGTAACAGGGGGAGGTGGTACCAGCCGTGGGAAGGCCTGTGGCAGGAGTCAGTTTTGGAATCATGAAGTCTCTTCCAGCTGCTTGGTGCTTACCTGACTCTTTCTGGAAGCCCCCAGGTCCTCTCCCAGGTCCTCTTCTCATCTGTAGAACTGCTGCCTCATGAGGGTTAGGAAGTGTTCATTCGCTCCCAGCCCCGACTACTGGCGGAGAAATGGAAGCCGGCGTTTAGCTGGCTCCTGAGGGTGAAGCAGACAGGAGGTAGGACGAGGCAGCATCAGTCCCTGGCGGCTGTATTTCCTGTGGGCTTTCTTGAGCCCCTGGAAGTCTCAGACAGTCTGTTTTTTTATATGTGAGCTCTGCCCAGGAAATGGTTGTGTCCCCATTTTACAGAAAAGGAGGAAGTATGACATAAGCATTACACAGCGAGTGTATCACAGCTGTGATCTGAGCCAGGTGGAGGGCTTTCAATAATTGCTCCTGGGTAAAAATGGAATTTAGAATTTGGAAAGGTTTTGGCAGTCACTTATCCATTCTTTTGATATCAACAGGGTGACTGAGTCCTGGGAAATGGACTCATGCAAAGTCACATGGTGTGTCAGCACAGGGCAGGGTGTTGTAGAATCTAGGTGTTGTGACCTTTTCCTGCTGGTCTCACCCGAGCTGTGGGTCTCTTCCCCACTGTGACACTTGCTGTCATATGCTTTCCTTCTGGGTTATTGTTGAAGTTCTATCCAGAGCCCCTCAAAATCACACTTATTAGATATGTAAGCAGCATGTTTCTTGAATACAGTGGTTCCTCTTATCCAAGGGCATATGTCCCATAACCTCCAGTGGATGCCTGAAACCACAGAGAGCACCAGACCTTACATGTACTGTTTTTTCCTGTGCATACATTGCTATGATGAAGTTTGAACTACTATTGGGATTTGGGACTATTAAGTAAAGTAAGGGTTACTTGAACACAAGTACTGTGATATCAGGAGAAGTCGACCTGATACCCGAGATGGCTACTAAGTGACTACCGTTTGGGGATCTGATTGTGGAGGTGCTAGGGAAAGGGATGATTCACGTCCCAGGTGGGATGGAGGGGGACAGAGCAAGAGTTTGTCATACCACTCAAAGCAGCATGAGATTTAAAACTTAGGAATCATTCATTTCTGAAAGTTTTCATTTAACGTTTTGGACTGCAGTTGACCATGGGCAGCTGCAAACATGGACAAGGAAACGGTAGATAAGGGGAAAGAACTATGTGTCTGTCCTTTAAGAACAGCAATGAGTGATTTGTTATTAAGGAGTATATCTCAAAGGTGCCTTGGGTTACATCTGGGGCAGGAAAAGCAAAGCCTCTGCTAATACTGAGTGTTTCACAAAAGTATTTATCTGTCTGCAGTTTTAATAGATGCCATAAGTAAAAATATCAGAAAAACTCTGTCCTCCAAATCATTTCATGGGTACATTGTTAGCTAGTGGGTGGAGGCTGAGGTCCCAGCCGGCCTCCCTCATCGGGGGATGGTGCATGTGAATTTTCTGAGGGGCACAGAGACACAGATGAACAAGAAGTGAGGTTTCTCTTCAGACGGAGGCCCAGGAGGGTGTGCTTAGTGACTTGATTTGCCACTTAGATTTGCTTTGTTCGAACAAAAAAGCAAAGGGGAATGTGAATCTAAATCAAGCCTGGGGTCACTGAAGATGAGGGACCTACCAAAGTAAGTCATTTATGTTTACACTAATATTTGCAAAATATGTTTTTTGAATAACATGATAGCTTTGGTTTGTTGACCTTTAAGAACCTTAGAGATCAACTCACAGAGGGATGAGGAGGAGTTGGTAGCCATTTCCACGGATGACACAAGGAGGTTTAAACCTAAAGCAATACTTCTTAAAATCTTACAGTCACCTAGAAGTCATTTTAGAAAACAAATATTTGACTATAATTGATCTGGGGTGGGACCTAGTCATTTTTTCCCTCTGAATTCTCTAGTTGTTTATAACATGTGTCTAACCCTGAGAACTATGCTCTGCACACACATAAGAATACATCAGATGCCAGGCAAAAAGGTACCTTGAAGGAGATGAAGCTCCTAAGAAGAAAAAAAATAGTACCTTCTTCCCCTTTGGCTATCATTAAGAAATTCCAAACTGAATAAAACCCGAGTGGTTGGTATTCAAGGCCCTCCACAACTGGTTATTACCTGCACTGTTAGCCTCGCCTCTCACCTGTCACCCCTACATCTGGGATTCAATTTCAAAGGACTATCAAACCCACCCCAAAGAAAATCTGCATTTTCTCACATCAACACTGTGCCCCTTACCTGAGACTTCTGCTGGCCCAGCTTTGTGTAGTAAGCTCTTATTCATACTTTGAAGCCTATGCCAACAAACCCCTGCTCCCAAAAGCCTTCTCAACAACTTCAGGACAGAGGCTGACCCCTCTCTGAGTGTTCCCAGTAACTGATGTAGGTTTCTGACAGAACACTTTGTTGACATTGAGTCTATGTCCCCCCATGTAGACTGTGTACTCTTTGATTCTATATTCTCTGTCACACCTGTTCTGTGCCTATCGCTGGGTAGATGCTTAATATTGCAGAGCAAATGAATGAATGCCAAGAACATAGCTCTACTTTACAACCAGAAACTGAGATGGAAGTAAATTTTTTTCTAACATGTTTTCCACATTCTGATCATGTAGGTTATGAACCACTCAGTCTCAGATATTCTGGCCGGGAGGTCTTTTGTCTTCTTTCACAGGTGGAGAAATTGACCTTGAGAGGAGACATCAGTTTCCAAAGACAGCTCGATGATATTAGAAATAGGATGACAGAAGTGTTACCAGTTCTCAGTCCGGCTTCCCGTCGTGATGTGAAGTGCCCTTGCGCTGTGGAACGCCTGACCATCACCAGTCCACAGAGCATGGTGAGCACTGTCCAAGGCGTGAGACCACATCCAGTAATCCGAAGTGCCAATGAACCCAGGACATGTCTCTCTGCTCCCAGGGCTTCAACTTAAAGCCACACGCCCACTCCTCTTGAACTCACACATCTAGTCTGTTTGTTGCTCACACAGTTGACTGCCCACTGGACACCTGCACTTATATTTTCCACAGGATCTTCAAATACCAAAATGGAGCTCAGTGTCTTCTACTTAAATACTAAAATTCTTCTCCTTCCCTATCAGGAAATGGGACAGAAATCAGGGGTCACTCAAACCCCCTTCCTCTCCTCACCAGCCGGTGTAAGTGCTTCCCGGCCCGGATCAATGCCTCCACATGGAGCTGCTTGTTATTTCTCCAAAAAAAAAAAAAAAAAAAAAAAGAAACATCAGACTTTCTAAAAGTTAAAAGATGGTGCCTCTTTCCTGGATTTACGGATGATTTAAAAATGGTAATTACCTCTTCCATCTTCAGTTATGATTCCATTTTGGAATTCTCTTTCTCTGATTAAAAAAAAAAATTCACCAACCCCGAGTGCTATTTGAGTCTGAGTCACTGGTGCAGTGGAATCAGCAAAGATGCACAGAGAAACGTGAAACGCAGGCACCTGGCTCCCCAGTCTCGCCTCGCCCCCCCCCCCCCCCATGTGGAGCATCTCCGCAGGGTCCAGCTGGGCAGCTCTTATGCTGCGGTTTCTGGGTCACCAGCGCCAACCATGAGTGTTGCGTTCTGGGATAATCTCTCCCCAAGTTTCTCTTTCTTAATGCTAAGGAGAGCCCCTGGCATAGATATGCATTCTATAAATATTATCTCATTATTCTTTTTTCTCTTCCTTGCATGTGTTCTTTAGGGATTTTAAAGTATGCATAAATGCTGCTCATGATATGACTAATCCCCTAAGGTGATGACCGACGACCAATTTTCACTCTAGTGAACACGCAGATATGTCACTTCACCTTCGTCAAGTGCATGAGTCATCGCGGACTCATAAAATTTAGAGTTGGAAAGGCCACTGGGATCACCAGGCATGGCCCCTATTTTCATATAGAGGAACTGAGGTCACACCACTCGTCAGCATCAGTTACAAGGAGCACCAAGGTTTAGGGAATACACGACACACGCCAAGTCTGAAGAAGTTGCTTTGGAAGCATCCAAATGTGCCCTGAATCACCAGCCGGGCAGCAGGGCTGAGAGGGAGAGAGCGGTCTTGTCAGCCAGCAAGGAAGGAGGAGGTGTCCGCTCTGAATCAGATGAACGTGCAGCAGGTGTAGCCAAAACCCAGAGCTTAGGGCGGAAAACGTTGGGAAGAAACTACACTTGAATGTTTTGATGCTCTGTTGGTATTCATTTCACTTCAACAGCTTTTTGTTTTTCTTTTTTTTGGTTTCCAAAAGCTATCAGGCACCATGCAAGGCACAGAACCAGCCCTGCAGAGTTGCAGTCTCGAGGGGCCCCCGATTCCCAAGCAGCCATCGTGCAGGGTGGTCCGCCGTACAAAGGGGTTCGTCATGAAGCGCGGTGGGGACAGGAGGGAGCACTTCCGCAGGAGAGGTGGCACTCAGTCTGGGTGTGGAGGGGTGAGCAGGGTTTAGCAGACGCTCGGGGAGGGAGGGGAAGCCCAGGACAAGGAGAGGCGTGTGTCTGTCCCCGAAGCACGGACAGTAGGGGTGCAATGAGGTTGGCAGGTGCTGGCGGTGCGGCTGGGACCAGATGGCGAGGAAAAGCCAATGTCCTGTGAAGAGTGTGCACGTTGTTACAGACCAGCGAGGAGGCCACAGCGTTTCCCATCTCCACGCATGCACAGGCCTCCCAAGCACCCCTTCTCACCCAGTAGGAAAGGCAGCTTTAAAAATGCAAATTGCATCCCCTCTCCAAATCACCTCGGTTAAAATACGTGAGTGGCTCCTCACTAAATAATTTCAAACACCCACCTGTGGCCCTCAGGGTCTTGCCTGGTCTGGACCTTGCTGACTGCTCCAGGCTCACGGCACCCACCTCAGCCCTCCCTCCTCCAATGTCGGATGCATACCCACTCCCCCCATCCTAGAATTCGACAGCTCTTCCCACCTCGGGGCAGACACCCTGCCCTTCGCTCCGCCACCCACGCTTTCCTCAGACCTCAGCACAAGTGTGATCGCGGGGAGATTCTTCCTGACTCCACCCCTCCCCTGCCCCCTACCCCTCTATTTCTTAATTTGCAGTCCCGTTTCTTCTCCTTGATACTGTAGATCCCATTTTGCACTAGCTTGTTCTTTCAGTTTATTTCTGATTTCCAGCACAATCTTTGCCACATAGTTGTTTCTCAATAAATATTTGTGGACTGAGTGATTTTCCCACACACCCTCCTAATGACTAAGTTTTGGTAACCCTGGTTTATGGTGTACACCCTGCTCTTGGAATTAGGCACGTCACCAGGACCAAGTCAAGACTGTTTACTGTCCGATGTTCCACTAATCAGAATCTCTTTCTCAAGAATTTAAGTTAAAAACAGATTGACACTCTGGTCTGGTGATCATGAATGCTGGATCTCGAATGCACGATATTCTTGAGATGGAGTCATGCAGAATATTTCAAGCAGAAGTTGAGAGAGGAATGAGGGAAAAGGAGAAGAAGGCAGTCAAGAGAGTGATTATCCATATTCTGAAATCAGAGAGCATGTCATCCAATAATGGCTCTTTCTGCTCCTTGTTCACAAAAGGCCTGCGGTCCTTCTGTTCTTGTGTCCCACTGCCTATTTGAAAAAGATTCCTCTTCAGTCCAACCATCTGGAGTGGGCTATGTTTTTTTAAAACAAAAGATGTTGAAAGAAACATTTAGGGACCATTCTGGCCACAGTGTGGAGGGCAGGCTGGAGGAGAGACTGCAGGCAGGAAGTGGGTAAGATGGCTTTTGCAATGGGCCAGGTGAGAGATGACAAGTTCTGAGCTGAGAAAAGTAAAGTTGTTCGGAAGGGATAGATTCACCAGACACTCCAAAGGGGACTTGACGTGGTTCTGATAATCCTCTAAGGTGAAGGGTGAAGAGAAGGGAGTCAGGATGATGCCCAGGTTTCTTGCTTGAGTCACCATGATGATCTTTTACAAACTGAACTCTTGAATGTGGGAGGAATGGACACTGATATGAAGAGAATTGACCCGCTCTTTCCACGACTCCCCTGTACAAACCATGTCCTTTCAAATCCCTCTCTGCCTCTAGGAGTCCAGCAAAGCCTGTCTCAAAAGCTAAGGCTCTTCTCTGTTTGTTCTCTTCAGTCCTGATCATTCTCAGCCATTTTGACTTATTGACATCCTCCATGTCTCTCAAGGTTTAAGTTCCATCTTCTCTACCTGTGAGAATTTCCCTCGTGCCATGTGCTCTGATATGGTGTCCCCAGGGCTCCTGTGGCCTTTAGAAACAGAGATCATGGGCAGGCATAGAAACATTCTATGCACCACTGATGGTGCAGAAAACTCCAGGACTTGACCCATCATCCATGCAGGTGTGTGGTCCAGCCGAGACCAACTCTTTCTTGAGAAAAGTCCTGGGTTGTCCTTTGGATATACCCTTAGCTCAATTTTTCACAAAAATGAATGATTCTCTAGTCTCCCAAAAGTCTTGGATAGGGTCATGAACTTTCATAAGTGGATGATAACCCTACTGCTAGCTTGCTTGTGTGCTTTCCCGATCCATGACACAGAACAATGTCACGCCAGGCCAGTGAACGAAACCCCTGTTCTCCACTGCCTTAGCGAAAACCCGGCCAAGGGCAGTGCTATTCATGAGGGCCCGTTTGAAGGACAGGCTGTGTATCACTTCCTGGAGTGTGCTAATTCTTATTCCTGCATCAAGCTGTGCACTTGGACCATATGTTCTTAGTCCCAGCAGAATCTTCATGCATTTTAATGTTATTTCCTTGGCTTATATCCAGGGATATTATATATAATGCCTTCATGAAAACTATTACTGTAGGGGTGTCTTTGAAGTACTATGCATTAGGTCAATCAGTTCCTCCTCTAGGAAGCACAGAGCAAGAAACTCTTTCTGGAGGTAAGGACCAGGAAGGGCTTGGCTTCCTTTGAGGAGCTGGGGCAGTTATTCCTTTGTTGTCACAACACCGTGTCTTCCTTTATGGGCTCAGAGCCGTGTGCAGGTGAGTCGAAGTGGCCAGGACACTCTCTGTGGCTTGCAGAGGAGGTGGTATGGGAATGGGTACAGGTAATGGAGCAGAGGCTCTGGGGACCGGGGAGGAGGACTGTGCAAAGCCAACAGCGTGGGGAACTGCCATTCTCCTGGATGCCATCTAAGCGCCCCCACCTAAACCACTTTTTATTTTGATTCTATTTATGACCATGGCGTGTCACCCTCCTATGCCAGGCTCAGTTTATTGTCAAGTGTGGGCACTGCAGTCAAGACTGCTTAATCAGAGGCCGTTTCTAACCCCACATGGATGACTGCTTCCTTCTCAGTTCTTCTCCTACTGCCCTTTACTCTTGCCCACGTCTCATCTTTTCTAGAAGAACCAACCACATGCCCCTCTCATCCGTGCTGGTGGCCTTCCGGCTAGCGGGATAGCTGAGAAGTTCTCAAACTTGTGACAGTTAGAATGACCTGGGAAGCCTTTCAAGATGATGTACCCTTTACCAAATGAATCATTCTCTGGGGTGAGACTTGGGCGGGCCCACTGATATTTTTAAAAACTTTCCAGGTGATTAAAATGGGCAGCCCAAATTGAGAACTAGGGCCCCTCAAACTTTACAGTCAGTGTGAAACTCTGAGGATCTTCCAGATGCAGATGCAGGTCCTGGAGATGCGGGGTGAGGTCTGAGAGTCCACATTTCTAAACAGCTAGCAGGCGATCTGATCCTATTGGTTTCTGAATCACCAGCCAAACTGCCATGGGAAGATACCCACCGGAGGAGTAATGTAGAGGAGGAAGTGCCTATGACCGACCTCAGCTTGAGCCCAGGTGAGGGGGCTTCTAGGGCGCTGACATGGACAGAGTCCTTACCTAGGGTCTGCTTTGCTGAGCTGCTGACGAATTCGAGTCTAGTCTGAGGCCCCGAGTTCGAGGGACTGTGTTGCTCAAGTGCACATTGTCCTCCTGCCTGCCTCCTGCATTGCTCCCTTTCTCAGACATTGGGTCTGTGGTTAGGTGTCTCTGTAACTATGTACACACATGAGTTTTCCCACTAAACAGACTAGGAGCAGCTCGAAGGCATCGTAACCTTTCTCTCTTCAGCACCTGAACCCCAACAAGTGTCTGGGGGTAAGTGGACGCACAGAGGACTCATTTCCTGGAGGGGAACTGTCTAGAAGACTAATACAGTGTGATGTGCTACAGCGATTTGGTTTCAAAAGCTGTTCCGCAAAGGAAAATTGACAGGCACACACGGAAGTGACAGGAAATTCTCATGGTTTTCCGAAGCCCGCCCACGCCATCCAGCCCCTGGGCCTCTGCTCCTGCGGGGATGTCCTGCTCGGCCCTCCCCTAGGGTGACAGCTTCTCATCTTCCAAGGCTCAACTCAGAAAATCTTTTCTTATCTTAAGCTTTCTTAAGTGCCCCGGCTTCAGTGCCCTTACCACCCCCGACTGCCTCTGCTGTGGCTTCTGCTGTCTTCCCAGCTGAGCCTCACTTCTCTGTGGGTCAGGGCCACTCAGCATGCTGCCCGGCAGGGACAGGAATTCAGGAAGTGCAAGCTAAGTGAAATAAAAATGAGTGCTTCAGCGCAAACTTCCCTTCTGGGCGTTTTCTGGTTTTCATCTGTAAAAATTAATCAAGGCAGCATGAACAGATCATTGTTGGATACCACTGTGATAACCAGGGTGCTGAAGCCTGCCTGCTCTGCAGTTGGAAGCTGTGGACAGAAACAATGCACCGTAGTGGTGTTTTCTGTCCACTGTCAGCGTCCAACGTAAGCCCAGAAGGTGGCAGGTTGTTTCACACGTGGCTGGAAGGCTGTCTGAGAGTCTCGGCCTAGAAAGCTAGAGTTTAGCAATCTCCTCTGCCCCCCAAGCAGGTGCCCTCAGGAACTTTATAGACCAGGGGTCAGGAAACTTTTTGGCTGAGAGAGCCATGAATGCCACATATTTTAAAATGTAATTCCATGAGAGCCTTACAATGACCCGTGTACATTATGCATTATCCAATAAAAATTGGGTGTTGTCCTGGAGGACAGCTGTGATTGGCTCCAGCCACCCGCAACCATGAACATGAGCAGTAGGAAATGAATGGATTGTAATACATGAGAATGTTTTATATTTTTAACATTATTATTATTTTTTTTATTAAAGATTTGTCTGTGAGCCAGATGCAGCCATCAAAAGAGCCACATCTGGCTCGCGAGCCATAGGTTCCCGACCCCTTTATAGACTGTTTGCTGAAGGGAGGTGGTGGTCCCGTTGCTGGGCTGGAAGTGACCTTTCAGCTCTTGTTAGGTGCAATTCATTTCTGCTGAACTTAGAGCTCATGATCAGCACTCTTATAGAAAAATGACATTTGCTATTATGTGATTCAAACCATATTTGTTAACTATTGTATTTTTAGCTGATACATGGCATCCATTTTTAGAACATTAAGGAAAATCATGTCATGTCTTGGTAACGAAACTGAGAGTAGTCACATATAAGTTTCCTTTCCTTCCCTCCCTCCCTCCCTCCTTTCTTTCTTCCCTCCCTTCCTCCTTCCTTCCCTTCCTTTCTTTATATTTTTGCAAATTATGAGTTAGAATGAAAAGATTTTATTTTAAAATGGTGATGACTTATTCAAGCAGACAGAGTTGCTTTATAAAACACTTTCAAGTGAGTGTAAGAATTATGATGGTTGGGGGCGCACTTCCGGCATGGCTGAGTGACCTTATGTCAAGGACAGAGGCTATGTTTTAAAACAGGTGACATAGCCAACTGTATATTCCAAATAAGATGACTAGTAGTTTGAGCTATGAGAGAAAATTAAAGGCTTAACTGTAGTACGGAGGTTTGATGTACTTTTCTGATATCATAACTTATTTCCTACTGTAAGTGGGATCATTAGCGATGAAAGAAAAGTCACACTCTACTTGAATTTGCGTGAAGCAGACTGGGTGTTTTCCCTTTTCACGACCTAAAACAAACAAACAAACAAACAAAAACAGCGAACTCCGTGGATCGCTAGAAATCCCCATGATGAGCTGGGAGACAGAGCAGGAGGGGACCTGCTGGGTGACGGTCTCGTGTCCTGCTCCTCTGGCCCTGCCCCTCAGACACGCTTCCCTCCTAAGCTGTTACCCTTCCACTTCCTCCTTTCTCCTTCTATGTTAAGAAACATTTCTCACTTTGCCTTTCTCATCTCCCTTGTCCCTGAGGGACTGGCAGGCCTTGTGAATGCAATGAACAACATTGCTTTCTTTCTTCCTAGAAATGGGCATTTCCAGGTCACCGGAATGGCTGTGCATCTTGAGTGTGCCCTGGGCGCTTCACTGGAGGGTCAGCCCATACTTGGCAGGGTCGCTGGCCAGAGGTGCTTCTGGCCTTGACTCCAACGTCTTGGTGTCGCATTTTGGGGTCTTTCTCCTCGAAGCAGCCCCCGCTGGGCTAGCACAGAGCCCCAAAGCGTGGAGGCTGGCTGCTTGTCACTTCTGTTATTGTCTTCTGCTCCCGTTGTGGCCTGTCCCTCAGCCCGTACCCATCTCAGAGGTCAGCACACTGGCTGGTGCTTCATAGGGCACCAGTCCCACAAATAAAGTCTCTTTTAGGGAGGGAGCCCTGTTTAGGGACTTAGTCTGGAATGTGCTAAAAAACAAACAAAATTATTTTTAAAGGGTCTGTCACTCTTTCATATTTAGGATAGTGGACCACGCAGTTAGGATGAGAACCTGCTCCAGGGATGGAGGTGAGGAGGCAGTGGACCAGCATGGTAAGGTAACAAGAACTAGCAGGAATTCGGAGTCTTCTCGGTGCATAGAAAGAGTGGAGAGAATAAGTGTGTGTGTGTGTGTGTGTGTGTGTGTGTGTGTGTGTGTGTGATGAGGGAAAGATACTAAGGAAACAGCATACTAAAAGAGGAGTAAGGAGAGGCAGCCCCGTCAATTTAAGATAAAAACCTATCCAGTCCTTTAGCAAAGGTGACAGAAGACCACACCCCGAGATCTAATCTGAATGTAAACCACTCTGCCCTGGGTTCACTCTGCACATTCATTCAGTGAATGTCTCAGTCATCCCCAGGATCGCTATGGCTTCGGGCTGCACTGAAAAGGCAGAGGAGAGAAGACTCGGAGCTATCCTCCCGATACCTATCCCTCCCTCAGTTCTCTGGGTCATCAGCTTCTCCACTGATGTCACTCCTTGCTGAGGTCACCTGCCAACTCCCAGGTCACTCCTCTGGCATGGTTTCAGCTCTGGACCCACAGTTCCTACATGAAACACCTCCAGAGTAGAGGATTTCAATATCCACTGAGATGACCCTCCTCACACCTGGGCTCCTTACTCTTCGGCTTTCTCTCTTCTTTTTCTCCCTTTCCCCCACTAGCCTCAGCCTCTCACTCCCTCAATCATATGCAGGATCTTGTCACCACAGCCACTAAGAGCTTCACGTTAGGACCCTCAGTAGAGGCAAGTCCTGCGCCCTACCTGGTCATGCCTTTGCCTTTCTCATGCCTGAAGCTTCCAGGCAAAGCTTAGACTGGGCAGACTTCCCCGGGAAGGATGCTTCCAGAGCCGGGATGGCACGCTCAGCCTCAGGGTACTGGCTGACTGTGCAGCTTTTGTCCCAATAGTACGTACAAAACGGAGCTTCTGATCACTGAGATGGGTCCTAGGTGACCAGCAGGCAGGGAGCGGCCGCATCATGTCTGCTGGACAAAGGGATGTTTCACATTGTGGGCAGGACAGAGTGGGATGACAAGTGACAGTCACACCACCCTCAATGACACACAGTGTTAAACTTATGAATTGTTTTTTTCACCTGGAATTTTCTATTTAATGTTTTTGGACTATGGTTGACTGCGGGCCACTGGAAATGTGGGAAGTTGAACCTGTATAAGGGGACAGTGTAATTCATGAGGATGCACAAGCTCTTGGAAGCCCATCTGGCGCCAGAGAACACACCGAAACATCCATGGTCAGAGGAGGGTCTTGTACATTATTGTGAGACGTGGGTTACCTAGACAAGTGAGCTCCCAAGTGGGGTCTGGTGCCCTCGAGAAAGCCCAGGATGACCCCAGGGGAAGGACACGGCAGGGACTTCCAGTACAGTTTATTCTGTATGAAAAGGCAGGAGAACTTCAGCTTTACAAACTTGCAGTGTTAAAAGATAAACTGATGTACAGTGGTTACCAGGGGAGGGAGACGTCTGAGGGACAAATATATATAAGGTGACAGAAAATGATTTGATTTTAGGTGATGGATATATAACATAATTGACTATTCAAATGATGGAGTGATGTTTGCCTGAACTCTATGTACACTTATTGGTCAATGTCACTCTGTTAAAATTAATTTTATAAATAAATAAAAAAATATATAAAAAAGATGAACCAACACACATTGAAATTTTCAACAGTTTATCTGAACGGAAATCTGTTGGAACGAGAGCAGGGCCAGACCGGAAGTGGGCAGGAGCACTCCGCCCAGGGGAGCCGGTGGAAAGACACACAAGGTGTGGACGTGAAGGGGAAGGCATTTGTCCATACCTTGAATTCAGGTTGGCTGTTTGTGATGGGCTGTCCTTAGCTTTTTGGTTTTGTAACTCTGAGGTGTTGAGGGGCTTAGACTTCTCTTTCCTCACAGGTTGCAATAACATGAGAGCCATGTCAGTCTAATGGCCTCCTTTTTAAATTAATTTAACAGTAGAGGACAAGGTGACAGTGGGGACTTCCAACAAGCAAAGGTTTCTCAGCGGGAGACATGTTCCAGGGGGCACACTAGGTGCCCCGAGGAGAGAGCGTGGCCGGTATTGTCTCCAGTTCAGTCACTTGTCAGAGGCTTGTGGCATGTTGCAATTGACTTGGGATAAAATATTGTAATGGATGCGGTCAATGTCATGTAGATGATGCCTTCAAATAAGGTGATACTTTGTACTGAGATCTCAGTGGCTGTTCTAACCTCTGGTGTCATATAGAAGATTTATAATTTTTCTCCTGGCAAATAACTCACAAGTCTTTTTAGAATCTAAACATGCATTTCTCTTCTAATAGTACCAAGAAAACATGCACTCCAAATGCCCTGACCTCCTCCTGAGAGGACAGGCTGTCCCTCCCAAATATAGTGCATATATTTAATTTGTCCATTCAAGGCTCGATGGCAATTAGAAAGTAGGTTTAATAGCCAATTTTAAAAAGAAATTCTTGATGAAAAAAAACATTTTGGATGAGTGTCAATCATTGTGTGATTTGTTGCAAAAATTAATGAATCACTTGAAAAAGGCCCTTGTCTGTACACTTAAAAATTAAACTTAGTGACAAAAAAACTTATTAACAAGTTAAACTTTAAAAAGACAAAGGTTGAAAGTGGAGTTTGGGCTCTTTTGTTTTATATACAAACATATATATATATATATATATATATATATATATATATATATATATAATATATTTGTGACTTTATTAGTTTGTTATATCTATTAATTGCCCTCAGTAGTTATTTTAATAAAGTCTTTGTTGCCTGATTTGTTGTGGTAGTGCAGTAGACAGAGCGACAACCTGGGAGCCTGAGGTCCCAGGCTTGAAATCCCAAGGCCAACGGCTTGAGCGTGGGATCATCGACATGAAGCCAAGGCTGCTGGCTTGAGCCCAAGTTTGCTGGCTTGAGCAAGAGGTCACTGGCTTGAGCAAGGGGTCACTGGCTTGGCTTGAATCCCTTGATCAAGGCAAGTATGAGAAGCAATCAATGAACAACTGAGATGGCGCAACTATGAGTTGATGCTTCTCATCTCTCTCCCTTCCTGTTTGTCTTTCTCCTCAAAAAGTCTTTATAATCATTGGAAAGAAGTTGAAAACAAGTAATATTATTTAGTAAGCATAGATGACAATGGACTTCTTTGCTTTGTGTATATATATATATTTTTTGAGGTATCTTTTTCATCAATGGCAATCATTATAACCAAGGATTAAAATAAGTCTAAATTAAAACCAGTTCTTTAATTTTTTTAATTTTCCCTTTAAGAACAATTTTGTTTTACTTTATTTTTATTAAAGTATATTGGCATACAATATTGTATTAGTTTCTGGTGTATATTTAGTAATTTGACATTTATATGTTTTACCATATAATGGACCACACTAAGTCTAGTAACCATTTGTCACTGTGCAAAGTTATCACAATATTTCCCTTTACTTTTTTCACCTACCTCACCCTCTCCCCTCTTATGACCACCAGTCTGTTCTCTGCTTCTATGAGTCTGTTTTTGTTTAGTTTGTTCATTTGCTTTGCTGTTTTAGGATTCCACATATAAGTGACATCATATTGTATTTTCCTTTCTGATGGGCTTATTTCATTCAGTATAACACCCTCTAGGTCCATCATATTGTTGCAAATGGAAAGATTTTGTTACTTTCTTTACTAAGTAATATTTCACTCTTTTGTGTGTGTTTGTGTGTATATGTGTATAGAAATATATTGAAATTGAGAACACACAGACACTTTCATGTTGGTTCCTCTGGGACAATCCTGAATCTCTCTGACACTTTATTTCTTCCTCAAAATAGGTCCAGCCTCCCAGGTCATTGTGAGTCAAAGGGTAATGTCAGTAAAGATGCTGAACTATGAAAGCGCTGTGTAAACGTTAGTTGTAATATTTCAAGATTTGATGACAAGTGTCCTCCTTTACTCCCTCTGTTTTCTGGCTGTGGTACTGCGTCCCTTTCCTCTCTGGCTCCTGTCAGATAGGGTGGACATGTGAAGCTGGAACCCAGAGCAGTGTCTGCTTCCTCTCAGAAGTCATAATCACTGTCCCATCGGAGCCAGTGCTCTGGCCGAGGTCCCAGACATGCCCCTTCAGGGGATGTTCTGGCTAAGAAAAAGTATGGGTTCTAACTCTTCTTCTCCTTCTCCTTCTTCTTCTTCTTCTTCTTCTTCTTCTTCTTCTTCTTCTTCTTCTTCTTCTTCTTCTTCTTCTTCTTCTTCTGTATTTTTCCATAGTGAAAAGAGAGACAGACTCCCGCATGCGCCCGACCGGGATCCACCCAGAATGCCCACCGGGGGCAATGTTCTGCCCATCTGGGCCATTGCTCCGCTGCAACCGGAGCCATTCTAGCACCTGAGGCAGATGCCATGGAGCCATCCTCAGTGCCTGGGCCAACTTTGCTCCAGTGGAGCCTTGGCTGTAAGAGGGGAAGAGAGAGACAGAGAGGAAGAAGAAGGGGTGGAGAAGCAGATGGGCACTTCTCCTGTGTGCCCTGACCGGGAATCAATCCTTAGACTTCCACATTCTAGGCAGATGCTCTACTTCTGAGCCAACTGGCCAGGGCCTAGGTGTCCTTTTTTATATTGATTAGTGGTGCAGTCTTAGAATAATTATTTATCCCCTTTTCCCTCATCTGTTAAGAGGGGTGACTAATTATATGACAGAATTGGTCTAAGTATGAATTGAGAGGGTGCATGAAAATCACCCACATCAATGCTTGGCAAAGACCGATCATCCAGAAATTGTCACTGCTATTTCTAGTAGTAGCAGTAACTAGTCTTTTCTTAAGATCTGATATGGATTAGTCTCTCTGCTGGAGACTTGACGAGAACATCATGGTTATTGGCAACAGTCAGTCAATATCAATCAATAAGTGTTTATGCAGGATCAACAACATCAGCAAGGTGCTTGTCCAGAAATAACAGCTTAGGTTTAGGTATTATGACTGACTCTACCTTTGAGGGTTTTGGTAGTCATCTCAGAATTAAAATGTCTATGATTTTTGGAGAAATTTGAATGTTTGAGACAGGACCAGCTGGCTTAGTAGTGCAAGCGGAGGAGAAACCTGGCTTCCCTTAAAGGTGGCATTTTGAATAGACATTTACCTCGACTCTCTCCGGTAGCACTGTGAAAATAGCATTAATCATAAAAAGTAACAGCACGGGAAAGCAGGATACAGCAAAAGGTTTGGAATCTGGAAAGCTGATAGACAAGTGATAATTGAACATAACAGATCTGGAAAAAAATGACTTCTACGGAAGAAGTGGAGAGAGCAGAAATGGGAAAATCACTTGCTTTTTCGGAACCTCAGGAAGGCTCGTGGACTGGGGACATAAAGGATTTCTGAACGGAGGGGTAAGGATTAAACTGCAGATGGGCAGACAGGTTGAAAGGCTGTGTGAAAAGCAGTTAGAATCCCAGGACCCAGGACACAGAGACAGGTACCAACCCCTCCCTCATGGGGCAGAACTCGGCAGGAGAACGTCCTGGCCATGGAGACCTTTCTTTTTTACTCCTTTCCAAAGTTCCATTCTGTGTTGTTCTTCTTGGTTCTCCATTCAGCTCTTTTCTTCTCTAATTCTTCTGTCTACTCTTTAAATCCTTGATGGCTAACAGTTTGGTATGTCTCTATGGCTGCTCTCTGCAGACTTTCCCACTATGATCGTATCACCATCCATGGCTTCCTACCCCTTCGAAAGCTGATGCATTTAAAACAAAAAACTGTCACTTCCCAACCTAGTCTTTCTCTCGTACTTCAGACTCATGTATCTCCACCTGGCTGCCCCCAGGCCTTTGGAGTGCCCCATGTCACAAATGAACTTATTCTCCTTTCCTCCTCAAAGCCTTCTCTGTATCTCTGTTCTTTGTCTCAGTCTCTTGTCTCCTCCTGCCGCTTTCTCCAAGCTACTAGAGTAAATGTAATACCTTCTTCTCCCTCATTCCTCTTGATGGGTTATTAATTCCTTCCTGTTCTTCTTGTTCTATCAACATGACTGGTGCCGAACAAACCAGAGAATGTGCCTGATTGAAGGAGAATGTGGTCTTTCTGGGCTGCTGACATGTGAACTATTCTAGCCCACTGGAACGAAATGCTTTGAGCTGAGTATCTGTGAAGTTCCACAGGACAAAGAAAAGGAAGTGACAAACTTCTTGGGTGGAGAGCAATTTGAAAAGTTTTCAGTGAGAAGATGATGTTGCAGGTGAGGCTTGAAGAGAGAGCCAGGATTCTCAGAAGCAGCCGCAGGCACGAGGTACAGCCAAGTGCCACGCACTGACCTGCCGTTTTGGGGACAGGAAAGCCATTGGGCCCTGGTCGTGAGCTGTACGAGAAACCCTGGAGCTAGTAGACTGCAGTCAAAATGTGGGCAGCAGAGTGGGTAACAGGCTTGGCATCTATCTCCCGAGGCAGGAAGAGCTCCCAAGGAGTCGTGAGCAGGGAAGAGGTTGCATTTTTGCAGATGATTCTGACAGCAATAAGGAGAATGGCCTGAATGAGCAAGATCAGATATGGATTTTTTATAAACTTAAATTTATTGGGGTGACATTGGTTAATACAGTTATAAAAGCTTCAAGTATATCAGCCCCCTCTCTCCTTTCCTCTTGTAACCACTATACTATCATCTGTGTCTATGAGCTTTCAGCTTTTTCCCTGTTTGTTCATTTGTTGCTTTTACTTTTCTATCCCACATATGAGTAAAATCACATGGTTCTTAACTTTTTATGTCTGACTTATTTCCCTTGGCATGATATTCTCAAGACCAATCCATATTGTTGAAACGGCACATTGAAGAGTATTCCATCCTCTCTTCAGGCTGAGTAGTATTCTATTGTATATATGTACCACTTCTTCTTATCCAATCACCTATCAAAGGACACTTCAGGTGTTTCCATGTCTTGACCACTGGGAATAATGCTGCAATGAACAGAGGGGTGTGTATATCTCTGCAAATAAATGTTTTCAAATTTTTTGGGTAAGTACCCAGAAGAAGGGTTGCTGGATCATATGATAACTCTGTTCTTAATTTTTTGAGGAGGCCTCCATACTATTTTCCATCATGACTGTACCATTTTACATTCTCACCAGCAGTGAATGAGGCTTCCTTATTTTCTATAACCTCTCCAATACTTGTTATTTCTTGTCTTATTGATAACAGCCATTCTAATAGGAATGAGGTGGTATCTCACTGTAGTTTTGATTTGCATTTCTCTAATAACTAATGAAGTTGAGCATCTTCTCATGTATCTGTTGGCCATTTGTATGTGATTTAATGCAATCTCCAACAAAACTCCAATGACATAAAAAATAGAACAGAAAAATCACCAGATTTATGTGGAAGCACAAAAAAACAAACAAACCCTGAATAGCCAAAGCAATCCTAAGAAAAAAGGAAGATGGAGGTATCACACTATCTGACGTAAAATTGTACTACAAAATGACAATAATCAAAACAGCATGATAGGGGCAGAAAAATAGACACACATCAATTTGTAGAACAGAATTGAGAGCCTATATATAAACTCACATGTATATGGGCAAGTGATATTTGACAAATGAGCAAAGAAACATACAATGGTGAGAGAAAAGCCTCTTCAATAAATGGTTCTGGGGAAATTGGAAAGTCACATACAGAAGAATGAAACTAGACTACTGTTTGTACCCATATACAGAAATTAACTCAAGATGGGTCAAATACCTAAATATAACCCGAAACAATAAATTACATAGAAGAAAACATAGGTACTAAACTTAAAGACTTTGGTCTTAAAAGGTATTTTATGGTTTCCACTCCAAAGGCAAGGGAAATAAAGAAAAATAAATGATTCAGTCTGTATCAAATTTAAAAGCTTCTGCACAGAAAAAGGAACTGCCAACAAAACAAAAGGCAACCAACTGAATGGGAGAAGACATGTGAACACGACAGCTCTGACAGGGCTTACTATCCAAAATATATAAAGGACTCACGTAACTCAACCACAAACCAACAAACAATCCAATGAAAAAGTGGCAGAGGACCTGAGCAGACACTTCTTCCTAGCTGTGGATTTTAGAGGAATAATTGACAATAGGCTGAGGTTCGGTGGGTTTCTCTAACCCCTTACATCTTTGATGGGATAATGAGTTTGGGGACAGATGTGACATGCTGATTATGATTTGAATGGAGTAATTTTTATTTTGGAAAAAAAATTTTTTTTTTACTTGATTTGGAACATAGGATCTGGTCTTGGCCACCAGGTAGGTTAACCACATACTTCTTTGAAAAAGAAGACATTGTCCTTTTCATGTCTGTAAAGAGAGGCTTTCAAGGTAGCAGGAAGATTTTTGCAGAAAGCAACACCTACCATCTTTCTGCAGCTTTTTGCCATGAGCCTCACATATCAGAATCTCAGGATATAGGTGGTTTCAGGCCCTGCCTTAGTGACAGATTGTATTCCCAGAGGAGGTTATGTTGCAGGAGATAGAACTGTCAGCAGATCGGAGTGGGAGGTGGACAAAGGGTCGTGATTTCCACAAAGCTTCAAATTCTTGTAGAATCCACGCTGGGGAGCGGCTGTCAGCCCGAATGCAAACTGGGTTCTAAGTTAGCTCATTTGCTAACATAGGTCTTTGCCTGGAGGGATTGGGAAGTGGAGGCAGCGGCTCTGCTATTGCCAAGGGGGAAAAAAGCTTTATCTGAAAATACTAGAGCATTTCTTCTCTTTTAAATTGGGTCAAATGCACTCATTTCTATTGGTAAATTTTATAGCAGAAAACAATAACTCTTATGCAAGCAGGGCTTCCTGCTTAAAACTGCAGCCCCAAGCATTATTAGAGTATGGGATGGTTACTGTGTAGGTCAGTCTGCAGATGGGCTCGTCTTGTACCTGCAATCAGAAAAGGGGAACACACAGGAGAGAGCCCGTGAGGCGGTGAATGATGGGTTGTAAAAAGAGGAGAATGTCACCTAACAAATGGAACCAAAATGTCAGGGAGAGCAAAGCATGGAATTTTCTGAGAACTGGAATGTTTCAGACCTCAGGAAATGGGCTGAAATGAACTGGAACCCAGAGTCTAAGCCACATGTCACATTAAAGACTCAAAGAATGTTCTGCTGGGTGGTATTCAAGGGCTTGGATTTTTCAGCTCCCAAGTTGCTTTTTGAAAAAGCTTTATTTAAAATTTACATTCAAAAACATTCACCAATATGAGTGTACAATTCATTGTTTTAGAAAATTATAGAGTGATACAACCACCTTCCAAATCCAGCTTAGGACATTTCCGTCACCCCTAAAATTCCCAGTCCATCTGCTGTCCGTCCCCACCTCCGCTCCCAGCTCCAGGCAAAAAACGATTTGCTTTTGTTCTCTATATGTTAGTCTTTCCTGGATATTTCAGATAAATGAGTAATGCACAGTCTTCTGTTCTGGCTTCTTCATACTTTACATAATATTTTGGGGGATTATTCATGCTGTGGCAGGTATCAGTCTTCTCTTTTATTGCTGAGTAGTATTCTATTCTGTGGCCCTGCTGCATTCCTTTATCCCTTCACTGTCTGATGGACAGTTGGATTGTGACCAGTTTGGGCTGTTATGAACAATGATACTATATACATTCATATATAAGTCTTTGTGTGGATGTCTGTTTTTAGTTCTCTTGAGTAGATTCCTGGGAGTAGAGTGGCTGGATTTCATGATAAGGTTTGTATTTAACATTTTAAGAGACTTTCAAACTATCTTCCAAAGTGGCTGTGCCATTTTATATTCCCACCAGCAATGTCTGAGGGTTCCAGGTACTCTATATCCTTGTCAACACTTGATACTGTATGCCTTTTTTATTACAGCCATTCCAAAGGCTGGGGCATTCCTAACTAATGATAGATACCTTTTCATATGCTTATTCGTCATTTGTATGTCTTCTTTATTGAAATGTCTGTTCAAGTTAAAGTTTTTTTTATTTTATAAATGGTATCTTTTGAAGCACCTACATTTCTATTTTTAATGAAGTACAATTTATCCTTTTCTTGCAGTTATAGCTTGCATATTTGGCATTGTGTCTAAGAAATCTTTTCCTAATTCAATGTCACAGAGACTTTCTTCTATATGTTCTCTTAGAAGCTTTGTCATTTTAGCTCTTATATTTAGCATACAATCCATTTGGGTTTAAAGTTGTGGATGGTGTTAGAGAGTAGTTTTCCCAGCACCACGTGTTGAGTGGAGAGGGCAGCAGTTCTGGGCAAGAATGCCATAGATTTCTGTTGATATTTCAAGAAAAACAGTGATTTACTGAAAGATAAAGTGAATGCTCCTCCTTTTGTTGTGTGACTTTGATCAACTTCTAGAGGACTGAAATGGTTGTTTTGGGTGAGTCTGTCCAACCTCATTGATATTTTTTGGAAAACTGATTTTGCCACAATGAAAGTTGAACTCAGGATTGTTTGTTTCTATTTTGTCTATATTTAAACTTTAGATGGCATCCTTTGTTACCTTTCAATCTCCTGTAAGAGGGAGGAGTCTGGTACCCCAAACAGATAAATACAGAGTTGCTTATGTTGAAGACAAGAGTGGCCCCTGGACTGTCCTCCTTGTCCTCCCTTCCAGCTGCACACATGCTCCCTGTGGACACCTTGTGGCATGGTTTAAAACTCAGTCCTGATACTCCTTTTAATTTTGGAAACTGCAGCCCAGAAAAAGGACTGCTTCAAGTTCAGTTGCAGAATGACTGAGAGAAGGATGTCAGGACATGAGCTCATGGCAGCTGAGATTGGAATGGGCGTCTTCTCTTGCCACGAGGTGGTTGCATCTTTAGACATTGTTGGGAGAGGAGGAACCTTTCAGCTTCACTCTCAAGTCCTATTAAGATGATATCCCTCAGGAGAAGCTATCAATGCAAACTTAACCCTGGGAGACAGTAAACATAAGAATATATGACCTTCTCCCTTCCATCCCTCATCCATTCCCTCTCAACTCTCTTATCCTCCCCTCCCACCATGGTCACCAGCGAGAGTAACAACAATATGTGCATCGTTGACTCAGTATATGGATGTATAAGGAGCACCTGCTCTGTGTCACGTGAATAGGATGTGGTAAGTTGGGCTCAGAGAGCCTCAACAACATGGTGGATCTCATGTAGCTAGAGATGGACCTGCCACTTGACTTTGAGTCTCTGTGTTTTATTCCACAGGACCATCACAGGCATCTTCAAAAATGTGAAAGCCTCAGAAAGATGGCAAGACCTCCACCCTGAGCCCAAATTTAGGAATGCAACTAGATTTGTCATTGCATTGTGACATATGCAAAGAAAAGGTTACACACACACACACATACAAACACACACATCCTGTCTCCTGCCTCCCATACAATTGCAGCTGTTGAAGCACTCTGGGGTCAGCATCTTACTTTTGGGCTCAGAACTGTACAAAGTTCTCAAAGACTGAGTTTTCTACCAAGGTGCACTTCAAATG
The DNA here is from genome assembly GCF_036850765.1 of Saccopteryx bilineata. NCBI lineage: Eukaryota > Metazoa > Chordata > Mammalia > Chiroptera > Emballonuridae > Saccopteryx > Saccopteryx bilineata. The sequence goes on from NC_089495.1 coordinate 140,624,850, forward strand.
TGCCCTGGGGAGAAGTACTATATATTTTATAAAGACTGCACAACCATTCTTCACAGCTTCTCCACTGTGGGAAGAGCCAGCAGGTTGGTGGAGGAGTGTAGCAGATTTATTGACATGCACATAGTTTTGAAACAGAAGGCAAGCTGTCATAGCCTGACATGCAGGAGACACGGGATAAATATTGCTGTTGACGCTTCCTGCATCACTTATCCTCACATGCCCTCGCACGGGGCTTCTGTGTCGGGATGAACTTAGAAAGGGGTTTGCTGTTGCCCCAGAAAAACAGTGGGGGAGGTGGGGTGGGCAGGAGCAAAGAAAGGAAGGGCACTTGTGAGAATTACTGCATGGCAGACGAGAGGTGAAAGAAAATAAAAACAGCCATATCTTCATGTTGACTTGCGCTTCCAAAAACAGCTAAAGCATACAGATAAGAGCGTAAATAATAGGTGATATTGGAAAGACTAGCTAGCAACAGCTGATATTTAAATGCTGACACTTTGCTAAGCAGTTAACATACATTCATTCAGCACGTTTTATTGGACAGGTACCATGTCCCAGGTTTGGTCACGAGAAGTTGGAATTCACCAGTGAGTAAAAATTCTCAAGAACTGACATTCTTGGGGGATGATGAGAAAAACAATGGACACAATGAAAAAGGAAAGCACTTGTCATGTCGGGATAAGTGCTGGGTGCTCAAGGGACAAAGTCTAATCTTGGCAAAGTGCATGACGCCATCACACCCAGGCTGGGGCTCTCCTAGTTTAACCCAGTGACCTCTGCAGCTGGACCCTGCTCCCCTTTCCTCCCTAGGTCACGTGTCTTCACGCCCTGGAGCCTTCATCTGGTACATCTTCCCATGTAAGGCTCTCTTCCCTTCCATCGGTGGCCAGCCTTTGTCCCTTCTCCCCCTCCCAGCTCGAACTCCTCGAGGCGGGTGGGGTGCCAGATGGGCACTTCAAGTCCCCTGCGCCAGCGACTCCGCCCTCCTCCGCTTTCTGCTGCGGTGTTGCCCTGTGTGGCCCCCACAGTGGGCTGTGCTGTCCTCGCTTACCACATACCTCTTGTTTTCATCTTCCGCTGGTTTTCAACTAGAAAACCACTCCAAACCAGAAACCAGAGCCTCCCTGATCCGAGGGTCTCAGAGAGGCGAAAAATAAGTCCCCAGACCTTCCTTTCCCTGGTGCTCTGCCCACACCAGCCTGCTCCTGACATGTGACCGTGGGCACTGAGCCGGCCAGGACAGACGCAGGAGCAGGACAGACCGCTCCTGATGCCCAGGGTGTTTCCCACTGGGAGGTTTTCATCCGAGGAGCAGGCCACTGGTGCACACAGAAAACCCCAAGCTAGATGCTCCATCCCTTAACAGAAAGTGAGAACTTGGTGTTAGGCATCTCTTTGGTTTTGTCTCGTTTGGCCATGAGTTTGACAAGCGCATCCCCACCCTCTAGCACATCTTGATTTCAGGAGACAGTGACTTTCTCATGTCCCCAAGGCCGGGGCCGGGGGCTGCTGGGTGGCATGCCCTCACTGCCCCAACCAACTGCCCAGGGGGCAGCAGAGACCAGCTGGCCACGCAGGCTGGGCCCTTGTCTGAGGACACAAGGCCTCATTGTCTATCCTGCAGGATTCTAATTCCATGGCTTACTGTATTCAAGCCGCAGTGACGGACAATGAGCCAGTGGGCACATGCGAATGACAACATGGGTCCTCACCACCTGAGTGCAGAGGGGAGACCGGAAAGGCCATGTGACCTGCACAGAGTGGACCAGCAGAGGCAAGGTGGTGGATTTCTCTGGATGCACAGCCCTTGCTTTTACAGGCTCCAGGCAGGATCTGCTAGGCACTGAGAGGGACACAGGAGAGAGCACGAGGCCCGAGGGAGCTCCCCGCCCAGAGGGATCTGGCAGGGACCCAGGCAGTGTGGACCTGTCGTGGGGGAAAAGAGATGTCAAAGGGTAGAGGTGACAGCTGCTGAAGACGCAGGTGCGGCTGTGGAGGAAGGACCACCAGCCTGAGCTGTGAGGAATGGGCACCTTGGGAGGCGGGTGGGGTGCCAGATGGGCACTTCAAGTGCCGGGCACATGTGGAGGAGCACAGAGGTGGGAAACGCGAACCCTAAGGTGAGAGTTTATATGGAGTTGGTGACAAATTTTCTTCATTTCCTCTGAAGAACGTATTCTGAAGACCTGGGGAAACACAGCCAACAGCACACTGACATCTGAGAAATGGCGTATTGCCCCTGCAAAAACGAGAGCCTGGCTCTTTCCTAAGGATCCAGTGGATGTAAACGGGCCTGGCAGGTAGCCTTGTAGAAATCCACTTTGGATTTAAAATTCCCCTTGGGGCTGGTCAAGTTGCATCAGTGTGGCCCCGGAGCGTCCAGACATCCGCTACTCTGCCAGGGCCAGGGGCGCACGACCTGGGCCCTGCTGCCAGCTCTGCCCAGATGCCTCGCACAGATCCCAAGGGAAGTCGGGTCCAAAGGGAGGAAGACCTCAGGAGTCCCAGAGAGAAGGAAGTGTACCTTAGACCTTGGCTTCCACCCTCTTGCTAACTGACCCCTGGGTTGAACGAAAGCTTAGGATTTGAAGTCGAACAGACCCAAGATCAGAACGAGACTGCCCCTACCCGTGGTATAGGTTTGGGTTAGTCACTTTAAGCTCTTAGAACTGCAGTCTCTTTGTCCCCGAAATGCTGACGCGATTCTGCCTCGTGGATTTGCTGTCAGGGTCTTAGGAAGTAGCCTGGGAACAACGCCCCGCATGGCACCTACTCAGGGGTGGGGAGTTTCTGTGCCGTCTCTGAATACTTGAGTGAGGCAATCCTATAAAAAAAATTTAGAATTTTCGCTACTCTCAAAGTACTCAAGTTCTCTTAAAATGGGATGTGATGATTTTTAATCAGCTGATGGGGACTCAGGATGACTTCATAGTCTCGTGGACAAGCTGAAATACACCCAGCCTCCTCACTGTGAACTAGGGTGTGTGTGTGGGGGGGGGTTAGGGGGGCCAGCAGGCCGATCCGAACTCTCAGTGACCCTGGCACAGATGACTGTTTCATCAGCTAGGCCCGGATGGAGATGCAGAGGCATGAAAGGCAGACGTGGGCAAGGACAGCCAAGGGTTTTTTTTCTTCTGGGGTTGACGATTTTAGCTGACATTTTATTTTTCAATAATTAGTTTCTAGAACTCCAGAGGCTAAAACGGGTCTCATACTTGCCTTGGGGAGCTACCTTGCACGTGATCTCTATTTTACTGTATGACTTTTTCGAGTTCCTCTCGGCACAATATCTAACTCTTAATTGCAGGTCATGAGATGCCCTGCCCCCCTTCACTGGGCAGTTCAGAGCCCGTCGTTGGGCGGACATTCCTGTTGTCCTCAGGCGCTCATGAGCACCTAGGTTCCAGAAAGACTTTTACGGATTTGTCTCCTGGACAGTAGAGTCTTATTCCGGAGCTGGAGAGAGACGCCAGGCTAATGATGCACATAACTTTGCAGGTGTCACTTTTTTCCTACTTGAGATGAAAGTCTGGGGTTCCTAGTTGATACAAAACAAGCCAAGAGTGTGGGAAGATGGCCAGACGGTGGAAGCTGCTGAGCACTGGGGTCTTGCTGGGAAATGGCGGCTTGGGGAAGTCTGGGGGACGCAGCTGGTGAGAAAAGGGAAGTCGGAAGCAGGATTCAGGTCGTGTGACCCCAAATCCAGGACTCCTTTGCCTGTGTCTCACCTGCTTTGGGGAGTCTAGCCAGGTCAGTGACAGCAGACCAGGAAGGAGAGATTGAATTTAAGAGATATTCAAGACTCCAGAATATTTTGTGGCACGAGAGGCATGAAGCACTACATGTTTCTCAACGCTGGATAAGCAGCCTGGAACTGTCATATTCTACAGCTCCAGAAAATGCCAGGACAACCCGATGACTTGGATTCTCCAAGGGAGAGAAAGCTTTTGGCTCCCGGATGAAGGCCTTAAATCCCCCTATGCTTGAAATGTGCTCCCAATTTGCATTTTAGCTCTGTTCCTTCAGTTCTCTTGTGATTTAACATGGAAATGAAAACACACGTTTCTCCGGGGGATTTTCCTAATCTGGTTGCAAACAGCAGATGACCAAATTCACTCACTTCTGTGTGTTGCGGTCTGGTAATCACAGCCTATAAATCCCTCTAAAGCCCACTTCAGGGACTTGAGCAAAAATAGCCAGTGAGGTCAGTCCCCAAAAGGAAAAAAAAATAAATAAAAACAGGGAATCAAATCATTTTTTAAATGCCAGGTTAAGAAATGCCTCACCCTTATCGAGTCTAGATTGGTGGCTACTCACGGATCTTCCATTCATTCTCTAAATGGGTTCGGAGTGTCCACTGGGAGCTGGATGCCCGGGAGGAATCAGATGTCAGAAGCGGATTTGCTGGCAAGCCAATGAGACCTGAGCTTCAGGGCCCTCCCTGCAATCCTGCCTCTTCCAAATCCTGGGGAGGACCCCTCCCCCCAGGCAATGTGTTCACAGGGGGTCCTGTGTTTTGTAAAAGCCATCTCTGTAGAGAAGGCTTCTGTTTACATTGTAAAATCTTTAGTTTGCCTGAGATCTGAGTCCGTCCCTGGCCCTTCCCCATGTAGCCCCAGTCTGGTGGCAGGGAGGGACGGAGAGAGGGAGGGAGGGTCCCTTATGTGGACAGATGACCTCCCAAGTTTATCAGAGCAATGAGGGCGGACGTCCTGCAGGGTGCAGTGGACACGGAAAAGGGGTCCCCGACCTGCTGGAGCTTGGGGTGGGTGAAGTTCTATTCAACTTTCACTCTGACGGGGCATGTTACAATTCAATTGTGAGGCCAGCCCTGCTGTTAGCATCGGACCCCATGAGTTAAAGGCCTAGGCCTCCACAGGTGTGCCCTTACTTCAGAAGTCAGCTGGAGCTGACCTATTGGCTATAAATTTGGGGTTCCCACAAGTTTCTGATATTCCATATAATAACACACAGAACTCTGGAAAGCGCTATATTATGGTCACAGTTTCATGATAACGGGCACATAGGGTGAGCTCTGGGAGTGAGCACAGAGCTTCGTGCCTTCTCCTCATGGAATTAGGGCACATTCACGGACTCAGCCCCCAGGAAGCTGCCCTCCCCTTTCCCATGCCTCCTGCCCCAGGTGTGTCGCTGTGTTTGGTGGAGGAAAGAGCTGGGGTTCTTGAGGTGGGGCTCCAGGTGACATCCTTGCCCTCCTGGTGGCTAGTCCCCATGCCGGTGCACACTGCTCCAATTTGCAGTTGATGTCCCTCAATCAGATGGCTCACAAAGAGAGAACTCAGGACTCCCTGGTCCCGAAAGACATGGAGTCTCATGCTGATGTGGCTCTGCCTCTGTGGCTGGAACCTTCCAGAACTCTCAAAGGAGAGTAAGGGCAAGACCCCTCATGCTGTCATGCAGACTGCCCCTCTCTTATATGAAGAACAGAGAAAAGCGAGTGGGGACCATTTCGACCTGCCCTGCTCACTCCCTTCTCTCCCTGTCCCCTTCCCTATGCTCGATGAGCTCTGATTCCCTCTATGTCATAGTCCTCCCTCTCAAGGAAAGCAGGTCTTCTCCGGTAAGATCACAGCTCTATCCTGCAGTGAACCTACGAGGTGGCCATTGGCACAATCCACATTCTTTACGAAATGCCTTTGCGTTCAGTGTGCCTTCCCAAGCACAGGTATGCAGGCATGGGTCCAAGGTCCCCAGAGAGAGGAAGGTTGGTGAGCAAAAAGGCTTTGTTCTTCCCACAAGGCGGGGGGTGCCCAGGGTGGCACCGTCACACCCCGTTTTCAAGGAGAGCAGAGGAGCCAGAGGAGTTTGGAACTTTTCTCCCTGCAGGGCTCTGGTCACTAGTGAGTATGTATATGTACTTTTTTTTTTCAGTTCAAGGGACTGAAGGAGCTGAGTGGGGGCATGTGTTGGCCAAGGGGACAGGCCCCGACTTCTGTGGAGTTCCAAGTTCACAGAGCTTTTTTCCGGACAGGAGCCGGGTATCTTCAGATGTTCAAATGAATGACATGAAACGGACTCCAACTGTCAACTTCATGCCCAGAATTTTTAAATTCCCCACATCTTATTGGAAGTCAATAAAGTCATTCCTAATTAGTTGCTATACAGTCTTCCTTTTCAGAGTGTAAATTCATGGTCTTGTGGATCCTGTTTGAAGGGTGTTATTAAAGTGCAAGAAGGAGGCTGATCTGCTGGACTTCCCTCTTCCAAAAGGAACCTTCAGGTTCTCAGGGTGACCCTGAGCTAATGAGTCTCACTGGGGAGTTGCCTCCTCCCCTGGACCCGAAGAAGCTATCATGTTCCTCAGGTCCCCACTGTCACCTTAGCCCTGCCTCCTCAGTGCGTACAGCAGCCATTGAAAGGCCATTAGCTCAGCCACGTGCTTTCCTTCGTCACCCCACCACCACCTGTCCTGCCTCTAATTTAATATTTGCAGGCACGCCGAGCATTTGTGACTAAAAGGCATCTTTCTGCACACAAACGCCCTTTGATCTGTTTGACACCACGTTCTTATTTGGTTTAAGCAAAGCTGTCACTAGAACAGATGTCTCTTCAAAGACTATTTTGGAATGACTCTGAGTGTGTTTTTTTTTTTATTCTGCAGAGAATTATGACCCCATTTATAATGACCCTTTCCAACCTGAAGCCCTGCTGAGGGTGTTCTGTTCATTTTCCACCAGATTGCAGGTTCCTGGGCTGGGCCCTGGAGGAGACTATAGGTGACTCGTTTGGGGGCATTTTCACTGAGTAGCAGGAGTCAAGGCCATGGACACATGGGAGAAACTGCACGCTGTCCCCATCCCTTAGATGAGTGACAAGCTAGCGTCTCTCTTTCCTCAGACAGCCGAGCAGACCTCCTGCTAGACATCGCAGGCCCCAGTCACACTGCCCTGGGGCCCCAAGCAGAGTTTCACAGCTTTTGAAAGGAGGAGTGATTTCCTTTATTTGGCTCTGTGGCGTCCAGAGTAGTTGCCTAAACTAGACTGCTGTTCGCCAGTCACATGATTCAACTGTGTAGTCAGCTCAGAGGAGTCCCAGGGGGTCGACACATTGGAGGGCGAATGAGACAAATGCATCACGAGTGGCCCGGAGTACTGGCCTGGTGTAGCTTAAAGGTCTTCCCTGGATCCCGCTCTTCTGTCCTGTACACATTCTTGCTAAGGGTGACTGCCTTGGATTTATGACGTGATGCTGGTCATAGAGAGATCACATGCTTTTCAGTCTTTGTTTGGATGATCGGGTTGGTTGGTTTGTGGTTGACCTCCTCTCTTGAGCTCCTCTTCTCACAAAGAAGGCCATGATCCCACAGGTGGCCGCACATTTTCGGGGTGAGGGTGTCACAGGTTGTGGGAACTTCCGGAGACTGACATTGGAATTCAGAACTATGTAGACACGATTTCCAAGTTCAACGTGTGGATTTAAGCAAGTCTCTCAAATTCACCGAGCCTCAGTTTCCTTCCTCTCCATGAAATGGGGATAACTAATGTCAAGCACAGGGTCTGGGACTTGGGGGACCACTCTGTCTTATGACAATATCCTGAGAACCCTGGAGCAGAATGGAAGGGTGAACCCGGCCCAGAAGGTCTCCCTCCACATCTGGGAGAAGCTGCCGGCCTCCAGGGGAGGTTAGGCAACAGGACCACTTTCTGTTTAACCTAGAAACATGAGCAACTTAATAAAATAGAAGCAACAATTGTAGAGGTGACTCTTCTGAGAACATGTGGATACAAACTCATGTAACATTCACTGTAATCATATTTTGTTTTATTTTTCAATTACCATTGACACTCAGTGTGATTTTGTATTAGTTTCGGGTGTACAGCGCAGTGGTTAGACAATCAGATACTTTGTCAGTGTTCTCCTCAGTGTTTCCAGTGCCCACCTGGCCCCGTGCACAGTTCTTAACAGTACTGTTGGCTCTACGCCCTGTGCTGCACTTCACATCCTCACGACTGTTCTGTAACTGCCAGGTTGTCCTTCTCAGTCCCCTCACCTTTCTCACCCGGCCCCCCACTCCCTTCCTCTCTGGCAGCCGTCATTCTGTTCTCTGTCTCTATGAGTTTCACAACAATTTTGAAAAGCGGGTTCTACTATTATCCTTTTGTAGCCTGTGAGGAAGTAGAATCTCAGAGCTGAAACAACTGGCTGAATGTCACTTAATTAGCAAAATGTATAGTTACGCATTGGACTCGGGTAGTCTGGCTGCAGAGACCACATTCATAACCACTACACTAAACGGCCTCTCCCAATGTCTCCAACACGATCTCTGAAATAACCTCAGAGTCCTGTGTTTGCTGCAGAATGCTTTTCATCCCAGGGGAAAAACCAGTTACTCATATCACATCCTGACCCCTCAGCCAACTACACAGGACACATTAAAGTTCATCTCCTCCAGCACTTCTTTGCAGCCTGTGCCCAGGGCCATGCGGGCCATGCAGGCCATGCAGCTGGAACCACGGGATGCAGGTGGCCCCCTGAGCTGACTCTACTTTTGTCTGCTCAGGAATCCTGTGTGTTTCAACAAATGAGAGCGTGGCACAGCCTGGAATTGACAAGTGGCTCGACTATTTCTTTTTTTTTTAATGCAAAGTTTTCATTGCCAAATCTTGCAAAAAGAGCTATAATTATAAGATCATAAAAAAGGAAAGAACAAAAAAGAAAAAAAAGAAAAACACCTGCAAACATCTAATTGCCCATGTAAATGAAAAGGTTGGAAATGACTTGTTATTCTGTCAAGTGCCTGTGTTCCCAAGTACACTTTCAAGAAATGTAGTCAAAAGTCCTCCGCGGAGAAATTCTTGTCTAATTTTATGAGCTGAAGGGGGAAATGAGGTGTGTTTTTCTCCGAAGTATCTGGCTTCCTGCCTCCTCCTTCCACCAGACCCCAACTTCTAAATTTAGTGCACACCAGGTCTGGGTGGTTTTAGGTGTGTGGGCAGGAGCATGTGTGTATATGCACATGTGAGTGTGTGTGAGTGTGTGTGTGTGTGTGTGTGTGTTAAAGAGTGCTGAGATATGAAAAGATGCTCAACACCATTAATCATCAGAGAAACACAAATCAAAACCACAAAGAGATACCCCCGGATGCCTGTCAGAATTGCTATCATCATAAATCAACCACAAGGGCTGGCCAGGATGTGGGGGAAAGGGAACTCTTATGCCCTGGGTTGTAAATTCGTGCAGCCACTAAGGAAACCACTATGGAGATTTTTCACAAAATTAAAAATAGAGCTGTCATATGATCCAGCAATTGCACTTCTGAGTATTTATCTGAAGAAAATAAAAATACTAATTTGAAAAAAAAATATGCACCCTTATGTTTATTGCAGCATTGTTTACAATAGCCAAGATACGGAAGTAACCCAAGTGCCCAAATAGCTGAGTGAATGAAGAAGATGTGGGTGTGTGTATATATAATGTCATCAGTAAAAAGGATGAAATCTTGCATTTGCAATAATATGAATGACCTAAAGGGTATTATGCTAAGTGAAATAAGTTAGACAAAGACAAATACTGTATGATTTCACTTATATGTAGAATCTAAAGAAAAAAGCAAGACAAGCGAAGCAACAAAACCAAGCAGAAAAGCCCTGTAGAAAACGAAAATAGAAAAAACAATCAAGAGTGATGACAGGATTCAACAGAGAGACAGTCTAGGTGCTGGTGGGGTTTTGACCTTGAATCCTCTGGGGCTCCAGTTAACGTGCTTCTCCCTGGGTTTGGTTATCTTGTCCCCTGGGTTTCTGCTTCCTGTAGAGTCCTAGCCTCGGAGGCTTTGCCTTCGGAGCGTGCAATGCATGGGAGGAAAGGAATGTGTCTGTTCTTTCAACAGAAGATCAACACACTCACAGGTCAAGCACACGTTCAAAGTCCTTTTATCTCTAGTTTCAAAACCCAGAAAGCTCTGAAAACTGAAAGCTTTGCTGTAACTCATACCTGACCTGGACAGACTTGGCAGCAAATCCTGATGTGACTTGAGCTCTTTACAGTCCTCCCTCCTCCTGGTGGTGTAGGATTCATATATTTTGCTGTATAAACATGAACATACTTGGTTAGGGGGTGCTGCCCTGGACTCCTCTGGGGCTGTCACATAATATATTGCATGCACACTATCATTTTTTAAAAACCTAAAACTGTTCTGGATCTGGTAATACATCTAGCCGTAGGTAATTTGGATAAAGGGATTGAGAACCTGTGATTTCGTTTAATTCTTGACAGGTGTCTTGTGCAATACTGGTTATATTTATATGAAGATGAGAAAAGGGGTATCAGCAACACTTATTCATTTCTCCAGTGTCTCAAAACCATGATGAGGAGGATCCCAGATGAAATATATGCTTTTTGTATTTCAGAATACTCGTGGTTCCCACACTCTACGTGTTATTCCCAACTTCTTCAGCCAGGTCAGTCACCTCTCTGAGTCATGTCATCTCGGCTGGAACAGGACCACATGCAGGAACATGTGTGTGGGCGGGGGCTCTAGAGACAGCTCCAAGTGTGGACCTTGGACCAGCCACATTGGTGTCATCTGAGGGCTCCTTAGATGCCATATCTGGGGGAACACCCAGGATCTACTGAGTCAAAAACAGAATTTTATTAATACCTTACCCCGGTACCCTCCTTGGGGACTTTATCTGTGTGTACAGTTTAAAGAGCCTTGGGCTTCACATTTGAAAGAGGAAGAGATCACATGCCGCTCTGAAAAGGTCTTGGACTGCCAGATTCGTGATTGTTTGCCAGGAATGCGCAGGAGGGCTGAGGCTTTTTCTGGGAGGCAAGTGAGCAGGAAGAAGAATGCAATGGGTCCCAGTCCAACCTCGGCTGCCACAGAGAGGTACCTGCCCACGGCGATAAAATAATCACACATTTGTCCAAGCTTATCGCCTCACAACATCGTGCTATTTTCCCACTTATCAAAGCAAATCCTGCAGCTACACATTTATATCTGGGGAAAACTCAAGAAACTGGTCTACCAAATAAAAGTATCAAACCAATTTAAATCCTAGTTACTAATGACTTGTTCATCAATAGTATGGCCCCCAGAGCAGGGTTTCTATGACCTGGATGATTCTTTGCTGTGGGGGCTGTCCTGGGCATTGCAGGGTGTTTAACCGTATCTTTCTGTGGTCTCTACCTTCTAGATACCAGTAGCATCACCCAGCCCTGGGGTGGCATCCCTGGGTGGGAGGCCTTTCATAGCTCATTGATGGCTCACCATATTTTAGGAGGCTCACACTCATCTCTCTTACTAATATAAAATAATGAAGGAATAAAACAGAAGACATGACACTCGTGGGTGACCCTGTCTTATTTAAACTATGACCTTTTTCTCTCTTAGAATAGGATCATGGATCAAGAGAGCCAGTAGAGATCATCTCCTGGAACCAATATTTTAAGGATGAAGATCTTGGAGCTCGAGGAAGTCAGCTGGTGTGAGCTAGGTCACTCAGTTGTTGGCAAGCTGGGACCAGCGTCCAAGCCTCTTGCCTCCAGCTCAGAAGTAGTCTATGATAGTGCAACTCCATGGTTCAGTTTTTGTTCTCAAGAATTTTACTTTTAGTTTGTTTTTCTTGTCCCATTACTACATGTAATTTTCTCCATCGGCTTAACAACTAGTTTATTCTGCATTCAAACAACGTCTCATATTTGCTGCTATAGATCAGGCACTGTGCAAGAGCTGGGGGGAGATTCAGGGCAAATAAGAAAGACGTTTTAATACTCAAGATACATAAGTCCCAGGAGAAGTATATTGATTTAAAAAATACACATAAGCATAATGCAGTGGGCTAAGGAGCATGCTAGGACTTACTCAGTCAAGTGCAAGGACAGGCGTGTTCTGTTAAAAGAGACAGGATGGAGAAAAGGTGAGCTGGGTGGCCAAACCAAGTGTTTGCCTATTGGTTCTATTGATGAAGAAAAGGCTCTGTTTGGAAACTCACCTTGACATTAAGAATTATCAACACTCTGGGTTTCCATGTTGGTGGGAAAGGCTCTGGCTGTCATAGGAATAGGGTGTGGATGCTTGAAAATGACAGGTCGAAGAAAGCTCCTCTGTTCTCTAGGCAATCGCCGTTGAGGAGCATGAACGAGAGCCTCATAAGGCCTGTAAGTTGATACTTGTCCTTGAAGTCACTCTTCATAAATCCTCCCAAAGTTCAGGCCTCCTCTTTTAAATATACGAGGTGTCTATCCAGGCAGCACAGACAAGGGCTATGTGAATGTACAACATAGGACAGAACAAAAAGTTCCATGTGAGATTAACTAGAAAGTATAGCCAATGGCATAGCCATGCTTCATCTTGTATTATAACACACTTGGCCCTGCATTGAAAAGTAAATATAATGTTCCCAGGTTGAGCTAAATACTATATCCTCTGTGTTCCCATAGTACGTGCACATGGCTCTATTGCTCAGTAATAATTTACCCATTCTGTATTGAGCACCTGTTATGGTGACAGGCAATGTAGCAGATATTGAGGGTATAGAGATTTAATGAGAAATTAACATGGTCTTCTCATTAGTGTTGACCACAATATTGTACTATTATAATACAGTATGGGAAATATGATAAGTCCTAACATGTTAGTGGCTAATCACAATAGAAGTTCATTTCTTGCACATACAAAGTCTAAAATGTGAACTCCTCATCAGCAGAAGACTCTCCTCTAAGCAGCAATTCAGAGATCGAGGTTCATTCCACCTTGAGGCTCACCATCTTCAACATCTGGCCTCCAAGTGTGGATCAGGTACAGCTGTCTCTGAATCACCTTCCTTTCTGCTCATGGTCTAGTGACCCCTTTCAAGTCCCTGGCTGGGCAGCCACTTTCCAGTGACAACTCAACACTATGGAAAGGGAACAAGAATCTTTGGTAGACAGCTAACATCAAGGGGCAGTCTTAGAGTCCCTAAGTTTGGCTTGGGTAGAGGTTGCAATTCCCAGCTTCTCATGTGTCCAGGAACAGCCATGTGACCAAGTTCTAGCTAATGTATAAAATTTTTGTGGTCACTTTTAAGAAACTTCTTAATATCAGCTGTGTGTGTTCCTTTTTCATTTTCTTCTTTCCCTATTCCTTTTTCTCTGTTGGAAGAGACAGCTGGAGTCTCAGCCACCATCTTGGACCCTGAGGTCAAGAACCACATCCAAGTATGGCAGAGTGGAAAGTTCAAGTGTCTGAGACCCTGAAAGACTGTTTGGAACAGAGTAAATAACTTGGACTACTTACTTTAATCATAAACCCCTCAGTATGTTTTTCCCAGTTATATCCCCAGGTCTGTAACATAGTGTCAGGAATGGAGGAGAGTAGTTTTAATTGACATCTGTGTGATGATCAACTGTGCTCATTTAAATCTGCTCTGCATGCTGAGTCGATGTATGCTTACCCATAGATTCCAGTGTTTGACCCCTAATAGGTGCTTTCAATGTCTTAATTTAAAGAAGAGACGAGTAGTGGACTATTTCTAGAAGCTTAGCAGTCAATAAAAGTGGAAAGATCTAATCATTTGGTGACTGAGCCTTTTGGCATTTGTCTCTACTAATGGAGCTGACTTTGACTTGAGAAATGTCTCTCTTTTCTTGAATAGAGCATTGCCACATCAAGAAAGAGGGAGCCACAGTATTTTGAGGTGTATATGTTCATAATGAAAAATACTCTAAAATATGGGGAAGAAGTTCTTATTTAGTGGGGTTTTTTTTTTTTCTTTCGCTGGGTCAAAGAGTGTGGGAAAACCAGTTAATCTATCTAAGGCTTAATTAACTTCTTCATCTTTATAATGGTCACAGCACTGTCTACTCTAAAGTAGATGGATAGCTTTTCATGGGGATGGTTGTACGAGCTTTAGGAAGATGTTTTCATGAGCTGGTTGGTGCAACTTCAGGTCCTACCCAACTGCTCTGCAGTTTATATATAAGCAAACACAGAAGAAAGACCCATTCTAAAAGACAGAGAGCAACTTGACCTTTGGAAATACGTTAAGCCTTATGCATAATAGAATTCAAATCATTGATCCATATTTGGGAACCATATAGACCGGAAGCAACAATGTTAAGAATTCACATGCTTAAAATTGAATTTACATGGATCAAACATGAGTGTTTCTCAAATGGATCTTGAATGCCTCATATTGGGACTCAGAGTAAACATGTGGGGAACCGGCAGGAGCAGAGAAACTCTACAGATGTTTCTCATCTGCACAGCGTACACCCAACAGCTGGGTGAGCCAAGCATGCAGGACATGCTCAGACATGTAGGGAAATGGTTAAGTGGGGAAGAATCTGTTTGCTTTCCCGACACCCTCTCTCTTGTCTAAATCAATTATGAACATTCAGCTACCCCAGCCGTATAGGCCATAGAAACTGGCATGATCAGAACTCCGAGAAGATGGGGGATTGAGAACGATTAACTAAGCTTTTATTATATAATTGGTATGCTGCTGCTTCTTCTTTTTTTACTTCTAGGCTTTTATTGGAAAAATTTCCCCAAAGCTATAATTACACTGAATAGTGACAGAACTTATTTAATGAAGCAGTGAGCAGAAACTTTTTGAGATAGCAAAATTTGCAATCAATTAAACATTAATGAAAAATAGTCTGTCTCAGAATCTATTTTATCACATTCATTTTATCTCCTACTCTCATTGAATCTGCAGAGAGGTCCACCATCCTGGGAATTAGTGAATCATTTTGTGATTTTTCCCAAGAGCAGTTTTTCTGTACCAATTAAGAATAAGGGTGATAAAGAAGTTAAAATCAGGGTAAAAAAAATCATACATTTTTAGATGATTAAAATCAGTGCTATCAGTTTTGATTACAATAAAGATAATCACTTGTATTCATCTCTGTCTATCCAGTTGTTGATATATATTTTTAGGTTTTTATCTGGTACTTTGTAGAATAAAGTTTTGATATTACCTTTGGGTTTCATCTCAATACACGTGATGTTTCATGAATTATTCAGTTTATTTCATGGAGTATGCTAGGGTGAAATTTTCCTTAGTTTTAGTTCTGCTAGCATATTATACACAAAACCCCATCTTTGTTATCATAGAGCAGTGGTTCTGAAACTTTTTGAAGTTGGGGCGCATTTAAAATCCTACAAATAATTCTGGCACACTATATACAAATTTATGAGAAATATGTTATAATAATTAATAAGTAAATCAGAAAAAACTAAGAACTATATGATTCCATACATAGATGGGACATAAAAATGAGACTCAGAGACATGGACAAGAGTGTGGGGGTTACGGGGTGGGAGGGAGAAGAGGGAGGGGAATGGGAGCAGGGAGGGGCACAAAGAAAACCAGTTAGAAGGTGACAGAAGTGCCCTGGCCGGTTGGCTCAGTGGTAGAGCGTCGGCCTGGCGTGCGGAAGTCCTGGGTTCGATTCTCGGCCAGGGCACACAGGAGAGGCGCCCATCTGCTTCTCCACCCCTCCCCCTCTTCTTCCTCTCTCTCTCTCTCTTCCCCTCCCGCAGCCAAGGCTCCATTGGAGCAAAGATGGCCCGGGTGCTGGGGATGGCTCCTTGGCCTCTGCCCCAGGCACTAGAGTGGCTCTGGTCACAAAAGAGCGACGCCCTGGAGGGGCAGAGCATCGCCCCCTGGTGGGCAGAGCGTCACCCCTGGTGGGCGTGCCAGGTGGATTCCGGTTGGGCGCATGCGGGAGTCTGTCTGACTATCTCTCCTCATTTCCAGCTTCAGAAAAATAAAAAAAAAAAAAAAAAAAAAAGAAGGTGACGGAAGACAATTGGCCTTTGGGTGATGGGAATGCAGCATAATCAAAAGTCAAAATAACCTAGAGATGTTTTCTCTGAACATAGGTACCCTGATTTATCAATGTCACCCCATTAAAATTAATAAAAAAAATCTTCAAAAAAAGGTCAAGTATTTAAAAAATATAAAGTCCAAGTATGCTTTTATGGTAATTAAACAAAATAAATATGACAAAATTAAATTTAGTCTGACATTAAAAAACATTTTTATGTTACATTTTTTGAGTTATGCTTTTTAGAATTTGTAAAAAAGGGGTTAAAAAGTAAAAAAAGACAAAAAAGTTATTTTTATATATATATAGATACATTCTTAGTAAGATTTAGTAAATTCAGCAGGTCCTGACGTGAATATATTAAGTTTTTTCATTCTTGTGTTTATGAGAAACATGAGTCTAATGTGTCCTCGTGATTTCTTCAATGTTTGGGCATATATTTGAAAGGCAAATTCTCATTTCCTTGTCAATACATTGAAGAATTCCTCTCTTTTTACTGTTAATTGTGTTGAGTGCAGAAAACCCCCACCATACATATCATCTTAACTTGACACCAAACAAAGGATAGAAGAAACTTGCCTCCAGTCTTTCCGGGGAACACGGGGAACAATCCAGCACCACAGCTTAGCTGCCTTTTGCAACCTAGTCAGGCAAGTGAGGTGGGTGGTTGGGCAGACTGCCAGCTTACAGCCAATTCTCTACACCTCTGTCCCCCCAAAATCTAAACTCCAAAAACCCTGTTCATTTTTTGATCCCCAACAGGCACACATTTCTCTAGAATACCATAGGTTGCACCTGGAAATCTTCTTGGGCGCACCAGTGCACCATGGCGCACACTTTGAGAACCTCTGTCATAGAGTGATATGATAGAAGAATTTTTTTTTTATTAATTTTACTAGGGTGACATCAATAAAGCAGGGTACATATGTTCAAAGAAAACATGTCCAGGTTATCTTGTCGATCAATTATGTTGCATACCCATCACCCAAAGTCAGATTGTCCTCTGTCACTTTCTATCTAGTTTTCTTTGTGCCCCTCCCCTTCCCCCTTTCTTTCTCCCCCCCTCCCCCGTAACCACCACACTCTTGTCAATGTCTCTTAGCCTCATTTTTATGTCCCACCTACGTATGGAATAATGCAGTTCTTGGCTTTTTCTGGTTTACTTATTTCACTCCGTATAATGTTATCAAGATCCCACCATTTTGTTGTAAATGATCTGATGTCATCATTTCTTATGGCTGAGTAGTATTCCATAGTGTATATGTGCCACATCTTCTTTATCCAGTCTTCAATTGAAGGGCTTTTTGGTTGTTTCCATGTCTTGGCCACTGTGAACAATGCTGCAATGAACATGGGGCTGCATGTGTTTTTACATATCAATGTTTCTGAGTTTTTGGGGTATATACCCAGTAGAGGGATTGTTGGATCATAAGGTAGTTCTATTTTCAGTTTTTTGAGGAACCACCATACTTTCTTCCGTAATGGTTGTACTACTTTACATTCCCACCAACAGTGAATGAGGGTTCCTTTTTCTCCACAGCCTCTCCAACATTTGCTATTACCTGTCTTGTTAATAATAGCTAATCTAACAGGTGTGAGGTGGTATCTCATTGCAGTTTTGATTTGCCTTTTTCTAACAACGAATGAAGCTGAGCATCTTTTCATATATCTGTTGGCCATTTGTATTTCTTCCTGGGAGAAATGTCTGTTCATGTCCTCTTCCCATTTTTTTATTGGATTTTTTGTTGTTTTTTTTTTTATGAGTTCTTTGTCTATTTTGGATATTAGGCCCTTATCTGAGCTGTTGTTTGAAAATATCATTTTCATTTAGTTGGCTGTCTGTTTATTTTGTTGTCAGTTTCTCTTGCTGAGCAAAAACTTCTTAGACTGATGTAGTCCCATTCATTTATTTTTGCCTTCACTTCCCTTGCCTTTGGAGTCAAATTCATAAAATGCTCTTTAAAACCAAGGACCATGAGTTTAGAACCTATGTCTTCTTCTATGTACTTTATTGTTTCAGGTCTTATATTTAGGTCTTTGATCCATTTTGAATTAATTTTAGTACAAGAGGAAAAACTGTAGTCGAGTTTCATTCTTTTGCATGTGGCTTTCCAGTTTCCCCAGCACCATTTGTTGAAGAGGCTTTCTTTTCTCCATTGTGTGTTGTTGGCCCCTTTATCAAAAATTATTTGACCATATATATATGGTTTTATTTCTGGACTTTCTATTCTGTTCTATTGGTCTGAGTGTCTATTTTTCTGCCAATACCATGCTCTTTTGATTGTCATGGCTCTATAATATAATTTGAAGTCAGGTATTGTAATGCCCCCAGCTTCATTCTTTTTCTTTAGGATTGCTTTGGCTATTCGGGGTTTTTATAGTTCCATATAAATCTGATGACTTCTTGTTCCATTTCTTTAAAAAATGTCATTGGAATTTTGATGGGAATTGCATTAAATTTGTATATTGCTTTGGGTAATACGGCCATCTTGATTATATTTATTCTTCCTATCCAAGAGCAAGGAATATTCTTCCGTCTCATTGTATCTTTTTTGATTTCCCTTAACAATGCTTTGTAGTTTTCATTATATAGGTCCTTTACATTCTTTGTTATATTTATTCCTAGGTATTTTATTTTTTTTGTTGCAATTATGAAGGAGATTATTTTTTTGAGTTCATTCTCAAATGTTTCATTGTTGGCATATAGAAAGGCTATTGACTTCCGTATGTTAATTTTGTATCCTGTGACCTTACTGTATTGGCTTATTGTTTCTAGTAGTCTTTTTGTAGATTCTTTGGGGTTTTCAATGTATAGGATCATATCATCTGCAAAAAGTGATACCTTTACCTCTTCTTTTCCGATATAGATGCCTTTTACTTCTTTGTCTTGTCTGATTGCTGTGGCTAGAACCTCTAGCACCACATTAAATAAGAGTGGAGAGAGTGGACAACCCTGTCTTGTTCCTGATTTAAGGGGGAAAGCTTTCAGTTTAGTGCCATTTAATATGATGCTAGCTGATGGTTTATCATATATGGCCTTTATCATGTTGAGATATTTTCCTTCTATACCCATTTTATTGAGAGTCTTAAACATAAAATTCTGTTGTATTTTTTCAAATGCCTTTTCTGCATCTATTGATAAGATCATGTGGTTTTTGTTCTTTGTTTTGTTGATATGGTGTATTATGTTAACCGTTTTACGTATGTTGAACCATCCTTGAGATTCTGGGATGAATCCCACTTGATCATGATGTATTATTTTTTTAATATGTTGTTGTATTCGATTTGCTAGTATTTTGTTTAGTATTTTAGCATCTGTTTTCATTAGAGATATTGGTCTGTAGTTTTCTTTTTTTGTGCTGTCCTTGCCTGATTTCGGTATGAGGGTTATGTTGACCTCATAAAATGTGTTTGGAAGTATTGCTTCTTCTTCAATTTTTTGGGAGTCTTTCAGTAAAATAGGAACCAAGTCTTCTTTGAACGTTTGACAGAATTCGCTAGTATAATCGTCTGGACCTGGACTTTTATTTTTGGGGAGGTAATAGTTTTTTCTATTTTGTCCCTACTAATTGGTCTGTTTAGGCTTTCTGTTTCTTCTTGACTCAGTCTAGGAAGGTTGTATTGTTCTAGGAATTTATCCGTTTCTTCTAGATTGTTGAATTTAATGGCATAAAGTTTTTCATAGTATTCTACAATAATTCTTTGTATATCTACGGTGTTCGTGGTGATTTCTCCTCTTTCATTTTGGATTTTGTTTATATGAGTTCTTTCTCTTTTTTTCCTTGGTAATTCTTGCCAAGGGTTTGTCAATTTTGTTGATCTTCTCAAAGAACCAGCTCCTTGTTCTATTAATGTTTTCTATAGTTTTTCTGTTCTCTATTTCATTTATTTCTGCTCTGATTTTTATTATCTCCTTTCTTTGGCTGGTTTTGGGTTGTCTTTGTTCTTCTTTTTCCAGTTCCTTAAGGTGTGAAGTTAAGTGGTTCACTTGGGCTCTCTCTTGTTTGTTCATATAGGCCTGGAGTGATATGAACTTCCCTCTTATCACTGCTTTTGCTGCATCCCATAGATTCTGATATGTCATATTGTCATTTTCATTTGTCTGTATATATCTTTTTTTTTAAAGATTTTATTTATTCATTATAGAGAGGAGAGAGAGATAGAGAAAGAGAGAAGGGGGGAGGAGCAGGAAGCATCAACTCCCATATGTGCCTTGACCAGGCAAGCCCAGAGTTTTGAACCGGCAACCTCAGAGTTTCCAGGTTGACGCTTTATCCACTGCGCCACCACAGGCCAGGCCATGTATATATCTTTTGATCTCTGTGCTTATTTCTTCTTTGACCCATTCATTTATTAAAAGTATGTTGTTTAGTTTCCACATTTTTGTGGGTTTTTTCCCTCTTTTTTGCAGTTGAATTCTAGTTTCAAGGCTTTATGATCAGAAAATATGCTTCGTACAACTTCGATTTTTCTGAATTTGCTGATATTGTTTTTGTGGCCCAACATATGGTCAATTCTTGAGAATGATCTATGTTCACTGGAGAAAATGTATACTCTGTCACTTTGGGATGAAATGTCCTGTAGATGTTTATTATATCCAGGTGCTCTAGTGTTTTGTTTAAGGTCAATATATCTTTATTGATTCTCTGTTTGGATGACCAATCTAGAGCCTTCAGCGGTGTATTGAGGTCTCCATTTATGTTTGTATTTTTGTCAGGTTTTTTTTTAGGTCAATAAGTAGCTTTCTTATATATTTTGGTGTTCCTTGGTTAGGTGCATATATATTAAGAATTGTTATGTCTTCTAGATTTAGCGTCCCCTTAATCATTATGAAATGACCATTTTTGTCTCTGAGTACTTTGCTGTCTTGTAGTCAGCATTATCAGATATGAGTATTGCTATGCCTGCTTTTTATTGGATGTTATTTGCTTGGACTATTGTTTTCTAGGCTTTCACTTTTAATTTGTTTTTATCCTTGCTTAGATAAGTTTCTTGTAGGCAGCATCCCATTTGGATTTTCTTTTTTAATCATTCTGCTACTCTGTGCCTTTTTATTGGTGAGTTTAATCCGTTTACATTTAGTGTAATTTTTGACACTTGTGGGTTCCCTATTGCCATTTTATACATTGCTTTCTGTTAGTTTTGTGTCTTATTTATTCTTCTCTTTCATTTTTCTATCCTTTTTTTTTTGTTTGGTTGTATTCCATACATCTTTCTTCTGTTGCTATCTTTTTAAATCATGTGCTTTTGTGGTGGTTTTTTCAAGGGTGGTTGCCATTAAGTAATGAAAAGGGTTCCTACCCTGTTCATTGTAGTGCACTATCTTGTGAGTACTTTTATTTTTATTTTTTTTTAATTTATTTTTGTTTTGTTTTTTTTGTATTTTTCCGAAGCTGGAAACGGGGATAGACAGACAGACTCCCGCATGCGCCCAACTGGAATCCACCCGGCATGCCCACCAGGGGCGACGCTCTGCCCACAAGGGGGCGATGCTCTGCCCCTCCGGGGCGTCACTCTGTCTCGACCAGAGCCACTCTAGCACCTGGGGCAGAGGCCAAAGAGCCATCCCCAGTGCCCAGGTCATCCTTGCTCCAATGGAGCCTCGCTGCGGGAGGGGAAGCGAGAGACAGAGAAGAAGGAGAGGGGGAGGGGTGGAGAAGCAGATGGGCGCCTCTCCTGTGTGCCCTGGCCAGCAATCGAACCCGGGACTTCTGTACGCCAGGCTGACACTCTACCACTGAGCCAACCGGCCAGGGCCTTGTGAGTACTTTTGCACTCCATCATCCTTTGCTACTGTTAATCTCTGTCCTCTCCCCCCCTTTTTTTGTTGTTGTCACAGTTTAAATTTGGTTTTATTGTATTCTTGGTGGAGCTTTTGCTTGCAGTTTTGTTTTGTTTTTTTCTTTGTATCTGGTTGGAAAACCCCCTTTAGTAATTCCTGGAGTGGGGGTTTTCTGATGATAAATTCCCTCATCTTTTCTGTATCTGTGAATGTTTTTATTTCTCCTTTGTATTTGAAGGATAGCTTTGATGGGTATAGTATTCTTGGCTGAAAGTTCCTCCCTTTCAGGACTTTAAATATTGGGGTCCACTCTCTTCTAGCTTGTAGAGTTTCTGTTGAGAATTCTGATGATAATCTAATGGGTCTTTCTTTATATAATGTGTTCTTCTTTTCCTTGGCTGCCTTGAGAACTTTTTCTTTGTCGTCGGTTTGTGCCAATTTCATTATGATGTGCCTTGAAGTAGGTTTGTTGGGGTTAAGAAAACTTGGAGTTTTGTTTGCTTCTTGAATTGGAGGCTTTAGTTCTTTTCACAGGCTTGGGAAGTTCTCATCTATTATTTGTTTGAATATGTTCTCCATTCCATTTTCTCTCTCTTCTCCCTCTGATATACCTATAATTCTTATGTTATTCTTTTTGATGGAGTCAGACAATTCCTGTAGGGCTTTCTCATTTTTAAAATTTTTTGAGTCTCTTTCTTCTTCTCTCTGTTGTGCCTCAAGTTGCTTGTCTTCTATTTCACTAATCCTACCTTCTATCTGGCCTGTTCTATTAGCTAAGCTTGTTACCTCATTTTTCAGCTTATGAATAGAGTTTTTCATCTCTATTTGATTTGTTTTTATAGTTTCAATTTCCTTGGTAATATATTCTTTGTGTTTGTTGAGTTGTTTTCTGAGCTCTCTAAATTGCCTTTCTGTGTTTTCTTGTATATCTCTGAGTATTTTTAGGATTTCTATTTTAAATTCTATGTCATTTAGCTCCAAGGTTTCCAATATATTAAATTTTTTCTCCATAGATTTTTCCTCATCTATCTGTGCTACCTCTCTGTCTTTTGTATCCATGATATTCGATTTCCTTTTTCTTTTCTTTTTTTTTCTTTTTTGTATTTCTCTGAACTTTGAAACAGGGAGGCAGTCAGACAGACTCCCGCATGCGTCCGACCGGGATCCACTCGGCACTCCCACCAGGGGGTGATGCTCTGCCCATCTTGGGGCATTGCTCTGCTGCAATCAGAGCCATTCTAGCGCCTGAGGCAGAAGCCACAGTGCCGTCCTCAGCACCTGGGCAAATGCTGCTCCAATGGAGCCTTGGTTGCGGGAGGGGAAGACAGAGACAGAGAGGAAGGAGAGGGGGAGGGGTGGAGAAGCAGTTGGGCGCTTCTCCTGTGTGCCCTGGCCAGGAATCAAACCCGGGACTACCGCATGCCAGGCTGATGCTCTACCACTGAGCCAAACGGCCAGGGCTTGATTTTCTTTTTCTTAATGGCATCTGAGGGTGGTTTTGTTGATAGTACTATTGAGAATTAATAAAGAATAAAAAGTTAAAAAAATAAAAATAAAAAATAATTAAAAAATATTATTCCCCCCTCCCTTTTTTTCCTCCTCTCCTCTCCTCTCCTCTCCCCTCCTTCTTGAGAAAACCTTGTGGTGAACTGTAAATTATATTTTGCTAAATAGAACAAAAACTACCTATAATGGAGGGCCTGAGTTGGGGAGAAGTAATAAAGGGGCAAAAAAAGGGGGTATGGACCCACAGAATGCAAAAAAGGAAAAAATTTGGGTCAAGAATAAAATGATTTGCTTTTAGGTGATGGTTGACTAAGAGATATAATGAGAGGAATAAGAGGGAAACAGGAAAAAGGGGAAAAAAATTAAATAATTACTATGTATTTAGTGGAGCAAAAACTAGATAAAATGGAGAGCCAGGGTTGGTAGCACTGCTATTGAGTTAAAAAAAACAAAGTAAAAAAACCCCAAAGTACCACAAAGAAAAATTTGAGTCCCAAATAAAATAATTTGTTCGTGATTGAGAATTGAATGAGAGGAAAAGTAAAGGAGAAAAGAAGAAACTAATATAGAGGGAATAAAAAAGAAAGAGGAAAACACAAAAAGAAGAAAAAAGAACAAAAGGAGAGAGAGAGAGAGAGTTAAGGGTTTTGGAGTGCAACCCTCATAGAGAGAAAGGAAGAAGAAAGGAAAGATAATGGGAGATTTTAACACTTATGGGTAGTGTAGTTCAAGGAGAGGAGAGAGTAAGACCGGAAGAGAATTAAATGACCAAATTGGAAGAGGAAGAAAATAATCAAGAAAAGAAGATAAGAGAAGCAAATGAACAAATATAATAAAATGAGATAGGTTATAAAGTCTATGGATTATTCTTGATTTTGAGAGGTTATCTTCTTGCTTTTTCTTTTTTTCTCTCCCTCTTCGTGGTCAGTGACTCTGTACCCTGGGTTCTGCCCCTGCAGCACGCTTAGGTAGAGGGTTGTGGTTGATAAGTCTCTATGGAGATATCACATATTGGGCTTCAGTCTCGTTGGCAGTCGAGGCTGATTAACATTTGCAGGATCCGACAATGAGAGAGTTCGTATTCCCGGAGCCTCTCTCCTAGTCTTTCCTTCCTGAATTAGCAGCCTGATGATCCAGCTATGGGGTTGCTGTTGCCTCTGCCTGAGAGAGATCTTGTCAGTTAGGGTCGCATAAGTCAGCTGGGAGGTGAGCAGACTGTGGGTTAAGCTAATCCTTCATGGGTCTGTTAGCTTGTATGGCTGTGTGAGGCACCCCACCTGCCCGAAGAAGCTCGAGCATAGGGAATCTCGCTTTTGCTCTCTGCTCTTCAGGGGGCAGAGGTGACCCTGAGACTCTGGTTTCAGCCCACACAAAGGCCTCTGACTCTACCCCTCTGTCCAGGAACATGGACGCCCACTCCTGGGGGAATCTCCTGCCCACTATCCGTGCTCGCTGACTAGGATATTGGGCCGTCTGCCTCTCTCCCTGGGTGAGGCAGCACCGTGCCCGCTGGGAGAAGTTCGAGCGTAGGGAATTTCGCTTTCACTCACTCCCTGTGTGCTGCTTTTCAGGGAGCTGGGGTGACCCCGAGACTCTGGTTTCAGCCCTCACAAAGGCCTCTGACTCTGCCCCTCTGTCCAGTAACACGGGCGCCCACTCCCGGGGCTCTAGGAGGAATCTCTCGCCCACTATCTGCGCTCACCGACCAGGAGATCGGGGCTGATGGCTGCCCCACTTGCCTTTCTTTGTCTGAATTTGATGCGAGCATTAGCTTGTGTTGACTGGGTTGCCACAAGCAGTTTTTCCTTGGCTAGGATGTCTGTGCCACAGCCTGGTTCGGATGTTTGTGCCGCAGTCTGGTTCTATTCACACCCTATGCCTTCCTCAGTTTCTATACTCTCAGTTCCCAGTGAAAGCAGACCTTATTTAGGTTAGTGAGGATGGCGGAGTGTTTCTTCCTCCTTATTTTCTTTGGGGTTGATTATATATTTAGTCAATTTTTCACTCAATCATATCTTTGTGTTTACTGTGGAACTTCTGGAGGCTCCAAGGATAGATTTTTCTGTGTCTGGTTGAAGATCTTGTTGAATTTTTGGGGAGATTTATCGCTCCTTACTCTAGGGCAGGGGTCTCAAACTCGCGGCCCGCAGGCCACATGCGGCCCACCGAACAATTTTGTGCGGCCCGCAGACTAATCCACGGGCTTCCTTAATTTTATCCAAAATATTTTGAACTTCGTGGATTAGTCTGACGTCACTCGATAGAAGGATTTTTAACTAAAACAAAGTACACTATAAACCAGTGGTAGTCAACCTGGTTCCTACTGCCCACTAGTGGGCATTTCAGCTTTCATGGTGGGTGTTAGCGGAGTAACCAAAGTATAAATAAAAAGATAGATTTAACTATAGTAAGTTGTTTTATAAAGATTTATTCTGCCAAACTTAGGGAAAATCTGACATAAAGTACTTGGCAAGTAATTATTATTATATGCTTTAACTTGCTGTAACTCTGCTTTATAAATTTTATAAAGTAAAGTTACTTCCCTACTTTATATCACCATTACTGTGGAACCAGTGGGTGGTTAGAAAATTTTACTACTAACAGAGATACAAAAGTGGGCGGTTGGTATAAAAAGGTTGACTACCCCTGCTAAACAATATCAAGTGAGCAGACTCCTTACAGTAACTGAGAATTGATGACAAAGTATAAGTGGGATCTTCTGATGTCCAGATTCCAAGATGAATGCCAAGCAAGATTTGTGTGGGTTCAGGGATTCCCTCTGATTGTTAGCTCAGCTGAACAGTGACCCTATCTCAGGTCCTAGATCCTTTCCTATCAATTTAGGTAGAAGTTTTGCACTTCTTGCCTTTGCCTGAACTATGGTCCATGCAGAAGTTACTGGCTGGATGATCTCTTCTACATCAGGGGCACAAAATTCTTCCTCCATTATCCCCACAAAGCAGGGAAACAATACTTTTTATAGGTGGTGGTCATATGCACTGTCTTCTATTAATTTTTCCAGAGCCTATTTTGTTAGAACATTAGTTCCTTGAAGGCAGGAATGCTATTTGTCTTGTTTACTGTAGTTCATAGAAGAATGAATTGCATAAGACAAAATAAAAATTCTTAATGATTTCTTTGGGACTATTTCTTCTAACATTTGGTTTTACAAGGGCCCTTCTGTCAACTTAACTCTCCAACCATGGTAATTTTTATATTATCAGTATATCATTTAATATTTAATATAGAAATTTATCTAGTTATTAATTTATAAATAAACATAGTTCTTGATGTTATACTTGGATTTGTCCAAATGGAACTATTCATTCTTAACTGCAAACGGTCATCAAAAACAAGACATATGTCTATCTAATTATTGATAACACCCTACTGTGACCTCTCCCCATCTCTTGCCCCTCAATACATCTTCACTGATTGATGGATGGATGGCATGTTGGTAAAGAGCTTGGTGAAGTCTGACACATGGCTCAACTGTCTGAGGGAAAAACTGAAAATGGACTAAATGGAAAATGGTGGAAGCATTTGAAATGTACAATAGAGGATGGGTGTGAACTAACTCACGTGTTTACGGAAGCGATGGCTGAGGTGGGGATGGGGACCCAGCTCTCCTAATTAGCAGCATCACTGTTCTGCGCCGAGCATTCGGGTTTGGAGTCAGAGACCTAGGCTTGAGCACAACGTGTCATCGAGTAAATGAGTGATGGGCCTTGGAATAGTTGTTGAAACTTTCTAAATGACAAGTTCCTCATCTGAAATGAAGAGAATGTGTACTGCACATGGTTGTTATAAGGACCACACAAAGCACTGTCTGTGAAAACCCTTTAAAATTTGCAAGTCGTTACTGTCATTTAATTATCAAGCATGCCTAGTTGGGAAAGGCAGACGAAGTGCATTAAAAAACAAAATCCAGACTGGTTTAAAATAATGCAGAACCAAAACAAGTAGAAAACAGGAAACGATGTCAGACACACAACCTTGGCCCACTTCCCAGGTCGGGGAGCATTTCCTATGAAGGAATATATATAACCGAGTGACTGGAAAAACTTGGGCAGTTCCATTTCCTCTCCATCCCTGCTCAGCTCCACTGGGCACTCAGGAATGGTCGCTCCTTACCCCCCTGGAAGGAGGACTTGCCCTGGAGTTCACGGGGATCAGTCCTGAACCTGAAGATGTGATGGGGGTGTGACTGCATTTCCTCAGAGCCGGCACCTGCATTTAGGAGTCCCCTCCCTCCACCCGCGGGTCCCTCAGAGCTCCCTGCCCAGCCCGTCAGCAGGAAGGCAGAGAGCAGGCCCTGGAAGGGGGTTGGCAGGCAGCGCTGGCCGATGACACTGCCAGGGGGCTGGTCAACACGTGTACAGAGAGCTAACTGATGCCCGCCCTCCGTCCCAATACATCATTCATATGCTTGAACATGGTTCTTTTTCAAGCAGCAGAGGGGTTGCAAGATTTTAGCAAACTGACCACTGTCTAGATGGCTATAGTCTGTTTTTTAAAAAATTTTTATTGAGTTTATTGGGTGACACTGGCTAATAAAATTATACAGGTTTCAGGTATACAGTCCTGTAACACATCATCTGTTTACTGTGTTGTGTGTTTACTACCCAAGTCTCCTTCCATCACCATTCATCCCCCCTCCCCTCCTCTACCTCCCCCACCCTCATTCTCTCTTGTAATCACCACAGTGTCGTCTGTGTCTATGACATTTTCCTTCTCAATCATCTTTATCACCTTTAATTCACCTTTCTCACCAGCCTCCACCCCCCTGAACCCCGACAGCTGTAGTCTATGTCTCTGAACCAGGCTACATTCCCAGTGCGGCTCTCCTCCCGCACCTGCCACATCACTCTGTGGTTCGAATCTCAAGGGCAGGGACCTGCTTTTCAGCACCCGACTGTGCCCAGAACTGGCTACATGACCATGGAAACTGTCCTTCCTCTGCTGTAGTGTTTTTTTTTTTTTTTATGGAGGAGGAAGTAGGGCCTGGTAACCTCGTCGTCGTAGCCCACAGAAGGCATGGTCAGGCTGAAGTCATAATAGGCTCCTGACAACATAATGCTACCTTGGCTGGGTTGTGCAATCTTCTCAGAGACATGTGACCTTTTCTTCTACAGCAACACAGCTGGTTCTAGGGCCACCCACTGCCTTGCAGTGTTGCTGTGTGTGATCGGAAGGCTTATTTTGCATCTGTTGGCTTTAATGAAGAAACATTCCCATCTGGAGCAGGACTGACTCATTGGGTGGACATACGGCTTCAGGCCTCAATATACACTCATGCAATAGGAGTTCGCGAGCGTCAGAGATGAGTGTTAGAATAAAGAGGAACAGTGTCCTAAGCAGAGGGAACAGCTTGAGCAAAAGCCCCATTGTATGGAACCACTCAGCTGCTTATCCTTATTCAGCACTGCCAGGAGACCCATGAAGCTGAAGGCCTCAGACAGAGCTGCGAGCAGCCGGAAGGGTGTGGAGACCAGTCCAAGGCCAGGGGGTCCCGAGTCTTGTAGGGGAGGCATCCCGCCACAGGTTTTCAGAGCTACAGGTCCCTGCTCATTGAACCCTGGAACCCAGAAGCGGCCGTGGATGTGGACCAGAACTCAGAACACCGTGCTGAGGCCGCATCGGCAGGCTTTGTGGTCCATTAGGTTTACAGCACAGGATGCAGAGAAGAGAGCGGGGAAGCATCCTTGCTCCTGCGGTCTTCAAATAGATTCCACCTCTGTTAGACAAGGACAAATGGCGTCCTGCCCAAAGGCTGAGCGGGCGGTGTGCAAGGCCAAGCAAAAACCAAATTTATCCTCCTATAGATGAATTTAATAACTCAGTTCACCATTACACACCTCAGGAATGTGTACATGCTACTGAACTTGGCCTTAAATAGATGCCACTTATCAACACCGCAAAATTAAATATTGTATGTACATATGTTAGCTTAACAGATGCTGTGTTTTGCTGCTCTAGACAGGAACACAGCAGGCATTTTTCTGCGCCATTTCAGTTCCAGGGAAAGAAAAAACCACACAGACAAAGCATGAAAAGTGGTCAGTAAGCTGCCTGCTTGCATTTACTTTGATAAAGCCTAGTCCTTTAAGAACCAGACAAATGAATATGGAAGCTTGGCTGCCACAACTCATGCCCAGTGCCTCTGACTTCTTAAAAGGCTTCGACACAAACGCGTCGAGGATTACACTCCAAATGATTTCCCTCACATTTTTATTATGCCCTCAAAATGAGCCAGGCTCTATGTTCAAAGACGTTTTAGTAGAAGAAACATTGCCTTTGCAGTTGATGAGACTAGTGATTAAATTCCAGGTTTGATGATTGGAGGTCCGTTGCTTGGAGCCATGGTTTTCTAATTGTGTAGTGGGGAGGGGTTACTCATACTGCAGTATGCAAGCACTGGAAACGCTCATGGTTTAATGTGTCCAATCGTAGACAATAATTAAGACTCCAGAGGGTCAAGATGTTTTACATCTGTAACATGAGAAATACAAAGCTGTAGGTTCCATATAAAATTATACATCTTTGAACCTCCTGCTGTGGTCATGCCTACCACAGGATGGATGCTCAGTAAATGTCTAAGAGGAGTGTCTTAGTATAAAGAAAAATTATCTGTGCATTTATTTCTATCAGCATTGGGCAAATTCCATTCCTCTTTTATTGGATTGCAGTGATCCAAATATTCAGAACAATCCAATAAGTATCTTTTTTTTTTGAGAAGCAAGGATTAAGATTAACTACTAAAAATAAAATTTGGCACTGAGCTAAATGCATTCACCATGCCAAATTGTGATCTGATAGATAGTAGGGCAATAATATGCAAATTTTTCTTGAAGGCTCAATTTCCTTTCTCATAGAAATTAAAGGTTGATTTCTTTCTCCATGCTTTTTTCAAACAGAAGTACCTTTCTCTCTGGTTTTTGTTCCAAAACTTCAAGCAAAATGTGAGGTTATAAGCCACCAGCTCCAGCAAAACCAGCCTGTCTTGGCTATTTTGCAGAGGGTAACGAAATCTTTGTTCAACAACATAATAAAGACCTCAGGTTGTGAATTTGTGTGTGGTAGGCAAAGAGACTCTCTGAAAAATCGTATGCCCTAATCCCTGAAACTGCTAGTATGTTATATTACAAGGAAAAAAGAAGTTGACAAAGAGCTGAGAGAGGCTCCCGGCTGACAGCCAACAGAAAATGTGGACCTCAGTCTTATAACCATAGGAGCTGAATTCCATCCACAGCCTGAGTGAGCCCAGAAGTGAATTCTCTCCCAGAGGCTTTAGGTAAATGCTCAGCTAGCTGATACCTTGAGGTCAGCCTTGTGAGATATGAAACAGAGAAACAGCCAAGCCTACACGGATTTCTGACCTACAGTACTGGGAAATAATACATTTCTATTAATTTAAGCTCCAAGTATATGTTAATTTGTTACAGCAATAGTAGAAAAGAAATACAATATATAATCCTGAAAAAGTGGCCTGGAAGAGAGGGTTTCCCTTAACAATAGAAGTGGATACCTCTTGCAGAGATATAAATTACTTATGAAGCAGAACTCTGTGACCCAAAATGTGGCCCAAAAGTTTCAGAGATATTTCTAAAAAATGTGAAGCCTACTGATGTTGGTAATGTGTGTAGAAAAGACTACAAACCTGGGATAAAAAGGAAAATATTTGAAGTCAGGTTTATCTTCTTGAGCACCTTCAATATAGGTAAAGTCACATTTTATTTCTACATTTTTGTAATAGGCTATATTTGAATGCTCAGTTTAGATAAACTCTAATTACACATGTGCAAGTTGAATTCATTTAAAAAAGCTGATTTAATTTTTGTAACAATTAAAGTAACACTGTTCTGAACTTTAAGTAATTAAGCATCTCAAGAGTTAGCAAACTGTTTTGAGTGTATGTGTATGTGTATGTGTGTGTGTGTGTGTGTGTGTATTTAGAGAGAAAATAAGGATATGTCTAAATGGTGTGAGTAAATAGCATGAGGGAACACAGTAAGGCTACTTAGAGCAATTGAAGAAAAGATTGTTTCTCAATAAAATACTATTTAATCTGTTCTTTGACCATGAGATAGTGTTGAAGGTGTAGGGTGGGAGGTCACCTTTGCAAAGGTTGGAGCTAGAGAATTCTAGGGAACAACATGTGCAAGTTACAGAGGTACATATGAGGCTGGTTTGCTCAGATGAAAAGGAAACATGAAGTTTCATAAGACTCTCATCTAAACTGCACATGGAGAAAGTGGAAATGTAAGTAAGAGCTTGATCATGAAGGGTCTTGCATCCTATTCAAAGTTTTTATTATAATTTGTACTTGGTAGATATATTCAAAATTTTTGTGTTTGTTTAAGGGTTACATTTTTTTGCTTCTTACCATGTCTTATAATTTTTTTTTTTTTGTATTTTTCTGAAGCTGGAAACGGGGAGAGACAGTCAGACAGACTCCCGCATGCGCCCGACCGGGATCCACCTGGCACGCCCACCAGGGGCGATGCTCTGCCCACAAGGGGGCGATGCTCTGCCCCTCCGGGGTGTCGCTCTCCCGCGACCAGAGCCACTCTAGCGCCTGGGGCAGAGGCCAAGGAGCCATCCCCAGCGCCCGGGCCATCTTTGCTCCAATGGAGCCTTGGCTGCGGGAGGGGAAGAGAGAGACAGAGAGGAAGGAGGGGGGTGGGTGGAGAAGCAAATGGGCGCCTCTCCTATGTGCCCTGGCCGGGAATCAAACCCGGGTCCCCCGCATGCCAGGCCAACGCTCTATCGCTGAGCCAACCGGCCAGGGCCTGTCTTATAATTTTTTACTTTGTGTTGGACATAATACATGATACACTGTCAGGAACCGGGCTAATATCAGTGCCCTTTAAGAAGTGTTAAGTTTTGTTAATTTACTGGTGGTTCCTTGTGACTTCAGATTTGGTTAGATTGGATGCAGAGGATCTTTTAATTTACATTATAGTCCTTATTCCTAAGGTATAAACTTTCTGATTTGAATGCCAGAGTATTAAGAAGATCTCTCGACTGAGCTGCACTAGGTCTTCTGAGGTAGATGTTGTGGATTCTCCCAATTAGTCTCCAGATCTGGCAACACTGCTTTGGATCCTGCTTGCATAGATAATATACAACCTCTACAGATTTTCCATTCTGTTATTACTCTTGTTTATCTTTTATCTACTGACTAGGCCTAGAGGAAGATGAGCAGATTTCTAGGTTCCAAGATTTTATGGGAACCGTAAATAGGTATATTTACAACAATACAAGATTAACTAAAGCCATCTAGCGTAATGACTGCTGACCTTTGAAAGCACAACAGGTCAGAATGAACTCAGATTTGACATTGGTAAGGTAAAAACATCCTGCTTCTGTAAGAAACCATTGCTACATTTTAAAAAGTAGCTAAGAAAGAAAGTAAAAATGAATTCTCACCTTTAGAGTTGTAAACATTATAAGATAGTGTTCTAGACTGGGTATCCTGCAAAAACAAACTTTATGGCCACAAATGCCCTTCCCCCTCCATGGAAATTTAAGTTAGAAATAAGGTAAACAGTAGCCAAACCCTTGAGCAGAGCTTTGCAGCTTTTCCCACTATAAACGTTATTAAATGAGTCACATTTTTTGTTCTGATAATTGACTGTCAATAATTGCCGATGCCTTAAGTCCCAGTCTTTTGAAAACCAAGATTTTCCTGGAATGAAGTTATCTTTTTGATTGTGTAGGTTATTTATTGGTGTGGCATGTTTTAAAAACAGGCCTTTTTCCATGAGGTATAGAAATAGGAGAAGAGAGAAACACTGTGTGTAGGAGGCTTTCCCTTAAATATCACAGGAGCCTTCAGATTTCTGTCTTAGTGTGATAAAAAGAGAGTCAAGAGAGCCCCAAATTTGGCAGACCATCGGAACTAGTTCATGTTCGCAAGATTCTTAAATAATAACCAACATTGCCTACTAGGATCTCCCATAATGCAGGACATTTTCTCTGTATGTACTGTGTGCCATACGGTAGCCACCAGCCACATGTGACTAACAAGAATTTGCCATGTGACTGGTGTGACCAAGAAATTGAATGTTTAATTTGATTTGGCTTATATGAACTTAAGTTTAAATTTAAACTGCATGTATCAGAGAGCATAAAACAGCAATCTAAAATTTTCAGAGGCAAGAGATACATTCCTCTCCCCATGAACACTTTTCTTAAAAGTATAATTGCAAGGGGATCAGGTAAAAAGGGCTGCCTCTTCCCTGTTGCTATTTTTAGTTTTGGGAAAACAGTCCCTCTCTTCCTAGAGCATGCTTTGTGAAATAGACTCACTAAAGAAAACAAAAGAATATAAACCCTGCTCTAACTGCACAAGTTGGTACATCCTTGTTGTCCAAGGGCATTAGATGTGACTTACTCTCTCCACAACACAACTGTTTAGGAGGCGGAAGAACTTAACTTGTTTTAATCGAGTGGCACCTTCATGTCATACTCTGGATCTGTCCTTCTGTTCAACCCACTGAGATGCACACGAACAATGTCCTGCGAGGCATTGCCTTCGCCAACTCCTCCGTATAGTTTGGTTTCATAAAAGCCATTTGACTCTGCGATGGCTGCCCTTTGGTTTTAGTAGAGTCTTCCATAGTTGGCAGCATAGCCAGGATCTTACATGGGATACACACATCATTAAAAATAAATAAATAAGTAAAAATCAACAAAGAAACATTCAAGAATGTGGGGAATACCTGTTCAGAAATGAAACATCCACTCTTTTAAAAGAGGTGGGAAACCAAAGTTTCATTGAGTGATCGCTGAACAATCCTACCCTCAAGTAATTTCTGTGAACCTTTCAAAAATGTTGTCTGTTTGGCATAATAAAGATAATAAACTATGTGTTTTGTAACAATTCAACTAGGAGCAATTAAAAAAAATGGGAAATTTGAAACTTCCCCCTCCTTCCACCTACCTCACATACACACACACTTACTGAACTAGTTATAAATTCCAAGATACCAAGGGACACTTTTAGAATGAGGTCTGTAAGTACATTGTACCCAAGAGGGGATTTGCCTGAACTCCTATGCAGAGAGGTCATTTACAATCGGAGCCAGATCAGGTGAGGCATTTGTTAAATGAGACTCACCTTCCCAAAGCAAGTGCATCTTGTATAATGAGTTTCTTACCGCAAAGTCACTAAAAAAATCAGCTACAACTGAAGTGTTAACGATGGTTAGGTAAAGATCACACTTCCATGGTAGATTCCCGTTTCCTACGACTTTGCTCTGACAGACTCCTCAGTTAGCACCTCCGTCGCTCTGCCCTAGTGCCTGCCTCACTACAGTGTTTATCCAAGTTCAGTTATGTGCAGAGATTCAACCTCATACAGATGGCCCCATGGCAGTCACTTTGAGTTTCATTTGTTAAAATTTAGAGAGAAAAAAAACTCCTACACTTTAAAAAGAAACAAAAAAATTTGTAAAATCTTATGAGAAATTTTAAAAAAGTCAAATGAAAACTGATAGGAAAAATATTTGCAAAAGAGATGACAGGAGAAATGTTGTGTTATCATACACACAGCTGCAACAAACTGATAAAAGAGACAACAAATAGAAAAATGGGCAAAATATTATAAAATAATTTAAAGAAAAGTAAAAACAGACAGTAAATATATTGATATAAGTAGTAGTCAGATAAATACAAAGTAAAGAAACCCTGATATTCTTTAACCCCCAGGCTGACAAAAATATAAAAAGGAGGTGTAGGCTGGCTACTTTTAGATGATTGAGAGTGTAAATTGTATATCTCCTCTATGAATCAGTAAAGAATGATCTAGTAAAATTAGAAACAGAATTATTCCCTAGTAATCCCTGCTTTGGTAGTTTAACAGCAGATAGAGAGTAGAGATATAAAAGTGAACAGGAAGTTGATTGTTAATTTTGCATATTTTTACCTTTTGTTGCTTGATTGTTTGATAAAATAAAACAAGTAATGCTTATGTGATTTAAATGTGAGTGCATGTATGTGTGTATTTATAATCAGTATGAATTGTCCTCAAAATTGTAGGGCAAACTTAGGCAGTTTCCATGGAAATTCAGAATAAGGTAAGTGATAGTTTTTCCATTCTTTGGTGGACAGAGTGCATGTATGTGTGTATTTATAATCAGTATGAATTGTCCTCAAAATTGTAGGGCAAACTTAGGCAGTTTCCATGGAAATTCAGAATAAGGTAAGTGATAGTTTTTCCCATTCTTTGGTGGACAGACAACACATGATATCATCTGCTTAGTCTAAATGTTGGAGAATGCCATGGATATTCACAAAGTGAAGAAATTTCAAAAGAAGGGAAAACAATAATGAAAGACTGAAAGTCCTATCTCCTTGGTCCCCAAGGGAAGAGAAGAGAAAAGGATAGGAATGTCTTATTTCACTTTTCAAACATACCAATCTGATAGCTAACCACCTTCTTCCGAGGCCAACTGGGTAAGAGAATACAGAGAGGTCAGGAGGTTAAGGTAATAAACATTCTCCATGTAGAAGGAAACATGTACAATGGGAAGAATCACCTCTCCAAACATTACATGACTATTATAATAACTGCATTCTTTAGATCTTAGCTCATACTTAGATAAGATCTATAATGTTCCATTTATGCTTGACAGTGTGGATTTGTGATCTGTTTAAAGACAAAAAGGTGATTTTCAATAGAAAATCTAGGGAAAAAGCCACTTCAGTCTTCTGTGCACATATATGCAGTATCATAAACACTAGAGACTTTTTAAAAAAGACTTTATTTATTTATTTTAAAGAGAAGTTAGAGAGAGAGAGAGAGAGAGAGAGAAGGGGGAGGGAAGGAGCAGGAAGCATCAATTCCCATATGGGCCTTGACCAGGCAAGCCCAGGGTTTCGAACAGTGACCTCAGCATTTCCAGGTCAATGCTTTATCCTCTGCGCCACCACAGGTCAGGCCAACACTAGAGACCTGTTTGCAAGGAATTGACAAAAAAGCTCAAAAAATCTTATTATTTCTTTATATGACTAAACAACTGTTGAATTAGAAAAGAATTTGAAAGAAGTACCTTGAATCAATAAAATGTTAACCAACATAATGACTTTACATTAAAATAAATTGAGTAGCAATGGTTCTCAATCAGTATGACCATATAGGGAAAACACATTCATTATTTCTTTCAAGTACAGTGGATAATAATTATTGCTTCCAATAAGTTTTACAATATTTTCTATGCATTTTCAAAAGTTACAGGGCACACAGTAGCTTTCCAAAGCCAAAGTAATTTCCACGTCAAATTTTCGAGTCTCTCCATTGTCTCTGCTTATTAATTTTAAGCAATTATAGAAATTAATTCAAAATTTTTCACCTGCAGCTTAAGCTCACTAACTAAAAAGGTAATATTAATATTGCTTTTCTGCTCAGAAACTTGTAAGAAAATAAAGTTGGCTGCATGTTATAAAATAAATACAAATCATTTCATGCTTTAGTGTCAGTTCCAATTGGCACTGATGGCAAAGTATAAAATTAGCATTTTTCTGTATGTGGATAATTAAGAAAAAAATTTAAAGGAAGCATATTTGAGAAAGTGTGTTAAGTATTGGCATTCCCAAGGAGGCTGAGTGATGACCATACGGGAGAAGAGAGAGTAGACTCAAGGCTCTTGTCAGATAGTAGCTTTACCACTTTTGGCAATCCAATGAATACTTCTCTGCCTACGTTTATGCTGCTAATGATTCTTAAGTCAGGTGAAACCCATCCTGTGTTCCTGGCATTGGCTAACTGGCCTAGAACTTATAATGTGTTCGCTACCACTGTGGGCATAAGGGCAGTCTAAAGCCTCAAACTTTAGTGGCACTGACCACCATGGAACAGCCTACCCATACTGGAGAGTAGCAACCCACTTCACACCCACCTGAGTCCTCTCTGCTCAGAAGCTTATGTGTCAGGGACTGATTTTCTGAATAAAGCTGAATTATATTTTTCCATGAGGCTGCCTAAGTTTGGGACAACCATAGGGCGACACTTTCTAACAGACCCCCCATTTTCCTTTATTCTGGCAATTAGGTGAGCACCAAATATAACAGGGTTCTAATGTCTTCATCCTCTGAGATCATTTGACATATTCATGTTACTAAATCTGATAGACAATTGCAGTACTTGCGTAATCTTTCAATATTTGGTGGAGTTACTGACCCCATCCTTGAAAAACTGTCTTCTCTTGGGCAAATGGCTTTCAGACTATAGCACTTTTCTGCTCCATGTGCTCTTTATACAGAACTCCATGTATCCCCAGGGCTGAAATGTCCATATTTGTGTAGGTGATATTCAAATAAGTGTTTCCAGTTTCTTAGCTCCAGACTACAATTTTAATAGCCTATTGGGATTTTCCATAGACTCCAGCAGTTCAACACATGCTGGTCCGAACTATCACTTTTCCCCTAAATCTGTCCTTCGCCATTTTTGTCCTTGTTAGAGATTGATCCTGGAATTTCTTCTCTATACTTCTTCCCTTTCTTTCACGTCCTATTAGAAAACCATGGCCAACATCTTCCCAATTTTCTCCAGGTTCTAAATATAATTATCTGCAGGTCTGAATGACTCATTTTCAAGGTAAATCTGCTTTGTTCAATGATAAATATTTATATTTTAAATAAAAATTGAAATGATTATTTTTGTCATATAAAAATATGTAAAGAATGTGCTCAGGTACCAGCATAAGAAATAGTTTAATGGAAGTCCTAGGTGGGTTCTGTCTTTATGACATTGCCTTTTGTCCCAACCTCACACCAAATGCAGGCACTCCTTTGGCTCAGTTTCTATTAACTTTTACAAATATGTGTATGTGTCACTAAGAAACATCTGGTATTATTTTGGACATTTTAAAATTTTTAAATTTTATATGAATGATGTCATACTAAATGTATTCTTTTGCAACTTGATGTTTTAATTTGTAATATGTATATATATATGCTTATATATTTATATGTAAATTAATATAGGTAATATTAGCTTTAGTTTCTTTCTTTTCACTGCTTGATAGGATTCCATTAAAAAATTCTCTAGCTTATGAACTGTTCACTTTTGGACATCATGTAATTTCTGACTTTTTGCCATTAAAATCAATGGTGACTTGAAGAACTGCATACACATGGTTCTGTGCGTGTGTGTGATAGTGTGTCTAGGGTATGTGCTTACGAAGGCAGTGCTTAGGGGAGCAGATGTTCCACTGGGTTAGCTATTACAGTTCTATCTTCAATTTTTATCTTTGATAACAGAACTCCCTTTGCACTGCATTGTGGCCAAACATGGTGTTTATAACTATAAATTTCCCTCCAGCACTCTTTTTCTGCATAAATCTTGATATGTGGTGTTTTCATTTTCATTTCTTTCAGAGTATTTTCTAATTTCCTTGTGATTTCTTCCTTGACCCATTGATGATTTATAAGTGTGTTGTTCATTTTTACATTTTTCAATATTTCTCAAATTTCCTCCAGTTATTGATTTCTAATTCCATCCCTTTGTGGTCAGAAAATATATTTTGCATGATTTGATTTTCATTTGATTTTTAACAATTCAATTTTGTAACCTCTGCATTGCAAGTTCAAATTCAGTTGTACTTTGTGATTACTTATATAATTGAATTTATATCTGCTATTCTGTATTTTGTTTTCTGTTCTTTCTTTTCTAATTTTTTATTTTATTGATTGAAGGTTTTAAGAAATTCTATTTGTAATTTTCTATTAGTTTTGTTGTTATAACCAGTATTTGTATTCTTCTAGTGCAGGGGTCCCCAAACTTTTTACACAGGGGGCCAGTTCACTGTCCCTTAGACCATTGGAGGGCCGGACTATAAAAAAAAACTATGAACAAATCCCTACGCACACTGCACATATCTTATTTTAAAGTAAAAAAAAATGGGAACAAATACAATATTTAAAATAAAGAACAAGTAAATTTAAATCAACAAACTGACCAGTATTTCAATGGGAATTCTGGGCCTGCTTTTGGCTAATGAGATGGTCAATGTCTGGTTCCATATTTGTCACTGCTAGCAGTAACAGGTGATATGACGCGCTTCCGGAGCTGTGATGCTTGCGTCCCACGTCACCGGAAGTAGTACTGTACGTGAGCCATGCTGTGCTTTGTGGCGCCGCCACATACAGTACTCCCGGAGCACAGGATGAGGATGGATCCTGTGCTCCTCTCACTGACCACCAATGAAAGAGGTGCCCCTATCGGAGGTGCAGTGGGGGCCGGATAAATGGCCTCAGGGGGCCACATGTGGCCCGCGGACCGTAGTTTGGGGACCCCTGTTCTAGTGTACTATAATAATATGTGTGCTTATCTTACAAAATATATAGTTGATTACACTTTCTACCATACTCTCAAATACAAAGACTTTAGAATATTTCACCTCTGGTCATTATCCCTCCGCCATACACCAAAGTATTTTCTATGGTTATGAATTCTTAGAAGAAACTTTTTCTTTCTTTCATTTTTTCTTTTGTAACAGAGAGAGACAGAGAGAGAGACAGATAGGGACAGACAGACAGGAATTGAGAAAGATGAGAAGCATCACTTCTTAGTTGTGGGATCTTAGTTGTTCATTAATTGCTTTCTCATATGTGCCTTCACCCAGGGGGAATGCAGCAGATCGAGTGACCCCTTGCTTAAGTCAGTGACCTTGGGCTCAAGTCAGCGACCTTGGGCTCAAGCTGGTGAGCTTTGCTCAAACCAGATGAGCCCGCACTCAAGCTGGTGACTAGGGATTTCAAACCTGGGTCCTCCGCGTCCCAGGCCAACGCTCTTCCACTGCATCACCGCCTGGTCAGGGCTTTTTCTTTCTTTTAAGACCACAATCAAAGACAGAAAAGTTTCCTAGTTGTTTTTCTCTACTGATGGTCAGGTATTGTCCAATCCATTGCTCTGTCAATCCAGCAGTGAGAGCAGGTCTCCGCTCTTGACCCCCATCTTGACCAACCCAGTGGGTTTTCTCCTCCCCCCACCATGGAGTGCTGTGTCTCCTTCATCTAAGTTAATCGGGCCAGCAGATGCTACTTTAGTAGCTTTGAATTCAGCAAAAACCTCAGCACTCTAACTTCTAGGTCTTTATTTTTGATCTTTTGGAATTTTTTTTATATTTTCAAAGACTCAGCTGTGTATTAAAAGGATGCTTTCAAACTTTTATCCTGTCTTCTCAGTGACTGAATTAAATGAAGAGGATTGTTTTCTCAGGGAATCATTTAATCCTGACATATTGTCAGAAATAATCTTCTATTAACATTTTGCTATTTTGATTTCTTTTATCCTTTTTCTTATTTTATTCTAATTACTGAACTGTAGTTTTCTGATTCCACCTGGCTCGCTGTTATACCCGTGGTCCTGCAAACTAGTAGTGAGCAGGAGAGATAATTTATCGACTACTACATAACCCTTGAAGTGCCATGTAACATCTTATTAAAAGTATTCGCCTAGAGTTGCCTACATGTCAGACACTTTTCCGGGTTCTTTGCATATGTTAACTTTACTTTTACAACAGAGGAGAAGAGTGGTCAATTTTCTAAACACCAACTAATCATGTGGAGGTCAAACTGGATTTAAACTCAAGTCTACCTGACTCCAAAATCTGTTCTTTTCCCCACTGTGTTTCAGCATCCCCAAGATGGTCTGTTCAGGGCTTTAAAACATTTGGAAAGCAACTCCATTAATCTAGAAGCTTGTTCCTAACAACTGAAACAACGAGAGAACCTTCCTGTCTGAGTACTTGGCCAAGGACTGAGTGTCAGTGGACACGGCTTTCTAAGTCCAACTAGATAATCATTCCCAATTTTGCCCAGACTCTTCTCATTTATCACAGATTTAACCACCTGCAGATAATATGTGGAAAGCACTTTGGAAACTCGAAGTCCTGTCCTCTCATTTTTAAATAGACATTCAGTCCACACACACACAGGAGTAAATAATTGGAAAAGGGAGACAAAATTTAAAATATGGGTGCCAGTGATACTTATTCTAAGAAATTTTCCTAACCAGAATGGGTTATCCAAACATGCCTAAGGAAAGCCATGGTGCTTCTGAAAATGTTTTTGCAAGAAATAACTCTCCTCTTGTCTGAAATAAATTTCATTTTACAGAATTTACTTGCACAAGCTCATTTGATAGAGTGATTTGGAACCAAACAGATAAAGGAGGCAGAAGTGAGAACTGCTGTTTTTGTTAACAATTTTTTAAAGAATGATTGCAGAGGCCAGGGTTGGTGATTGACATCATCTGATTAGACCGAAGGAGCCAACTCGACTGTCAGTGTGCCAGCTCTTTCGTGAACTGAATAGACAGCTTTCAGAAAGGAGGGGCAGCTTCCTCTTTTTCCCAGGTCAACAGTGAGATGACTGAAGTTCATGTCTTCTGATCAAAAGTCTGCTCTTCAGCAATGGAAGATGATTTAGGCACATCCTCTGGTTCTTTCCACTTGCCCACCTCTAATGCCGCCCTTGACATATACCTCCTCTTCCTTTGTTTCCAAACCGTTGCTAAAATAAAGTGATGAGTCAGAGGAGCGGTGCTTGAATGGAAAACACGCGGCTTTTCCAAGTATTGCAAACATACCGTGTAAATTATTAGAGAACTTTAGAGCTTAATGGAGTACAGTCTGATGACCTGCAGTCATTGCTTAATCAGTTCTAATGGAAAGGTGGAGGCCTGTTTTCTGTCACTGCCTGGAGGCCACATTGGCTGGGGACAGGAGAGCATATTGCCTGCCATTCTAAATCACTTGTATTCAAAAACAAAAAGCAAAAACAAAATCTCTACCAATTGTCTTCCTTTTACTTATAGGTAAGTATCCCAGTCAAATGATTTTTACTTAGGGCTTCATCAGGAGAAAGGGTGAGGGTCGGTCTCCTGACAGTTTGCTACCTCTGTACCTTGGATACAAAGCCTTCTGAGTCGGTCATTAGGCCCAGACGCTTTTTTATCTAATGACCTTGTTCACAGACCAGGTAGTATCCAGTTCCCACTTTTGTTTATATGTGTCTGGGCTTGGAGGACTGTGGAAATGGAAGACAGGAGCCTAGAGGATCATTTAATTACCTTGATGGAGAGATGGGCAGATTAGAATTCAGGAAATCTCAATTTAAGGCCTTATAAGAGTCTCAGTCTGATGAGAAATGTGTCCTTGGGACATCTCTGAGCGTCATTTTTCTAATCTATAACATAGCAAATAGTACAGGACAGATTGTCCCAGATATTCAATAATATATGCGGGAGGTGGCAATCTAATGGCAGGTAGACCAGAGATGGTAAGAGATAATTTAGGCCAAGGCTGTGGACCAAAAAAGCCATTCAGTCTGTTCAGTTATTTCACAATAAAACATCTGTGTCAGAGAATTTAAACATTTAATTTATATTCTTGACAGTACAAATGACATTTTTTATGTTGGTGTATCTTCAAATAGCCGTCTGTTTGTGCCCCAACCATGCCACACCTAAATATCTTCTGGAAACCAACGTGGATCATGGAAGTTGTCAGACAAATCTTCAGTTCATCCCACACTTTCTGTTTTTAATCACAGCTCACATTCACCATCACTTTATATGAGCTTCAGCAATTATTTTCTATTAGGTATATAGCAAAGCATGGTGGTTAGACGTGCATATTTATGATGTGACCCCACACTTTTTAATGACAAGGTGTTCGTATAAAGAGGAGCTTTAACTTGCTGGCAATTCCTTCCTGGATTGAGTCAAAGACGTGTCTTTGCCCTGGCCGGTTGGCTCAGTGGTAGAGCGTTGGCCTGGCGTGCAGGAGTCCCGGGTTTGATTTCCAGCCAGGGCCCACAGGAGAAGCGCCCATCTGCTTCTCCACCCCTCCCTCTCTCCTTCCTCTCTGTCTCTCTCTTCCCCTCCCACAGCCAAGGCTCCATTGGAGCAAAGATGGCCCGGACGCTGAAGGATAGCTCTGTGGCCTCTGCCTCAGGAGCTAGAATGGCTCTGGATGCAACAGAGCGACGCCCCAGAGGGGCAGAGCATGGCCCCCTGGTGGGTGTGCCGGGTGGATCCCGGTCGGGCGCATGTGGGAGTCTGTCTGACTGCCTCCCCATTTCCAACTTCAGAAAAATACAAAAAAAAAAAAGACATGTCCTTGTAATTTTCAGGCAATATGTTTTTGGACTATTAGATGGAATCTTTTAAAATATGTTGTAGAAACTCATATGATGTTGTAGGTCAACTATAATAAAAAATACCCACCAGAATAAAACATCACATGTTTGCTCATCTATCTCCATGTCTTCTCTGCACTTGTAATTTTTTGCCTTTTGTAATTCTTATAACATTCCTTTCATGCAGGATTTCCAGGTAAAATATTATTCATGTATACTAATTTTTTTTGCTGTTTATCTGAAATTCAAATTTAATTGTCTAAATCTGGCAAATATGAGATAGTGTCCAGAATATTAACCATCCTGCTAGCCTCCTGTGGTTTGTCTTTCAGGAATCAGACACACCTACCATGATAAACAATGTGTTCTTGGACAAGTTTCGTTGTCTCTCTGAGCCTCCGTTTTATCATCTATAACATGGACGTAACACTGCTAACGGCCAAGGGTACTGCTTTCCTCTTCCCCCGAGTACACAACCAGACCAAATTTCTTGGCTTCCTGTACAGTTAGGAATGGCCATTGGGTTGACATTCAGACAGTGGAATGGGATTAGAGGTGATATATGCCACGTGGGTGGAGGCCTCAGTGAAGACTGTGCCGCCCAGACACCCCATGTTCTTCCTTTTGTCACTAGTGTAACACGAGCCGGAATCAAGGCCCTGGAGACTCACACAAAAGAGAATTTTCCCAGGGAGCACACCTAGGGCCTAATCACAAAGAACGTCTTCCTGAACCAGAGCAAGGATGCTCCACCATCCCAGCTGGATGCCACCGTGATTGTGGACCAGTGAGTGTCTCGTGTTTGCTGCTCTTTCCTCTGTAAACATGAGTTTCATTGTGGCTCTACTGGACCTGCTGCCATCTGGCATATGAAATGTATGTTTAGAAGACAGATGTTTTCTCTTCTTAGTTCATACATTACCCAGTCATGAGGAGTCACCTCTAGACTTGAGGGAGAGGTCCCTGGATCTGGAAATCACAGGCCTGAAGCTACTGAATGCTGGAATGCAACAGGGGGCATGTTTTGGGGTAGGAAGAAGGGCACCTCATGGACATGCCGGGCAGAGAGTGGACGGGGACATAAATCAATGTTTCCTCCGCACTCTCTGGCCTCTTTTTCAGTTCAACAGCCGTGGGGGAGGTTTAGCTAATAAAATGTAAGTGGAAGCTATGTATATGATTTCTGGGCCACGGCTTTGAAGAAACAACAATACCTTTCACACTTTCATTTCCCGTTCTACAGGCAATGTATTTAAAATGACTTGGCCTTAGGAGAGTTTCAGAATTCAAGGAGCCTTGTCCTTAGAACCATATGTAGAGGAAAGTTGTCCTCAAACCAAAAGTCATAGAATTGGGCTGTAATTGAAAGAAAAATAAAGTTCTATTTTGTCAAGTCACTGAATTTGAAGATTGATTGATTACAGTACACAGTGTTTCTCTAACACTTCTGCCTAAATTTAAGGTTCTCTTCAGACATAATGTTATACCATTCTACAGTGTGATTCAAGAACTGTGACACACCTATAGGATGGATAAGAACAGTAGGCCTGACATTTGTTGTGGCAGAAATGTCCCATAAATAAGAACCCTACCCTAAAATGGAAGTAGTAAAA
Source organism: Saccopteryx bilineata (assembly GCF_036850765.1). Taxonomy (NCBI): domain Eukaryota; kingdom Metazoa; phylum Chordata; class Mammalia; order Chiroptera; family Emballonuridae; genus Saccopteryx; species Saccopteryx bilineata. The sequence goes on from NC_089495.1 coordinate 140,669,679, forward strand.
TTTATCCTTGGTTTCTTTAAAACCAGGAAGATTAGGGACACCATGTTATTATGAGATGTCATGACCTGGGCTAGGAGGTCTCATACTTTAGGGTTACAAAATCTATAAATGCAAAAGAACTTATGTCACAAAGACAACTGACACAAATGGAAAGGAAATTCTCTTTTCAAGCTGTGATGAGAGGCGAGGTTACCAGACCAAAGGAACCCCCTAGAGTATCTCTTATTTTTTTCACATTCATGATCTTATTTGGACTGTCTACAACTCTGTAAAATCTAGAGTAATTCTCATCCCTAGTTTATATTTGAAGACTGAGACTCTCAAGTTTTAAATGTCTAATTTCAAAAGTTACCTACTTAGTCCCGGAGCTAGTACAAAGCTCAGAATTGATCCCAAGAGTTCTGTGCATTTTCCATTAATAGATCCTTATCTCTCTAGATAAAGAATCTGTTCTAATAGATGAGAAAGCTTTGATAAAATACAGGTTTGAACAGCAGTTGAAGCACTTGATGGAAGAAACATTTATTGAAGAAATCAACTCATCAATAGAAATGAAGCAAACCCTGTGGACAAAGGGAAGCCACTGAGAGAAAGATTTTCTTGTTAGGAAGAGAATTCCCATCAAAAGTGTGTGGTTCCCCTTATCAGACGTATTGTCAAATATGTTCTCCCATTGTGTAGTTTGTCTTTTTATTCTGTTCTTGTTGTCTTTAGCTGTGAAAAATCTTTTTAGTTTGATATAGTCCCATTTGTTTATCCTGTCTTTTATTTCACTTCCCCGTGGAGATAAATCAGCAAATATATTGCTCCGAGAGATGTCAGAGAGCTTACTGCCTATGTTTTCTTCTAATATACCTATAGTTTTAAGGCTTACATTTAAGTCTTTTATCCATTTTGAGTTTATTTTTATGAGTGGTGTAAGCTGGTGATCTAGTTTCATTTTTTTTGCAGGTATCTGTCCAATTTTCCCAACACCATTTGTTAAAGAGGCTGTCTTTACTCCATTGTATTTCCTTATCTCCTTTGTCAAATATCAGTTGTCCATAGAACTATGGGTTTATTTCTGGGTTCTCTGTTCTGTTCCATTGATCTATATGCCTGTTCTTATGCCAGTACCAGGCTGTTTTGAGTACAATGGCCTTGTAGTATAACTTGATATCAGGAAGTGTGATACCTCCCACTTTATTCTTCTTTTTTAAGATTGCTGAGGCTATTCGTGTTCTTTTTTGGTTCCATATAAATTTTTGGAATATGTGATTTATATCTTTGAAGTATGTCATTGGTATTTTAATTGGTATTGCATTGAATTTATAAATTACTTTGGGTAATATAGACATTTTAATGATGTTTATTCTTCCTAACCATGAGCATGGTATATGCTTCCACTTGTTTGTATCTTCCTTGATTTCTTTTATCAATGCTTTGTAATTTTCCGAGTACAAGTCTTTAGTCTCCTTGGTGAAGTTTACTCCTAGGTACTTTATTTTTTTGGTTGTAATTGTGAAGGGGATTGTTTTCTTAATTCCTCTTTCTGACTGTTCATTTTTGGTGTATAAAAATGCCTCTGATTTCTGAGTATTGATTTTATATCCTGCCACTTTGCTGAATTCATTTATCAGTTCCAGTAGTTTTTTGACTGAGACTTTAGGGTTTTCTATATGTCAATACAATATCATATCATCTGCAAATAATGATAGTTTTACTTCTTCTTTTCCAACTTGAATGCCTTTTATTTCTTCTTCTTGTCTGATTGCTGTGGCTAGGACTTCCAGGACTATGTTAAATAAGAGTGGTGAAAGGGGGCACCCCTGCCTTGTTCCTGATCTTAAGGGTATTGCTTTTAATTTTTGCCCATTGAGTATGATGTTGGCTGTGGGTTTCTCATAGATGGCTTTTATCATGTTGAGGTATGTTCCCTGTATTCTCACTTTGCTGAGAGTTTTGATCATGAAAGGGTGCTGGATTTTATCAAATGCTTTTTCTGCATCTATTGAAATTATCATGTGGTTTTTCTCCTTCCTTTTGTTTATGTGATGAATCACATTGATTGATTTATGAATATTGTACCAGCCTTGCCTCCCCAGAATAAATCCCACTTGATCATGGTGTATGATTTTTTCCATATATTGTTGGATCCGGTTTGCTAATATTTTGTTGAGGATTTTAGCATCTAAGAACTTGTAAAACTTAATACCAGGAAGACAAACAATCCAATCCAAAAATGGGCAAAAGAAATGAATAGACACTTCTCCAAAGAGGACATACAGACAGCCAATAGGCATATGAAAAAATGCTTAACATCACTAATCATTAGAGAAATGCAAATTAAAACCACAATGAGATATCACCTCACACCAGTCAGAATGGCGCTCATCAACAAAACAACACAGAATAAGTGCTGGCGAGGATGTGGAGAAAAGGGAACCCTCCTGCACTGCTGGTGGGAATGCAGACTGGTGCAGCCACTGTGGAAAACAGTATGGAGATTCCTCAAACAATTAAAAATCGAACTACCTTTTGACCCAGCTATCCCACTTTTAGGAATATACCCCAAGAACACCATAGCACTGTATGAAAAGAAGAAATGCACCCCCATGTTTATGGCAGCATTGTTCACAATAGCAAAGATCTGGAAACAGCCCAAGTGTCCGTCAGAGGACGAGTGGATAAAAAAGCTTTGATACATATATACTATGGAATATTACTCAGTCATAAGAAATGATGACATCGGATCATTTACAATAACATGGATGGACCTTGATAACATTATATGGAGTGAAATAACTAAATCCAAAAAAAACCTAAGAACTATATGAATCCACACATAGATGGGACATAAAAATGAGACTCAGAGACATGAACAGGAATGTGATGGCAACAGGGGTAGGGGTGTGTAGGGAGGGGGGAGGGGGCGAGGAAGAAAAGAGGGGTTGGGGGAGGGGAGGGGCACAAAGAAAACCAGATAGAAGGTGACAGAAGACAATTTGACTTTGGGGGAGGGGTATACAGCACAATCAAATGTCAAACTAATCTGGAGATGTTTTCTCTCAACATATGTACCCTGATTTATCAATGTCACTGCATTAAATTTAATAAATAAATTAAAAAAAAGTGTGTGGTTCCTTATGAGATCATTAGGAGCAGACACACCCTATAAAACCATATTCGGAAGATAATAAGCACAAACAGGTTCTAGAACACTACCTGGGTTCTACATTTCTTTTTATTAATATTTCAAATAATTATTAGAATAAAATAATTTGAAGAGAACTTCTCTTACTTCTTCCTTATTCACTAATCTATATGCTGGACCTCTTAGCTGTCATTTCTCTCACTGACCTGACACCCTACCACCAGGGTGTCACACAAACATACTCTCTTGTGCTCGTGTTTACTCTGTTTCTAATATCCTTTACCTGTTTTGTGTGGTTGAGCAAGGCTTGACTTAGATGTAATCTAATCTATGTCCCTAGATCCCACTAAGTTAGATGTTCCCCTTCTCATCTTACCCCTAGGACCCTGCCATTTCCCTTACAATAGATTGATCTCATTGTCTAGTCACTTGTCTGTCTCTTTTGTTGTCTTCAAGTTCAGGTCATTGCATTTTTTTAGAGACAATGCAAAGGCATATTTAGAGATAAAAAAAATCACAAGTTATACAGCAAAAAAGTTAAAACACATCGGAAATAACAGAAACTTCAAAAAAATAATTTCAATCTAATATATTGATGTTTATTCCTCTTTTGGGATGTGCTCCACAGTCATCTCCTTCTTCTCGGACCCGTGTTCTGAGGGACCAGCACCATTTTTATCAGTTTCCGCCCCTCACCCTGTTTCTTTTATTCTGTGGCATGTATCTCCTGGGCTGTTGTGTCTATTGTTACTTCTTGTTGTTTCCTTCCTTCCTAAAATGTAAACCTTAAAAGGGCAAAGACATTTCTGGTTTAGTTTGTCCTTTTGCCCTAAACCCAGAAAATGGTGTTTAATGAATATTTATTGAATAAATATTGTACATTTTCACACAGAATTCCATTTTTTACAAAATGTATGTAGAGTATGGTGTGGTTTTTATTTAAAAAAATAATATATGTAGAAATAAACAAATGGATTAAAATATTAAAGATGCTTATCTCTAGACGATAAAATGTTGGATGATTTTCATTTTCTTTATCGATCCTGCTTCTCTCAATATTCTTTCTTTCCTTTTTGTTTTTCTTTTTATCTGGTAACGTCACTTTCCGTTGCCACAGTTCAGTGCCTTGTATAGTGCTGTGTGTGGACCCTACACTCTGGTGTTCTTCAGGTCTGTGTTTTTAGACTTCTTTCTGTTCTCTAAATTATTTTCCTGTGAGGTCTTATCCAAGTCTTCAAGCATCACCTATTTATTTCTAACCCCTAAATTGTCAGAGCTCCAGATCTCTGTTCCATTTGAATAACCTCTCAGGGAATCCAGAAGGCACTCCAAATACAATTTGGCTGAGCGCTTACTCATTTATTAAGCCTGCTGTGAGCCTGGCACGTGATAGATGTTTTCTATAACCCACTTTTAACCACACTATACAACAAAGGAGAAAATTAAGGTTAATGAAGGTTCAGGGACTTACAACTCTACTAAATAATCTAATTTCAGGGCAGCTGGAGTGCTTCAGCCCAAAGTCCTTTAGGGTTTAATGGACATTGGAGTTCGAGGGCCAGGTCAGACACACTGGCCCAGCTTTTGACAGACAGTATTCTGTGAAATGATTACTCTGGTACAAACTGTATTGTTAGCAATGTAAGTAGAGGGATAGCTATTCTAATTGGTCCATATTTCTTTCCATTCTGACCACGGTTTGTGGGCTCCTAGGTCTCTGCCTTGGCTCTGGTGTTCACTATTTAGAATGTCTCTTCCTCTTAACTCCATCAGTTACAACCCTGTATCACCTGCATTAGTCTAGCTTCAATTCTTATAGTAACATGACATTCTCCCTCCACCTTCTCTCACAGAATTCTCATTCTACTTCCATGAGCTCTATTCCAATTTGCCTGACATAGCAATTAGCTGTTGAACTGTGCTAGCAGGATTGGGTAAGCCCTACAGGAAGTGTCCCTGTCCCATTCCATTCAGGCTCTCTCACATGTCTGGCATAGCGAGGGGCTTAGGCAACTCATCTACAGCTTGTGTAATTACAGAGTCGCCCAGTAGACACTGTGGCAATCATTCCTATGGGTTATTACAATGATTCTTCAACTATTAAGTAAACAGAGGAACTTAAATCTATAATGAAATGAATGAAATCATTCAACAAGATAAAAATCACAACAGAGATAAAATTCTTAGAGCACCTGGCCCACGCTAAGCTAATTGATGTTAACTTTTACCCTCAGAACAATTCTCAGAAAATGGAAGGAGGAAACCACAACAAGAAAGTAGCAAATCTGGTTAAATCCATTTAACTCTAGAACTAAACCTATAATAAACTTGAGAATGGTGACTACAAAACACAGAGGATTAGCCTATAAGTAGTATTGGGACAACTGGGTAACCATCTGGAAAAATTAGTGCTGGTAGGTTTTTCACAGCTTACAACAAAATTCAAAAGGCATACGTTTTACCATATGAACAAACAAACAAAAATAAAAAAGTACGCATGGACAGCATAGATAAAATGTTCCTAATACATAAAAAATGTTTACGTATTGGTAAAAAAGATCAACAGCATACTAGTTTAATGAGAAAATGATATGATAGAATGATTCCTGGAAAAAATATATGTGATTGGTTGTTAAACACATAAAGACATATTCAACCTTATTCATGATAAGAGAAATGCAAGTAAAAATTGTAATGATGACGTTTCTTACCTGTGGGTCTTAGGCATGAAGTAGTGACCAAGTCAGACAAGGTTCACAGCTTTATTGTCATGTCCTAGAGAAGGAAGACAGGCTGAAGATCTCATCAGATAAGACAATCTCAGAGGAGTAAATACTGTGAAGTTGTATAACAAAAACACAGAGGGTGTTTTGACCCTGCCCCACTGGGGGTGGAGATCAGGTCTCTCTGCGAAGGTGACACATACGCAGAGAGTGGTATCTTCTCTTTCTTCTCCTCCCTCCCCTCCACCCTCCCTCACCATCAACTATCATTCTATCAACTATCATCTTTCCATCCAGCTCTTTATGATGAAAACATACATATTTAAAATGTTTAGTTATTGCATCAAAAAAATAAAAATGAAGCAGTGTAATAGTTCATTTTATGTGTCAACCTGACTGGCCATTGGGTGCCCAGATTAAATGTTATTTGTGGGTATGTCTGTGAGGACGTTTCTGGCTGAGGTGAGCATTGACATCAGTGGGCTCAGGAAAATAAATTGCTCCTACCCAGGTGGGCGAGCGTCATTCAATTCGCTGAGGGGCTGAATATCACACAAGGCAGAGGAAGGAGGAATCCACTCTCTTTATTCCCTGCCTCTTCCTTGACCTGGGACGATTCACCTCGACTCCTCCTGCCTTCAGACTGGAGTGAACTCCGTCAACCCTTGGTCTCAGGGGTCTGGGTTGGCACCGGCCATCCCGAGTCTCCAGATCGCAGAGGGTGGATGGTGGAACTTCTCAGCCTCCGTCTATAGAAACATGCTCATTCTTGGGTCTGTTTCTCTAGAAAACCCTGGTGAGTACAAGTAGAGACCACGTTTAAAAAGTGCAGAAAGTCGGTGAAAGTAATGCATAGTAGATAATGTTTCATTTACTCAGATGTATCTAAAATATGTTCAACATGTAATCAATATAAAAATTATGAATGTGATGATTTACATTACCTATTTTGCATATTACATCCTCAAACTCCATTGTGCACGACACTCTTACAGTGTCTTGCTTACACCAGACACATTTTAAGCGCTCCGCAGCTGCAGGTCGCTCACGGCTGTCATGCTGTACATCCTCGGTCTAGAGCCTGGACTTTCTTTCTACCAGTGCTTTGCTCAGCAGAACCTTCTAGGGGGAAATTCTGGGACTATCGCTTATAAACATGTTAGAACTGACTATTGCCAGGTGGTCAGTTACAATGGATAGACCAAACTCACCAAAACTAAGAATTGGGGCAAGATAAAGAGGGAGGAAGGATTTTGGATTTCTAATTTCCAGAGAGAAATAAACCACCTCCTTAGGCTCATTTCTTGCTTCAAATATCTCACCTCCCTTTTCTTAGCCCTCTGTCCTGTGTTCTTGTGACTGGATGGTGGTGACAGAGGTGTGGGAGAACAAAAATTGGTAACAGGGTTTACCTTTGTCCTCCCCCCCAAGGCTTATTAAACATTGGGTTTCTCTATAGACAGACGGAATATGTAACATGCAACCAGGTGGGAATAAGGGACATTAATGTCATCTTGTGCAAGGACATTATTATAAGAGGTATAGGCTATTATAATCTTTACAATTTAGGAGCTGTTTCCCAACTTTCTAAAACCCCGAGGCAGCAAGCCCACAGCTGCATCTCTAAACATCTCTCTGGATGAAATAAAAGACCGCTTCTTTTCCAACACGGATAATATTTATGCTTCCATGTAGGTCAGAGTCAGCCAAACAGCTTTTGAGTCTGAGAGTCTATTTTAAACTTGGCTGTCATGACAACCATGGGATGGGGCCCAGGTGTCTTCAGCACGTTCGTTCGGAGGCCTGGCTGTGATGGCTGGGGGTGGTGGGGGGATCTGCCGTGGGATGACTCAGCCCCCCGGGTCTTGGCAGGGCTGCTGGCCAACCCCACAGAGGAAAGGTTCTGCTCCATGTTCTCATTGATCAGTTTAGGGTAGAAGAGGACACATGCCGGGGGCTGGGATCACAAATGGGCGAAGTTTCCCTGGCCCTCCAAGAGCGAGGAAGGCAGAGACAGAGGGATGCAGGCTCCTGGAATTTGGATTTGAGGTTTCCATCTGTTGGGCTCACATCTGGGTTCTGAAGGGATTCCCTGACAGTGGAGCCCCAGAACAGGTCACACACCCCAGTCTAACCAGCCCGATTCCATCTGAGCTCAGCGCCAGGAAACTCGGGGGTAGGTGCTGGCCTCTCCCCTCCCTCGCCATCACTATCCAAGAATTTGTGCCTGGGATGAAGTCACCCATCCTACCATGGTGCTTCTCACACTTTGCTGCATAGCAGCACCATCTTGAAAGCTTTGAACATTCCCAATCCCCGGGCAACCCCACATTCATTAGATCAGGATGTCTGGGGCAGAGGCCCTGGCCTTCAGGGTATCAGTAGTTTTTAAAGCTCCGGGGAGATTGCAGTGTGACGTCATGGCCGAGACACACTGACCTGGCAAGTACAGATGCTCGGCTTATAGGTTTTTCTTAGAGAACAACTTGAAAATCTATACTAACATTGTCTCTACTTAAGGAGCTAGAAGAATAGGAGGATCAAATCTTTCACTTCTACTTTACCTGAAATAAATACAAGATAGTATTGAATGTGAACTGTAATTAAAAAACGAAATTTAAAAAAAATTCTGTTTCTAGAACCCTTTTCATGTTTAAAAATTATCAAAGATTCCAAAGTGACATTGTTTATCTATTGATATTTAGTGTGCCAGAAATTAAATTTTTTTTTAATTATAAGAACACACAAGCACACATTCCAGTGGCCTTCTGAGAAGTGAGGTCATCACAAGTCGGGAGCCACCCGGAAGGGAACGAAGATGAAACAGCTAATGGTGTCTTGCTGTTACATGATGGAAGCTTTGGCCTGTGGAACCCCTGAAGAGAGCTCGGGAGTCCCAGGCTATTGGAACTGCATTTTGAGAACTGTTGGGCTAAATTTTCTTTTCATTTTTGAGAGAAATAAAAGACTTCTTTTTTCTGTGAGTAACTCCTCTTTGTACTCAATCTTTGCTTTCGGGAAATTGCAAACACATGGATTGGGGAGACAGTGGACTTATTCTCAGAGTTTTCAGAAAGGAAACAGAATGAGAGAAGTCTCACCTCTGTCTCTGTCACATTGTGAGTCTGCATCACACTCTCACTGTGTATTCGTCCTTATCCTGGGTCCTGGGATGTTCGGAGACACTAACTTAGGGGGCTCACATAATGAGAACGGAAAGGTGTTGACTGCATAGACATTCTACTGAGCTATTCCTGGTTAATTCACTGGACGCTCCCACCGCTCTCAGTCAGGAATTGTTATCCCAATTTCAGAGATGAGGAGTCGGAATCCAGGTGAGGAGAAACCGGGCACAGCCATGCTATTGCTGTAGGTTAGCACAGAAGTGGACGCTGCCTGTGTCACTCGGCGCCCGGTCTTTGCCCTGTGCACATAGCCTCCGTGGGCCCTGAGGTCACAAGCACTGGGCCAGAAGTGCAAGTGCTCTTGGGTCCTTGTCTTCTTCCTGTGTCAAATAGAGACAACATCAAGGATACCACACACAGAGCAGTATCCAAGTATCCAAATATAATTTTAAGCAATAAATATTTTAGAAAACACTTCCCATGGATTAGATTACTTGTCACACGGTTATATCATATCTATATCATTTAAATTCATTTTTAGATATGTCATTATTGGAAGCTCAGAGCTAGAAAACACCTAAATGATCACCAGGGTCAACCTTCTAACTTTGCAGAGTTGGACATTCAACTGGATGAAGCAGATAGTCCCGGGATCACACGAAGTATATATCAGTAACAGATCTTGGTGGAGAAAAGAAGCCAGGTGCCTGATGGACTCCTGGATTTATTTATTGTTTAACAGTATGCTGGACGGTATTATGAAGGAAGCTTGGAATAAAAACTGCAGATGTGAGGGAAGAAATGTTAGGTGACCCAGATCCCCGTAAAATACATATATGGGTGTGCCTATGTGAGTGTGTGTGTCCTTAAAGCCGTGTGAGGAAGTATCTTAAAGTGTGTCAGAAGCAAAGCAGGGGAAAACTTGCCAGTTCCATTGGTCTCCCCCAGGTAGCTCTTGGGATTGGCTCCATTGTAACCATGAGAAGTTGTCACCTTCTCATGGCTACATGGTGCACAGCAAGCATTTTCAACCCCTGCTCCATATTAGAATCACATGGAGAACTTTAAAAAGAAAAATCAAAAACATAAAAGCAGCAAAGGCCAGTTTCCCCGCTGCCCTCCGGGATCCTGATGAGTGGGTCTGGCCTGCGGCCTGGACGGTGTTTTCTCCAAGGCTCCTCAGGGAGGCGAATCACTGCATTCGGGGAGAAAATAAAGGCACCGGGTCGGAGGAACTAGCTCCAGTTTCGATTTTGACCCTTTACGTGCTGTGCGCCTCCAGACCAACTCCATCAAAATGTTCTCCTGGGGAAACGGACTGAAAATGGAGCGCTTGCAGAACACCAAGAGGACGTGCACACGGACAGGCACTGGGAGAAAAGTCGTTCTGATCCCCGTCGGGGTGAGGAGAGAGGGTCTCTCTGCTCCACGGAGAGGGTCAACTTCGTTAGGCACCTGTGAAATAGAAGCCTGTGTCACTGGAGTGTCGAGTTGTCAATTGCCTGCGCCTTGCTGATCACGAGACTTCACCCACACGGAAAAGGATCTGAGCTGGGAGGCGTCACGAAACGCTGTTACCCAGCTGCGGGCGGGGCGCAGACTGACCCCAGCCTTCAGAGCTCTGCCTCCGGCCTTTCCGACGGACCTCCCACCTCACCTCTGTCAGCTTTGCTTTGTGTTGTCCTGGAATACTCAGACATTTTATGTCTTTCACATTTTTTCTACATATTTTTGTCTAGGAGAGATGCTGACGACTGCTGGTGCTCCTGTCTACCGTGCTCTCTCCACACCGACAGAAGAAGAGCCAGAATGGGGCCAGCTAAGAGAAGAACTTGACCACCCTGTGGAGGGCTGAAAGGCACAGGAAGGATATAGCTTTGTCCCATGAGGCTTGTTCATTGTTTTTAGATCTCTGGGTGTTTGGTGCGATATGATAGACCCGAATGGTTGCATCAGGGATATCTGTTTTTAATTGCCAAGTTACAAATGGCCATACACTTTGGCTTAAAACTACACACATCTATTATCTCCCATTTTGTGCATCAGGATTCTGGGAAGGGCTAAGCTGGGTCTTATGCTCAGGGTCTCATGAGGTTGAAATAAAGGTATCGTTTTGGCTGCATTCTTCTCTGAATGCTCAACGAGGGAAGAATCTACTTCCATACTCATTTGCATTGTTGGAAAAATTCATTTACTTGGCAGCTGTATGAGCGAGGAGCATCAGCTTCCTATTGGCTGTTGGCTGGGGCCTCTTGTCTTAGGGGCACCCCCAGTTCCCTGCCATGTGGACCCCTCTGTAGGCAGGTTATAGGATGGCTGTTTTCCTCAGCATGGCTGCAGGAGAAGCTTCCTCCAGTCTGCTAGGAATGAATCTTCCATGGCATGATCTCACCATGGGGGTGCCAGCCCGTTACCTCTGCCATGCACTGTGTGTTAGAAACAAGTCTTAGGTTCCTTCTGCACTCAATAGGAGGGGCTGATGCAAGGGCACGTTGTCTCGCGGTATTTCCGACACAGTTGCTCATGTCTTGGGAAGGGTCTGTGAGAAGGCTTCTAGAAGATGAAGATGAAATCCAGAGAGAAGAAAGAGAGAAGAGCACATATTTGCTTTCAGAGACAAAGACTCATCTTTGAGATGTTAACTATTTGAGGTGAAAGACGAAGCATGAGATCGACAGGAAGGCGTGGAGGAGCAGGCGCATGGCATAGCCTTGGAATGGAGGTGTATACCTAACTCCCTTCCCCACCCATAGGGCCTCCTCCTCTGGCTGACACAGAGCCCGCGTCTGCCTTCTTCCTAGGACTCTTGCTCACAGTCCTATCTACATTGCTAAACCACTGTGTACCACATGATATCAAGGACCATGGTCTTAAAGTTCTCTCTCTGGTATTTAACATAAAAGCTGTCACGTAGTAAATGTCCTTTACTCCTGACCTGTATTTATATAATCCTACTACTCACATAAAAGAGGTAATATTTAAAAGTAAACAACACCCAGAAAATGCTCCAACCATTATTTTCCTTCCCTTCTATATTAAAACAAAATAAACTGAAATGCTTCGTACATTTATTAACACCAGGTTTAATTCACTGTGGGAGGAAGTCTGGACATTTAGAATCTACTACTTTATGCCAACAGGATGTAGTTTCTGCTATAATTTTTAGCTGCTTGTTGATCAATCTGAGTGAGTTAAATCTACTTTGGAGCCCTTGAGCCTTTCAGAATATTTTCTTTTCAGTTGGTCAGTTGTCGTCAAAGCGTAGAAGGACCTCCTCACTGAAACATGTGGCCCTAGGAATACAACCAAGGAATCTTCTTTCAGGAGAGTGGGGCTGGGGGAAGGCTTCAGGAAGGTGTCAAGTTTTATATACACCAAAGATGGGATTCTGGACTCCTAGGCTGAGCACTATTGCCTCTCTCCAGCTAGGGTCCTAGGGACACTTATTTTATCAACTGTTCATGACACTCAGCAGGTCATTTAGCCTCTAAGCTTCAGTGTCCTTGAATGAAAAAACTGGGAAAGACACAACTTCATAGGATTAATGTCAGCTGATGTTTTTCTTTCCTTCTCCCTTCTGAGAATTTTGTGTCAAGTCCAGGGAGCGTGTCAGCCAAAAATAGATTTCAGTTTTGCAGGCCTTTCTGCCGAGAGCAATGAAACCACTCACTCGGCATGCTGTCTGCTAGTCTTCCTAGGAAAATGAGGAATTCAGGGGTAAAGAGGCCTGAGAAATATTTCAGTCCAGTTTTCACTCCCAACATGTAATCCACAGGGCAGCTGTCAGTCAACTGAGCCTTGAAACAATAAAGATTCAGGGTGCATTTTGAGGAACAGAATGTAGCTTCAAGGCTCAATCATAGTAGCATTTCAAAAACAAGTGCTACGTGGTAGTCAGTCTTTAGACCTGTTTCTGTAATCTGCTGTCTCACTTTTCAGAGGAGAATAAGGCCCAGAGAGGTGCAGTAACTTTTCCCACATCACACAGTGCACCAAACACGCACTCCCTCTGTCTAATCTTTCTGCCTGGGATGCTTATTCAACTTTGAATGAGTTTATTTTAAGAGTAATTCACAATAATTTATAATCAGGACTGGGTGGAAGGTTGCAGACAGCTTTGGCAGGATCCTCCTTGCCCGGGTACGTTGTCCTGCATTTAGTGGAATGGAAGCCCAGTGCAAGGGTAAGAAGAACAACACTGTCCGGTTTGCACATTAGTCCACCTGGGCCTGACCTGTGGTGGCGCAGTGGATAAAGCTCTGCTGGTTCGAAAACCTGGGCTTGCCTGGTCCAAGGCACATATAGGAGTTGATGCTTTCTGCTCCTCCCCCCTTCTCCCTCTTTCTCTAAAAATGAATAAATAAAATTGAAAAGTCCACCTGTTAAGTGTGAGAAAGGTGGACAGAAATGAGCACGAATGAAGGAAAGAGGTCAAGCTGGAGCATTAAATGAGGGACAGTCACAGTGGGTGCTCAAATAACAAGGGGTTCAGGTCCTCCTCTCCTCTGCTGCCCACCATTGGGCTGCTCTGAACGAGTTTTGGCTGTTTTCCTGGCATCTGACTTATACTTCTTGTTTTCAAAGTCCTCATGTCTCTTCCTCCTCCTGTGACTTCTCTTGTATGGCTAATTCTTTATGAAGCATTACCAATGGCAAAAGCGTCTCTGCGAGTTCCGTCACAGGGTCCCTAGAGTTCTGCAGTGGGAGCCCCTCCACTCCAGTTGGGGAGGCCGTAAGCAAACTCCACAGCAAACTGCTGAACCCTATTGGGAGTGAGGCCCAGGCAGATGCCGACCATCCTCCACAAACATCGGAGAGCCAGAGATAGGCTTCCCTGCTTATTGAGAAGGAAAAAGCAACCCCATGGAGACAGGAAGAAAATACCCTGGTTGACATTTCATTAAAAGGAACACAGTCGAGCAGCCGCCGGAATGAATGGCGTCTCCAACACTCACCATTTCCTCAGCGGCATAAATCTGCAGCTGTGATCCGGCAGGCCCAGGTGTCTGAGCGCGGGGCTGGGCTAAGAAAATTCAAGCAGAATGACATTTTCCAAGCAGAACTGGATTAGTGGAAGGGGAGCGATGCCAAGCTGCAAACCTTTCAGGCTGAAGGAACGAGCGGTACAACCGCACAGGCACCAGCATACCTTAAACACGAGTTTATTCGCGCCGAAGCGGCGGTGACCTTTGGATTAAGGGAAACGCAGGCTCTGCTGTCAACATTTCCCTGCGTCTCATGCTAATGTTCCCCAACCCAGCTGCAGATCCCATCTGCCCCCTTCGGATGCTTTCCTCTCCTTCCTGCTCCGGTGATTTTTTTCTGGGCATGCTTCTTCGGCTGTTAGAACTTCGTATGATTTTGTAACCCGGAGCCAAACCTTAGTAGCTCAAAGAACAGCTGAGAGGCAGAGACATCAGGTAACATAGGCTCATCAGGTAACAGAAAATGGAACAGCATTGTGCCATTGCTGTGGGAAACAGTTTCTTCTCACCTGAACTCACTTTGTGTCATTGCGACCTCTTCCGGTCATTCTCTCAAGGACATCATGGGGGTGATAAACTCAGGGGACCAAAGACAGGAGACTGCAAAGGAAAACAAAACTAAATATGTTCTTCACGAAGCTTCTGAAAGCCACGGGCTTTCCCTGGGTTCCCTTGTCTTTACAACAATCTCACAGGGCTATTATCAGTATTCCCATTTTATAGATAAGAAGACAGGAACTCAGAGAAAGTTTGATTCACCCGCTGTCAAGGAAGTAGTGACTTATCAAATCGAAATCTGTGCCTGGAGGCAGTGACCTTTAATATCATGATGATGACTGCCATGTGTTGGGTATCAAACATATCCCAAACACTCCAATGACCTCTACCCTTTCCTTTAGTCATTCCTTATAATTCTGTCATTATACCTACTTCAAGATGGACACATTGGGGCTTAGAGAGGTTTTGTGACTTGCTCATGCATGTCAGGAGCAGGACTTTATGCAGTCAAGGGGAACACTGTGGGAGCTAAGTGTTCATATTACCCATGTGTTAGGTGTCCTGACAGTACAGCCTTCAGTTTCCACGTCTGAGCTGGGAGAGTCTCATAACAATAACCTAATATTACGGACTCAGCTCAGGAGTAAGTTCAAGTACTTTCAGATCACTGGGCCATCCTTCTACTAATAAGAGGCTGTACTTTGGGGCTAATAGATCCTTTAAGTCATTAAAAGATTGATGCCCAAGTCAGATGAATGCTTCTAACTGTCATCATCATCCTGGTCACGTCTCACACCCTGAGTGTCAAGGAGTAAACGTACAAAAGCTGCTGAGCACAGGGACAGTCACTTCAGGGACACGTGTTCAGTTTCGGTAAATTTAAATTCTGCTTACATCTGAGACTGAATGTTCATTCGGTTACGGGCATTATAGTATATATTCCATTAGTAAGTATCATACCTGAATCTTTTAAAGATAATTATCTTATTTAGTACTCACAACTATTTGAGGTAGGCGTTATTCTTCACTTTTTTTTTTCCAGATTAAAAAACCCTTCAAACTAAAGCTCACTGAGAGATAGGCCATAAAATGATTAAGTGGCAAGACGAGAATTTGAACCTAGGACCCTGACTGTGACAATGTGCTTTTCTGTCCTAATCCCCCCCAACAAAAACTCCATGATGCAATCTCACAACTTTCTGATACTGATATTTCCATCATAAAATAGTTCGCTGAACGTTTTGATGCACCCAGGCGTGTGTGCAACAAGCCCCTGACGGGCAGAAGCGCTGTCCCCCGCGTTCCTCCAGCCTCCGTAACTACAGACGGTCTTCTGACTGGCTTCGCCTCCTACTTACGACTAGCAGAAAAACAGCACTTTTAAACCTGCAATTCAGTTTTTACAGCACTCTGGTGGGGCGTGAAGGGCATAAAACGTGGGCACACAGACCTGTTTCCAAGACTTCCAGCTGTGACCGGGAGGTAGAAGGCTGGAAGGAAACCCAGAGAGCTCTTGGGGTAGGATTTTAACAAGAAAAAAAACCACCCTTTTAAAAGTTCATTTCTGCTGGCCTTCCACTGCAGCCAGCCCTGCAGTTTGCGGAGGCCCCTTAGCGATAGAGCCGTGTGGGATTGCTGGGTCACCGGGGCCACTACCGGCGGGCGTGCAGCTCTTGTTTCTGCAGTGTCCCCGAAACCTGGCCCCGTCGCACCTTCCGGCAGGACAGGGTCTGCTCTCAGTCAACCTAAACATCTGTCGTGTTGTCAGGACTCATTATGTCTTCAATAAAATATTATACTTAGAGCATTTTTAGCCTTCAAATATGCCACCATTCTTATTTTTCAGCAGGTAAGTCCGGGCAGATGTTTTTCCCACCGGTTTATAGACATTTTCCATCATTGGCCTCAGAGGAAGCCGGCTTTTCAATAACTGCTATTTATAAACTAGTTGATTACAGATGAATCCAGAAAAGAAATACTTTGCTGATTCAAGAGATTTGGGCATATTATTTGATATAGCTTAAAAAAATCATTCCAGGAGTCCTCACTACATACCCGACATTTTGGGTGTGTGTATGCACTCTGGTTTCCCATTAGGCCATGACCAGAGGGGCCCCTGTCCCCTCCAGTGAGCTAGACGAGGCTGAACCCTATGAAAGGGATTAAAATATTGCCGACGGTCAGCAGTTTCGTATGGTTCAATCTACTAACACATGTAACAAATACATATATTTCTGGAAGGGCAAATAGACTTCTTGGTATGAGTTTCAACAATTCAAATTTGAAAGCGGGTGATTCTGTTAATCTGATAGCACAAAACCACTCTTTCTCTTCATTTCTGTAACCAGTGGGTAGAAAGATAAGTCAGGATATATAATTTTTGCTTTGATTCACTCATCAGTTCACTCCTTGATGGTTTCAGTAACTTTTTAGCATCCACTCTGTGACAGCCCTGGGCCTGTTGGGCAAATGCAAAGAACTTGCTGTCAGCTGCAGGAGACAGAGCAGTTGGCCGATGTCAACAGTACAGAGAAGTGTGTGACATGGGAGAATTAAGTACAGACGATATGACACTTAGGAAGGGCTCTGAAAACCATCTTGTGTGGAGGTGACACCTGAGCTGAGTTCTGAGAGACCAGTGAGGGGTTGGGTACCATGAAGATGCCCCAGAGAAAAGCAACAGTGTCTGCAGAAGGTTGCCAGTGCCAGTCCCTACCCAGCAGGTGAGCTGAGAGTGGGAGCAGATGGAGCCGGCCAGGAGAGCCATGCTGGGGAGTTTGCATCTCCCCGGGGGGACAGGAGGGGACACTCTGAGGAATGAATCAGAGCTCTGGCTTAGTCAACTTTATGTATTAAAACAAATGCTCTGAAAATTAAAA
The DNA here is from genome assembly GCF_036850765.1 of Saccopteryx bilineata. Lineage (NCBI taxonomy): Eukaryota > Metazoa > Chordata > Mammalia > Chiroptera > Emballonuridae > Saccopteryx > Saccopteryx bilineata. Next base: position 140,687,022 of record NC_089495.1, read on the forward strand.
AAACAAAACAAAACAAGAATGGGAGTTTTGGCTGAAACTGGATCAACTCTGTAGATCGTTTTGGTAAGTGTAGTGATTTCTTTATGTCTTGACTGTATTGAGTCTTTTCATTAATATTCATTATTATTTCATCAGTTTGGGGTCTTTATGTTTTCAAATTTTCAAGTTGGTTCACATGACCAATTCTTCCATTGCTGAGAATGGAGGTTTCCTTCAACAGGGATTCAGTCCGAATAAACATTTCTCCAAAGAAGATTCAAGAAGGTTCCAGAAGGGCATGGAAATATGTCCAATGCCATTAAGGATGTGAAAATTTGAATCACAATGAGGACACTTCACACCCACAGGATGGTTATTGTAAATGGAAAACAAACATTGGCATGGTTGTAAAGAAAGAGGAAAGGAATTCCTGTATGGCCCCAAAGAACTGAAAACAGGTACTCAAGTACTTTTTCACATACCATAGCAGCACTCTTCACCATACAAAAAGGTCTGAACAGCCCAACTGTTCATTGGTGGATAAATGAACAAACAAACTGTGATATACATATAAAATTATTCAGCTCTGGAGAGGAATGAAGTGGATGAACCTTGAAAAGGTTATGAGACATTTTTGACATATAAAACTTTGGTATGTTTAAGGTACACAATTTGACATTGTGAAATATATCTACATTTTGAAAAGTTCACCACAACCAAATGAAATACATTATTCATCATCACTACGTAGTTATCACGGTGTGCGTTTGTATGTAATTTTAGATTTATCCTCTTAGCAAATTTCAAGTATGCAATGTGGTGTCGTTAATTATCATCACCACAGTGCATATTAAATCTCCAGAACTCACTTATCCTGCACACAGATTTCCTACCCTTTGGCTGATGCCTTCTCATTCCCTCCTCTGCCCACCCCTCTGACAAGCACTAGTGTGCTCTCTACTTGTGATCCCACATACGAGTGAGATCATGCTGTATTTATCTTTCTCTACCTGTGCAATTTCACTTTGTGTAAAGTCCTCCAGGTTCATTCATGTGTTGTTGCAAATGGCAAGATTTCCTTCTTTTTAAAGACCCATCTACCCATGGGCATTTAGGTTGATATCTTGGCTATTGTGAAAGATGCTGCAATAAACACGAGACTGAAGATACTGTTTCAAGATATCAATTTCATTTCCACACACACACACACACACACACACACACACACACACACACTCAGAAGTGGTATTTTTGGATCATACAGTAGTTCTATCTTAATTTTTTGAGGAAACTTTATACTGTTTTCCATATTTGCTGCTCCAATTTACAGTCTCACCAACAGCGCACAAAGTTTCCTCTGTTTCCACATCCTCATCAACTTATCTTTTGTCTTTCTGGATAATAGCCAGCCTACCATACGTGAGGCAATATCTCATTGTGGGTTTGATTTTTGTTTTCCTGATGGTAAGTGACAACTGATTGTATGAAGAGTTAAATCTTTTTGGGAAACTTGTATGAGTATCATCAGCCGTGAATCTAGAACAATGTATACTTTGAAATAAATTTATCAGTGTTGTCACAGCCTATAAAATACTTATAATAGATCTAGTAACAGTTGCAAGCGTAGAAATTATCCATCTGAAAAATAAAAATCATCAAAAATCATCTGTGATTTTGCATTTGCCAAGTGACTGACATCACTTTTAATTATATAGATTAAGAGCGAAGTTGCTGAAAGTGTAAATTTTCATGACCTATGAAATAAAGCTTCAGAAAAGCAAGGCATAAAAATATTAAGATCGATACAGACATCACATCAATAAAATATTATTTATTGTATTATAAACGTGTGACAGTGATTTTTTTTGAAACTTGCAAACATATGTTGTTAGTCACATATCACTGTTATCTTTATCAGGTCCCATAATTCATGAAATATTTTTACAGAAAAAGTTCCATGTCATAGGATCTGTATCTGGTCTTCTCCATGCTGCTTCTTGAATTAGAGACCCTGTGAGAGCACTTTGCATGGGGCACCGCAAGCTCTATACTTGGCCTTGGGTGTGATGCCTGAATTGTGGCTTTTACCACCTCCTTCCGACGCCTGGGCTTCCAGAGTTTTTTTTTTTTAAGGGAGAAGATTATAAGGGGAATACTTACCTTCTCGGAGTCAGGCTCCTTGCTTGCCACAAAACCAGTCAGAACCCTTTCAGCAAATGGTATTTACACAGGATTGCTTGGATTGATGTCTGCACAGCGGGCTGATGATCTGAAATATTAAAACATGGTCTTTAGAAAATTTAAACCATATCAACAGCTAACTGCCAAATGGTGTCCTAGACTTGACATTGTATTTAATTCTTGAAGGGCGAAGAGAGGGAGGGATTTTGTTGCACTAATAACCCTTTGGGGTATGACCCCTCTGCCCCTCCCCTACTCACAACATTCAAAACCAAGAGGCCAAGAGACAAGAATCTGTGTACTCTCTCTTCTCTTGCATTTTTTAAATTAAGGATATAGCAGTTCTTGGGCATCTTGGCTTTACGCGAAAGTGTCCCAACGAGCTCCCTTCCCAGAGCAGCTGAGGCTCTAGTGCGTATCTCTGGATTTCGGTTCCATGTGGCACTTGGCCTCTGACTTTTTCCCTTAGTATTGTTTCAGGTTAGCCACTCATTTAATTACTTACATAAGTACATGATGAATATCCATGATATTGGATAAACGATTTTGTCTTTTTTAACCTCATTTTTTTATCCTTGCTCTTTTAACACTTTTGCCAAGCTTTGCTCTTCTTCCCTGTCTCCTGGCCTGAAGACGTTTGTCTGTAGCTGCAGAACTCACTCCCTTACTCATTTATGCGTTCACGTATATAGCAAAGAGTGACTTTCTCCTACGAAGAGTCAAGCCCTGTGTATGCTATTTGAGACTCAAGGTTGAATAACAACTGGTTGTTTTAGCACAGAACTGACAGTCCTCTGGGGGAGATAGATTAGTAACCAGGTAGGAAGGTCAAGTGTGATAGCTCAGGGAGACACTGGTTGATTGGGAAGCATAGAGAAGAGACCCTTCCCCAGGTGGGTGAGGTGACATTTTTTGCCTTCTAGAAGACGTACCACCTGGATTCTGATGAAATCAAAGGAGGAGGAAGAAGGGATTTTTCAGGAGCAGCACATGATTCGGCAAAAACTACAGGTTGTCTAAACCCATCTGATATTTTTCTAACACTACGCATTTGCTCATTATCTACTCCCAATATGATTTTTATGCTCTGTATAAATTTTGAAATTCTTAGAGCACTTTAAGTTTGGAACCCAATGTTCTTTCTCTGAAGTCCACCCTGCACCTCTCAGTGAAAGTTCATCTCTCCCCATTTGGTCCTCATTGCCCCCTATCATTTGGCTCCTAACTTACTCAGGGAAACTCTTTCTCAAGTCGTAGTTATGCATGAGTGGGTTCCCACGGCTTGTAATCTTCTTCACAGCAAAGGAAAGTACTCACATTACTTTCCTCTGTAACCTTGTGGCCTTGAACTTTCACTTTTACTCTCCCATGTCTCAGCTTTACTAAATTCGGAAATAACAAGATGAAACAACTTTGAACACAACAGGATGGGCCTTGATTAGACATGCCTCAGGGTTGCTTGATAGGAATGGTTGTTAAAATGTAGAGCAAGTCAAAGAGGGGGAGCATAAACCAGCAGTAGGCCTTCCATCCTGCCTTACAACAATATAGTTATGAGTTGTTCCTCTGATTCCAACTCACTGTAGGATCTTAGAATTCCTACTTTGAAGGTGGATCAGTTAATAGATGGGAATTGGGATGACTGGAGAGATGGTGGAGATCAGGATCACTTGTAGATTTCTGGCTTGGTCATTGGCCAAGTAGTGGTTCCCTCCCCTGAAAGAGAGTTGGTCTTGTGATAGTGTAGTATGGAGATAATGACAAAGATTGGGACTTGCTTGTGAAACCTAAAGGTGGAAATGACTAGTAGGCAGTTGAATACCTCAATCTGGAGCTCTGCAGTGTGCTTTGCCTGGTCAGGAGATTAAAAAACAGAAAGAAGTAAGTTCAACTTGCCTAATGTGCTTTCTTCATGATTTAGTTGACTTCAACTATCAATTTTCAGCTTTCAAATGAAGCACCCCAAATATTTAACGATAGCCCCATTGCACCTAATTTCTCCCTATCATGTTTTATAGTTCTTCTTTGGACAGAGGATACAGAGAAAGAAGACAGGAGTGGCCTCCATGACCTTGCCCCTCTCTGAAACTTAGTTTCCTTTATCCCTAAAAGAAGGGCACGGAAGAAATGACCTGTCAGGTATCATTTTCATCTAAATTCTTCTGATTCTCAGTCTGGTTTGGAGGAAGATTAGGACTGAAATCAGGAGGAGGACTTCGTCAGCCTCTCTCTGATGTTTGCCTCTCTCTGACGCTTGCTGTGTCAGTAAGAGCAGAGCCTGTCAGGCTGCCCCGCCCACCAGAGCTGTCCAGCTGGTCCAGCCCATGGGGTCGGAGAAAAGAACTAGCTGATAAAGAACAACATCTAAGGGGGAGATCATAGGTTGATTTTTGTTGCCTTGTTTTCTCTTTTATGTACTAAACAAACAACAACGGTACCCAAACCCTGACAGGTCAAAGCAAAATACTTGAATGAATTACATCCAGATCTTCCTAAGCACCATTTCTTTTTGTCTAAAAGTCCCAGGGTCATTAAGTTAGTGCCACACACCACACAAGTAAGCAGATGACATTAGACTGTCGTAAGGGAGGTATGCGTTTGATCTTCTGGGTGAACTGTGCTCATCTCACTTCAGTGCAATTTCTCCCTTCTCTTTATTGGAGTACCACTCTGTTCTTCTAGCCACCCCAAGGCCAAATCCTGATTCTTTTTCCTCTTTGTACATTGAATTCCTAATTGTATGCTTGACACTCAGCAGATGTTTGTTGATTGAATGAAAAATAGTGACCATGACACTGGCATCGTTTTGTACAAAATCTATAACTGCACATAGCTTGTCACAAAACAAAAGAGAGTTGTTAGAAAGTGATATTTGACTTTTAGTCTCTTGGGTCCCTTGTCAGAGACCATCCTCTCATGGCTGCTGTGGTTGGGAATGAGCCCTTGGCCATCAGAACCCAGTAATGTCTGAAAATAGGTTCAGAATCATCCCGAGGAGCTGAGAAGGGAGTCGGCACCTCCTGCAAGGTCCATTTCAGAGAATTCCAGGAAGTGACAGGCCTCTGTGAGCGGCAGGTCTGAGTCTTGAACGAAGGAAAGAGTTCATAGTAGGCGGAAATGATGCAAATATATGCCGTTGGCTGAGGCCTGGTTGAGATTTGAGTTACTCAAGAAACAGGTTGGCTGCTTTGATTCTGAAAATTAAAAGTGAAACTTGGGGTAGACGCGAGCCATGAGGCGATAGGCACTGTGGCCTACGCAGCTTGCAGGACCCGAAAATGATGAGATGTCTTGATCTGCCGGACGCTGACTCGATGGGTAATGCAGGCACACAGTGAGCTAAAAGATCCTGACAGCGTGTGGCAAGCACATGGTTCTTTCATACATTCTCTCGCTTATTCCAGAAAGCGATTGTTCTAGCTACTGTTTTCCACACAGGACTTAGAAAGATGGTTGAAATCCAATCTTGTGTGCAGAGCTTGGGGGGAAGAGAAGAGAAATAAAGGGATCATTAAAAACAAGTGCGTTAAATGCTGTGAACACATAAGGTTATTTAACTGACTCTTGGGAAATGAAGGAGAGGTCTGAGAAGGCTTCCTAAGGGAAGTGATAGCTAAAGGCTACTTTCAGTCTTTTGTTCTATTCAGGCTTCCAGTGGATTAGAGGAGCCCCCCCCCACACACACACACACTGAGGAGGGCCATTGTCTGTACTCAGTTTACCAATTCCGATGTTCATCCTGTCTTAATACTCTCCCAGACACATCCAGAAATAACACTAAACTAAATATCTGAGCTCCTTCGGCCCAGTCATGTGGACCCATAAAAGCCTCCATCATGCTTATTCCTACATTTACTCACTGGCCATGTTATCTTAAAAATAGGCCCCCAACACCTTAATGCCTTGCTTTTTACATTTGTTAAATGAAGATAGTCAGGTTAAGCTCACAGGGGATGGATATATATATATATATATATATATATAATTATTATCAAGTATTATAGAGCTTCTTTTTGTGCTCTCGGCTCTGTGTTAAACACTTTATCAGCATACAATGTCTTTTGTGATGTAGCTTTATACTGAGAAGGCATCCATTCAAACACTGGTCATTCAAGCTATCTTTTAAAGTAATAAAACATAACATAAGTCCAAATTATAAAGCAAATGCAAACAGAGATGGTCAGGTTGCAGTAAGACCCAATAAGCTAGAGTCCTTGAGTTTCAGAATCCCCCTCTGATCTCTAAGTGACATGTCGGTTAAGTTCAGAGGAATGACCATGAGGCCAGGTGGGGTGATTCCATCTTGCTCAGTTCCAAAGGCAAAAGCAAGTTTCCCTGAATCTACTGTGAGAAGGGATTTAACTTAGAATATTGTTACATCCACTGGGAAGACCATCAGTCTTAAGGAAGTTATCAAGTTTTCTGTGTTTCCGGTTTTTATCTAACAGGGTTGTTTTAAGGCAAAAACTCGATATGAATTTGTACATGTAAACCACATGGAAGATGCTGAGCACATAGAGAATGATCATTGAATGTTCGCTCTGATGATTATTTGTTGTTTTTGAATCTAACAATTGGTATCATGGTGGTGTTTGCAAGCTACACTCCATTATTCCAATAGTTTTCACAAAGCCATCAGGATTCTCACAGAATACATGTTGTAAGCCCCATGGTTTTTTTGGGAGATTAGTCTCTGTATCTTGTATTCTAGCTTTGCACTGTCACACATTTGTCCATATTCCCTTTATCTTGTGCGTTGAACATCCTTTTGCAATCGCCCATGGTAGAAACAATTGGACACTTTCTTTATAAACAGTCCTTTCACTATTCCCGAATACTTTCCCAGTTAGAATAGGATATAACCTCCTCCCGGGTTCTGGCCACCCACTTCCAGGAATTCTAGGGCAATGTTTGTGTTGGACGTGTTTTTATGTAATAATTAAAGCCAGATATTCACTTATTTACTCACTTCCTTTTACTAAATAAAAAATTAGGTCAAATAAAGGACTAAGCCTCTGGAGGGTTAAAACTAATACAAGCTTGACTCTTTGAGGACTCAAGGTCTAAATAAGAAAAATAAGACATAAACATGGCGACCATAACATGAAGCAGGAATTGATCGTTATCACCAAAGGGTGGCAGGTAAGTTCTGTTGAGTCGTCAAAGCAAGGACCGCGGGAAGGCTGTGAGGAGGAGCGGGGACCCTAGCAGAGGGTGAGTGGCAGTCTTCCTCGAGGAGTGAGGGAGAGAAGACGTGACAAGTAGAGACAGGTGGTTTGGTAGAGCAGAATGTGGCGGTGGAAACCGGGCCGGATGGCGAAGCTGGGACAGCCCGGGGAGGGCCTTCAGAGGGAGCGCCCGCTCCCACTCAGGTGGAGGAGGGGTTCCCATAGTCGCAGCTGGGCTCCAGGAACGAGTCCCCTGTCGGAGACTCTGGGCACGGCTTGTGTCTGGGGCGTGTGCTGTCAGGGTCCAGGTGGCGGGGAGCGAAGGCCTGGACTAGGCAGCCCTCAGGGGAGCTGCTTCCCCTCCAGTGAGGAGGACTGTCTCTCTTTGCTGTTCCTTCCTACCACCCTGCACTTGTTCATTCTCCTCCCTTTCCTGTCGGCTGTCTGCTCTCCCTCCAGGGGTTCCCTGGTGCCTGCCTGCAGGTCTCACCTCCCCAGTGCTATTTCCTAGGCACAGAGGTGGCCATGGGCCTGCTGCCCTCCAAAACCTTCAATGGCTTCCCATTTCCTATGGAATAAAATCATACATCAGAGAGAGGCATTGTAATATTCACTTTAATCAGATGACCTCCTCTTGCTTCTGAAGAAGTTATATCACTCGATGACCTAGGGAAAAAATAGATCTCAACTGGTAAACAAAGGAGACTTGATCATAAAAATCCAGACCTTTGCAAGTTTAGTGGTTCAGTATCTCTACCTTTAAGCCTCATTTGGTTATATTCACACACACCACAGGCTTTGCCATAGTCGAGTCGCCAGTGGGTGTGGAGTTGGGTCAGAGGAGGGAGTTTGACAGTTCTTCCGGTCAGGGTGAACAAAGCTTTGTGACTGCAGTTATTCATGGAGGAGGTAGGGGGTTTAATGGGACACGTACTGGCTTTGAGGTCATGGTGGTTTGGGTTAAAGTCCAGCCATGCGACATCCCCAGGTGAACTTGGTTTTTCAACTGCAACATGGGGGTGTTGGCACCCTTCTTCAACATTGCGAAGAGTATGGGTAAGACGCGGACCTGGCCCAGGTTCTGGGGTTGAAGTCGCTCCCATGAGGAGCAGAACAACCGCTCACATCTGGGGCGGGGACATCTTGACGTTTTCTGAAGGCAGGGGATGGGGGAAGGGACCGACGAGACAGAAGTCACTCTCTGGCTGCCGAGCGTAGACATAGCCATGGCTGGCAGTGTGTTGGACTAACAGAATTCGAGCTGGGTGGCTCATTGGGAGTGCAGCCGCATGGGTGCAGACCAGCTTCACTGCCCCCTCGCCACAGCTGCTATCTATACTTTTAGAGACCTAATATGTGCTTGGTGCTAGGCTGGAGGGGCCTGAGCTCATCAGTGAGCGAGCGGCAGGGGCTGAGGGGCTCGGAGGACAGAGTGCCCGAGGGAAGAGCATGAGGGATAGGCAGAGCGGGGACTAGGGGGCGGACCAGGTCCTGTGGGTCCCCCTGGACTTAGACTTTGGTTTTTACTCCCAGGGGGATGAGGAGCCTACCTACAGGTTATGAATCGAGAAAACAAGGATGAAAACTGGGAAAATTAAGAAAAGCTATATAATTTGAATATTTTAATATAATGGATAAATTAAGAAGTGAAAGCCAGACAGCCATATACCTGGGCCTGCACACTCCCAGGGACAGTCACGCTCTGAAGAGGGCAGGACTTCCTGTCTGGGCCACTGGAGATAGTAACGTGTGAGTGTTAATTACTGCCCGCCCCCTGCACCTAACAGGCTGACCAGGTACCCACTCCCATGGGGATACACCAGAGGTCACACACCAGAGGGTCAGCCCTTTGAGGGCACAGATATGGTCACAGGCATCTTGACATGCCCTGTGATGACCCCACCAAGTAGCAATTCCTCAGGTAAATTTGCGAAGTGCATGACGCCACCAGGGTGCAACCTCGATAACCAGGACAAAAGCTATGAGTGCGGTTGACCGACACGATGGCTAACATCAAGAGTGACAGCAGGTAGTCACATGTAGTCTAGTAAGATGTTCCCTGCCCAACTCTAGGGGGCTCCGTGCACAGTGCTTCATGGTGTCCCATGGTGACAGTGAGTGCGGTAGGCTAGGGGAGACGTCACTAGGTCTGTACCTTACTGGACTCCCCAACCCGTCTCCAGGTGGGGTTACCATGGCGGCTGCTGAGATTAGGAGCTCCATGACTGCTGTTCTCTTCCCCATACATGTGAGTCTCGGGAAGGACACCTGTGTCCTATGCATGGCCTGTCACAGACATACAACCTATAATGAGCAGCTTGATGAACGTCTCTGCCCTTAGCATCCCGATAGGGAAAATTGCTGGGTCCCAAATCTAAGATGCTTTATCAGATTTTCAATTATCCCTATTGGAAAAATGACACCAAGGTGCCCGTCCATTCTGTTTTTTATTCTCTTAGTCAATTCCTCCCATCCTTTTGGACACAGCTTAGCGTCCACATCTTTGGAGAAGCTTTCTGACATCCATCTGAGTTACAGGTCCCATGTCCCTTCTCAAAGCATGTGACATGCTGAGTCACCTCTGTCACAGATAGAACTGCCTCAATTTGTGCCTGCTCCAAGAGACAGGGGTTAGTATTATTTATCGCTGTATCCCCAGGGTCTGCACATAATAGGTGCTCAGTAAACATTTTATCAAATGGAAAGAAAGAATTGCCACTTAGGTTATTGGGGTTTTTTTTATTACTTTGATAAACATGCATTCAAGAACTTCCCCATATATAGCATACTGAACAGAGTTACAAAAAAGCATAATGTAAATGCAGTAATTTCTTTTCTGCAACATTTCAAGTGTGAAAGATTTGGGCAGGGAGGAGCAGTGCCCAGCATATGTGAAATTTTCACACGTATAAGAAGAAAATGGGGAAAATGTTCAAGGGTCCTTCGAGGTCTGGCAGGCACAAGCCGCCCAGCATCTTCCCGCTGGAGTCTCTGATGAAATCAGACCCTCGGGGTTCTGACCTAATGTTCCATAAAGTAGGCGCTGCCGAAACAGAGAACTTTGAAAGGGGTTATTTTTCTTGGGGCAACATCAGGAAAACTATGTTTGCCTATGACTCATCCTTCTCCTGTGAACTGTTGGTATTATCTTTGAGGGTTTTCAAGATAAATAGATTGAAGCTGCTGTAAAGTTTCTCCAGACAAAAGCAAACAGACCGGGGGTCTTTAAATGTGTCTGCACCTCCAAAGCCTGTCCCCCTGCTGCCTTGTTGCTTTGAGGTTTTGTGGTGCTGCGGGTGGTGGGGACAGGGGGAAGCAGGCAGAGGAGGGGACACACTACAGAGAGGGGAGCATGATGTAACTGAGCACGGGATGCTCGGGAACCGCCTTGCCAGGACAGTCGAATCAACCGACGCAGCAAACAATTACTGAGCACGTCCTCTGTGCCCAGCCCTGGGCCAGACACTGCCTTGTACTTGATCTTGAGATGTTGTATTGAAAAGAACAGAGAAAATAACTTGACTTATTACCCTCTTAGCACATCACAAAATTTCCTGCGAAAGAAAACCTCCACTGTCGGCGACCAGCAGTGAGAGTCCACCCAGCCCTGCCATGGGCTGCCCATGTGACTGCGGTCACCATTCTTCCCCTCTGGGCCTCCGTCTCTTCCCCTATAAGTAGGATTCTGTTATTCCTTGTATGTTGAACTCTCCGGGATCTTTCTTGCTTAGCTAATCAGACTTGCAAAGAAGCTAGAAATTGTTGGGTGAGAAGAATTCCTCTACCTGCCATGGAATGCCAGCAGTCCCTTCTGCCTCCATGTGATTATGTCATCACATGAGGAAATAAAAACAATTTGAGGATGCTTTTCATAGCTTCAGTGCAGGCATGGCCTTGACTCTGACAATGAGACTTTGTAATTTGTGGTCAGGGCCAGATGCAGCATCTCCTGTGTGGACCACGGCACAAAACCAAAACAATTATTTGGGACTAAAAGCAACTTTCACTGAGTTCCAGATGTTTGGCTGGATGCCTCCTCCTGGGTGACCCAGTTCGGCCCTCCCGAAATGGTGCAAGCACAGCAGATACTTCAAGAGGCATCAGGAGGCAACCACTCATCTGTATTTCTACAGTGTTCCTTCAGTATGTGGGTGACATTTTCCCTTTATCTTGATGTATGTGACAATATGGTCGTATGGAGGAAACTCTAGTGACAGACTCGACTTTACTGCAGGCAAATCACTCACCTCCAACAGAAGTCACCTCTCGTGGTCAGTCCCCACGGGCTGTGTCTTCCTCTCCTTTCCTGCCCGTCCTTGGAGCCGTTGGAGTTGGCTATGTGTGGCAGACTTGCTGCTCAGTATTTGTACCCTACTCTCGTGTGTTGTGTTTGATCTGGAAATAACCCACCCACAGCCCACAGCTCAGGGCTGAGGTGAGGAATATTGTCGCCGCTGGAGGTGGGCTGCCCAGCCCTGCTGCCTGCTCAGAGGGGCGGGGACACTGCAGAGAGCAAACGGGGAGGTCCGCAGTGACCCTGTTGTGTCTGCTGTGGGACACCGACAGTCCTCTCCCCTTCCATCTTCTCCCATCCAGGGGTGAGGGTGGACTAGTCCCCTGCACAGACAGGGATGAATGAGAGGAATTTCAGGAAAAAAAAAGAGTGGCTGGCAACAACATAGAGGAAATTCCTTCTTGTATTAGTAAGTACACAACCACAACAAAATATCAGATGGGTTTTTCATGCTGGCCTATTAGCAAAAATTACATCTTTAAGGCAGAGTAGAGTTCCTACACGGCTTGTGGGCGTGCACATTGATGGAACCTAAATAAAAATAATTTAGCTACTTAGTGTGTATCAAAAGCCTTGGAAATTTTAGATGAAATTTATTTCCTCCCCAAATTCCTCTTTAATGATTAAATGTTCTTTCACCCCTCAGGTAGCCTACTTGTGGATTGCCATCTTTGTTACCTTGAAAATACGTTTTTCAAGAAGAATATATTGTGAATATTTTTCCTTTATCCTTATATTTCTGAGCCTATGGCTGTGTGGAAAATAGTGGGCTTATAAGTAGTCATTTTATTCAAACGTTCGTGGACAATTGGTCTATTGTTTTCTATCATCGCATGTTGCTCTGATAGATTCTGAGTCTATTTATTTTTTTCTGCAGTTTGGTAGGTGAACATTGTGGCCAGGACATTTGATACCACTTTTTTTTTTTTTTATCCCGAGCTTTAATAATGTCATCAAAATATGGCATATGTTAGTCATTTTCATGAATTCTTTCAGGAACATACATACCACAGCCTTTAGGATTCCATTTTGAGTCCTTCACTTCCAGAAAGTTTCATGAATACTTTTTTCTTTTAATGTATTCTCTCTACAATATTAGCAATAATAATCATCTACCAAGGATGTCTACATTGCCTACTTCATCTATCAACTCATTTTTAATTCTTTATGTTTTACATTCTCTTCCTATGGATTTTTTCTCATCCTGTCTTTAATGTCGCAATCTCAGTTCTCTGTTGAGTCATATCAGCTTTTTGTGATGTTTCTAATGCCCCTTTAAACATTCTGCCATAGTGTTCTGGTTTTTTTTTCTCCTTGTGACTTTCTTTATCATGGCTAGCATCATGAATCATTCACTTTGTCATCTTATCTCTGATCTGATCTTCTGCACATTCATAGTCCCTTTAATTTTCTTAAAAAAAAAAATCCCCCCACTAAATCGAAATTAGTTCTTCTTCAGTGGGAAGACACTCTTCTTTCCAAAGAACACTTATATTCTAGGTTTCTTTTTTTATTTCATTTCTTTATCTTTGGCTCAATTTATTTTTGTCCTGGTTCCCTATTGCCTTACTGTCTTTTTGAACGTCCTCTGAACAGAGGCAGTGGCAGTTTGGGGCAGACATTTCTGCTCAGCCCTGCAGGGGCCGAAGACCTTGAGCTTCAGACAATATCCTTGGCTCCTTTCTTCTGACTTATCATTTTATTGGAATGTCTTCAGAGTGGGGACAGACCATCAGTCTGAGGTTTGGGCATATTCTGCCTTTCCCTGCTCCCCCATCTGGGGTGGCTAAGCCAGCCTCATGAACGCAGATGGCTCGTGGTTCAGCGGGCTCTGGGTTTGCCGCCGGGTGCCCGCCTTTAACCCCCACCCCCTTCTCCACTGGCATTTCCACCCATCTCTGGGCTTCTGCAGGACAAAGATTTACCCCTAGTTCTTGTACAGCATGTTTTTATCTTGCAGGTGTTTAGAAAAAAAATTTTTTTAAAGAATTTATTCCATCTAGCCCTGGCTGGTTGGCTCAGTGGTAGAGCGTCAGCCTGGCATGCAGGAGTCCCGGGTTCAATTCCTGGCCAGAGCATACAGGAGAAGTGCCCATCTGCTTCTCCACCCCTCCCCCTCTCCTTCCTCTCTGTCTCTCTCTTTCCCTCCTGCAGCCCAGGCTCCATGGGAGCAAAGATGGCCCGGGCACTAAGGATGGCTCCATGGCCTCTGTCTCAGGTGCTAGAATGACTCTGGTTGCAACACAGCAATGCTGCAGATGGGCAGAGCATCACCCCCTGGTGGGCGTGCCGGGTGGATCCCGGTTGGGCGCATGCGGGAGTCTGTCTGACTGCCTCCCAGTTTCCAGCTTTGGAAAAATGCAAAAAAAAAAAAGGAAAAAAGAATTCAATCTGAATGGACTGAGAGACTCAAGGTTAAAGACCTAAACTGAAATCAATAACCACATATGAGACATCCGTGTTGATTTTCATGACTTAAGATTTCAATGGGTAAACACGAACTTGTAGTAGGAAGGCATGGTTCACTAAACATTCCAGTCTGGTGGGAAGTGGAGCCTAAATTTCTATAATAAATTAGCAGCACAAGGATCAGGATCAGAACGTAACTGTCTGTGTCCCCCCGCCTTAGGAGACCCTTAGTGGCGGTATTTGGCGACACTGAAGAGAGGAGTCCCCTGCTCCTCTGAGGCTCCACGCTGCCTACTGATGTATGCCAGGGCCCCGAGCACCATATGCAGATATGTGTGGATGGGAGGCGGTTTAAAATAAGAGTATAGCAGATTTCAAACAGTTCTTTCTATGCCATTACTTACACTATAGTATTAAAACATAACAAAAAGGAAAATAAAAAAATCTGTTCTAACAATCTGCTTCATGAATCTAAAAAAATTATATACAAAACAAATCAACCCAGATGAGATGGAGCATGCAGTCCTTACTTACCACCTCAAGCCAACCGAGGTGGTCCCATGGACCTGTGGATGGAAAAGCCGAGAGAGGTCACGCATCTGTCCTCTTTGGTTAGATGGGATTGTAATGAAATCATTGTTGACCAATGGCTAGTAATGACTTGGGGTGGTCAGAGCACAACAATCATTCCATTATTGTCTAGAGAATGACCTGTGAATTGCCACTTCCTTCAAGTCCTATGGCCTAGAATGGGACCAAATCACATCTAAGTGCTGAATGTGGTGGCGGATGACCTCAGACCTCCAGAACTCTGTGGGAATGAACTGAGCATCAGGTGTCCATACAGGACAGTCCTTCTCCTTTTTGTGAAAGGACTGAGGAACTGGTGCTGGTTCTTCAGTGGTCGCCAGTTTTCATCCCGGATGCTGATGGACGTGTTCTCTGACCTCCAGCAGGAGTCAGCGTGGAGACACACAGGTCCGTCACCGTGTGGTTGACTGT
Organism: Saccopteryx bilineata; assembly: GCF_036850765.1. Lineage (NCBI taxonomy): Eukaryota > Metazoa > Chordata > Mammalia > Chiroptera > Emballonuridae > Saccopteryx > Saccopteryx bilineata. The sequence goes on from NC_089495.1 coordinate 140,702,055, forward strand.
TTCCTCTGCCCTTTGTACTGGAGCTCACCCATACCTCATCTGGCATTTGTGAGGGCCAGGGACCGTACCCCTAAGGCAAAATGGGGACATCCATGATTCACTGTCTTTCTCACATGCATGTGGCCTGAGAAATACCGCTGTGTCCCACCACTGATAGCACCCCCCATGTGACCTTGTGAACATCAGTTCTCCTCTCCAGGTATAACTCACCTCTGAGTTAGATGAGATTCGATCAAGATCAATCTCAAAGTCACTTTCAGCTTAACAAAGACCAAGTCCTACAGATCGTTCTGGTATTGTCCTTATGGCTCCCCGGGGGCACCTCCTTGCCTCCCGCATGCAGCCCTGGGAGTCCTTTCTCTGGTTTCTTACCTACCTTAGTAAGACCTCTCACCACTCTGGCAGTGCCACACCTCACATTGCAGTCTCACTCACTGCCTGCCTTGTACCCCCAGACTGTGAACGCCCCAAGGACGGCAGCTCTCTGTCATTTACCTTGAGATTCCTGGTGGCTTGTCAAAGGCTTTGCGCTTCATAGTGGCACATTAAATGTGTTGTAATTATAATGAATTTATCCAGTTCATTTGCTGCAACATTACTGAACACATCTCCTGTATTAGCAATGGTATTCCCTCTTCTATGGGTATTGAAAAGGAAGTTCTTCTTAAATAATTGTAACAGTCTGATTACCTGTGAAGGTAGCCGGGTGAACCAGGCTGACAGGTGCTTATCCAACCTGTGTATAAGGACAGGAATGCTTTTAGCCTCCTTACAAGGGTGGATTTTCTCATTTAAAGTCTGTTCATTCATTGAAAATTTACTAAGTGCTAACTCTTTGTCACATATCAGACTAGGTACCAGGCAACAGGGAGCAGAGTAGAATAAGAAAAATGTGCTTTAGTTTTAGATTTAGCAGCCCCTTGAACTTGGAAAAGTCACATTTAGTGAGCAACCCTTTCTGTGTCTGTTGACGATAATATTAAATACTTTGTGTATCTCAAGAGGCTATTATGGGTATCTGTGAGCTTTTGGGTGTGAATTTTATTGATAAACTGTACAGTGATGGATTAAATAAGGGCTATGGTAACCTTTCTAGAAGCTTCTCTTTTCATTAACACTGTTTAGATTTAGTAGTTGTTTAAATACCTCATGCATGCACTTTCCCCTATATTTCAGGGTCATGAGATAGACCTGCCAGCTAGATCCTATAACTTCACTTTTATTTAATTCGTTTTTACATCTCCTAGGGCCCCATGCTCAGTTCACTGTTTAAAAAATAAAGAATATGCATTAAATGACGTATATCTGCAATGTTTCAAGTGAAAATTCTCTATCACTAACTTCCTCCTTCGTATCTGTTAGGCACTCCGACTCTTTGTATTTTAATAATGTGCGATCAGCATGTCCTGTGCTCCTGCATCTTTCCAGAGAAATAGTAGTGGGAATTATTGAGAATCCTTTACACTTAGCCTTTTTATTAAAGTTGTTCAATTGGGGAGCCAAGAGCTTGAGAGAGGAGACTGCCTTCAGGTTGTTTGCTGTGGAAGGAGTCAGACCATTCTGTGTGAACTTCACAGAGATACCATATTTCCCCATGTATAAGGCGCACCCTTTTCTGAAAAATTTGGGGTTTAAAAACTGAGTGCCTCTTATACAGTGGTTGTAGAAGTGTGGCCTTTCAAATGGCATAGATGGGATACATACCTGGCAGGGGAGATACCATGACCACAAATGCCATAGATGGAACTAAGGTCGAGGCAGTAAATGAAGACAGTGATTCATCATCAGACACAGATTGAGGAGCCACTGCGCCACTTCAGCCACAGGGGTTGTAAAGTACCAAAAGCTGCAGAATTAATATTAATATTTTAAGAGGCTTGAAAAACATTTTATTAATTTGGGTTAAGGTGCACAGAGAAATTGTGAGAATAGTCTCTGTACTGTGTGATTGGCATAACCAGGATGGCCCTTGGCATTGTATTGTAAATGCAAAGGGAAGGAAAACATGGATTCCCTGACATTCCACCACACCTGTGGGGAAAGGGGTGAATGGCTAGCCAGGTGCAGGAAGAGAAAAGCCAAAATAAACCTTTTCTTATAGCAATGAGCCATTTGCGGGCATTTGTCCCCATGGAAACTACCTCTCCTATGTGAATGCATGTGGTTAATGTGTGTGACTCTGGACAGAGATGGCGGATAAACATTAGAGAATATAGGAATGCCTTTTAATATGTAAAAAGACATCTTTCCACCATTGTGTTGACTTGTAAATTTTGTTTTCTCCAAAATGATGTATGGCTTGCAAATTGAACATGGTCCTATCATGTTAAAGGACATATGACTATAACCAATAGTGGTAAAGGACTCCTAATTACAATTTTTGCTTCTGTACTTCCTGCTTACAATACTATAAAAACTAGGTAGAACAAAGGGCCAGCGCGCTCTCCCTCAGATTTCTGTCGGAGTTGCTGCCACTTGGCCAAGCTAGACAATAAAGCTTTGGTGTGTAGTTGACGGACTTTGTTCGCGTCTTTAATATTTAGGGTCCCTCCAGATTAGGCTTAACACAGATGAGTTCAAGCTAATGGATGGGAGTTTTGACAGTGATGAGGAGTTGTATGAATTTTATGATGAATAAAACTTGAGTTCAATAACTTTATTAATATATTTTTTAATTTCAGGCCCCAAAATTAAGGTGTATCTTATACATGGGGAAAAATCTCCCTGATCCTTCCCTGCAAAATCAAGTTACTAATTTGTAATTACAAAACTATTGTAAGACTGGCTAGCATAAGATGGGGGACCAACACAGTGCGGACCCTGTGGCTGAGGCCCTGTCTCCTGCCTCCAGACAGTAAAGGCAGGATGGGGGTGGGACCCAGGACTTCCGGGTCCCAGGCCACTCTTGCTCTCTGCTCTCAACCATCTCTCCTCTCTCCTCTGCTTGTTCACCTCCCCACCCCCATCCATAGAAATACTTACCCCGAGCCGGGAATAACAGCCTTGGACAGGATAGGCCTGGGAAACCTTGGATGAGAGGACACTGTCGCTTATAAACACATTTCCTCTCATTTAAATTTCCTGCTCAGAGATTAGTTAAAGAAATACATCTCAACTAACTGCATACTAAATGGCAAATGTAGTTTACCAACACCCCAAAAATCTCATTATGGTGGGTTCAAGTTCCTGTGCAGGAATTTAGCGACAGAAAGGCTTTGCTTTTCATTAAGAGTGTGATTAAATGAACCTTTCTGGCCACACCCACAACGTCCTGTAATTCCATCCCTGCCACGGCACATGGGGCCAACATCTTTCCTGTGCTGACCTTCTGCACAGCCTTTCTGATAGCTCTCCGATCACAGCCTTTTTTTCTATGCTTTTTCAGGAAGTCTTTTGTGCAGAAAATAAACATGAGTCTGTTTACATTCAAAGCCTTTTGGGTGGGGGAATTTTAATTGTTTATTTGTGTTGGGCAGGTAAAATATATTTTGCTCACTTTGTTAAAGATGGTGCTGTCCACGTGGAGGCCCGTCTCCCAGGTGATGATATTAGTTGCCCTTATGCTTGGAATGGGCATGATTATATTAATGTGTGTTGGGAGCGGGCTGTGGGCAGGCAGGATCCTTGTAGCCTGGGGCTTGGTTTTAGGACTAAGCCTTTCCCACCCTTTTTGATGTGGGGTGGTACAATCCCATCATGCCTCAGATAAGTGACTTGGTATTAGAGACTTCCCTATTTTGTATATTGGATTAAAGGTTTTGAATCCACACTATAAAATGGGGGCAGACCGGGAGCTTGCTCTCTCTTGGTTCCTGAGATTAGCATTACAGCAGAGAGCAGGTTGGAGAGCAGAGTAAGGCCACGTGGAGGAGAGGAGAGGCAGCTAAGATGGTGGAGTGCTGAAGGAGACGCTAGTTTGTCCAGAGTTTGTGTAGAGAAAAGGAGATGGGGAACAAAGGAGAATGAGGCTAGTGAGCTAGAAACCTTTGATTCTAGGAAACTTGGATAAGTTAGTAGCTTTGTGAGCACTGAATGAGTGGGTTTTGGAACCCAGTGTGTGTTTTTACTTGCCTGCCGGATGCAAGCTAGGATTAAAGAGGATGGCCCATCAGCTTTTGCCTGTTGTTTCTTTACTGACTGTCAGAATCCAATGTGAACCTGCATGGGCCAGGTGGCTGTAGTCATGGCCGTGGATACTGGCTTTACAATTTGTCTTATCAAAAACAAGTCTTTCTTTGCAGAAGATGCTAACATCTACAGCATCTTTGCTTCAAGTTTGGAAGTTTCACTGTATCCACCTGCTTTGAATCAAACAACTTTGCTTAATTAGCACTGAGGGGTGCAGTCCCCCGAATTCCCTCTTTCTGGTTCAGAGCTCCTCAGCTCATGCTCCCCCTCTTCGGTTTACTGCAAGAGAGCACTGAAATGGAAGGCAGAGGCTGCAGAGCCCCCCTCCCTGGCATATCTAACCAGGGGTAAGGCCGGTATTCAGAGGCCAGTGCCATGTGCTCAGGCCCTTGGCTGCCATTGTCTTACACAATCTCCCAATGCTGCTGGGAGGTATGAACGGTGAGCACCATTTTGCAGAACGGCGATCAGCCTATAGGAGAAGCAGACTTGCCTCTGACCTATACAGCGAGGCCATCCAAATTCAGAACAGCAGGTCAGGAACCATGTTTGTTTTTTTCTCTGTATTCTGGCTGCCTGTTAGTACATGGTAGACGGCTAATAAATATTTAACCTATGGGTACCTATATCGGGAAAACTCTGCTCTATTTGGCGCGGCTCTTCAAAAGGGGCACTGATCAATATCCAGTAAACCAGAAAGTGGGAGCCCTTACTGTTCATGAGACTTCACCGTCCTGGGCGTGCGGTTCTCCCCTCTGACCTCACGGTTTGTAGTGATGTCAAGGACAAGGTTATGGTGTTGTTGACACAGAATGCTGGGAAAACTGTGGTGAGTGTCGTGCAGTCCCAGCACTGAATGTTACATTTCAGCAATGGAGTTCGAACACTGCCATGACACCAGCTCTCTCTGGGCCGCCATGAGGAGGACAGGGGGCTGAGGCTCCCTTGTTCAGAGAGGACGGGCTTTGTCGCAGGAGGACGAATAGTCCCTGCCCCTGTCTGGGCTCCAACAGCCTCCTGCCTATGGACATGTTTCCCTTCCCGCGGGCCAGGCTGGGCTGCACTTCACAGAGGCACAAACAAGTCGGCAATCCTCAGGGGAGCTGGCACAGGAAGATGAAGTCATTTTACATTTGCAGCGTGATTCAAATTGGAATCTCACAAGTCAGGACACAGGATGCTGGAGCCCTTTGTTCAGCTCCTCTGCGCTTAGGAGCCCTGTCCTCTCTGGCTTCCTGGAGGGAGGAAGTGGAGATGTATGGAATACCTATTTGCATTCTATAGTCTTCAGCTTCTTTGCCCTTACATGAAACGTGCAGTTAAATCTTGTATTCAGCCCTATAAAAAGCAAAACAAGGAGCCATTGAGTCCTTGCAGTGGGACTGACTTCGCCCTCCGCAGTGGCGGTGTCATGGGGACAGGGCTTAAATTCCTTCCTGAAAGGAAACTCTTACTTCATCCGGCTGGGGGAGGGAGCCTGGGAAACACCTATGAAACTGGCTCTGGCTTTGGACTCCGGCCCCCAGCCAGGGCAGAAACAGGGATTCTAATCTCTCCAGGCTCCTGTGGTCCCTGCTTGGTCCCAGGTCATTTATTCTGAGCCTCGATAGATTTTGAATTTGCCCTGCCCTGGTTGCTACCTTCTCTCTGCTCCCTGCAGCCTCACGTAGCAGATGCTGCCCAGACTTCTCATCCTCCTGCTGCCTCGCTGTGCTCGCCCGCACCGTGTGCTTGGTTGCCCATCACTTCGGTGGGCTGCCATTTTCAATACCACACCATGCCAGTGGGGTGGGTGCCACTTCCCCTTTCCAGGGAGGAATCTGCAATGCAGAGAGAATGTGTCAGCCACTCAGGGCTGCCTAGCTGCTGAACAAAGAGCCCTTTCCAGCGGGCTCACCTATTCTCTGTGCTCTAGCACCAAATCATGACATGCTCCCAAGTTCATGGCTCTTTGTTCATTCTCAAAGGTGAGTCGAACTGTCTTGGTCAGCTCAGAGGGCTGAAACAAAATACCGTAGACTGGGAGACTTAAACAACAGAGATGTATTTCTCACGGTATTGGAGGCTAGGATGTTCAAGATCAAGGTCTTGGTGGGACCCGTCTTTCTGGACTGTAGTCAGCCTTCTTTCTGTTGTGTGCTCACGTGGCCTTTCCCGTGTGTGTGCAAGGGAGGACAAAGGCGACCCACCTGGCTCTCTTCCTCATCTTACGAGGGTACTAATCCCAGCGTGTGGCGCCCGCTCTGATGGCCTCTCTTAAACCCACCACCTCCTCAGGACCCAGCTCAAATACCATCCTATGAAGATACAGACTTTCAGCCCATCTTGTCAGCCATTTCTCTTCTTTACCATCCTCTGCAAATGAAACGAGGAACTTGGTACATGTTGTTCTAGGGCTGCCTCAGAGGGCGTCCCGGTGTGGCATCTGCCCGTTTTCCCATGCTGATATCTGCGTGACAGAGCTGAATACGGTCGCTCACCTCCAGGTTCTTTTCTTCCCTCCAAGGGGCCACAGTCCAGGTAAAGGACACACTCTGAGCAAAGATACTGAGTCCCGAGCAAGCCCTGCCTATTGCTAGAGCAGAGGGCCAGGAGCCTGGAGAGGGTGGCGCAGACAAGGGCTGCTGATGGAGGGGGCACACACGTCACACTCAGGAATTTGGACTATACCCTATTGTAACACAAAGCCACAGGGTGTTCTATTAGCAGGGAAAAGAAAGACACAACCAAAATATCTCTGGTGGCTCTGAAGCTGGGTGTAAGATGGGCTGAGGGCATGACTAAGAGCAGAGAGCTGGGAGCTCATTTGGGAGACAATTCCTGCAATTCAGGAAAGGGATGACGAGCGCCTGTGGAAGCGTGCGGGGGGTGGGGGGTCCGGTGTGGGGAGGCCGGGCCTGATGAATGGATGGGGGGCGGGCAGGACTCATTGTGACCACCTGGATGTCGATGCTGGGTAAAGGGTGATGCTGGGTAACAGATGGACCTCACGTCAACACATAGGTGAGCCTGAAGCCCTGAGAACCTCTGGGGTTCCCTGATGGGCTTGATGGCTCTTTGCTGGTGGCTGTTATTGTTGTCCTTGGACACCCGTGTCAGTCACATCTTTGCACACAGACCCCCCACCCCCAGTCCTGAATGAGTCACAGCCCACATGGTACTTTTCCTCCTCTGACTTCAGACTCATCATGCCCTTTAGAGTTCTTCCACAATGCCCTCTCATATCCTGCACAGAACAGGCTGGTCCTCAGACTGAGCCCTGCACCATTTGGTGAGACCTTTGGTGAGAATTCAAGGTCTGGGTTTATGACATAATATTTTTCCCTGGTCTGTTCATCTTGGCACAGTTTAGGACTAGCATATTGGAACAGGTGGTTCACCCGGTTCAGTCATGTGGATGCTCTGATACCAAAGTACATCAGATCACCCGTCTCCCTGGTCACAGGTCACATTCTGGGGTCCTACCCTGGGGGAAGGGGGAGGGGAATAGATGCCATTGCATTCCTGAGAATGCACGTGCACTCACGAAGCCCATGTACAGTTCATTTGCTTTTTAAAACCAAAGCTATAAAAGTATGTGAATCATCCACCCAGAAATCTTGCCTCAAGGCACACATGACACCGTGTTCCTTCCCAGACACTGCTCCTTCACAAATTAGGGAGGCTGCTGACATCCTTCTGGGGAAAGGATTATCTGATTCCACAGGCAGTTAAGAATAACATGTAAATGTCATTTAGCTGAGTGATTTCTACATGGATCAGAAGACATGCTCAAGTTTCTAATGATGATAACCAAACTCTTTATTTCAATAAAATCACAGCAAAGCCACAAAACTCTCTCAACTGAATTAGCACCAGTGTGGGGTGGGAGTCATTCAGACATTCCTTCCAGGTTAGTAGACTATTTGCAATTCAGCTTTTTTTAAAAAAACTGATGTGCATGTTATATAACCACCAGCAGCCACAGGGGAAGCAAGAATCCAAGGCTTCTGAAAATTTTCCACCCAGGACTGAAAGCCAGCAAAAGAGAGTGAATGAATACCCCCTTGCTTTAAGGTGCCATGGCTGACTTCGCTCTTCGAGTAGATATTAGAAAGACAGGCAGCATCACCCCGTGGTCAAACGCGTGGATTTTGGAGGTGGGCGGCTTGTGTCTGGGTCTTGCTGCAGTCAGGAGCTTTGTGGCTTGGGCAGTTTCCTTCACCTTTCTTGGTTCTAATACTTGTCGACGTCAATGGTCTCATTTTTTTTCCAGGGTTGCTCTGAGGGTTCACTGAGTTCATATATGTTCAGTGTTTAGTACAATTTCTGTGTACAAGGGCTCAACAAATGTCAGCTATCAGTTAAAAACAAAATTGCAATTTTAATTTGGGCAATGCAGTGTTTTATTCTATCGTTATCTCTCCCTCTCTCTCTCTCTCTCTCTTTTCAGAAGAAAGGTTTGCTCCAAAATTTTCAGCACTGACCCTCCTGGCCAGGGTACCATGTTTGTGCCCAGTTTTGTGTATACCAGGGGTCCCCAAACATTTTACACAGGGGGCCAGTTCACTGTCCTTCAGACCGTTGGAGGGCTGGACTATAAAAAAAACAACTATGAACAAATCCCTACGCACACTGCACATATCTTATTTTAAAGTAAAAAAAACAAAACGGGAACAAATACAATATTTAAAATAAAGAACAAGTAAATTTATATCAACAAACTGACCAGTATTTCAATGGGAACTATGGGCCTGCTATTGGCTAATGAGATGGTCAATGTCTGGTTCCATATTTGTCACTGCTAGCCGTAACAAGTGATATGACGCGCTTCCAGAGCCGTGACGCGTGCGTCCTGCGTCACCAGAAGTAGTACTGTACATGAGCGACACCGTCCTTTTTTTCATTGACCACCAATGAAAGAGGTACCCCTTCCGGAAGTGCAGCAGGGGCCAGATAAATGGCTTGGGGCCCGCAGGCCGTAGTTTGGGAAGCCCTGGTGTATACCCTGGTCTGCCGCTGAAAACCCCAATATTGAACAGTCACACGGCCAAGAGGGCAGGCAGCGTCATTCATATTCCTCCTTGAGGGTTTATTGTCATCTGCTTTCTGGATAAACTGAAAAAAATCAATGCTTGTCGATAAAGTTACCATGGAAGGGATTACCTAATTGTCTTGACTTAATGAGTTGGGGTCTAGAAAAAGACCCATTGTCTACACCTGATCATGGCTTAGCTGTTTGTAAGGAATTTTACCGGTCAAGTTTTATCAACTGAGGCTGCAGGAGGACTCCTTGGTCAGCATTATTTAAAACAACGGCCACTGTCCGGATCTGCAGACAATGAAGGGGGAGGAGATTGGGTGAGTATGGCTTGTGATTGACAAGGAATTCTGGCCTCATGGCTGGAGATCTGGGTTCTGGAGCTGGCTCTCTCTCAGTAGAGTAGAGTCTTGCTCTGTAGTGTTGCAGGAGGCCCTTCTCTTATTTGGATTGTTTCTCCATATGTACAACCAAAAGACGGACACTAAGCTAGATGGACTCTAATGGCTCTTTAAGCTCCAACATTCCAACTACCTCCATATTGCCCTAGGACTTCTAAGAGTCAAGAAAATCAACACATTTTCTTATGGAAAACATAACATGTAAATCATTTTTCATGGTAGTCGGTTCCATCTAAAATTAGATGCTCTGTGTATTTTTTTCTAATATGCATTCAATTTTGTGCAGGCATTGCTCTGAAAGTTATCTTTTTTAAAATAATGACCACAAACTATATATTATTTTATTTTAAACTCCCCTGCTCCCCCCCCCCACACACCACCATTTATCTCATTTTGTAGGTAAAAAACTTCAGCATGAAGGAGTTTTATAATGTACATATAGTCACAGAGTTAGCAAGTGGTTAATATAGGATTCCAACTCATGTTCATTTGACTCAGAACATGAAATGACTCATGTTCATTTGCCCCCTTGGTCAGTACTTTATAAATCTGATTTCAGAGCATGACTGTACTGCGCGTGTACCCTCTGAGCCTGTGATAGGTCTTCTTATCTCTGTGAGTTCTCACTTTTAAGAAGCCGCTTGGTTGGTGTGCAATCGGTAAACATCCTTGTATTCTGCGCATCAGTCTGGGTCTGTATCAGATCTATCCCCCAATCACTGGTCATGCGCTGCTGACTGCTCAGTGAGAAATCCACAGTATGACCAAGCATTTTCACACCAGTGGCCACATGTCCTGCATATTGCTTTCCAAGTGACCGGCACATGGTAGGCTCATGGTGGTAAAGGCTTAAAATGGGAAGACATGAAATTCTAAATCTCTGTGACATTGAAATATAATAACAATACTAAATACAAATTCAAATGGTTTGTATTCAAGGAACAAGGTCATGTCTGTGAAGAAGTCTAAGAAGACACAGTGACATGATACTCTGAATCACGAGTAAACCAAGCAAAACATAGACCGCAATCACATTGCTCCAGTATCATTTCAACACCTATTTGGTTTCTTTGCTTCCTGGGACTATGTGGCTACACCTTACATGGTGGATATGGAGAGTAGGAAGAATGAAGAATTCAGAACACAGCTGAGTTTAGGACATTCATTCTGAAAACAACAGAGCCAAGAAATGAGAATCAAATGTGAATATTTTGCATAGGAAATTTGGGGGAATTAACAGGAGAAATAATACTGATTTCTGACTCAAGGAAAGGGGGTTTGGAAGAGGCTCAGAAATTTTTCCTGAAATCAAATTTCTCTTACAAGATGGTATTTGAATACATTAAGGACAAATAGCCTGGAAACATATGGATTACATTTCTCATGAAACGCACATGGGTTTTGATACGGGGGGTGGGGGGGCACGTACATCAGAAAGATAATTTGGTCTCGGCAGAAACCAGAATATTTAAGAAATCTTTCCAGAGACTTTGCCAAAGAGCCACCAGACTTTCCCTCCCTAGCAGCTTCTGTTTTAGCCAGTACCCCTAGCAGGCTGGCCAAACGAAACAGAGGACTCAGCATCTTCTGATGAGGATTTTTGCCAAACACAGCCCTGGAGATGTGTTCAAGGGCTTCCAGCTGGCCCTCCGAACCAAGAGTGCAATTCGAAAATGCTAGAGTCTCCAGGCGTATCTGCTTCGGGTTACTCTGAGAGACAGCGCTGTGGAAGCTGCCAGGCTGAGAACAGGATCTGTGCTGTAAACTATTTGCAAAAGCCCCACTTCCTTCTGCCGGAGCCAGGCCCTTCCCAACCCAGACAGTCTGTGCAAGAACAGCAAAACAAGAACTATCGTCAAATCCATAGCTTTCTCTCCTTCTCCACCCCAAAGCATGGCAGGTGGAAAGATGCTTGTCCATTGAATTCCAGCCAAAACATGCCACCTTTTTCTTCTTCTTCTTCTGGGAGAGACACTGGGAACCTGCTGTGAGTCACAGTGAGGGGGCGGCCATGGAGGAACTGTTGCCTGAGCATCTTGCCTGTGACTTATGAGAATTAGTCAATTCTTGGAAAGAGGGAGAGACTGTTTGCTCTGTTGCCCACTTCCCGTCTCTCCTCTGGGCCCCAGACTAGGGCGTTAGCAATTTCATGCAGTCCACTTTACCTCGAACATTAAATTTCTGCTCAGTGCCAGGCTCAATGCTAGGTCCCGGAAAGAGAGAAATATATTCCACTCAGATTCTTCCCTCCAAGGACTTACACGTTAGTGCAGAATCCCACTGAGCATGTCTACACAGCATGAGTCCCTGGGGATGAATCATTAAAACGGTCTGACACGTCTAAAAGTTTTAGGAAATGTTGAACACTGTCATTCTTCAGGGAGATGGTCCTTGTCATTCGTACACAATATATGGTCACCGTACTTAAGTATTTGAGATCAACCAGTCAAGTAACTGGCTTAACTTGAAGATGGCTTTCTCCCATTTTTAAAGGCCAGTGACCACACCCACTCCATCCCCTACGATTCCCCACAGCTGTTTGGGGAAGTAACAGCCCAGTGCAAAGAGCCGAAATTATACTTTTGTGGGACAAGCATGATATTTAAAGATCACACAAAGTAGGAAGGTAGCCCAGAAGAGAAAGGTAGTGAATCAGAAGGACTCTCTTCTAAGTAGGTTTGGATAGGTGACACTGTGATCTGAATGTGCTCCCCCAATTCATATGTTAAATCTTCACCCCCAAAAGCAATAGTATTAGATGGTGAGACAATTAGGAGGTTCTTAGGCCATGATGGTGGAGCCCTCCTGAATGAAATCTGTGTCTTTATAAATGAGGCTCCAGAGGGCTCCCTTGTCCCCTCCTCCGTGTGAGGACACAGTGACAAGGTGCTGTTTGTAAACCAGAAGGGGACGCTCAGAAGTCAGCCCCCACCAAACCTGCTTGCACCTTGATCTTGGACCTCCCAGCCTCCAGGACTGGGAAATATCGAATTCTGTTGGTTATAAGCTTCCCAGTCTGTGGTATTTTGTTCTAGCATCCTGAACCAACTAAGACAACGAGTGAAAGTTTTCTAGGTAGAAAACATGGGAAAGGCCTTCCAGGCAAAGTGAGAGAAAGCCCGTGCCAGGATGTGAGGTACAGGAGCGAAGCCGTCTCTATAGGGTGTGCATGGAGGCATGTTGGCAATTTAGGGAAACGGATGGGCAGAATAGCAGAAGTGATGTTGCAACGAGCCAGGACCAGTTCTTGCGGTTCCTATTTGCTACGCCAATGCTTTGAGCTATAAGGGAACACTAACACATAGAAAGATGTTTATTCCCCCCAGTTCAAGTTGGAAGACATATATTTTATGTCCATCACCATACAATAAAATTGATGTGCTACTATCTGGAGTGGACTGGGTAACAGAAAGGTCCGTCCTTCAAAGCTCAGAGGACACTGTAAATGGAACAGGGGATACAATGGAAAATACTGAGACTAAGTATTTCCTAACGAGGCTTCTCCGCACAGTGTGACACCATACAGAGCCTGCCGGAAGGAGCGGCCCCCGGGATCCAGCCATTCAGGGCAGACAGACAGCAAGTCCAGTGGAAACCAGGAGCTGGAGCCCATGGCATGAAATAATTGCCCCTCACCCATTTCAAGTGTCTTCCATCAGATGGAACTGGCTTCCCTTCTGCCTGGCTGATAAAACCCCAATCCTGGGAAACTTACCCCATCTCATCCTACTTTGAGAAATAACTACGTGGAGAGAGGCCAAGACTGATTTGCATGTGGTGACATGTCAGCATTCCATCCGGTACCATAGGAGAGAAAAAGGTGAAGAGACCTTTAGTCACCGCTTAAGGGAGTCGTAATTGAATGGAAAAAGCAGACATTAGTGTTGCCATTATAAAAACACGGAGATTGCTGAGGGAGGAGCAGAAGCAACGGGAACTCTGTGACCCCTGAGAGTTTCTCGAGGTGAAAAGGGAGTGGGAGAGGCCACTAGTCAGATATAAGAGCACAGACATGTGACAGCCTGTGGCACACTCAGAAAATGGCAAATGGTCTGAGGCTGGTGAGTCACGGTTCATGTGAGGAGTAGCTGGGGACGCAGATTGGGATCAGACGGTAAACAGCCTTAGAAACTAGACTCAGGAGTTGGAGATTTAATACAAATCTTAAGGTCCCCCTCCTTTTTAAATAAGAGATAATATTCACCAATACTTTAACAAAATTACCTAAAAGCAAGCAAATTCAGAGGGGGTGTATAACTCCAAAGACATTTCTAGGACTCATCCAGGTACATAGTTTTGAGGACCTGAACTGGGGAATTGGCCACGAGCACGGAGAGGACAGGAAACGTGTGGGACCAGGAGTCAGCGAGCCCAGGTAAGTGGCAGAGCTACGGTTTGAACCAAGGTTCTGTCTTGCATTTAACAAGTGTGTGCACCCTAACACGCACACACACTGAGGACAGTGGATGTGGCAGGCACTCTGGGGCAGCAGAGATGGACGTGGTCTTTGGCTTCACTGTGCTTGCAGTTGAGAGTGAGGTACGTATGGCAGGAAGTCAGCATCCAGCACAAGGATGAGCAGAAAGGCAGAGTACGCACTGTGGGACCCAGGAGGGGAGAAAGGCAGGAGACCCAGATGTTGAGCAGCTGGAAGGTTCCCAGAGAAAGGGCACCTCAATGGAGATCCGAAAAAGGAGCTGATGTCAGAGGGCAGAGGGTCACAGGGGGAGAGAATTTTGGCTCCGAGCAGCGGGAATGACCAGATTCTTAACTGACTGGTCCAGTCTACTCACTGAACAGGCCTCCATCTGCTTTGGAACATTAAAGTCCTGCTATCTGATATTCTGCAGCAATGCCAGCTCGTGTGACATCAGCTTCCTGGTCACTGGAACGACCCACAAAGGATCACAGAAGTCATACTGGAAAAGGTCTTAGAAGACACCCATTTTGCCCCCAGTTTGCAAAGAAGGCAAGTGACGCTCTGGAGAAAGAGATATAAGGTAACGTGACAATTCGGAGCTGGGACCCCGGTCTCTTGTGCTCCAGTCCAGTGTCTTTTTAATACGCCAAGCACACTTCTGTCTGAACCATGGCTGCTCTGCATTTAAAACTTCTGGCCTAAGTGTGTCACTAAGGTTCTTCCACCATCTCCTCATTGACGGTTAAGTTCTTACCGCCATGGCTAACGGAACTCTGTTCCCAAAATGCATTGTCTGCACTGCAGCCGTAAGCCTGTTTGTCTCATTTCTTCAGGAATCGCCAGTAACCCTCTCGTTATCTCAGGCTGTGTGCTTTTCCTCTTCTGGGGCACACGTGAACTCAAGCACTGACTTGCTTCATTGGTCAGGATGCAAGGAGTTTAATTTCAGGAGTTTTCAGACCAGGCGCACCTCCTCAACTTCCGGGGAAATTGGCTACAGACACGCTTCAGGGCACCCACAGACAGCCTCACCCCTCCCCGTCACCACCGCCGCCCATCTGAACTACGGTCACGTTCGACCAACGTGGATTGAGCAGGTTCCACACTGGCTGCTTTACCTTCGTGACATCGTCTGATCCTGACAATAAGGCAGCGTGCTAAATACTCCAGTCTCCCTGTTCCCGGTGAGGAAACCGAGGCTCAGGACAGTGCTCTGTCTGCCCACATACACAGGGAAGGAAAGGGATGAGCCCTGATGAGCAAAGGTTGACCGCCTCCTGGCTGACTATGTCTCTCCAGTCCCTCTGGCTCCTTTGTCACTTAGATGTTTTAGGAGAAGTACTACTCAGTGGTGAAATGAGGTGAAATGATTGTAACATCCCATTTTTCTGGCTGTAGACGTGGTTGTGACACGCCATCTGCCAGCCACGGCTGGCCGTCTAGCGACGTCTCGCCCAAGTTCCATGGTGGGGCCATTCAGACGCCAGCCACGAAAATGATTCCTCTCCAAGGAGGACGGTGGACCTGCTGGCGCTGCTTCCTGCGCTCAGATCATGGAGAAGCAGGTGGCTGGATGCCAAGGAAGGGAGGTTCTCCTCTGCAAGGATGACTTTGCCCAGGAGTGACCGGCTGTTACTCAGTGCTGCATCCGGAGGGGGCTCAGGGACCCCTCTGATAACCCATCTTACCAGGGATAGAGGAGGAAGCCTGGGGAGTCCGGCAGCAAAGCAGAGGCTCCCGGCCAGCCGTGGGGGACCCGCGGGAGATGTGGCCCAGAATCACGATCTGGGACTCCCACATGACTCAGCCCTCTGGGCAGGTAATGGAAACCCAACGGGACGAGCTTATTTAAGAAAATGTGCATCACAGATGTGACTATTTCGGGATCTGAAAAAGAGCTGGGAAAGGAGAAATGTGTGACAGGTATGCAAGCTGAGAAAGTGCATCGAACACTAAGGTTCCTCTTCATCGTGGGACAGCTGGATGCAGACGCGTCCTGGTCTTCCCAGTCTCGGGACTGGGAGCGCGAAGTGCTGGGCACGGGCGCGGGCAGTCTTTGGTCTCTGGATGTCCATGCAGGTTGGGGTTGGGGAGCTGGAGCATATTGAAAGGGATTTGCTCCTCTGTTTCCTTATTGCTGCTAAGAGAAACCTGGGCTCAAGTGGGACTGGGAATGGGGACTCCCTGCATCAGACCCTGAGTGTGCCAAAGCTTCCCCTGTGACAAGAGGGGCTGGTATTGTACGTCTGCTGCTTCTCACAGGACAGTGACAGCACAAACCCTCTTTTGAGTCATTTGCAAGTGGAATGGTCATCAGTCAAGGAGAAAATGGGGTGCAGGAGTGAACAGGACACACAGCTCTGTTGCCTGTGACAGAGATGTCACCTCTCGACGGGTCTTCTCTCAGCCATCGATCTCCAGCCTCATACCCCAAGCGGAAAAGGGGGTTCCAATGCCCTTATGTTTGTCTTATTGTTTTGTTCTTCCTGAAGCTCTGATCCAGATGGGCTCCCAACCCTCTTGACTTCTACCATCCATATGTTCAGTCCACACACATCCGAGGAGACCTCACCAGGTTTCATGTCCCATGTGTGCCACTTCCCCGCCTCCCTTTCCTCCTTTTCTAGTGCTCTGCCAATGGAGACACTCTTGCTCACTGTTTGGGGTTTTTTCTTGGTTAAGTTACCTTGGTAACACCCCTCAAGCTCTGTTGCCCTGGGAATCAACTCCAGTATCCCCTGTGGGGAGCATTGGTCCCCTTCTCCTGGGGCTGTCAAACCCACTTGGTGGACCTACGCATTCACCCTGTGGCCCATCTCATTAACACTCAGTTGTCCTCCTGAGACTTAGGAACATCACTAACTCCACTGGTACAAAGCAGTAAGTCCTGAAGTCTCTTCCAAGGTACCTTCATCAACGGTGAGTCCAATACAAGACTCAGAACCGTACCGTTTTGCTCTTTATAAGTACTTACTGAGTCCCTCTTATGCACTCATAAATTCTGTCAATACAGTGATGAGAAAATTAGACATGTCCAATGCCTTCTGTGGAATTAGCCATTTACCATGGAAGATGCCAAATAATCAACACTACGAAGAGAATTTTGAAGAAAAAGGAAAGGATGTTACCGAAAGGGAAAAACAACCTGATCTGATTAGGACAGGGATTTTGAGAGTGAAGTAGGCAGAGGTCAGATCCAGCAGGATTCATGGGGCGTAAGCAGGGTTTGTCCCTTTATCCTAAAGGTTAAGCAAAGCTATTGAAAGGCTTTGAGCACAGAAGGGACCAGTTAGGTTTGCATCACGGAAAGTTTAACTTGGCTACCTTGTAGAGGTTGGTAGGCAGGGGGAGGGGTTTAGGATGACTCAAGGCAGACTGAATTCAACTTGTGTCAATTTTGTTCTACTTTTTTCTTCTAAATACACACAGTGGGATCCAACTATGCAGGGAGCAATGGGATTTCAGGAAACGAGACCCGTATCCTGACCTCAGGAGCAGCGGAGAGAGTGACTGTGTATTACAACAGGTACCATAACAGAGGCACACTCAGGTAGTCACAGTAGTGGGAAGAAGTCGCAGCTAGCCCCCTGCCCAGGGGGAAATGAAGGATCAGCCCAGTTGGCTATAGCTGAGGCTATCGTGCTCCACAAAGATGGAGAACATGGTTTCTGAGGAAGAGGAAGAAGCATATATGAAACTTGCAGTTGCCAGAGGATTGTGTGCTGCGGACGCCATGGGGTGGGGCAGGTATTCAGGGACCAGGTCATTGTCTTCTTTGTACCTACTGAGGATACAGACAGGCAAAGTGAAACTGTGTGAGTGACGGAGTTCCTGGGCCTGCGTGCCAATGTCCTAGTGGATAGAAGACCGGTTGAGGAAGACCCTGCTCTGGGAACCCTTAGGGTGATGTGTCACCATGGCCATGTGACATGAGGCACCTGAGGCAGAGCCACCTGTTACCTCGGAGGCCAGTGATCCAAGCTGAGAAGTCACCAACAGCCAGACAGCTCCCCAGATCTAAAGATGCAGACACAAGCTTCCATGGGAGCTCCAGCCACTGCTGCCTGTCTCCTGGAGGCCAGCAGTCCGCGGAGGCAGGAAGAGAACATTTTTCTGTGGCACCTCCTACTCCCCCAAGTGTTTGGCATTCTGTGCTGCCAATCTCCAGCTGCCTGTCTAGACGGAGCCCAGATTGGACCTGCCAGGCACCGAACACTGTGATCTAAGCCCACTCGCTCTTGGCCAACAGGAGAGTGAGCACCCAGGGGGGTAGCTCCGGGCTGGAAGGATGGGAGTCTTCTTTTCCTGTTAGTGCTCGGGTGCTCCTGATAAACCGTGGAGATCTCTGCCCATGGTCTCCAATATGCCCTAGACCCATGTGCATTAGAGGAAACCTCCCTGGCATGTGCCTAATGACAATTTCTCAACACCAGAATAAACATTATCTAATAACATAGACACAGATCCCCATAAAAAAGTAATTGTTTTCAAAGATTAGATGCCTGCACGTGCAAGATCAGACACTCATTTATTCTCTCCTTATTTTATTAACTCACACAGCAATTATTTGAAAGAGACAATATCAACCTTGTTTTACAGTGTCAATTAGGAAAGGGAGAGACGTACCTGGAATTGAAGTGGAGTCAGGATTAGAACCCAGAATCTCTGGACTCTATACCCTACATTTGACCTGTTAAACCACACTGCTTCTGCTGTGTGACCTCATCATTTGAGGATGAGGACAAAAGGACCAGGGAGAGAGAAACTGGTTTGCTGAGATGCTTGGCAGAGTCCAGATCTCTCAACCAAGGCTCCAGGCTCCCCGTTTTCTTCCCCTCAAGGTGCCCGCATATTCTCTTAGTACATTTCCTGAGCTGCTGCTGCTGCAGGCCCTCTGCATTCAGCCTGGGAGGTGTGAAGCTCACTGAGGATCCCAGACTGCCTTGGGCAGCTGTGTCTGGTGCTGCAGCCAAGGGGCCCTGACAGAGTGGGGTGAGCTGCAGAGCACTCCACACCAGACATGCCTACTGGGGGGACCCTGGTGGCAATCAGAACCCTGGGGCCTCTTGTGATCATTTGAGTCTAGCCTTTGTCTCTCTTTCTCCCCTCTTCTACCCAAGTGATTACTAGTTCGAGGTCTCAGACAAATGAAAACTGCAGGGCGCGAGCCTCTCACTCTACGCTGAACACATGCATGCACACAGCTCCCGACTTCTTGGATCAATAGCCAAGATTTGTCCCCCCAGCATGTCAAGATAATTGAAAGCAAGAAGCCAGTTTCTAGTTCTCCCCAGATTGTGAGAGTTTCTTTCCATTTTCAGAACTCTTGACCATGTGTCTTGCCCCGGAAGTACTCAACACATGTTAATTAACTCACATCTATCAACTCCATCTTGCCCCAGAAGTACTCAACACATATTAACTAGCTCACATCTGCCACCTCCATCTTGCCCACATTGTCTTGCCTCATGGAATGAGAACCAGGTGCTGCAGAAGACTCCTCTGTCTTCTCTTCTGAGCACCAACCACCAACAGGCTCAATGGCCAGGGCCACCGAATCAAGGCCGGGTCCGCTACGTCATTTGTGGGGCTCCGTGCAAATCGAGAATGTGGTCCTTCTTCAGAAATTACTGAGAATTTCAAGACTTGACAGTACAGCATTAAACCAGGGTCCATCTAAAGTCACACATGCATGGACCTGGCCCTGTGAGGGCTGTAGAAATGTAGCAGAAATACCGAAGAGAGTACCGTTAGAGCTGAGGTGACTGTGTCTGGGTATCAGCATCTTTATCCAGGGCGATGGCACCTTGACAACTGGGAAATAATCATCAGTAACATAGGCAGACTCCTGGGCAATGTTAGATGCCAATGAAGGGCACATTCCTTTCCCTGACGGGGAGTCTGGTCCAAATCCCTCCACTCTGCGGAAGAGGACCCTGGATTCCAGAGGGGGAAATGGCTTGTCCACGTTTACATATACAATTTGTTTTTGGTGGTGCTGAGATGGGGAAACCAGGTCTTCTGATTCCTACTTTGGGGTTTTTTCACTAAACCAGGCCACTTCTCTCTCTAGCTGCCTTGGATGATCCCTGCTTGACTAATGATGAGGCAAGGCCATAGTGCTTTTATTGGCAGCTGGTTGGAGATTGAGTCAGCTACCTGTAAGATCTACCTAGCCCTGGGTCCCTGAACGCAATCCTTCATCACAGGATGCTTGAGGTGAGGGGATGTCTCTCACAAAGGATGCCTCACATGGTTCTTGATCCAGTAGCTTTCTCTGCGCAGTCACTCTGCAGTCATGAGCTGGCTGCTTTGAGCATTGACATGTGATGATGTACCTGGTGGGCCATCATAGACAAAGCATTGACATGTGATGATGTACCTGGTGGGCCATCATAGACAAAGCATTGACATGTGATGATGTACCTGGTGGGCCATCATAGACAAAGCATTGACATGTGATGATGTACCTGGTGGGCCATCATAGACAAAGCATTGACATGTGATGGTGTACCTGGTGGGCCATCATAGACAAAGCATTGACATGTGATGATGTACCTGGTGGGCCTATGAACAAAGTATTGACATGTGATGATGTACCTGGTGGGCCATCATAGACAAGCATTGACATGTGATGATGTACCTGGTAGGCCTATGGACAAAGGTAGGGTCCCCTGGATCTCTTAACTATAAAATGCCCCTGAGCATGGCTATGTCAGCATGTGATCCTAACAATATAAAGACACAAATACCTGCCAAGTATGAACTATTGGAGACTATAAGCCACTGTCATATTAGCTTTCATCATTCTGATGCCAGAGAAAGGGTGAGGCGAGTGTGATTAGATTGTAACTTTTTAGAAGAGAACAGTGGCTCTGAATGACCTGAGCACCTGCCCAAAGTCACATTCATGCAGAAATGTTGGCTTTGAAGGAAGATTACATTTAACCTCTTTATCTTTTAGGTCTGTGAGACAACTGTGAACTGTGATGCCTTTGATTTCTAAGTTTTTCTGAGTTACAATGGAATAGATGAAAAAAATTAGAATTCGGGGTTCTCATACCATTCTGTCTTCAGTGTGACACTCGCTCCTACCTCAAGACCTGAATCCCTGTGCGATCTTCCAGCAGAGCCCTAACCAATAGGACAGTATTTTGCAAGAAACTGGAGGTCGGTCTTTTATTCCATGGTGATTGTGTTGGCAGATGTTTCTAGTCTCAAAGTCATTTACAAGGTTGGTTCTCTGTGGATAATCTCATCCACTGTTTACGAATACAGCTTCCACTCTTTTCAATTCCCAAGCTCAATTCTACAGTTTTGAGTCTAGATTTTGTTCCAAGCTTTAGACCTGCATACGCCGCTATCAGCTGCATCCTCTTCTTGGGCGAATGAATCCCAAAGGGTCTCAAACTCAGAGTGTGTCCAAGCTCCACTCCTTCCGCTCCAAACACGCCTTACCTGTGGATTTTTCTATCCCTGTGCAGGTCAATGTCTTATCCATATTAAACTCTTTCCCCTCTTTTCTTTGAAAATAATAAACTAGGTTATAAAATTCTCTGTTCTATTGGTGTCTTTTCATCTAATTTTTCTAATTCCAACTGGTCTCCTTCCTTGCCTTCAGGGGACCCTTGATTATGTCCCTCCCACTGAATATGTTCTCTTTTACTTATTGTTACACCAAGTACCTTCACTGTTCTCCCACTAATGTTTTGCACATAAATCTGTTTAATATACTGCTCACAAAAATTAGGGGATATTTCAAAATGAATATGAAGCAATAAAAAAAGAAGCATTTGCTTTTTTTATTAAACAAGAACATCAGAAAAACAAATGACAAGTCAAAGAAAGTTGTTCAATTATGCAAATGAGATGCAAAACCAATTTTTGTTTCGTTGGTGAAAATGCACTAGACAAAAGGTTGAAAGTACTGGAGTATCTGCATGTTCCCCGATCCCCTAAGTTTTGTGAGCAGTGGAATCACACAATGTTTGTCTTTTGGTGACTGTATCATTTAACTTAGCATAACTTCCTCAAGGTCCATGTGTCAGAATTTCCTTCTTTTTCAAGACTGGGTAATTTACCATTGACTGTATTCATTTACATTTTTTCCTTTTTACTGAATTTATTGGGATGACACTGGTTAACAGAATTTACAGGTAAAATATTTACCCAGAGATAAGGACTCATTGACATTTTGTTGTTCTCCATGTGACTTGCAATTTTTTGTCCTTCATTTCCTCCATTATTTCATTCCTTTATGCTTGCATGATTCCTTGTAGTGATGAATTTTAATTTCCTTCTCATGTCCTTTTGTGTATATTCTATAGGTGTGTTTTTTGTGGTTACTATGGAGATTGCATGTGACCTAAAGTTTGAACAATCTATTTTCAACTGATAACAACATAACTTCAGTTGAACACGAAAACTCTACTCCTTACCATTATGTTCCTTTGTAACACTGGTGTCACAAATTACACCTTTATATATTTTATAGCCATTAACATAGATTTCCAATTGTTTTTATGCTTTTGTCTTTTAAATCTGGTAAAACAACTAACCTACAATAATACTGCCTTTTATTTATGTCTATGCATTTACCTTTAGCAGAGAGCTTTTCTCATCTGTTATATATGACTTTGTTTTCTTTATTTATAAAATTATGTAAAATTTAACCTGTAGTATTACTTAGTTATTATCAAGTACAGAAGAAATATTAACAACTGGCCATAGGGAGGCTGATCAGGGCATGATCTATGTCAGTGAGTGGGAATTCTTCGACCACCTAAAGCAAATGTAGACACAAAGGGACCAAAGTCGGTAGCAAAGCTGGTGGGCCAGGAATGCATCTCAATTTCTCTTCTAAAATGTTCAGTGGCCCTGGCTGCTGGGTGTCTGGTTTATCGTGTTGGTTGGGTCACTGGGGTTAAGCTCTACTTTAGAAGCTGTGACTTTAAATAGTTTTCCCTCTCCTCTCACTGCTTCAGGAAGTCCTAATCTGAGTCAATGCCAAATGGGTTTGGTTTTTAGCTTGAATGTTCCCGTAAGAGGTGGTGTAAGAGATGATTCATAGATCTCATCCTGACTCTTTGTCTCCTGCTCAAGCCGCAGCAGGTGAGCTGCTGTCCCTCAAGCGTGGGGTTATTGCAGAGAGATCAGCTTGGACAGTGAAAACATGTACATAGGAAGGGCTCAGGCCAGTGCACGGTCAGATTGCTCAGGAAATGATGCAGGCTGTCTAAACAGACCAACAGAAAATGAGGATATGCCTTCAAAAACCAAACAGAGGACATAACGTTATCATTGGGTGTCATTGTGCACATGGCATTTGGTAGAACCAGGGAAAATGTGGGATTATGTTGTTGGATTCAGCTATTTCTTGATATCTAAATATTATAGGGGGGAAAAAGAATATTGTGCCTGTGAAAACAGTCATAGCCTTATACTCATAGGTTTTACGCTTTTTCTAAGGAAAATTATTAATGTCATTCTTTTGCTCAAGTCTAAATTGTGATGTTATATAGAAAGGAATAAGAAATTGATGTCGGAGAACTGAGTTCTCATCCTAGCTCTGATACTATGTACACAGTCTTAGGAAGCCAGGTACCCTTTCTAACCCAAAATTTCTTCATCTGTAAAGAGGAGCCAAATATTGGCATTGATTTTTTTTTTTAGGAATAAATGGAGTACTATATTTACAAATACCTATGACAGTGCCATGCACATTCAAGTCTCTAACATATGGCGGTTGTTGAACAAATACTGGCTTTTTCTTCACAAGTCTCTCCAATTGTTTCTTCACCTATAAAATTTGGACATATTCTGTGTCTTATATTTAATTATAAAATTTTCATCAGTGTTTTGAAATAATCCTCAATCAAGAAAAAAGAAGCCATCTGTGATTCTCTCTGATACTCTAAGAAATGGTCACAGCCCCTGTATTTTTTTTAGGAAATGTAGTATTTGTTGTTTATTTTTAATTCTGAGGTAATGTTTCTATTTCATAAATGTTTAGGAATTTGGAAAGAAAGTATACTTTAATTCATTCTTCTGCACACAGTGCTAAAATTGGATTATTGGTTATATAAAAGTTTATCACACTGAGAGCAACTCTTGAATGTCTTAGTGAAAAAGACCACTCTCCATTGCTTTTTACCTTCTTCAATAAATCATTAAAAACTCGTGATCACAATCATCGACAAATGTAAACTTATTAAATGGGAAAAGCTCAATGCAACTTCATAAGACATGGAGTAGGTCACAATGCCTCTTTTATTAAGATTCTGGAAGTCTGTATATAAACTCAGCACAAATACACCATGAACCCTCTACAGAAAGTAGATAGTTTCTTAAAATCTATTGAAATTCATTTGATTTGTGAGTGTTGGATTTTCACATTTTAAAATGACACGAAAATTCCAAGTTTTGTTTCTCCTTGTGGTTATGTTGAACTGTTTCAGTTACATGCAAATATACCTTCAACATTTATCTTTATCACCCAACTCATCCCCCACCCCAAATTACTGCTCTGTAGAAAGCAATGGAATGGGAAAACAAAGGGGCTGCGTGCAAAGACGTGGTAACACCACAGTGCAGAGAGCAGTTGGACCCACTCAGCAGGTAATCAGAACTAGAAAGCATGACCTGCAGATGCAACGTGTTTCCTGTAATGAATGTCATCCATTGTCTCAGTCACTGGTTTCACAGCCCCGGTTGTTTTCCTGAGCTGAATGGCTCTCCGCCCCAGGGGACAGGCAGGAGAGAAGACAGGAGGGAAGTAGCACGGATAAGACAGAATTTAAATTAGCTGCCTTCTTTCAGGTGGTAACAAAGTTTAATTCTTCATGATATTATTTTAAATTCAGAGTTTTCCAACTTCTCTGACAATGGGTATTATCTTAATTAATCTTCATGACAAGCCATGAGAGAAGAATTATCACACAGAGGAAGAAACCAAGTCCCAGGAGAGAGAAATGCTTTGCCTAATGTCACCCAAATAAGACCTACACAGAAACCTTGTTTTCAGGTTCAAGCCCAATGTCCTGGGCAGCATGGGGCTTGGTCACGTGGAGATGCAGCCCAAAGAAGCCACAACCCACGATCTCTAGGGGTTTTCAGACGGATCCAGGATGTTAAAACTGAAGACCTGTCGTTTAATCTGAATGGCAGACATTTAATCTGAAGACCTAAGCGTGTGTGTGAAGCCAGCATGGAGGCAAAGTGCTCAAGGAGGAAGGGAAACTCTACTGATTCTGTGCCTGACATTACTTTTTAAAGAACTTTTATGAGTTTCTTTGAGCCAAATTGATGACTATTGCCAGGATGCAAAATCTCAAGGGATTGAGAAAATGCTCCAGAAAATGGCAGTTTTACCATTTATTTCATACATCAGTATCAAAGGGGAAGCCGTAAGGGGTTACATGAAATCCACTGGTGACAGATTAGGGGGCAGGAGAAAACAAAGTGGGAGGCGTAGGTTGTCACCATGTCTCAGATCCAGAAATTGGAATCCAGATATTTTGTCCAAATTTCCCATTCTTATCTCAGAACAACCAAGTGGGACAGATGGAACCCAAACACAGATGTCATCCCTGCAAACCCATGTGCTCTCTCACCTCACTGGGCTCAGAGCCCCTTGGCTAGATTCGATCTCCATCTTGATACTTACATAAGGCCAAATATCTATATAGAAGATATGTGAAATATTAAATATCAGCAAACTGACATCGGAGATGACCTTCAATCTCTCTGCCATTAAGTTTTATCAGTTATAAAACGGGGATAATTATGCTCAGTTTGTAGTATTTGTTGCTCAGAATTAGTTACATGCCGTGTGCCTAATACACATCTGGAAATACAGTGAGACTCATACATGTTTATTTCAGTCCCCCTGTTGAAATCTGCAGAAATAGGGCTGAATATCCTTCGTCAATATCATCTTGTGCAAAGACTTGCATGTTACAGAAAGACTAGATTGGACCAACGCAGGATGAGTGCGAATTCATTTCACTGCAAGTTAATTCTGTGCTAGGATTATTAGTCTAAGATTTCTCAATACTTCAGCTCTTAATGAAACTATAATAATAACAATAGTGTGCACCATTTTTAAAGCATTTGACAGTCATTGTACACAAAGCAGCAAGTAGGACAAATGTTATTATGATCTTTGTTTTATAGATGGTCAAGAAAATAAGTTAATTGTTCCAAGTCACAAGGCATCAGTGCAGGGTCCAAACCATGGTCCTCTGCTCCCAAGTCCACCATTCTTGCCAGGGTACAACACAGCACAACACACACATCAAACTGATGCCATATGATCTCCTTTATACATGGACCTAATGAACACAATAAATTGATGAACAAAGTAGAAACAGAGGTACGGTCACAGGGAAGAGACGGACAGCCATCAGAGAGGAGTAAGGAGTTGAAAGAAGGGGAAGGGATTAGCCTATTTATATATGTACAGGTAGAAAGGTAGCAATAGCCAGAGGAAAAGTGGGGAGAAGGGCAAAGAGGGGGACAAAATGGGAACAGAAAGAGACGTTGCTTAAGGTGGGGGGCATGCACAATGCAGTATGGAGATGGTGATTTATTGAATTATATGCTTGAAAAAGACCCAAAGAACAGTGGTTAGTTATAACCAAGTCTACCATTTTGTAGCAAAGGAACAAAGGAAAACCTGGAATCATAAATTATCTCTCAGAGATGTTTCATTAGAATGCTGTAGGGTACAATGCTCTTGAGCTCATGAGGTCCTAGCTGGCGCACACTCCAGGTCCCCTGAGCACATCCATACTCACAGAGGCTCACTTTGATAAGTGAGGAAGGAAACAGTCCTGTTGGTGAGTGGCGGCACTAGGAATTAAAGATACAGCTCCTGCAGTCCAGCCCTTCACTTCTGTAAGCCATACTGCTCTTCCTCAGCACTCACAAAGACTGTGGATCTAGAGTAGCTCTTCCTTTGGCTTAACAATATGAGACATGTAGTATTTAACTGGTTTTCTGACCAGTGCTCCTGTGGATTTGCCATCTTTTCTGTAATCTCTTCATCCTTGGCCTTATGAATGTTTGTAGTGTAAAATGTGCTCACTTGGTCTATTCTGCATTGTATAACTATCTCATTCCAGATCACTGTTACAAAGGAGAGCTGCAAATACAACTGTTCTCTACCAAATAAATAACTAAAAGAGCCAAAGAATAAAAAAAGAGAGAATATTTAGTTAACAGCATTGCAAAAGGAGGCAGACATCTGGAAAACAATAATTAAGATACATCCCGTAGAATAAATTCTAAAGTATCAATGATGTAAACTTTAAAAAAAAATTTTCATTAACTTTATTGGGGTGACATTGGTTAATAAAATTATTTAGGTTTCAGGTGTACAATTCTGTAACACATTCTCTGCACACTGCCCTGTGTGTTCACCACCAACGTCACATCTCCCTCCATCACCATTCATCTACCCTCGTCTACCTCCCTCAGCCCAATGATGTATAAACTCTTGAAATAAAACTACAACAGTACTATAAGATTTAAAAAAAGAAAGGAAGAAAGAAACATGCGGCTATTAAAAAAGCTTAAGTGAGCAAGATCTTAACCATTGAGAAAGCGATGAAGAAAAAGTTTTGTTACAGAGCAGATGTCACCACCAGACACAACGGAATACTATTTTATCTCTCGAAAGTGGTGAGAGGTGCCCAGACAGCGAATGGAGACCTGCTGCTAGGCTGTCTGGGAACAGACGTCTGCAGGCCCTCTGCCTCCCTGGGACGGAACCTGTCCTCACAGAGGTCAGGGAGAGGAGCCGCTGGCAGCAGGAAGAACCATCATTATATCTGTTCAGAATGAAACAAAAATGACATCTGTCAAGGCCATTCTTCTTTAGATGTGGTTTAAATCTGCAACATGTGATAAGGATGGGTCTGCAACACTTCACTGAGAGTAAGAAATCCCATGTCACAGAATACAGAGTTTTCGAGCTTTGTGGGGCTTTAGAAGTCAGGCATAAAAAAGGAAATGGGGAAGTTGAAATGAAAAAAGAACCCCGGCTTTGAGTCCAAGCTCTGTCCCCTAACCTCTGAAGCTTAGTTTCTCCAACTGTAAACAGGTCTGTTATAAAGATGGGCAAGTCATGGCATACAAAAGCATGTTGAGAACTAGAAAGTGTTTTTTCAAATATGAAATAGTGGGGGTATTTTTAGTTGTTTTATAGAAAAAAATAAACAATCAAGACTCATCCCATTATTAGTATTAGAGAAATGGACATGACCTCTGTATTTCAGACCCCAGTTCAGTACTCATTTGAAGACAATATTGGCACAACCACTGATCCATGACTCAGGTTTGGAACCCGGATGGAGAGACAATGAGGAAGAGTGACGCCTCCTCTGACCATGGGGGCCAGGCTGGGAGAGCCACCTCCACGGCTCACTTGACTCCGAAGGCTTACCTCTGTCACATAAGCATGTCCCAGAGAGCAGGGCTTGAGTGGAATCTCTGCAAATGAATGCTTTACGCACTCCGGTGAAGGCTTCCACTCCAGTGAAGGACCTCTGATAGAGACAGGCCATGCGTTAAAGAGCCACAGAGGGACCGCCCCCCCCCCCCCCCCCCCCCGCCACTCCACTCCCACTGCTCTGCCGGAAACTGAGAGTGATAATAGCATTGGATAAAAACCTAGGGGCCTAGAAAGAAGTTAATAGGATTTCAAGAAAGGATCATGTGATTTAAACAAGGATTGTGTCTTATAGGGGACAGGACAGACGGGGCCTATGCTCACATTTGCATTTTTTGGACCCCAGTCCAAGGACTGAACTCAGCCTTGACCTCAACAAGCTTCACAGCTGGAAACAGAGACCCCCCTTACACACATGTCGAACTCCCAGCCCCGTTTAGGTGTTGTTCCTAACGCCATTGACTTTCCAGGACATTCTGTCGCAGTTCCAGTCCTTTCCTTTCTACATTTTGCTTTCTCTACAGGGTGTGACATTTCTCAGCAGACACCCACCCTTCCCCAGGACACACACCGCCTATTCAAATTCATCCTTAAAACTACTCACACATCTCCTCTTCCTGAGTCCCTTCTTTCACCCTACTAGAGCTGCTGCTTCGTTGCCTTGAATGTATGTGCAATGTTACATGTTTCACAAAGAATCAAAACTATTTCTTCAGGTATTGGCTTTACCTAATCTGCCATGAGGACAGAGGACAGCGTTATCCACCCAGATATGCCCACCAGGCCCAGGGTCCACCATACCATTGGTCAGTTGATACTAATTAGGAGAACGCATAACAGAACACATTGCTTGCGGCTTTCACCCTCACCTGCTGGTGACTGACACACGAGCTCTGCTCGAATGAACAGTTAACTGAGACCATGGGCTTTAGATAGACCTTGGGCACAACATAAAGATTTTAATTGACTTTGATCAAACTCCACGATCTTGGTTCTAATTCTCCAGTTGAGTAAGTAGAACGATCTTTTTTACAGACATGTTAGCAAGGGCTTTGGTAATTTGTCACCTGCTCATGGGGAAGTGACAGCCACCCTCGTCTCTCCAGGGCTGTGGACACTGGCTGGTGATTCTCCGGGTTCAGCTTCTAGCAGTGTGTTTACTCAGCTGTTAGCGGACCTGGCAGCTGGGGCGTGCTCCCTAGCTAGCTGTAACAAAACTACCAGGGGCTCATTACTTATCATTAAACTGTAAGCACTTGGCAGGGCATCTGGTCCCACTTTCCTGGGTTATGGTTGCGTACTCAGGAGACATGGTTGTTAGGAGAGCAGCTGGAATATTTAAAAATGTCAACTAGGAAATTTAGAAGTTTTAGAATCTTAGCATAGTTTTCTTATGGGTGGAGGGGCTTTAGGTGGAATTAGAACACATCTGAAATTACTCAGGTCCCCTATCCTGAACTCACCTTAAACTTGAACCAGTCACAGTTCTTTTTGCTTTTACAGGAGATGATTTCTTGGTCTGGGGATGACCAATATCTATAAAAATAAAACATTTGAATGGGCAGGGAAACTACCAGGTCTTGTGTGTGTGTGTGTGGGGGGGGGAACAGATCTGAGGTTTGACAGATCTAGGTTTTAATCTTGATCTTGTCATTTAGTGCCATGACTTTGAGAAGACTTCTGAAATTCCATAAACTTAATTTTTATCACTTGTAAATTGAGGGACTGGTAGCTACATCAGAGAACTGTGAGGATGGGTGTAATGTTAAGTAGTTCTTGTCTGTCTCATAGTAGTTGACAAGAGAAGTATCCAAAAACATGATAGAGGTTGGTTGACTTAGCCTGGTACCATAAGAATTGAAATAGATTTTTTTTTTCTGATTTAGTTTCAGACACCTTTGTTTGTTCTTTGGTGAGGTGTTTGTTTAGTCTTTTGCCCATTTTCAAAATTGGCCTTTTGGATTTCTTACTTTTTGACTTGTGACGGTTTTTTAAAATATACTCTGAATCCAAATCCTTTATCATAGACACGATGCAAATTATTATTCCCATTCCATGACTTGTCTGCTTTTTGGTTTGGCTTTGCTTTGGTACAGAACATGGAGAAGAGACATCAGTGGGTCCTTGCAGGTGGCAGGGAAGCCTAATGGCAAGTTAGGCTTCTGACAGAGGCCGGGGTGATGATGTGTTTGGAATGAGAAGTGGAGGGGGTGACAGAATGACCTCGAGTTCCTGAGGACAGTGCCATTTCTGCATTCTTGAAAGCACCATCTCTGTGAGACCCAAAAGGCTCACTCCCTAGACATTACTTCCTAATTGATAACTTGAGGAGAGTGGACTGTGGCCTCCGATGGCCCCTTTTGCTCTGTGACTGGGTGGGTTTTGCAAGGGGCAGCATTAACTCTGTCTTACTTTGGGTCTCATTATACAAGGCCCCCGGAGATCCTGGGCATCAGGCCTGTGGGCAATCGAGACCCCGACCCAGTGAGCTCCTCAAGTTCTCCCCGCGTCACCTTACTGGACAGCTTTCCACAGAGCCCGAGCATTTGGTGTGTCTCTCCGGGCACCTGTGAACATGGGAAGCCTCTCCACGAGTTGCCAGCCCAGCACCAAGTGATGGAAAGAAGACCTTCTTCTTCCACAGTTAGGGACAGTAGCATGTGTGGGGGCCCCATGTTCCCTGAGGTCACCCTCAAGAAAGTAGGTGATTTCAGAGTAAAGTTTAAATGATCCTAACACTCCCCTGGAAGCATTGAGTGTGCATAAAAGGAGAAGGTGAAATAAGACCTGTGAAACATTGGCTGTTTCCCAGTTCATTGTGCTAAAAGTTTTATCTACAATACTTCTCAGTTAATCCTTGGTCACTCTTAGGAAACAGACATTATGTTTATGATACAGATAAGGAAACTGAAACTCAGAGAGGTGAAGTCACTTTGCAAGGCTCCCCCAACCCCCTTAATAACAGCAAGGCTGTGACATAGGCTCCATCCTAATCTTTTCTGGCTTCAAACTCAGAGTGCTGCCCAGCATAGCTCACAACCTCATGATCACTCCCGAGGCTGGGTGCGTCTCCCTTCCTCAGAACTTCCTCAGAGTTCTCCAAGAGAAGGGTTGTATATGATGCTTTGTCACTAATAGAATTTTTATCTTCTCTGGTCCTGGCTCTCCTCGTCCACTAAATAGGGAACAGAGGTAGAGTGCAGCTTTGTGTCCTAGCAATAGTGTGAAGATCAAATAACACAATGTGTATGCAAGCTTTATGAAGTCCATGGTGCTGTGCCAGAGGTGGGTGTTACTAAGACTCCGATTATATCTAACCATGATGTATCAGCCATGGTCAGTTGTGAAAGGAAAGGATCTTGTCCTTTTTAAATGAAACATCACATGCATTAAGGTTTGGAAAGATAAAAACACGAACCCCAAGTAGCTAAGTGAAAAGGTTCTGGAGAGAACTTACACAGTCAGCTTCTGAGCTGCAGGCTTTGCCTTTAGAGGTCTTCCATCTTATAGCACTGAAAGTACTTGCCTTTTTTTCTTTAATTGCTCTATTTTTAATATTTCATTAGAAACATGCTAAATGCTAAGCTCAATACTTGACAGGTTTTTGCATTTTATTTTTAGGATAATCCTAAAATGTATGGAGTTTTAAACTCCGTTTGTAGACAAGTGTCAGTGACCTGAGAAACTGGTCCAAGATTCCTCAGCTGGCAAGTGGTAGAGCTAGAAGTGGAACCACCGAAGATGCCCATGTCCACGTTTCTCTTCTGCCCATGACCTTGGCCTGCACTGGACAGACCTTTCTCGCATGGCTGTAATTATAATAGTGTTGGAAGGGCTCGATGCGGAGCCATGCAGATGCTACTCCAGGTAACTGTTCTACTAGTTGAGGTTTCTCAGTCTGTTTTCATGAAGGTTAGGTCTCGTGGAAAGATTGATTGAAAACATTAAAAACAAAGCACATGGTACAAATTAGATCAAACACATAAGGTAGGTCAAGAACTAATAGGTATCCAAGAAGAAGTGAGATGAACAGTAGTTATTGATTGAGAAACAGGCCCAATGTCATTCTCAGTAGAAAGGACCCTGGGACCATGGTTGTACACTGTATTAGTCATTTCCGGCTGCTATAACAAAACGTCATGGCGTGGTGGTTTAAACAACAGGTATTTATTTTTCACAGTTCTAGAAGATGAGAAGTCTATGGTCAATGTGCTGGCAGATTCAGTTCTCATCTCTTCTTTTCTGTAAAAGGTCATTAATCTCATCATGGGACCCCTTCTCATGAGCTCATTTCACCCTAATTAATGCCCGAAGGCTCCACCTGAAAATACCATCACATTGGGAGTTAGAACTTCCACGTATGAATTTGGCGAGGACACCAATATTCTGTCTATAACACACACATTGCACAAGTGAATGTAAACTACACAGAACTACTATTGGGCAAAAAAATGGAGTTACAAAATTGATATAATGAGAAAAATAATCAACTTCTTCATGAACTCAATGATACTAAATATGCTTATTATTTCTAGCAATTTTTCTGTGGATTCTTTTTTTATTTTTTTTAATTTTTCTGAAGTTGGAAACAGGCAGGCAGTCAGACTCCCGCATGCACCCCACTGGATCCACCTGGCATGCCCACCAGGGGGCGATGCTCTGCCCATCTGGGGCGTCGCTCTGTTGCATCCAGAGCCATTCTAGTGCCTGAGACAGAGGCCATGGAACCATCCTCAGCACCCGGGCCAACTTTGCTCCAATGGAGCCTTGGCTGCGGGAGGGGAAGAGAGAGACAGAGAGGAAGAAGAGGGGGAGGGGTGGAGAAGCGGATGGGCACTTCTCCTGTGTTCCCTGGCTGGGAATCGAACCCGAGACTCCTGCACACCAGGCCGACGCTCTACCATTGAGCCAACCATCCAGGGCCTTTCTGTGGATTCTAGATTTCCTACATATATAAACATCTTGATAGCTGGACAAGATGTGCTATCTTTAATTGAGCCTATAGTTCTGGACCATAAAGTTCACAAGAGTTTTTCAGCTTTTTCTGTCCCCTTGCGAAGGACAGGCTGGCGAGAGAGGACTGGAGTTGGGTTCTTCCTTCTGTCTAGGTCAGTTAGGCTTTGATAGTAAGCCCGCAGGCCAGGCTCTGGTTAACCAGCTTCTCTTAAGGGCTCATCTTTTTTCAGAAACACAGACTGCTCTGGTGAATTCTGAAATTCTTCCTTTTCCTCTCCCCCTACCCGGGACTTTTCTGATATTTACTGTAATGACGCTGTTCCCTTGTATTTTTACTGCAATACACTTCGCCAGGTGGGAACCTGGTCAATGTCCTGGAGGAAAACATGATAATATTTTCAGGGTTCCCCTGTGACTGAGTCCCCTGGAATTTTTAACTCTCAGACTCGTTCATGTGAGCCTCCAGCAATTTGTCAATTATAGTCCAGGTGTTCCGACCCTGGCACTGGTCCCCACTGAGATTTCGGCCGTGAGTCTCTGCTCCAAGAAATGTTACATCTGCATCTATCCGTCTGACTCTCCAATCTTGGGGACAGCTACTTGCCTTTTGTCCTCTCCTCTTTTATGGATCCAAGAAACATTGTTGTACTGTTGGTCTATCTGGGCTTTTTGTTGTTAAGTGGTAGTGCTGGCATCCAATCTCCTTACATGCAGACTCATCGGTAACTTTAAAAAGATAACTTTCTATGTGATTGGCATGTGTATAACACTAAAAATTAACAAGTATAGCACTTTCTAGGTATCAGGCATTAATTGCTTTTTATATATTTACTTAACCCTCACAATGAACTTGGGAAAGAGGTAATATTATTCTCCACATTTTACAAATGAGAAAGAAAGAAGCATGGATAGATTGAGTAGCTGACTCATGGCCACACAGCTCGTCAATGGGAGCACTGAGATTTGAAGCTAGATGGTATGGTGTTGAGTGACAGTTCCCAGCTCATAGTCTAGCCACTACACCATACTGAGAACTACATCTGAGTGCATATCAACACACACACACAAACACAAACATTGTCCTTGCTATGAATGTCAGAAAAATGATGAATGTTTCCGTGGCAGTTCTCTCTTCTTATATCAATTGTATAGTACAGAAGACGTTTGTGTACAGACTAACAAATCTTGAACTATTCCCTGGTTCTTTGTTTTTATTTCATCTGCCACCATGTCTGGGCATAGGAACATCCTGGGTGGGCTAAGATTTGTCTTTAAAGCCAAGGCTAAAGATTCTTAATCCTTCATGATTCTGTGCTTCAGTGCCAGTTGAAGGCTCGTTGACATCTGAAGACATTTTGGGGAGAAGAAAGAAATGTAACTGGCAAAAATTCTTATGTGTAAATCTCCTTGTAAATTATTTTTCACAGTTATGATAAATATTATAAACAAAGTCCTCTAGACTTGGTAGTCATCATATCTTTTCTACTTATTTGCACATGTTTGGTACTTCAAACATAGACTGTCATTACATGATCAATAAGCAAATGCTTTGGGGGGAAAATGGAACTCAGTGCATTCTAATGTTCTCTGTTGTATGCATTTTAGAGCGATGTAGTACTTGGCAAAGACAATGCTTTATTTTCTAAAGGACAGGGGAAAGGGTTGCATTTTCTCATCCTGCTCTTAGAATTTACTAATCTCTCTCCATTCAGTTTATAAAAGGCATTTGATTTTTTTTTTTGTATTTTTTTTTCTGAAGCTGGAAACGGGGAGAGACAGTCAGACAGACTCCCGCATGCGCCCAACTGGGATCCACCTGGCACGCCCACCAGGGGGCGACGCTCTGCCCACCAGGGGGCGATGCTCTGCCCCTCCGAGGTGTCGCTCTGTTGCGACCAGAGCCACTCTAGCACCTGGGGCAGAGGCCAAGGAGCCATCCCCAGTGCCTGGGCCATCTTTGCTCCAATGGAGCCTCGGCTGTGGGAGGGGAAGAGAGAGACAGAGAGGAAGGAGAGGGGGAGGGGTGGAGAAGCAGATGGGCGCTTCTCCTGTGTGCCCTGGCCGGGAATCGAACCAGGGACTTCTGCACGCCAGGCCGACGCTCTACCACTGAGCCAACCGGCCAGGGCCAAAGGCATTTGATTTTATAGCAGGGATGCTTCTGTCTGAAGCCCTACTTGTCCTTCAGTGACCACCTGAGAGGCTCCTGTGGGGAGGAGTATCTGCTCTGTTACCCACTCTCTCAGGGAGAAGGAAGTGCCCCTCTCTGTGTCTGAAAACGTGGCATTTGCTGGTGGTTAGTCTACTCTGTTGTCATTGGCCCAGGTGTGCAGATCTGCCAAAGGAGGGAGAGCGGCCAGCGACGTTCTGGAATTAATTCCCAATGCCTTTATAGTCAGCCATGGTGGAATACTGGCGGCATGTTGCCAAACACAAAGAATGAATCAAGGTATTACTGAAAAGTAATAAAAGGTCAGGAGCAAGTTGAAAGCAAGTTAAGAGGATCATGGCCTCTTGTCATCAGTGAGGTTGGCATCCTGGGACCCCACTTCCCTTGTTTGTGTGCTGGGGGGGTGCTGACAGGCCAGAGGAGGTAAAGACAGAGGACAACTTCTGTCAGTGGCTGCATGTCATCTTGTTCACAATTGATGCAACTCATTCAAGAACTCTTAGTGGGGGTTGGTGAGGTGCCCAGTCAAGTTACTTGGAACTGACTGTTTTTAAAAAGGGATATTGTGTGATGAGCAGATGACAACCCTTGGTCAAGGGACCCAGTTCTGGTTGAGGTGGAGTGAACACTTACTCAGTTCAGACTCAGGGCAGCCCAAAGCTGGCCTGTGGACTAGTGTAGAAAGAAGACTTTCAGAGAACCCCCCTCTTTCTGGTTTGGAAGAGTGGGAAGGGGACCCAGACCTGAGAAAGTAGGAGAAGTCCCATTTCATTTTTCCTTTCTCTGTCCTACCTCCTGGCAAACCCCAGACTTTTGTTCACGGGAGGGATGTGACCTTGCATTTAAACTAGTGGAACAGTCATTCTAACCTGACTGTGAAAAATGAAGTATGCGCAGTACTATTTGTGGAGTAATGACTAAACTAAAGGTAATAGAGGTCTATGGGGTAATTTTAGATTTGAAATGAACTTGCAGAGCTTTTAGCTGAAACTTTTAACATATGAGCAAATATGGCTCCCACATCCAAGACAGACCCAGCAGGCGAGTGAGGGAGCATATGGCTCCCACATCCAAGACAGACCCAGCAGGCGAGTGAGGGAGCAGGAAGTGAATCCCGGTCTCAGAATTACATGTTCAGCCTGATTAGTCTTTATGGTGTAATACGCAATTAAGCTTCTGTATTTTTACTCTGTAGGATAAAATGACTTTTATATACACTGCATATATTTTCCTGAAAATGCTGAAATATATAGCCCTAATATGTCTTCATTCCTTAATTTATTTTAATGAAGATCCTTTAGATAAAAATCTCTAAGTGAAATAGATAATTTTTAAAATTTAATTTCAATATACATTAAAAGAAAGTCGTATTTTGTACAACAAAAAGCCTCTGAAAGGGCTTTTGGAGTCACCTCCCTGTAGAGTTTTAAGCAAGAATGACTTTGGACTGAGGTTCTTGAATAATTGTGATTCCTGCCTAGGCTGGTCACTCTGGGGAAAGTGTCAGTTGACGAAGCAGAAAGACTTGCTCCCACATTTCCAGATCTGAATATCAATAGCTCCCATTTCAAATCTCATTAATGTTTATTAGAAATTATTATCCAGGCTTCCAGAGAACTGCTGTGTGAACAGAATGTCATCTGCACATTTTGTGGCCAAGAAGGAAAGGGATAGCCCCTACCAGCCTGCAGACTTTTCCAGAGATCATGCTCAACGCCGTCCATCGAGGGATGGAGGAGGCCTGGCCCTTCCTTTCCCTTCGGAAAACCCAGAGTCTATTTTAAAACCCTTATTGAGTGCATTTCTTCTGGCAAATGGTAACTCACAGTATTTTTTTGGCATTTTGAGAAGCGGAAAAACAGAGTGTGAGTGACTATGTCAATGACATACATTGCTCATAAGACCAGTTTTACCCCAATTAAATTAAGCAAACACTGACGGGCACAGTGCGTCTTATATGAAAATTAGGGCTTTCGTTAAGTAATCAAATCCCTGAGTTTCGAGAGTTTTGGAAGAGGGAAAATCGTTTAAAAGCAGGAATCGCTCACCCCTCGAACATCAGCTCTTCCTTAGGATGGTCCCTTTGCTGTGGAGACCTGTGAATGGTGACCGATGCCACCCGAGCCAGCCTCGGGGCCCCCTGCTTGGCACCAGCTGACATGGAAAC
Organism: Saccopteryx bilineata; assembly: GCF_036850765.1. NCBI lineage: Eukaryota > Metazoa > Chordata > Mammalia > Chiroptera > Emballonuridae > Saccopteryx > Saccopteryx bilineata. The sequence goes on from NC_089495.1 coordinate 140,739,769, forward strand.
GTGTGCACAATCTAAGCTCTCCACAGTGTGTTGGAGAAAGACACCACAGTCAACGTGCGAGCACTGAGTTATGTGGAACTCAACAATGTAGATTACAGTGTCCTCCTCATCATTTGAGGAGAACCCACCCGTTCTACCCAGTTCTGGGTGGGTGTGGGGCCTGAGCCCCAACCCCACCTGCCTCGGGTACATTTCTAGAGCTCTTCCTGGGGCATGAGCGTCACACCTCCTCCCACCTTTAGGCCACCTGTTCTAATCCTCAGCCCAGTGTGTTAGTTAGAAGCTGTTCCTCGCACTGTCTTGCTCCGCCCCTGGTTTCCAAACAGAATGTTGCTACCTTCTCCCGCGCAGGGAACCTAGAGGAAACATGGTTCCCTTCTCTTCAGTTGTCACAGTTCTTTCACCATTCTGGCTCCTTCCTGATTAATGCCAACACTTGTTTATTTGTCCATTTATTCATTTGACAAATATGTACTGGATACAAACTTATGATAGAGATAATATTCTATCTTAATATTTATCATGGGACGGGCATTCTTTTGAGTGCTTTACAAATATTTTCTTCTAATATTTTCCATAACCCTATGAGGTCAGTATTATTATTTGCCTGATGATACATATTTGCAGTTTGATAAATATTTTTTCAATAAATGAGTGAGCAATTGGGTAAATAAATAGATGATGTACAATAAAAATATGTGGGCATTGGTAATTCCCCTGGTGGGTATTTATCCAAAGAAATCCAAAACAGGAATTCGAAAAGATATCTGCATTCCCATGTCCATTGCAGGATTGTATATAACAGCCAAGCTGTGGAAGCAACCCACGTGCCCAGCAATAGACCAGTGGACAAAAATGATGTAGTGTGTCTATACAATGGAGTATTAGTCGTAAAAAGCATAAATTCTTACAACAGGAGTGGGGCGAGAGGCTGTTATGTTAAGTGAAACAAGTCAGACAGAGAAAAACAAGTACCACATGATGTCATTTGTATGTGGAATCTAAAAAGCAAAATAAACAAAACAGAAACAAACTCATAGATACAGAGAATCAATTGGTCACTGGACGGGAGGCAGTTTGGGGGGAATGGGTGTAAAAGGTGCATAGACTTAAGAAGTATAAATTGCCAGTTACAAAAATAGTCACACCAACAAGGATATCCAGGATGGACAAAGCCATCAGGGACACTTTGGATTCTAAAACAGATGCCTCTTTCAGAGCTGTTCCCAAGAGGCTGTTCCACAAGCCCTCATAATAGACGCTCTTTTGAAATTATCCAAATGAGTGGGTGACAGGAGACCCTGGAAATCACATACCACAGTGAAATGCATGAGGTCTGCCTCGGGGCAGATACATTCGATAATCAAGACAGTTTTACTGTGAAAGGACTCCTAACCCTTTCAGATATAGTCACCCTGGCTCTAATTAGCTCAAACCCAACATTACAACTGCAGCTCATGTCTTTGAGGGCTCTTCAAGCTCAGGGCTGATTACTGGTTGCCATTTCGGCGGCCTTGATGAGAATGACCTTCAGCGTTTCCTTAAAATAATTGCCCCCACTAGACTGTGAGCGGAGCAGTCCCTGGCGACTCTGCGTGGATACAATTCTGCCACCAACAATATCATCTAGCTGTTCTGGAAAAAAATGCCCTCAGTCTCAAAGGTAAATATACATGTGTTAGCGGCTGCCAGTTAACTTTTGCAGTTATCAAAACGTGCGAGAATAATCTCATTTTTGAAGGCAGATGGAGGTGCCGTGCAGAAGGTGCTAAGAGCTGGTTAGAAACAGATTTGTATCCCTGCAGAGTCCTGTGCAAAATCATCAATCTCTTTTGGCTTCCTATTTTGCAAACAGCATTATTCATCAAGGCCCAGTTTAAATGCAATGATGTGTAACCTACTATTCCTGATTCCCTCGACAGAAATGATTTCTTTTTTTTATCAGTTTCTTCCTGCCCCACCTCTCCTTGGAGGTAAGTTCCTGTGTTGAGTTCAGGGCACACGTGGTATTTACCTCTCTTTCATTTCCTCATCCACCCAGAGCAGGTGGTAAACTAGACAAAGTTCCTGTTCTCATGTAGCTTAGAGTACAGTGCAAAGTCACACAAGGACTAGGAAAATAAAAACCAGAGTGAAAATATTTCTAATTCTCTGGGCAGAGTTAACAACTACATTTTAGTCCTTGTTGCATTGTAACATGATCAATCACCTATTGCCTTTCTCTCTCAATAATGTATCAAACACAGGAACTGCCTGGTATCTCCACATACTCTCTCTCCTCATTGTGTAGCACAATTCTTGACCTGTAGTAGGAATCCAATACAAATTCCTTGAATGAAGGTTCCAACTACATGTGGGATGCATTCATCTTCTCCACTAGGTATGAGCTCTTTTATATACTGGACGTGTTCACTCAATCAAGTGCAGCTCCAGCACACCTTCTGACACATAGTAGGCACTCATCAAAAGTTTGGCAATAATATCTTGTGGCCCTGTATGCTTCCTTCATATACACAATGTTGATTTCAAAAGCAGAATGACTTTGGTAAGTGACAAGAGAACTAATACGCTTTGAATGTTTCTCTCCCCAAATGTCACAAATTGTCTTCCTGCTACATATGGCCTAAGTAGAACTTCTATAGCAGAAGAAAGCAAATTTCATTTGTATTCGGAAATTTCTGCAGCCTTCCCATCCGGTCTAGCCTGGACTCACATGGCTGAGCTGGAATGAGGTTTTACGAATCCCGAAGCTCTGCTCGCTCCACGTGAGGTGCTGTTGACAGGAGCGGCAGCCAAAGTGACAGAATTTCCATGCTCTAGGGATCCGGTTCCAGTTCCTGTGTTTGGCCTCGTGTAGATTCATCACCAGGAGGATTTCTCCTGCAGGTAATTTTCTTTATGTTCAGATTAGCATTATGTTGGTAATTAAATGATGCCTTAACATTTCCAAATATCGATTGTAAATACCCAAGAAGCAATTTCCTATTCCTTCACCTAAGAACAATTTTAAGCTTAAAATCCTTTTAATCCGGTTCAGCAGAAACTTGTGGATTCTTGACTGTGAGCCAAGTGTGTGTGAGGCGCCCCGTGGGGGCTCACTTGGCTGTATGTCACATGGGGCCGTAGGAGAGTAGCTGTGAATGCACCCCTCCCCGCCCCAGGCAGATACACGTGAGCCTCACTGAGAGGGACTCTGGCAAGCAGAGCCTTGCCAGGTATTGTCCTCTCTGGGCACAAGGATTGTGACTATATTGTTTGGTGAGGCTCACTCCATTCATGTGTTTCCTGAAGACTGTTCTGCAGAACACCAGCCCTTTAAGATGCTAAGGGGGAAAACACTGGGTGGATTTTGTGGGGTTGGAATTGCTAGATTCTATAAGCACAAATCCTAAAGTGATTTTTAAAATGTCTCGTTGTAAACATTTTGAGAAATGTTGATCTAAAACAGCACCTGGAAAGCCTCATTTTACTCTAACGGATAGTTTTTAAAATGGGTTGCTTTAAATGGTGGGAATCGCCTTTCTGAAAGGAGGTCCAGGTTGAGTCCTGTCTACACCCAGGGACAAAGGGACGGCCAAACAGAGTTTAGTTCTCAGCCCCCTTCTGCCGGATTTGAACCAGTGTGACCAAGACACTAGTTCCTCTCAGGCTGGATGTGGCGCCTCTGACCCCGCCCCGTGTTAGTGGTTCCCACCTGGGATGAGTTGTGCTATGATAGCTGCTTTTTTATTCAAGGCCTATAATTATTAGTAAAACTTAGTCCTTACTCATGCACTTATGATTTGGTGTGATGTAGAAAATGCTGCCACTTGGACTGGATCCACTCTAGAGAGCCTGGTCTGGTGAATGGAGTCTGAGACCAGTGTACCTTAGAAGGGGTTCAAATTGAAGGCTGTGAACTGGAGGCAGGGATTTCTCTGGGTACCTAAGAAATGATTTCTGCAAATGCAGATGATTCGAAATGTTTTCTTGACTTTGGATCACAAGGAAGGTCTAGCAAGATATGGAACCCATGACCCTGAACAATAAATTGCCCTGAATTCTGTGGACCCTGGTGTTAGAGACCCTACAGCTCAAAATAGAATAGAGAACAATGAAGGTGTTTTTTGTAATGTAAATAAGGTGACTTTTAGCATTTCCCTAAGGATAACAGCTGATTGCCTTTTGAGCCAGCCATGTGATTAGAGGGTTGGAACTTTAAGTCCTCCTCCCACCCCCCACATACACCCTCTGGGGAGACAGGAGCGGATGGAGACCACACAGTCACCAATGGCCGATTGTTTAATGAATCGTACCCATGTAATGAGGCCTCCGTAAAAACCCAAGTGGACAGGGTTAGGAAAGTGTCTACCTTACATTTATTTTCATGAATTAATAAAATGTAGTTTTATTTTCTTTACCTGCATTTTTTCTGAACCATTTGAAGGCAATGATATCTCATCCCTAAGTAATTTAACAAGTATCTCCCAAATGGCACGATGTTATAAACACACACGAAAAATGAACATTGCCATACTTCTGTCATAATACAGCCCTTATTATAAGTTCTTCAATGGTCCCTCAACTACTTTTTATAGCTCCTTTTATAGCTAGGTTGTTGTTGTTTTTTCTTAATTCAGGATCTGACCAAGTTCTAAGCATTCCATTTGATTTTAGGTCTCTTGAGTCATTTCCAATTTTTTAAATTTGAATTTAAAATTTTTAAAGAGCTTAGGCCATTTAAAAAAGTATAATGCCTCTCATTCTACATTTTTGTAGTAGCCCAGATTTTGCAGTATTTGGGAATACTTTGCAGGAGATGCTGCCCTGTTGTCACACAACAAGAGACACATCGTGTCAATCGGTCACAGTGCGGATGATACCAAGTTTGTCCACTTGGTTAGAATGCAGACAGCTTGGTGTCTTTGTTGAGAGGTGCTTTCTCATTTTTTAATCAGTAAGTAATCCATGACATGACACTTTGTGACTTTTTACCCTATTTCCCAGCAACTTTTCCCAAATAATTTTAGCATTCATCATTAATATGTGCCTGAATTAATCACTGTAGTGTTGGCTGGAAAACAGTGATTTGCTAACAATTATTTCCTTTTACATTTCTGAGCTGACCTTCTTTCCATTTTCCTTCTTTCTTTCCCTTTCTTTTCTACATAACACTATGGAAACAGGAATGTTTTAAATTCAATGTGCTATAACTCATTTCTAAAATTATTCTTTTTATGTTCAAATTATCACACATTTAGACAATCAGAGCCTCTTAAAGATGGCTCCTCTGTTCCACTTGAGATTCCAATTTTAGCTTCGGTTTCAAGTTTATTCAAGTCACAGCAGAGCTTAGTTCTTTGAGCCATAGAATGCAGAAGCAGAAGCAAGAAACCATGCAAACCACCTTGGTGGTTTACAAGCATTTACAAGTTTAAGCCTTATTCGCCTAAAAAGGTAACTGGCTAAGGAAATTAAAATATGGGTAAGGGATCTATGACCCGAACCCTCTAATTGTTCAGTGTTCTTTCTCTACAGCTTGCTCACAGGAGATGTTCTCTGGCTGCTATTTTGACACACCCTGGGAAGTCACAAGAAGCAGAGCACAAATGGTTGGGGGTGTGTGTGTGGCCATGCCCCATTTTATGCTAGCTAGCTCAGGATCTGAACTTTGCGATGTGCTTCCTATTGTATTAGTTCAAAGTTACATCATGGGATTACATCATTTAGGTTGTATCATTCAGGTTTACATCATTATTTTTGACTGTGCTCATGCTCACTAAGTTTGTATCTTTCTTAGGCAAGGCAAGCATATGCTGAGTTCCATCTCAGGTGACCTAACCACAAGCAAACAGGATGAAGCATTCTTTATACTTTTTTGAAATATACACACCACACTCTTGTGCCTTTTATTCACAGCCTCCTCAGTGTTGCACTCTGGTTTGCCTTGTGGCACATGATGTTGGGATTTATTGTGCCTTTCCCTGTCTCAGGTCTGGAATCAACCATTTCTTACAGAAGTCTGACTCTCTAGCATTTGGAAACTATGACCTCGGTGTCACGAGTGGTCATTGCTCATTGATTCTAAGCCTTTTCAGAGGAAAAGCTAGAGTATATTTATATATTTAAATCACGAGTCCATACTGATATTTCCATTTCAAATTTTATATTATAGGATTTTTTTATTTATCCTACTTTATATTTTTATTTTAGTTCTCCTACAGTGAAAACCTTAAGTTCTTATGATACTAATGTGCTTACTTACTTGCTTATCTATAACAGATATACTTTCAGATTTTTAACCTTAATATTGATACTAACAATAAACCTATTAAATAGAGATAGAATTTTTTGGCAATACTTTTTGTTCTTAAATGATATCAACCTAAAAATGAATGATCAGAACACCATGTTGAAAATGTAGTCAATTCCTTAGTTTCTCTCTTTGATTATGATAAAAGTTAAAATATGTGATTTTCACTATTTTTCTTTCTGATTCTTTTTTACTGAATTTTCCAAATCTCCATAATGATTTTGAGCTGAGAGGTGCTTGCTTCTTTAAAAGTAGATAGAGGTTTGTCTCTCCTAATCATCTTCTATATATTGTTCTTTATTCATTGTTACCTCTTTGATCTATTCTTTTCAGTTAGAAGAGTAATGAATGATAGTTAATATGTATGGAGCTCTTCTTGTTACTCTTATATTTATCACTTAATAGTGATAAAAACTTAATCTAAAAAGGAATAGCTCATGGTAAATGTGATTCCAAGTGACATACGCATGGACACTCATTTATATATTATAGTTCAGTCAAAAGAAATAAAATATAAACTTCTCACTTTCTCCATTTTGCAGATAAGAAAACTAAAGACTTATAAATCATTTGCAAAGTTTAATACAAAACATTTAACTTTAAACTAGGACCCTAATCTGTATACTCTATTCAAAAGTTGCACTTTTTAAATAAAAGTTATAAAGATAGAAACACCAGGATAAAGATAATTGTAAGCTTGCATTGTAGAAACAGAGGCAGAGACTCTGGGTGAAAGCCATCGCCGTAGAGCCCAGGGGAGATGTAGCACGGGCCTGACACATAATATTCTCTCAGAACATTAAGGGAATGGTGGCCATGTGCTGGGCACTTCCATGAAACTATCTGACAAGGTCAGTATCGAAATCACTGTAAAATAGCTTTTATTAGTGCATGGTTCAATTGCCAGGAAGTTCGAAGATGGGCTGGCATACAGGACAGCCCACAACCCTGTTTCTAGGACATTGCTTCTGTAGCTCAAAACAGTGCCCGGTGGCCATAGGCAGGGGCGCTGAGTGTGCCAGGACACAATAATAGATTATCTTTCCTGGGGAGGACATTTGGACAGTTGTGTCTCATCAAAGAAGACAGATATAATCACTATAAACTCACTGGTCTTGCCTACATGGAAATGGTCAGAGAATTAGCATCAAAACTTAGAAAACCATGTAATAACTCTCATTTCTTCTGGGCCTAAACTTGTTGTGTCGACTGCTTCTCTGCTAGGGTTTTCAGAATAATCAGAGGAGGTTGAAAACTGATCAAATTCATTCATTTAAAGATCAAAAGAATATGTGTATGACATGATTTTTATTAATAATTAAATAATCTTATGACTTTAAGGTTCATGGCAGAAAAATACATAATAAAAGAAAATAAAAAAGAAAACTCTACTCCATATAAGTGTTTAATTCTCCCAGTAGGATTCTGAATGAAGAATAATATCCTTTGACTAAGAACAGACCCTTCTAGGTTTAATAAGAAGTGATTTCTCTTAATTGCAATTGCCTTGAAGTAAAGTACCGGAGGCCTCGGAATTGACAAATTGTAGCTGGAGCTGACATGGAGATTTAACTGGGGGGGGGGGGATAGGTTTTTAAAATTCAGCCAACTCTGTTATCTCCTGACAGATTTCAGCAATTTCCACTCTGTGGAGTGCCGGCCCCCAGAAACATCAAATCACATTGAAGAAAACAACGTGTGGGAATTATTAAAATCATTGATGCCAATGGGTCTCCCCATTAATAGAGTTTTTCCTCAAGAGCCAGGCCAAGCCTCTGCATGAGCAGAGCATCGCGTGGAAGCAGAGAAGTTTGAGAGGCTCAGGCCCCAGAGTCAGAAGGGATAAGGTGATGCTGAGAGCACCAGCCAGTAGGAGGTGGAAGCCTCTGGGCAGGATGGGCCCCAGAGCATGCGCAGGCGGATTCGCATGCACCTGTGCGCTGGGCGGAGGTCCACAGCTCTGAGACCCAACTCTATCCTGGAAACAGACCAGGTAGATCGCTGTCTGAAGTCTGGGACTTAGGTTTGTTTGGTTTTTCAGATGAGAGAATCATTCGATTCTTAACATTGTGGGTCCCAACAACACTCCAAAAATAGGATGGGAAGTCATGATCACGCCACACAAAAATGTGCCCGTTTATACGTTCACAAAAGTTTGCTTATAAATTCAGGTGTTCATAATCTAAAAGCCATGTGGCATGCTGATTAAGAACCTCTGACTTATAGAACCAATAAAAGCAGCTAAGCCCATTGTGGGGGATTTACTCTATGATACCCTTTTGTACGTGTCTTCTAATCTAATCATTACCACAATCACATAAAGTGGATATCTGTATCTCCATTTACCTAGATAAGTGGTTTTTAACCTTTTTACAGTTGAGGACAAGTGAAAATAAAATAATTATTTCGGGAACTGCTAAGGCAGAAATCTCCTCCCCCCCCCCTCCCCCAGCATAAGCGAATTTGACTAAAATCATTGGGACTATAATCTACATACACCAGGGTAGTCTACTCTTTTGTGGACCAGCACAAAATTCTGGTGAACTGGCACTGGTCTGCAGATCGGGCGGTTGAAAAACACTGATCTAGTTGAGGAAAAAGTTCAAAGAATTTAAGAATTAGAAACATTTACATGGATATGTGCTCTCCGTGGTACTTATTCTAGCTCCATTGTTGGTAGGTGGGGCCATGAGACTGTTCTGGTTAAAATATTGAGAGTAATAATGATGTGTGTCATTTCTGGACCAAAGGTAGAATCATTGAATGACCTTCTAGTTTTTCTCTTTTTTCCTCCCTCCCTCCCTCCCTCCCTCCCTCCCTCCCTCCCTCCCTCCCTCCCTCCCTCCCTCCCTTCCTTCCTCTCTTCCTTCCTTCTCTATGTTTTTTTCCTCTGTCAGATTATATAATTCCAATTGATCTACCTTCAACTTCATTGGCTATCCTCTGTGATTACAAATCACAATTTTATTAAACTCATCTCTAGTTATTTTGTTTTCCTTCTTAAAATGTATTTAGATACTGTATATTTCATTTTTAAGATTCCATTTTGGTCCTATTTCATATCTTCTATTCCTCTGCTGTGCTAGACTATATTTTTCTTTAAAATGAACTTAGGAGACTGACCTGTGGTGCAGTGGATCAAAAATCGACCTGAAATGCTGAGGTCACCAGTTCAAAACCCTGGGCTTGCCTGGTTAAGTCAAATATGGGAGTTGATGCTTCCTGCTCCTCCCCCTTCTTTCTCCCTCTCTCTCTCTCTCTCTCTCTCTCTCTCTCTTTCTCTGACTCTCTTCTCTAAAATGAATAAATAAATAAAAATAATTTTAAAAATATATTTAAAATGAATTTAGCTTTCTTTTACCTCATTGCTTTAAAATGCTTGCCTGCCTGACCTGTGGTGGCGCAGTGGATAAAGCGTCAACCTGGAAATACTGAGATTGCCGGTTCAAAACCCTGGGCTTGCCTGGTCAAGGCACATATGGGAGTTGATGTTTCCTGCTCCTCCCCCCCCTTCTCTATAATAAATAAATAAAATCTTAAAAAAAAAATAAAGCACTTGCCTGTTAATTTAGACATTTGTGTAATCTCAAGGGTTTGTTCTGTTGATTCTTTCCTTGAGAATGGTCTCATTTTCTTGCTTCTTCGTATGTTAGGCAATATGAGATTGCATCCTGAGCACAGTGGAGGTTTTGTTGATGAGACTGTGTACTCATTATATTCCTTTTAAGAATGTAATGCCTTTGTTTTAGCTGACAGTTCACTTGGAGAGACTCAAACTGAAAATTGTCTCTCTTGTGGTGAGCAGCCATTAGAATCACAAATGACTTCTTTTATCTTTTAAGGAAACTGCTTTGAGTTGGCCCCAGAAGTCAAGATCTTGCAGTTTGCTCACAGAATGTTGGGCTTTCCTTCTTTAATCTCTCTTTTCTAGAACTTTCCCTCACCTTCTGATGGCTGAGGCTACGCTGGGTGCTCTTGTTTCATCCTCAGAGTAGAAAGACACTGGTGTATCTAGTGGATCTTTAACTGTCACACGCCGCGCTATATATAACATGATCACCCCCTGGAAAAATCTGCAAAAATGTGGAACTTAAATTGTATTAATCTCTTACTCAAAATTTTAATTCCTCTCCTTCATCTTTCCGTTTTTAATGTCTATTTGAAGATTTCTAGAAGTTGTTTTTGTATTTTTTTCATGTGTGTTGATGTGTTATAAGCTTACTCCAAACATTTTAGAAGTGGAACCACCTTAGCTAAAAATTATATCATAAAAAGTTATATAGTTTCTAGTGGAAGTCAATGTCATCGGAGCGAAGAAAGAGTGCAGGGTATTTTAACCAGAAGAGACCAGACTTGGAATGACAATGAGGGTGCGTTTTTGTTTTTTTTTTACAAAGTTATGCCATGGGAGCATGAGTTTTTGAGAATGTGACGAGGGGACAGATCTGAAAAATATTTAAGAAGTTAAATAGAGCTCGATGAGCTCAAATGTGCTAGAATTTGGGGAGTCAAAGAGGGTGAGACTATGAGAGTGGGTCCTCATGTTTTTGGTGAGTGATTTCATAGATTATTATAGAAGACATAGCAGGAGAATTTTTTCACGGAGAGGAAGTGGGCATAAGTGGCCCAATTTTGGAAATTTTGAGTTTGAGAAGCCTGTGGACAACCAAAATGAATATGTTGATCACATGCAATTTGATGTGTGGGTTTGGGCCTTCAGCAAAGAAGCCAGGAATCGAGTCGTCAGCACATACGTGGCAGTCAAAGTTCTAGGGGCCACTGGGAATTTTCCTGTGGGCAGTGGCAGCTGCCAGAGCCCGGTGGAGACAGAACCAGAGACCCAGCGGAAAGCTTTGTCCGAGGCGGCAGAAGTGATTGGGCTGGTTGGCATGAGCTTGAGGTCAGGGGGGCCAAGTAATGAACCCAGCTCAGTGATTTAGGCATGATGGCACTTGAGATGCTATGTCTTAAATAAAGAGGCATGAATAGAAGTGAGACTTCCTAGAAGGTTAAAGCAAACAGAATTGTGTAAATACTTGCATGTTCTCTATTACTCTTTGAATAATAATAATAATAATAATAATAAAACCCAAAGAACCAAAGCAAAGTTTCCCATAAGTAGCTCACTGGCAGCTGGTCCCATACCATGGCATTTCTGATCTGGTGATACTCAGAAAGGACCCATCAGTCCCCTGCTGTCTGTGCAGATCGGGCAGCTAGAGCAACGGCTAACTTCATGAAGGGACCATGGATTTCAGAGCAAAGGCCCAGGGAAACACAATAAACCTCTGATGATCAGGCAAGACCCTGGAAAGTCTTAAATTATTCACTCTTCTTATCACTCGCCAGCTCTTCCTCTGCCATTCTGTAGGGTGAGTGCTCTCCTCTGGCCCCTCAGAGCCTTGCTTTGATCACTTGCAACATGAATAGTAATCCCTTACATAGACTTTGGACCTGTCAGTTATTTGTATACAAACGGCAGCGCTGCCTCTCCGGGCTACAGATACAGAGTGCTTTAAGACTCTTTACAGTACACTTTCATCATTCATGTGAGCACAGGCTTCGCTTTTCCTGAAGCCCTTCTTCCTGACTTCCTTCCTGTTCTCTGAGGCTCACAAAATGGATTCTGGAGGCGAGAACAGTTCTTGACAGAAGGTGAGAGGAAACACCATTTTCTTATCAGAAATTGAGCTATTTTTATACGCAGGTGACTCTCAATAACGCCGTTAGGTTTTGCGGGTAAGATGCCATGATGCAGTGAGGTAAACTGTCTTTGCAATTCAAGAAAATTTGGGTGGCTCCATGCCTTCAAATAGGGACATAGAAGATTTACCTGTGGAGTTGTCTTCTGCTGGATAATTAGACTTAAATTTATCTTATGGTGTGTGTATATAAGTATGTATGGTCAAGAACTTACCTAATGCATTCCATATTGCCAAGCTATCTTTTAAGTGATTTACAAGTATTTACTTGGGAGGTAGTTAGGTTTAGATGAGATCAGGAGGATGGGGCCTTCCTGATGCGATTAGTGTCCTTATTAAAAGAGGAAGAGAGAGAGACGAGAGTCTATTCTCAATGTTTTTTTTCTCTCTCTCTTTCCCCTCCTTTTCTTTTTTTTTTCTAAAATCAATAAGTAAAAAAGTTTAATAATCACAGAAAACTTATGGCATATATACCACTGTTATACTCATTTTACAGATATTGAGAATTAGAAGTTTAATTTTCTAAAGGTTCTTCAAACTAGGCTTTTTATAGTTATCATTAAGCTCATTCCTTTCCATGTAAGTCACCCAAAAGTATTGGTGCTATAGGTGTTAATGCTTTATTTCACAGATGAGGCTAGAGTCAAGAAATAAGTGACTGCTACAGATTATAGAGAAAATGCATAAATCATGGGAACAATACAAAAATAGGTGTTATGATTTGAGTCATGAGAGCTCTCCCTTCCACCAAGGAGTTAGAAGCAGCTTGAAAAGGGTTCATGGAGTATCTGATCTAAATTCTTTCCAAATATAATGGGACTTCAATCAATTGTTGTTGAATGAAAAAAGAAAAAGGAAAAGAAAAAGAATGCAAGCAAGGCATAAGGAAGGGAAAGAGAAGGAGAGAAAAGAAATAGATGATTATAAAGATGAAGGAGACAGAAAGAGGAAGAGTCCACATTTATACAATATTTTTGAACAAAAAATGAAATTTTCTTGCCTGTGTTATCAAGACATGTTTTTAATTCGTAGACATCATTTACTGCAGATGTTGCCTTTCATGTGGCTGATCTGATCACCATGACAAAGGCGCCACCTCCACTGTAAATAAATGGTCAGATTGCTTTCACATCCTGCCCTGGTTCTCCGGACTGCTTGATGAGTGTGACAACACAATCGATGAGTGATTCCATCCACTCCAACTGTGGAGGCCTCACCTGTACTCTCTTCTGGAAGATGGAAGATGACAAACAGGCTCATTAAATTCAGCACAAGGGCGCTTCAGACATGTATCCTATCAGAAAAATTGAACCAGAGCCCATTTCCATGGCATCAAGGGGAACTGTGATAATCAGCCATCCAGCCCGAATCTATTGTTAGGAAGGCATTTGGACTCTTCCTTTTGCTTGTTTGGACCGATGTTAACTGGAATGTACACAACCAGAGCCAATGCCAGTCAAGGCTCAGGTAGAAAAAAACTGTTCAAACGGACGTTTACAGGTTTTCACTGTAAGTGTTGCTGTGAGGTATTGGTAATGCCTGGAAGTGGGAACTGAGGAACAGACATTGAGTCCCACCACAGAAGTTCTTGACCTTGGGCAAGTCCCTTTATTGCCCTGAGCTCAGCTTTTCCTGCCTGGCGTGCTTAAGAGTACATAGCCTCTGTAGTAAGACAGCACTGGTTAAAGGGCTGACTCTGCAACTCTGTGACCATGTGCAGTTGACCTAACTTCCCTAAGCCTCAGTTTGCTTGCCTGTCAATAGAAACATGACGAATGTGTCCTCCAGAGGTGGCGGTGAGCACTAAATGAAGAGAGCCTGGTACATAGTTTACACATTATCATCTAATAATGAAAATTATGGGTAATCTCAGACTGTTGTGAAAGTTAATTGACACATTATATAAGGTAATTTTTAAAATATGAAGGTGAAATATCTGAGATTTTACTGCCTATGTTTTCTCCTATTTTTATGGTTTCAAGTCTAACATTTAAGTTTTTAATCCATTTTGTGTTTATTTTTGTGTATGGTGTAATAAGGTGGTCTGGTTTCATTTTTTGCACATATCTGTCCAATTTTTGCACCACCATTTATTGAATAGATTATCTTTGTCCCATTATACGTTTTTTACTCCATTTTCAAATATTAATTGACTATAAAGTATGGATTTATTTCTGGGCTCTCCATTCTGTTTTATTGATCTATCTATAGTTTTTTTCTTTTTCTTAATACCATGCTATTTTGATTACTATGGCCTTATAGTCTATTTGATATCAGGTAGCATGATTTCTCCAACTTTGTTTTTCTTTCTCAAGACTACTGTGGCTATTTGAGATCTTTTGTAGTTCCATATACACTTTTGGAATATTTGTTCTTGTTCTGTGAAATACTCCATTGGTATCTTGATAGAAATAGCATAGAATCTGTAGATTGCCTTTGGTAGTATGGGTTTTTTCTTTTTTTTTTTTTTTTGTATTTTTCTGAAGCTGGAAACAGGGAAAGACAGTCAGACAGACTCCCGCATGCGCCCGACCAGGATCCACCCGGCACGCCCACCAGGGGCGACGCTCTGCCCACCAGGGGGCGATGCTCTGCCCCTCCGGGGCATCGCTCTGCCGCGACTAGAGCCACTCCAGCGCCTGAGGCAGAGGCCAAGGAGCCATCCCCAGCGCCCGGGCCATCTTTGCTCCAATGGAGCCCTGGCTGTGGGAGGGGAAGAGAGAGACAGAGAGGAAGGAGGGGGTGGAGGTGGAGAAGCAAATGGGCGCTTCTCCTATGTGCCCTGGCCGGGAATCGAACCCGGATCCGCTGCACGCCAGGCCGACACTCTACTGCTGAGCCAACCGGCCAGGGCCGGTAGTATGGGTTTTAATGATGTTCATTTCTCCTGTCCATGAACACAGTAGGAAGATACAAACAGGTGGAAGCATATACTGTGTCCATGGATTTGGACTGGGTTTGATGTAACTGTCGCCCAAGTCAGCCTGTGAGGTTTCCACTTGTGGCTGAATTGACTTGGGCATATGGTAGATCACTAGTGACTGTGAAGAAAGCCACTCTAGGACCTGTGCCCACATATCCTTTTAGAGAATGAGCCCTTTCATTCTTCATATGAATCAAAATCTTGTGCCAAGACTGCTGGCAGGAGAACTGGTCTTAGAGTGAGCGACCCGCTTTGGTTCCTTCTCTGATTTTGGAAGGTAGGTAGTGAGAGTGTGAGGGGTGGGGGAATTCATAGCAAAAGTGGCAACAATGTTTGCACTAGTGGGTTGTTTAGAACAGTGGTCCCCAACCCCAGCCTGCAGACCAGTACTGGTCCATGGGCCATTTGGTACCAGTCCACAGAGAAAGAATAATTAACTTACATTATTTCCGTTTTATTTATATTTAAGTCTGAACAATGTTTTGTTTTGTTTTTTTTTATAATTTTATTTTTTTAATGGGGTGACATCAATAAATCAGGATACATATATTCAAAGATAACAAGTCCAGATTATCTTGTCGTTCAATTATGTTGCATACCCACCACCCAAAGTCAGATTGTCCTCTGTCACCTTCTATCTTGTTTTCTTTGTGCCCCTCCCCACCCCCTATCCCTCTCCCATTCCCCCCTCCCCCCCGTAACCACCACACTCTTATCAATGTCTCTTAGTTTCACTTTTATGTCCCACCTACGTATGGAATAATACAGTTCCTGTTTTTTTCTGATTTACTTATTTCGCTTCGTATCATGTTATCAAGATCCCACCATTTTGCTGTAAATGATCCGATGTCATCATTTCTTATGGCTGAGTAGTATTCCATAGTGTATATGTGCCACATCTTCTTTATCCAGTCATCTATTGATGGGCTTTTTGGTTGTTTCCATGTCCTGGCCACTGTGAACAATGCTGCAATAAACATGGGGCTGCATGTGTCTTTATGTATCAATGTTTCTGAGTCTTGGGGATATATACCCAGTAGAGGGATTGCTGGGTCATAAGGTAGTTCTATTTTCAGTTTTTTGAGGAACCACCATACTTTCTTCCATAATGGTTGTACTACTTTACATTCCCACCAACAGTGTATGAGGGATCCTTTTTCTCCACAGCCTCTCCAACATTTGCTATTACCTGACTTGCTAATAACAGCTAATCGAACAGGTGTGAGGTGGTATCTCATTGCCGTTTTGATTTGCATTTCTCTAATAGCTAAAGAAGATGAGCATCTTTTCATATATCTGTTGGCCATTTGTATTTCTTCCTGGGAGAAGTGTCTATTCATATCCTCTTCCCATTTTTTTATTGGATTGTTTGTTTGTTTGTTGTTGAGTTTTATGAGTTCTTTGTATATTTTGGATATTAGGCCCTTATCTGAGCTGTTGTTAGAAAATATCATTTCCCATTTAGTTGGCTTTCTGTTTATTTTGTTATCAGTTTCTCTTGCTGAGCAAAAACTTCTTAGTCTGATGTAGTCCCATTCATTAATTTTTGCCTTCACTTCTCTTGCCATTGGAGTCAAATTCATAAAATGCTCTTTAAAACCCAGGTCCATGAGTTGAGTACCTATGTCTTCTTCTATGTACTTAATTGTTTCAGGTCTTATGTTTAGATCTTTGATCCATTTTGAGTTAATTTTTGTACAGGGGAAGAGACTGTAGTCCAGTTTCATTCTTTTGCATGTGGCTTTCCAGTTTTCCCAGCACCATTTATTGCAGAGGCTTTCTTTTCTCCATTGTGTGTTGTTGGCCCCTTTATCAAAAATTATTTGACTATATATATGTGGTTTTATTTCTGGACTTTCTATTCTGTTCCATTGGTCTGAGTGTCTATTTTTCTGCCAATACCATGCTGTTTTGATTGTCGTGGCCCTATAATAGAGTTTGAAGTCAGGTATTGTTATGCCCCCAGCTTCATTCTTTTTCTTTAGGATTGCTTTGGCTATTCGGGGTTTTTTATAGTTCCATATAAATCTGATGATTTTTTGCTCTATTTCTTTAAAAAACGTCATTGGAATTTTGATGGGAATTGCATTAAATTTGTATATTGCTTTGGGTAATATAGCCATCTTGATTATATTTATTCTTCCTAGCCAAGAACAAGGTATATTCTTCCATCTCATTATATCTTTTTCGATTTCCCTTAACAATGGTTTATAGTTTTCATTATATAAGTCCTTTACATTCTTTGTTATGTTTATTCCTAAGTATTTTATTTTTTTTGTTGCAATCGTGAAGGGGATTATTCTTTTGAGTTCGTTCTCAGTTGTTTCATTGTTGGCATATAGAAAGGCTATTGACTTCTGTATGTTCATTTTGTATCCTGTGACCTTACTGTATTGGCTTATTGTTTCTAGTAGTCTTTTTGTGGATTCTTTGGGGTTTTCGATGTATAGGATCATATCATCTGCAAAAAGTGATACCTTTACTTCTTCTTTTCCGATATGGATGCCTTTTATTTCTTTGTCTTGTCTGATTGCTCTGGCTAGAACCTCTAGTACCACATTAAATAAGAGTGGAGAGAGTGGACAACCCTGTCTTGTTCCTGATTTAAGGGGGAAAGCCTTCAGTTTAGTGCCATTTAATATGATGTTAGCTGATGGTTTATCATATATGGCCTTTATCATGTTGAGATATTTTCCTTCTATACCCATTTTGTTGAGAGTCTTAAACATAAAATTGTGTTGTATTTTATCGAAAGCCTTTTCTGCGTCTATTGATAAGATCATGTGGTTTTTGTTCTTTGTTTTGTTGATATGGTGTATTACATTAACCGTTTTACGTATGTTGAACCATCCTTGAGATTCTGGGATGAATCCCACTTGATCATGATGTATTATTTTTTTAATATGTTGTTGTATTCGGTTTGCCAGTATTTTGTTTAGTATTTTAGCATCTGTATTCATTAGAGATATTGGTCTGTAGTTTTCTTTCTTTGTGCCATCCTTGCCAGGTTTTGGTATGAGGGTTATGTTGGCCTCATAAAATGTGTTTGGAAGTATTGCTTCTTCTTCAATTTTTTGGAAGACTTTGAGTAGAATAGGAACCAAGTCTTCTTTGAATGTTTGATAGAATTCACTAGTATAATCATCTGGGCCTGGACTTTTATTTTTGGGGAGGTTTTTAATAGTTTTTTCTATTTCCTCCCTGCTGATTGGTCTGTTTAGGCTTTCTGCTTCTTCATGACTCAGTCTAGGAAAGTTGTATTGTTCTAGGAATTTATCCATTTCTTCTAGATTGTTGTATTTGGTGGCATATAATTTTTCATAGTATTCTACAATAATTCTTTGTATATCTATGATGTCTGTGGTGATCTCTCCTCTTTCATTTTGGATTTTATTTATTTGAGTCCTGTGCCTTTTTTCCTTGGTGAGTCTTGCCAAGGGTTTGTCAATTTTGTTGATCTTTTCAAAGAACCAGCTCCTTGTTCTATTAATTTTTTCTATAGTTTTTCTGTTCTCTAATTCATTTATTTCTGCTCTGATTTTTATTATGTCCTTTCTTCGGCTGGTTTTGGGTTGTCTTTGTTCTTCTTTTTCTAGTTCCTTAAGGTGGGAAGTTAAGTGGTTCACTTGGGCTCTCTCTTGTTTGTTCATATATGCCTGAAGCGATATGAACTTCCCTCTTATCACTGCTTTTGCTGCATCCCATAGATTCTGATATGTCGTTTTGTCATTTTCATTAGTCTGTATATATCTTTTGATCTCTGCACTTATTTCTTCTTTGACCCATTCATTTTTTAAAAGTATGTTGTTTAGTTTCCACATTTTTGTGGGATTTTTTTCCTCTTTTTTGCAGTTGAATTCTAGTTTCAAGGCTTTATGATCAGAAAATATTCTTGGTACAACTTCAATTTTTCTGAATTTGCTGATGTTGTTTTTGTGGCCCAACATATGGTCAATTCTTGAGAATGATCCATGTACACTGGAGAAAAATGTATACTCAGATACTTTGGGATGAAATGTCCTGTAGATGTCTATCATATCCAGGTGCTCTAGTGTTTTGTTTAAGGCCACTATGTCTTTGTTGATTCTCTGTTTGGATGACCGATCTAGAGCCGTCAGCGGTGTATTGAGGTCTCCAAGTATGATTGTATTTTTGTCAGTTTTTGTTTTGAGATCAATAAGTAGCTGTCTTATATATTTTGGTGCTCCTTGGTTTGGTGCATATATATTAAGAATTGTTATGTCTTCTTGATTCAGTGTCCCCTTAGCCATTATGAAATGGCCATTTTTGTCTCTGAGTACTTTTCCTGTCTTGTAGTCAGCATTATCCGATATGAGTATTGCTACACCTGCTTTTTTTTGGATGTTATTTGCTTGGAGTATTGTTTTCCAGCCTTTCACTTTGAATTTGTTTTTATCCTTGTTACTTAGATGAGTTTCCTGTAGGCAGCATACAGTTGGATTTTGTTTTTTAATCCATTCTGCTACTCTGTGCCTTTTTATTGGTGAGTTTAATCTGTTTACATTTAGTGTAATTATTGATACTTGTGAGTTCCCTATTGCCATTTTATATCTTGCTTTCTGTTAGTTTTGTGTCTTGTTTGATCCTTCTCTTTTGTTTTTCTATCTTTTGTTTTTATTTGGTTGTATTCCATACATCTTTCCTCTGTTGCTATCTTTTTTATCTCATGTGCTTCTGTGGTGGTTTTTTCAATGGTGGTTACTTTTGAGTAATGAAAAGGGTCCCTACCCTGTTCATTGTAGCAAACTATTTTGTGAGTACTTTTGCACTCCATCATCCTTTGCTACTGTTAATCTCCATCTTCTCCCCCTCTTTCTTTTTGTTGTTGTCACAGTTTAAATTTGGTTTTATTGTGTTCTTCTTGGAGCTTTTACTTGTGGCTCTGTTTTTTTTTGTTCTTTGTATCTGATTGGAGAACCCCCTTTAGTAATTCCTGGAGTGGGGGTTTTCTGATGATAAATTCCCTCATCTTTTCTGTACCTGTGAATGTTTTTATTTCTCCTTCGTATTTGAAGGATAGCTTTGATGGGTATAGTATTCGTGGCTGAAAGTTCCTCTCTTTCAGGACTTTAAATATTGGGGTCCACTCTCTTCTAGCTTGTAGAGTTTCTGCTGAGAAATCTGATGATAATCTAATGGGCCTTCCTTTATATGTTGTATTCTTCTTTTCCCTGGCTGCCTTGAGAATTTTTTCTTTGCTGTTGGTTTGTGTCAATTTCATTATGATATGCCTTGGAGTAGGTTTGTTGGGGTTAAGAAAACTTGGAGTTCTGTTTGCTTCTTGAACTTGAGGCTTTAGTTCTTTCCACAGGCTTGGGAAGTTCTCATCTATTATTTGTTTGAGTATGTTCTCCATTCCATTTTCTCTCTCTTCTCCCTCTGATATACCTATTATTCTTATGTTATTCTTTTTGATGGAGTCAGATAATTCTTGTAGGGCTATCTCATTTTTTTTAATTTTTGAGTCTCTTTCTTCTTCTCTCTGTTGTGCCTCAAGTTGCTTGTCTTCTATTTCACTAATCCTCTCTTCTATCTGACCTGTTCTATTAGCTAAGCTTGTTACTTCGTTTTTCAGCTTGTGAATTGAGTTTTTCATCTCTGTTTGATTTGTTTTTATAGTTTCAATTTCCTTGGACATATATTCTTTGTGTTCATTGAGTTGTTTTCTGAGCTCCCTATATTGCCTTTCTGTGTTTTCTTGTATATCTCGGAGGATTTTTAGTATTTCTATCTTGAATTCTCTGTCATTTAGCTCCAAGGTTTCCAATATATTAAATTTTTTCTCCATAGATTTTTCCTCATCTAGCTGTGTTACCTCTCTTTCTTTTGTATCCATGATATTCGATTTTCTCTTCCTTAATGGCATCTGAGGGTGGTTTTGTTGATAGTATTAATGATATTTAATAAAGAATAAAAAGTTAAAAAAATAAAAAAAATAAAAAATCGAAAAGAGTTGTTTTTTTAAAAAAAATTAATAATGAAATAAAGAAAAATAAAATAAAATAAAAATTTTAAAAAAAAGGAAATTATTCCCCCCTCCTTTTTTCCTCTCCTCTCCTCTCCCCTCTTTCTTGAGAAAATCTTGTGGTGAACTGTGAGTTATAACAAACAATGCCTGTGATGGAGGGCCTGAATTGGGGAAAAGTAATAAAGGGGCAAAAAAGAAAAAAAGAAAAAAAAAATAAAAGGAAAAAAAAAAAAGAAAAGAAAAAAAAAAGAGCGTATGGACCCACAAAAAGCAAATAAGGAAAAAATTTGGGTCAAGAATAAAATGATTTGCTTTTAGGTGTTGGTTGTCTAAGAGTTATGATGAGAGGAATAAGAGGAAAACAGAAAAATGGGGGGACAAATTAAAAACTTACTATTGTATTTAGTGGAACAAGAACTAGATAATATGGAGAGCCAGGGATGGGAGCACTGCTAGTGAGTTAAAAAGGTGAAGTAAAAACCCCCCAAAATGCCACAAACATAGGTTTGAGTCCCAGATAAGATAATTTGTTTGTTATTGAGGTTTGAATGAGAGGAGATGTAAAGGAGAAAGGAAGAAACTAATATAGAGGGAGAAAAGAAAGAGAGAGAGAGAAAAAAAAGAGGGAACCACTAAAAGAAGAAAAAAGAAAGGAGAGAGAGAGAGTTAAGGGTTTTGGAGTGCAACCTTCATAGAGAGAAAGGAAGAGAAGTGAAAAGATAATGGGAGATGTAACACTTATGGGTAGTGTAGTTCAAGGAGAGGAGAGAGTAAGACCGGTAGAGAGTTAATCGGCCAAATTGGAGGAGGAAAAAAAAGTATCAAGAATGAAGATAAGAGAAACAAACGAACAAATATAATAAAATGGGATAGGTTATAAAGTCTGCAGATTATTCTTGATTTTGAGAGGTTATCTTCTTGCTTTTTCTTTTCTCTCCCTCTTCCTGGTCGGTGACTCTGTACCCCGGGTTCTGCCCCTTTGGCACGCTCAGGTAGAGGTTTGCAGTTGATAAGTCTCTATGGCAATGTCATGTATTGTGCTTTAGTCTCGTTGGGAGTCAAGGCTCATTAGCATTTATAGGCTCCGACAGTGAGAGAGTCTGTGTTCCTGGAGCCTCTCTCCTAGTCTTTCCTTCCTCAATTAGTAGCCTGATAATCCAGCTATGGGGTTGCTGCTGCCTCTGCCTGGATAGTAAGAGGCTCAAAGAGCTGGCAACTCCCCACTCTATTTCCACTCAGCACAAGGCTCTGGGTAAGGCTCAGTCAGTCAGAGCTGCTAGCATAATCAGGCGGGCTTTCCGCCCACTCAAAGACCATTGGCTCTGCCACTCTGTCCGGTAACACAAGCGGGCGCCCACTTCTGGGGGGCGCTTGGAGGAAACTCTCACTCACTGTCTGCAACCAGGATATCTAGCTAGCAGTCTCACGCTCTGAGTGAAACCCCCAACCGCAGGGAAAAGTTGCAGCGTTGGAATTGAGTCTCGCTCTGTCCCCGTGCACGGCTTTTGCAAGGCGCTGGGGCGGCTCGAGATTCCGCTTTGGCCCACACAAAGGCCCCTGACTCTGCCCCTCTCTGTGATAACACGGGCGCGCACTGCCGAGGCACTCGGAGGAATCACTCACTCCTTATCTGCGCGCGCAAACCAGGATATGAGGCCGGCCGCGGTTCCCTCTGAGTGAAACACCCTCCAGCACGGAAAATCTCCACCGTTGGAATTAGTTCTCACTTCCTCCCGTGCGTGGCTTTCCCAGGGCACTGGGGCTGCCCAGAGACTCTGTCCTCGGCCCACAGAAAGGCCTCTGACCCTGCCTCTCCGTGGGGCAACACGGGCACCCACTCTCGGGGCCTAGGAAGAAATTCTCGCCCACTAACTGCGCACCGACCAGGAGACCGGGTAAAATGGCCGCTCCGCTTGTCTTTCTTTGTTTGGGTTTGGCGCGAGTGTTAGCTTGTATTGCCCGGGTTGCCACAGGATCAGATTTTCCTCGGCTTGGATCTCCGTGCCACAGCCTGGTTCGGCTGTTTGTGCCGCGGCGGCCTGGATCTATTCACCCCCTTTGCCCGCCTCAGTTTCTATATTCACAGTTACCAGAGAAAGCCGCCCTGTTTAGGTTAGTGAGGAAGGCGGAGCATTTCTTACTCCCTATTTCCTTCGGGGTTTGGTTATATATTTAGCCAATTTTTCACTCAATCATACCTTTGGGTGTATTGCGAACATCTGGAAGCTCCAAGTATAGGTTTTTCTGTTTCTGGTTGAAGATCTTGTTGAGTTTTGGGGGAGATTTATCGGTATCGCTTCCTACCCCGCCATTACTCTGACGTCATCCTGAACGATGTTTTATTTTTAAAAAATGACCAGATTCCCTCTGTTACATCCATTTAAGACTCACTCTTGATGCTTGTCTCGGTCACGTGATACATTTATCTGTCCCACCATAAAGGCCGGTCCATGAAAATATTTTCTGACATTAAATCAGTCCGTGGCCCAAAAAAGGTTGGGGACCACTGGTTTAGAAGATTAAATCAAATAATAAAAGTAAATAGAAGGATGTGTATTCATAAAGAAGAGATTTAATGACTAAGAGAAGTAGTAATTATTGTCATTACTGCACTGGAAAGTAAGGTATAAAACAAAAGATGCTCATAGGCTACCTGGAGAGGGAGGCCAGGAGACAGGCCATGTGTTTACAGGTCAAGAAAGAACCTGATCTGATGCCCAGGTAAGAAAGGACTGATACATCCCCACGGACAGCAGGGATGGGGCGGGACTCACCCAAGAAAGAATTCCCAGAGAAGGTGTGGCTGAGCTCAGCTTTAGAAGAAACGGGGTCCTTGGGCTGTTCCTGGACTGGAGGCAGAGACTTGAATCTCTTTTTGAGTCAGCCTTCTTTACAAAGAATGAAATGGAGGAAGTGATACTCAGATTCTTCTGGAATTAGTTGCCTTTATTAATGGTACTTAATGGCCTGTAATTAGACACAACTTGTTAGCTAAACCAACAATTACTGTTTGTTTGAAGTGCAAAGGAAGGATAATGAGCAGCATTATTCAGCAGCTTTGCCCTCTGTTAGTGGTTTTGGTGAGCAGTCTTGAGTTTAAATCTCCCTTCCTTCTTTTCCTTCCTTCCTTCCTTCCTTCCTTCCTTCCTTCCTTCCTTCCTTCCTTCCTTCCTTCCTTCCTTTCTTTCTTCTTTCCTTCCTTCCTTCTTCCCTCTCTCCCCTCCCTCCCTCTCTCCCTCCCTCCTTCCCTCCCTCCTTCCCTTCCTTCTTTTCTACATTCCCCTCTTCATCCAGACATACAGGACACACACACACACACACACACACACACACACAGAATTGAATTCCTTAACTTTCACAGGAGTGGCCTTCTCCCTCTTGGAGCCCGTGGGGAAAGCGCCCTTCGTTAACCTGCTCCCCAGCTTTCATGGCCTCCTCCGCTGCCCTGAGTACTAGTATAGGTGTGAAAATGGGTTTCAAACAGGAAGAAGGATGAGGATGAGTGGGTACAGCAAAGAACCATGGCTCAGTTAGGTGGCAGACACCTGAGAAACAGGACCACGTGGCCAGTTCTAATTCATTTCTGTTGTGAGGTGGATTTCCTGTTGGGGACAACCGTTGCTGCTGTAACACAGAAAGAGAGAGAAGAGAGAGAGAGAAAAAGAGGGAGAAAGAGAGGGAGATTCATGGAATAAGAAATGAGAGGACAATGGGAGGCACACCAAGGGCTCAGCAGTTCTTCTTCTGCAAACACAAGGGCATGTGTGGGGGGTGGGCTTCAAAGCTCCTTGTAGCCATGCGGCCTCAGCCTGGCAGGGAAGGGGACATTTTCACAGTAATTTTCTGGCTACTTGGGGTGGAAGTGAGAGCAATGGTGGTGTGTTTCTCAGATTCCTGCTGCTGTGCACATCTGAGCATTTAACAGATAGGAAGAAACCAGCCTAGAGGAAGGTATAGTTGCCGGGGTCTGTGTGGACCCATGGGGCGGGCTCGCCAAGCACATGCGGGCAGAAGAGTAAGACTTCCCTGCAGATATCTCCTCCGTGAAAAAGAAGACGTGGCTATTTTGACATTGTCCTGAAAATGGGTTGCTAGTATCCCAAGGAGTGGATGACTAGAAGTGTATGACTAGTGTAAATAAAAGGAAGAAAGCCTCGCACCAAACAGACACCAGTTTTTCTCCTGTTTCCTAAAGGGTTCACCGGCGCTCTACGGAAAGAAACCGTTGCTTAATTTCAGACCCTTCTTAAATGAATCTTTAAATTCTTTGGAAGATGATTGTGTACAATTACTGATTAAACCACATGGAACTCTACTACATTCTTGTTGTCTTTGTTAAAAAGTGTGTTTGTGTGTGTGTGTGTATGTGTGTGTGTGTGAAATAGAGAGGCAGAGAGAGAGAGACAGAGAGAGAAACAGAGAGATTGAGAGGGATTGAATGTAAGACCTGGAGTGGGGTATTGTTTTGGAGGCAAACACATCTGAACTAACTTTCAGGTATGACACTCTTATTGTTAGGGCTGTGTTTTCAGCCTCTCACCCATTTTCTTTACCTTTAAAATAAAATGATAAATTCATCCTCATTTATATATATTGGAGAGACTTTGTGAGTATTGAATAAAATAGTGGGAAAATCCATAATCTAATGTATGCCGCATAATCAGCACTTCATATATAATAATAGCTATTAATTATTGTGATGATTGAATAGTATCTCTCCAGATTCATAGGTAAGCCCTAACCTTCAGTGTGACCGTATTTGAAGATGGGGGTTTTCAGAAGGTAATGAGGGTTAAATGAGGTCTTTTTTTTTTTTTTTTTTTTTTTTTGTATTTTTCTGAAGCTGGAAACGGGGAGGCAGTCAGACAGACTCCCACTTTAAATCTTTTTTTTTTCTTTTTTTTTTTTTTCTTTTTTTTTTTAGAGAGGAGGGGGGGGAGAGAGAGAGAGAGAGAGAGAGAGAGAGAGAGAGGGAGAAAAGGGGGAGGAGCAGGAAGCATCAACTCCCATATGTGCCTTGACCAGGCAAGCCAGGGTTTTGAACCGGCAACCTCAGTGTTTCCAGGTTGACGCTTTATCCACTGCGCCACCACAGGCCAGGCTAAATGAGGTCTTTAAAGGTGAAGTCCAAATCATAGAAGAGCAGGGAGAGAGCTCAGAGCTTTCTCCAAGAGCACACGGAAGAATGGCCACGTGAAGACACAGCAGGGAGGCCACCATCTTCAAACCATCAAGAGGAAGCTCACCAGAATCTGAATGTCAGGCACCTGGATCATGGACTCCCAGTCCCCAAACTGGGAGGTGTCCCTTATTGAAGCCGCCTGGTCCGGGGTGTTTCGGTGGGGCAGCCCAAGCAGACTAACATATTAACTGCATATTGTGTCAGCTCTCTCATCCAGCCTTCACCGCTTCAGAGCTGCTTCCTCAAGTCCAAGTATAGAGCCTCCTCCTGACATGCAGAGGGGGAGGGCCTGACTCCTCGGGCTGGAGGATGGGCACTTGCTACTCGGAACATGGACCACGAGCCCTGATGTCCCTTAGAGCCCTGATGATCCCAGAGACCCTCAGCTCTAGCGTTGTCTAACCCTGTCCTGCTCTTGGGTGATGTATAGGACAAATGCACGCAGGACAGGTAGACCTTTCCTCTCTAACTTGACATGTAGGAAAGCCATTCGCTTCCAGAATAGGTGAGCTCCAAATCACCTGAAGGGTTTCAAAGGGTGTCCAGGGTTTCCCAAACAGAAGCATATCATTCTCATAGAGGGTTTCAGTGAGTCAGTAATAACAGAACAAACCGGGAATCATCCAACAGGATCCCTTTAAGATTTAACCCATCAGTACTGCTGGTGCCCACAGTGGCGGTGTGTAAGGAAGACAGCACTGAGTAAGATCATCGTCAAACGTGGTCACACCATGCTGCAGAGACGACTGCTCCCCAGAGCTAGGAAACCGAGCCAAAAAGACAACTTCTTCCCAACTCTGCACTAGAGTGCACACATTTCGTGAGTGGTCTCTGGCTGCAGGGAAGATGCTATCACGGCAAACTCAAAAATGGGCAGCGTATTCCATACTCTTGAACATTGTACAACAATAATTTAAGATGTAAGATAAGCCAGGAATAAATAACCATTTGCAGGTTTATTTTTTGACTCATTGCCCCTTTTCTACTCTCCTGTCATACAGATGGATGAAAACACCATGGGTTATCAGGTTAACTTCCCTGGTCCTTTTCAAAACCTGCCAGTGTTTAGTTGTATAATCTGGCCTATTACTTCCCAGGACTCAGCTTCCGTTCCACCCAGCCAAACTAATAATGCATATCTCTCATCACGTCAGGATTACATTAAATATTTTACCTAGGGAGCCCACAGAAAAGTTCCAAGCACACAATAGCTACTCAAGAATGGTTTGATTTCTTCCTTTTGTCATATTATTGCATTTTTCAAAACATTAAGAGAGAAAGCAGGATACATGAATCCTGAAGTCAGATGACCTGGATCTCGTATTGCCTGACTGACAAAATGACTCTCAGAAAAACCTTTCTGGGCTTTGATTCCCTCATGCGTATGACAGAAATCATGTTCCTCTCACTTTTATACCTTATGGTTGTTCCAGTCTAAATGAGAGCACAGAGAAGTCTTCACAGCGTACTGTAAAGCATTATACCAATGTCTGGTTAGTGCAAGACTTAGCGGGGAGAGAACTCCCCATCTCAGGAGACTTTCTTCATTAATACCATAAAACTGAAATCTCCTGATTTTGAGTGTGAGAAATTCCAGGAAAAATAAATTGTGCATACAGTAAGAGGAATGCCGGTTGGCTCAGTGGTAGAGCATTGGCCTGGTGTGCAGAAGTCCCGGTTTCGATTCCCAGCCAGGGCACACAGGAGAAGTGCCCATCTGCTTCTCCACCCCTCCCCCACTCCTTCCTCTCTGTCTCTCTCTTCCCCTCCTGCAGCCGAGGCTCCATTGGAGCAAAGATGGCCCGGGCGCTGGGGAAGGCTCCTTGGCCTCTGCGCCAGGCGCTGGAGTGGCTCTGGTCGCAACAGAGCAACGCCCGGGAGGGGCAGAGCATCGCCCCCTGGTGGGCAGAGCATCGCCCTCTGGTGGGCGTGCCGGGTGGATCCCAGTCGAGCACATGCGGGAGTCTGTCTGACTATCTCTCCCCGTTTCCAGCTTCAGAAAAATACAAAAAAAAAAAAAAAAGAGGAATGTATTTTTACTGAAAGTATTTACCTCAGAGGTAATTCTAATATGTCCTTGTTGGTGGAAACTATCCCAGTATACAAAGATGTGACATAGTGTAATCACCATGGAAGTGTAAATTATCGTGTTGTTATTGATTTCTAGTATTCTTCTTTTGTTTGGTGGTCAGTGGGTCACAAGAAGAAACTGGCAGCCATGCCCACTGATCCCCAGGTATCAACTTCAGGGAGGGTCGGTTGAAGTACTTATCTTCCTGTGATTCTACAACATTGGAGCTGAGAGTATAATACTATTCAGCGACACCACAAGTGGGTTTATGTTTAAGACAGTGGCAGCTGCATAAGCACGCCTAATTATGTAATAATATTGGACATACAGTATTAATAGCAGTTGGTCTCTGCACAGATAGCTGGTTTAGAGTTCTGTCTCTGCCCCTTTCCAGATGCATTGGTCAGGGTACAATCAAGAAGCAAAGCACACAAGTTATATCAACCAACAGTGAAAATTTACTATACATGATGCTAATGATGTATCAAGTTGTTAGCTAGCTAACTGAAAGGATAAGAAGGGAACTTTAAGGTATCACAAAGGTAGGAACTAAAAGATGAGTCTACGTCCCTTAGGACTGAGGTGGTGAAGAGAAGAATTTTACGTGATTAAATTGTTGAACTGAAGCAGAAGACTCCAGGGAGCTACAACACAGACTCTGAGAAGGTCTTTGGGGGCACACAACAGAGCTTCTTCAAGTGGTGATAAAACCACAAAGTGGATTTAGCTGCTGCAGCAGGAAGGAACTGCTTCTTTCATGGGGACAGGTTTTTATGGCAGATGAACAGTAGACCGGAAATGATGCAAGCAACAAACAAGACAGAACAAGTCCCTTCAGCCTTGCAGAGACTTATGGAATTCCAGCTGGCAAAATCGGCACATGCTTTGCAGAGCCTCTGTCTCAGCATCACAGAGCGGAGGACAGAAGCGTGGTTTGCAGCTGAGGTCAATAACTTAATAACCGGCATATTATTTGATCTCAGGCCAACCACCTAACCTTCCTTTGCACCCATTCACCCATCTGTAAAGCAGGGATAATCACAGAACCTTCTGCACAGGGTTGCTTTATGGATTACGTTAGTTAATACATTAAAAGAACTTAGAACAACCCCTGGAACATACCAGTGCTCAGTGAAATGTATCTGGTATTATCATACGAAGGAAAGCAGAGAGAACAAATATGTCTGCCTTGCCCAAGGCACTTGATTAACATTTCACATATGTTTTGTGGCTTAATTTATAGATCTACTCTGGGAAGTGACTGTCACTTCCTGATGCTTCCACATGAGGAGAGGAAGGTCTGGGGACCCGAGGGCTCCCGTGAGGGCACTCAGGTGGAAAGGTTCTGTTGAGAGGACTCCACATCCAGCTGTGCTACCCTCTGGAAACCATACTGCTGACATGGCAACCTGCTGCTGCTCCTGGAACAGGGGACATGGGTCATTTTAATTCTTACTTCATTTTCCCCTTATAGAGGCTTTCCTCTCCCTAAACCCAAGATAAGCCACCTGTAAAATTAGAATAAGACACTTGCTTGGAACACTAGATCAAATTTTATATAAAATAGGAAAAATTAATCTCAATGGAAAGTGAGTCTTATTTTATCCAAGATAAAACAGGGGAGAACATGATGTGTCCTTATAAATAACAGCATAATGTAAAGTGTGTAGTAAAAACCACAGAACTTTGGGAGAAAATGAGGCTATAATACTCCAAATCTTTATAGTGGCACATGCTTCCAGAGGTGGACACTCAGTGGGAGATGGTAGATGAGTTAGGCACATGTGGAATGGTAAAGACATCATACCTGTTGCACTAAATGGGACACTTTTCCTCAGAAAAGACCTGGAGTTTGCTTGTGCAAGTGGATGTCGGAGGGAGCAGCTTGTGAACTATTGTGAGGTGGAGGAAACGGGGTGATCAGAAGTCAGAGGGGAAATTCTGATGCCAGATGTGGCCGGGTGAGCTCAGAACATATTTGGTGATTTGCAGAGGCAAATGATGAGATGTGTGCATTGTGCATATTCCTATGGAATCCCGGGAGCTGTGTGCAGTTTCCTGCAGGAGTTGGTACATGTGCAAACATATTCATGCTAGGCTCACATGACTCCTTAACGCAGTGGTTCTCAAACGCTTTGAAGTTGGGGCACGTTTATAATCTTACCAATAGTTATAGGTGCACTATATACAGATTTCTGAGAAATATGTTATAATAGTTAAGTCAAATATTAAAGAAAAAATATAAAGTCCAAGCGTGCTTTTATGGTAATTAAATGAAATAAATACAACAAAATTAAATTTATTCTGACATTAAAATACATTTTTATGCTACATTTTTTGAGTTATGCTTTTTAGAATTTGTAAAAAGAGTGTTTAAAAAATAAAAAAAATTACAAAATGTTATCTTTATATACACACACACACACACACACACACACACATTCTTAGTAAGATTTAGTAAATTCGGCAGGTCCTGACGCAAATGTGTTAAGTTTTTTCATTCTTGTGTTTATGAGAAACATGAGCCTAATGTGTCCTAGCAGTTTCTTCAATGTTTGGGCATAAATTTGAAAGGCAAACTCTCATTTCCTCATCAATACATTGAAGAATTCCTCTCTTTTAACTCTTAATTGTGTTGAGTGCAGAAAACCCCCACCATACATATCATCTTAACTTGACACCAAACAAAGGATAGAAGAAACTTGCCTCCAGTCTTTCCGGGGAACATGGGGGGTAGTGTCAACAATCCAGCACCACAGCTTAACAGCCTTTTGCAACCTAATCAGGCAAGTGAGGTGCGGGGGTTGGGCAGACTGTCAGCTTATAGCCAATTCCCCACACCTCTGTCCCCCAAAATCTAAACTCCAAAAACCCTGTTGGTTTTATTGTTCCCAACAGGCACATATTTCTCTGGAATACCATACGGTGTACCTGGAAATCTTCTAGGGTGCACCAGTGTGCCCTGGCACACACTTTGAGAACCACTGCCTTAATGTATCAATCATGATGGAAGAAACTCATGTTCTTATAACAAGCGTTTTTGACATGGACTGTTTTTAAATCTAAAATCTTAAGTCAGAAAAGTACCATATGGAAGAGATATGAGTTTACAACCACACACGAGAGGACATCCTCTGGGCTGGCTGTCAGTGTAGTGTGAAACCAGTGTGCAGGGCGGATGGAAAGCCGGGTTGCATTAGGAAGTGATCTAGCGTGACAACATCAGGTATAATAACAAAGCAGCTATTTAGCTTTCATCTGAGCTAGTCATGACAGAGTGCTTTTCTTATTATATCATTTCATGGTGTCTGGTTGACTCCCAAGAATGGTACAAGGAGGAAGAGTTTGGCAAAAGAAGAAACTGTGGTGCATGAGTTTAAATTAATTTGCCATTAGAGTGGACAGTCTGGAATTTTTCTTTGGGCCCTTGACCCTGAATGTGTTTCAGAAAAGACTATCCTGTAGAAGAGATACAAATGTTCAGTGAAAGTCTGTTTAAATTTGCTCACACAGTTAAAAAATAATAAAAAATAATCACGTGTAACAAATGTCTTAGAAAATTTGGCACATTCTTCACAAACAATGTGAAGGCTTTATTTCAAAATGGGTTATTATAACACCTGTATTTCTTTTTTACAATGCTCTCTTATATGGCCTCTTGGTTTAGTACAGTA
Organism: Saccopteryx bilineata; assembly: GCF_036850765.1. NCBI lineage: Eukaryota > Metazoa > Chordata > Mammalia > Chiroptera > Emballonuridae > Saccopteryx > Saccopteryx bilineata. The sequence continues at coordinate 140,771,602 of NC_089495.1, forward strand.
CCAACGAGGTGAAAATAAAGCAGGTCTTCTGTCCCCATGTCACAGACAGGGCTCTGGATGAGCAGGATGATGTTGATTTATTCAGCACACAACTAGAGAGCATCTCCTCAGGGCCAACACTCTCCCCAGGAGAGGTTAGGGCTTCCAAAGATGACTGAGCACAGCAAACCTTTTCTGTGTCTCAAAGCACGTGGAGGCCATTGTCTCCACCGAGCCTGAGCCTAGGGTCTAAGGCAGCTGAATTCTGGTCCAGGGTAGTTTCCAATGGACGATGCTGCTGTTCGCTGTCATCTTGTGAGACACCAGCATCCTTCCTGCTCTGGTGAATCAAGCTCCTCTCAAATGCTAAGTCCCCTTCTGCTGTCTAACCAGGCTGGCGCTCTTAGACAGAGTGACATCACGTGAATGCAGCTTGGTTTCTGTCTTATTTGGACTAAAATCAAAATATCTGTAAAAATGATGCCATTGGAACCATGCATTTGCTCTGCAAAGTCCTCCATGCCCTCCACCCCTGCCACCCCTCAGACGTGCCTCCTTCTGCTCTGTCTGTGCAGAGCCTCCTCATCAAACACACTAGGGCGTGATTGTGATTGTAGGGGAACCACCAGGAGCAGCGTCCTCTGTGTCCATCTCAGGATTACAGGACCCAGCACAGGCTATACATATCAGGTGCCCACTGTCACCTTCATGAGGACGTGGCTGTGGTGTCGAGGCCAGTTTCATTTGTTGACTGGGTGCCTAATCATTCATGAAATATCATTTTTAATAAACCAATTAAACAAGAATAAGCCTGTACAAAATTCTGTGGTCAATGGACAAAACATTCAAGAATGTTTTCATGTTCAGAGTATAATGATGAGTGAAACAAAAAGATTAGACTATAAATGGGTAGACTGAGCCTGACTCTCCTCACGGTAAGGAAGTGGCCCCTGGTCCACATTGGCCATCTCTGGGCTCTGAGACCCGGGTCACTTTTGATCTCAGCAGTATGCCTTTAAGACATTTTTCTGCAAATTAGCTAAAATAAATCTGGTTACTTTGACAATTGGGGGAAAATATCACTTTAAGAACAAATAATTTTGCTTGATGCTGGAGTTGGTGTATTTATTCATTTGAGTGCTGTAAGGGGTAGCTGACTTCTGATCAGGAAAAACAGAACAAAATGTTTTCTTTTTTGGGCCTTAAGAAATCCAGACTTTCTCTCAGTTCAGTGACTTGAGGAGTTTTCACAACTGACTACTGTCCCCATAGAGGTGGCGCCCTGGGGCAGGGTCCTCATTCTGGGGTTTCTATAGCAGAGACCAGAAGGAATCCAGGAACCCCAGGGCCTTGGTTCCTGTTTCATTGTGCTTTCTTTATTCTAATTATGTGTGTGTCTTACGGTACCTGGGTTGGTACAAAATTCAAGCACAATGACATTAACTAACTCAACAACTTCCAGTGTTTTTTTTTTTTTTTTTTTTTTGAGGGTCTCCATGTGTTCTGTGGAAAATTGTTGAAAACATTAGTCTCATACCTTTATTTTTATCTCATCAGAATATATGTCACTTCAAAAAGAAAAAAAAAACAATTACCTTCATGTATATGAGTCTTTTTCACACTAACACAATCAATCATTATTTGAAAAACAAGAAAAATGCAGAGGTCAGCATAATGGACCACACAGGCCAAATCTGGCCCACCGTCTGTTTTTATATGGCCTGTGAGTTAAAAATGATTTTCACGTTTTTAAATGCTTGAAAACTAATCATAAGAAGAATAATGCTTCATGACATGTGGAAATTACATAAAATTCAAATTTCCGTGTTCATAAATAACATTTTATTGGAGCACCCTCACTCCATCCGTCTGCATATTGTGGTCATGGAGTTTTCCCAGCAATAGCAGGCGTGGGTCATTGCAATAGAGACCACACGGCTGGCGGGCCACAGGGGCTCGCTGCCTGGCCCCTTACTGAAGTGGCTTGCTGACTTCTGTAAACTCCCTCCCTCCCTCCCTCCCTCCCTCCATCCCTCCCTCCCTCCATCCCTCCCTCCTTCCCTCCCTCCCTCCCTCCCTCCCCTCCCTCCCTCCCTCCCTCCCTCCTTCCCTCCTTCCTTCCTTCCCTCCTTCCTTCCTTCCTTCCTTCCTTCCTTCCTTCCTTCCTTCCTTCCTTCCTTCCTTCCTTCCTTCCTTCCTTTCTTCCTTCCTTCCTGCGTCAGGGCGGAGAGGAAATCTGAAATGACTTCCACATCTATAAAACAGAAGCGAGGTCAGACTGAGAAACAGACTCAGGACTAAACTCTGAGCAGGGAGAGACTGGGAAAACACACAGAGTCCCACGGGGACACAGTTCAGACCCTTGCCCTCCCCCATCTGAGCAGTTCCAGGAGCCCAGGAAGCTGACCCGCCGCTCACCCCGACCCGCACTCTGCTCAGCCTCCAGCTTACTCACATCTCCCTGCCACCCTCTGACACTGTGTCCCCTTGGTCTTTGCATGGGGGGGAGTATGATCAGCCCACTGCCCTGCTTACAGCACTGTGCGGGCTCCCAGTGGCTGGGACGTCCCTCTGTGTGTCCCGGAGTCCTGGATTCCCTGGAGGAATGTGCAGGGTGCAGAGATGGCACACGAGAGTGTGGTGAGTGGACGGGCTCGTGGAGCCTCCTCTCTGTACCCTCTCTGCAACCAGAGCAGTCTGTGTTGTATTTATATACTGTATTTTATTTGGGGCAAGTATAGAGGTGGCTCAGAAAATAGCTTGAAAACCACTAATGGCTAAAGCTTATGCTTCTTTCTACGATCCCGTGTGATCTTGAGGTATGCAGCTAGTGCTCACCAAACATGGAACGTGCTCCCCTGCATTTCCCAGGCTCCTTACAGGGGATGGGGTTATGTGACAAGTTGCTACCAATGACCTTTGAGAAGAAATGAATCTTGTCTCCCCTCCCTCTCTCTTGTTCTCTAGCTTGGTGATCTTGCAAACCACTTGTCCAGGATATCGTAGCTAACTAAGAGCTGGCAGGCCATGCATCAGCCTAGGTCCCTGAATGATCACATGGATGGTTAGCATTCACTCCAGCCCACTTTAGACGTGTGAAATTAAATGAGAAACAAGTTTTGTAGTGGAAAAACTCTGAATTTTGAGTTTTATTTATTAGTAGAGAATGATATTCCAATTCTAACCAATGCATCCTGTCTGTGTGGTACATCATTTGTTGGTTGGTTGATTGATGTGTTAGTTGCTTGATTATCTTATTCCTTCAACAACAACAAACATGTATGAAGAGCCTAGTATATGTTACACTAGATGCCAAGGACATAAATAGTATGTGTCAACCAAAGCTCCCAACTTCCAGGGGCTTATATTTCTGTCACTTTCTTTCCAGAGCTCTCGGGACACGATCTCACTCCTACATTGGCCTTGCATCATTCTGAACCCTCTGCTCATGCCCGAGCCAACCCAAACGTGACACCCCTCTGTGCCCTTTCCGACGCTGCCTCTCTTCACTATGGCTTGGGAAATCTCAGAACCTAAACACCTTGTACCATAATCTGTCTGAAACATAGTCAACTATTTCCTGTTGGGCACAAGTCTTTAAAGTCAAGGAAGAATGTGACCCCAGAGCCTAGCAGAGTCAACTTTCCTGGGGTCCACTTGGCCCGTGTGTCACACGGTCCGAGGAAGAATGAAAACTTCCATCATGCAGTGTGGTGCTTACATTTCTTGATGCTGAACATCCAGACTCCTAGAAACACATCCAGAGCAATTCTGCCCAGGAGGACGGGAACATTCTCCATCCACTCTGTCAGACGTGACAGCCACGAGCCCCAGGCCACTCTTGGGCAGTGGAGAGGAGGCTGATGTGACTGAGGAGCTGAATTTTTAATTTTCATCACTTTCAATTAACTTACATCTTAACAGCCACACGTTGCTAGTTGCCACCTTACTTACCGATGTGGCTCTAGAGGGCAATTGGATCTTCTTGTCTAAATTGTTTTACACCCACAGCCTAAATATACTACATGTAAAAAGATAACTGTAAACACATTTGGAAATAACAAGAAAAGGGGTTGTTGCCAGACAAGTGCTGAGGTTGAATTTTCTCCATTGATGCTTCCTCTAGTTTCCTTTGGGGCTTCTCTCTTAATTTGGTGCAGCCCTGGGCTACACCCTAGGTCACCAGGCCACAGTCCCAGGTCTCCAGAGTCAAGAGGTCTCCTCAGCTGAGGAGGTCTCTCTGCTATGAAGCAGTCCTCAGACCCAGCAAACCAATCAATCCAGCAGTGACATGGGAATTATCCAACTGAAGATATTTTAAAAATCATTATTCATTCTTTAAAAAGATATGAAATGCCCAAAATATGGCAGGCATTATTATTCTAGGTATTTAAAATACATCAGTGACCAAATTAAAAAAAATAAAGAAAGAAAAAAAGAAAGAAATACCCCTGACTTTCTGGAGTTTGCATTTTAGTGGGAAGACCCAGACAATTAGTATAAACATAATACACAAGTAGCCTTAGAAGTACTGTTGAGAAAGAATTAGAACAGGATAAGGGACATCCTTAATATCGATGACATTTGAGCAAAGACTTAACAAAGATGAAAGAATCATTTGCGATTCTGGGGAAGGAGCTTTCTGGTCGTGCTTTGTAACGTCTGAGAAGCAGTGCGTTCCAAGGTCTGGGAGGCAGGTGGGCATAGGACCTGCATAGGTCCTGGGTGGCTCTGAACCAGAGACAGTGACATCTATACCTAGAGGACTTGGCAAGAGGTAGGGTGTCCCAGTGGACTGAGCAGGAGGCCATCTTGGTAGTCTGGATCTTTCCAGGTTGATGGCACTTTTATGTTGAGTGACTTCAACCTTTCCCCATTTACCTCTTAGCAAACAGTGTGTCGTAGTAAAGCAAACACACGTTCCCCTCCTTGTTGCCAGGAGTCCAGGCTTCCAGTCAACCCCTCGCTGCTAAGCATGGTGGGGCAGTCATACTTTCCTTCTGGATCAGGAGGTGATTATGCTGAAAGGTTTTCAAAGGTGACTTCCACATCTAACAGTCTCTAAGTCTTAGAACTATTAGGTACATATTAGTTTGCTGAGGTTGCTGTAACAAAGGGTCACAGATTTGGTGACTTAAACCACAGAAATGCATTGTTTCACAATCTGGAGTGTGGAAGTTCAAGGTCAAGCAGTTGGTGGGGTTGGTCCCTTCCGAGGCTAAGAGGGGGCATCTATCTATTCTAGGCTTCCTCCCAGGTTTGCTGAGAATCTTTGGTATTCCTCCGCTTGTAGATGCACCCCCCACCCAATCTCTGCCTTCCTCGACACCAGTCATATCAGATTAGGGCCCGCTTTACTCCAGAATGACCTCATCTTAACTTAACTAGTTACACCCAGCGACAACCCTATTCAACCCCCAACAGAAGAGTCAGACCGAGAAACTGAAAGCCCGCGTCAGGACAGACCCGGCCACAGCCTTTATGCAGGTGAGAGGAACTCCTCGGCGTTTTCCCCAGAAGCACCTCCTTCTACACCAGAGAGTGCTCACAACCAACGTGACTTATTGAGCGGCTCCCCGGATCACGCGGACATGAAAAATACTGATATTATCATGATCTTTAATGTGAAAGAGAGAGGAAAAAAATCTTATTTGGATGTCTTGTCTTCTAGAAATGGATGTCTATTTTCAAAATATTGAACTAGCAGCTTCCGCAGAAGCAATCTATCGCCCGCAAAGGAGGAGCGAGCCAAGGCATGCAGGCAGACAGCAGAGGAGTCTGGAGTTTTCTGTAAGCAGAGGGAGAGTCGTGGGGAGCCGGGCAGCCCGCCAGGAGGCGTCGCTCAGAAGGCAGGCGGCGCCTCCCTCACTACGCGCAGGCTTGCTCCATGTTCTAGGGTGCTGGGGCAAACGAGCTTTTGGGTCTGGTCTGGGAGCACCTTGCCACTGGCGGTAATCCAACTGGAGAAATAATTCTCCAGTTTTCAGAATGGGTCATTCTAGTGTGTTCTTGACCTCACATAGGGAACATTGTGTGTTTTGAGTTTTACTTTATAGATCAAAACACAGTCAGAAGGACTAAGTGACTTATGCAAGGCCACTCAGCTTTTAAATGGCAGGGCTGGGCTTAGAAATAATTCTGTTCTGAAGGATTGCAAAATGTGTATTCTTTCCATTGCCGGCACTGGCTCCAGATTGGGAAACCAGCTGTGAAATCTAAAAACCAGGACAAAAAAAAAAAAAAAAAAAAGAGAGAGAGAGAGTGAGAGACAAAAGAGAACAACAACAAAAACCCCACTTGATCTAAGACCGATACCCTTCTAATTAAGAAAATCAAACAACTCAAAAACCCTTTAAAGACATAAAGATTAAGTTTGACCATAGGCTTAAGGAGCCATAGGGTGCTTTGACAGTTTGATAAGTGTTTTCACACTTAAGATCTACTTTGATCTTCAGAAGGTTATGGGGGTGGTGACCTGTTTTACAACAGGGAGAATTCAGCCCTGAAGAGAAGTGACGAGTTGAACACGTCACTGCCCCGAAGGGGCTAAGCAGCACTCTAACCTGTATTTAGCACAAAGCCAGATATTAGCTCACCTGATCTACTTGATCCCTTCCCGTGGAATTGGGTTGACCCTGATCCTTTAACGGAGTGAGAAGGCCAACGAGGAAAGCTTGTGACACCGATTGTGGCCCTTGGCTGTGCTGACGGCCTCTGGTGTCTGCCTGTGTCACCCACACTGCTCCTGGTCCTGCTACAGGCTCTTCTTGGTTTTGTGGGTGAGGGATGTGGTGTGGAGGGACCCTCAGCTTGAGCTTAGCTGCCTAGTTCAATTCCCCTGCCCCCAGTCCCTTAACCCTGCTTGAGAAATAATTTCCTTTCTCTTCTTCCCCGTTTCATTTCAAAACCTTTTACCGAATATCTGGTTCAAACAACCCTGCTGGGTGTGTTCCTCTTTCTGCAGAGGAAACTGAGTTCTGGCCAAATGAAATCTTCCCCCCAAGTTAATGAGCAGCGGAGCGGGGATTTTTCTTGTTGCTGGTTATTTGTTTGCTTATTTATTTATTTCACTGGCTTGTTGATCCAGTCTCCGGCTGTACTTCTCCATAGGAGCACTAACTATGAGGTAATGCCACATTTCTGCGAAGGGTGCTCTAACATCGACTGCGGCATTTCCTCCCCAGCTTAGATGCTAGTTCTCTAATGGAGACAATTTGTTCACTAAAACCAAATTAATATCCTGTCTCTCTATTTTGGCACATTCAGATGGCTTTCTGTTTGAATGCTGAATCATAACATGATCTCCTCAAAGATATTTCAAAGGCAGTTAAATTCAACATGCTATGTACTAGTAACATACCTAACAGACAAGAGGGATGACAACGTGGGCAGCTGTGATACCATGTGTGACCACAATAACCCCTATAGCATAGCAGCCACCACATAGCTAACTGCAATTTTAACATGCAGTCTGATCACAAAAATGCTAAAAACAACAACAACCCACTTTTTAAAAATATGTGATTTGGAATGTATGAAATACAGTGTAGTCCCCCTGCCCCTCCCCCCCCCCCCCCAAAAAAAAAGTTTGCTGTTTCTGGCTAGCCTGGGTTATCCTTTCAAAAACTGGGTCTTACATAGGCATACTTGCTATCTGGGATGTGGGAAGAGAAGAACAAGGAGACAATGTTATTAGATGTCTACAGTGTGACAGGTATGGGGTAACGCAGTGCCTACCCATTGTTCCATTTAATCGGGTTATTATGACAGCTTCAGGATGACCAGCACTTTCCCAATTTCACAAAGTGTTTTTAAAAACTGGGTGGGTACACCTTGCATTCCTTAAGACACACAGAGGCACAAAATAAATGAATGCTTGTAAAATGAATATGTTGGAATTAAATAACTTGGTCACAGTCAGGCAAGTAGCAGCCATTGAACCAAAAGTTGATCCTTGGCTTGTCTGACTCAAGGTCCATGATTTTGGCAACATGTTAGTAGTCTGGATCTCACTGGGGAACCACATGGTTTGGCCAAGGGTGGGAGCCAGTGTTTACTCAGTGAACTGGAGAATGGAAGGAAGGAAAGAAAGGAGGAAAGAGAAAGGAAGGGAGGAAAAAAGGAAGGGAGGGAGGGTGGAAGGAAAGAAGAGAAGAAAAGAGACGGGGGGGGGGAGGGAAGGAAGGTGGGAGGGAGGGAGAGGGAGGGAGGGAGGGAGAGAGGGAGGAAGGAAGGAAGGAAGGAAGGAAGGAAGGAAGGAAGGAAGGAAGGAAGGAAGGAAGGAAGGAAGGAAGGGTGGGTGAAAGAAAAAAGGAAGGAAGACAGAAAGAAAAAGAGAAAGCTCTCAGCAACGGATCCACATTGAGTAACTGGACCGGAAAGATAAAGTTTTCACAAAGCCAACATTGGTGTCCCCCCAGATTTAACAGTGATCCCAGAAAGCCCTCCAAACATCAGGTTCGAAGATACAAAACTGCTCTACAATGGCTGTTTGTCTTCAGGCTCCTGACCAACAGAGGCTTTATGAGCAATACATTTGCTTGGGGTGGACTGAAGAAGTCAATGCCCCAAATTGCTTCTCACTGGTCAGTTATGCGAGAGAGCAAACCACCCAGGATTTTATATATAGTATGTGCACGTTTAAACCAATAACTTATTAAGAAGTTACTTTCTGTGATGAGACTCTTAGGCAATATTTATGCAAGCCAATCAATACTTAGACTCAATCTGTTAACCCCACAGGAACAAGTGGGAATATCCCATTCAAGAGAAGGACAGGCTCTGAGCATTTTATTTTGTTTTGTTTTTTTACAGAGACAGAGAGAGTCAGAGAGAGGGATAGTTAGGGACAGACAGACAGGAAGGGAGAGAGATGAGAAGCATCAATTATTAGTTTTTTGTTGCGAAACCTTAATTGTTCATTGATTGCCTTCTCATATGTGCCTTGACTGTGGGCCTTCAGCAGACCGAGTAACCCCTTGCTGAAGCCAGCGACCTTGGGTCCAAGCTGGTGAGCCTTGCTCAAACCAGATGAGCTTGCGCTCAAGCTGGTGACTTCGGGGTCTGGAACCTGGGTCCTCTGCATCCCAGTCCAACTCTCTATCTACTGCGCCACCGCCTGGTCAAGCACTCAGAGCATTTTAACCAAAACCTAATATAGTGGGGACTGAGAAGATAGTTATCATAAGCAAGCATGTTCTTTCTCCTTAATCTCTTCAGTTATTTTGATTATTTTTACTATTACAAAAATGCTTATATGAATAATCGCATACCTGAGTACATGGAGATATTTATGCTTTTACCAATAAGAAATTTGAAGGCTTAATTTACTAAGTTGAAGGACTGGGACCAATTTTACATGGTCCCACAGAAAGGTTTCCGAAATCTGTCATACCAAGAGGTCATGAGAATGTGTACTGGACTTCATGCCATCAACATCAGCTCATATATAACAACAAGAAATCCTCGACACATTCTCCCAACCTACCGGGAGCAATGTTTATATTACTGATGCGATAGTCAACGTCTTTGATCACTAGTATGGTTAACATTTTTAATTCTTATCCATTTGTCATATGCAAATCTTCTGTAAACTGCCTTTTGTATTGCTTGCATACTTTTTGAGGGGAGTAGAGAGCAATGTTCATATTTTTCTCTTTAAAGTCTTTAAACTATATATAAAGACATAGAATGTTGTTTGCTGTAGTTTTTATTCTTTTGCCATATTTTTTTATTTTTTTAAGGTGTTTTGTGTATAATATCTAAGGACAGAAGTCAAGTTCCCTGAAGCCATGGAAATACATTGCTTCCCACCAGAAATACATTCCTTTGGTATTAGCGCAGAGCTTTTAAAACAATAAACATAAGAGTCACATCAGAATTGTCCCTCTTAGTCTTTTTCTGTGAGGATCAATTTTCAGCCCATAATGATAGCAAAACCTAAATTTTCCATTATTTTAATTCTATAGTTATTTTTAAAGTTATTTTTATTATTTAAAAATTTATTTATTAGTTTTTTTTTAGAGAGAGAGAAGAGAGAGAGAGGAACATCAATTTGTTTTTCCACTTATTCATGCACTCATTGCTTGATTATTGTATGTTCCCTGACCAGGGATCAAACCCCCAACTTTGGCATATAAGAATGATGCTCTAACCAACTGAGCTACCTGGCCAAGGCCTTCAATAGTCATTTTAAAAATAATGCAAAATATCCAAAGGAGAATGCAAAAATCACTTTAAATGTGTTTTATCTAGTCTTTTCTCCTATAGTTGTCACTGTGAAGTCCAAACATTCCTTTTATGAGAGATTATCACTGTCTCAGGAACATCCTAACAGGATGAAACTACTAGAATGAAGTCTTTCCCCAAATTGCAAAAACGGAGACTTAAGTCCCATGAAGCAGTGACTCAGATGGATTTTAGAACTGGCATCTTAGAACTTGAATCTTTTAGCAACACTGATTTTCTTTACGCACACACTCTCATTTTAAGCTTTTAAGAATGAAAATGGAGCAATTTCCCCTTTTTTCGCTACCCCTGATGCTCCCTTCCCTTCTGCAGGTCACCTGTGCCCTTCCTGCCGGGACTCGTTCAGCACACACCCTCATGTCCTGTCCTGGTTATAGATTGAATGTTGAGCTACATCCTGACCGCATTTTGTATACGACACACTTGGCCCTGACCCTTCCTGCTGCTGACCTCATGTCTCATCTTCCTGTAAAAGAGAAAATAGAAGTCACACAACGTCCTGTTGAGACAGAGCTGTGTCTAATTTCTGACGTCTTTGTCTCCGCATTTCTCCAGTGCTTCTGTGTAAATAATCTATACACTACTGTTTCTCATCTCTTTGTTTAAAGCTCTGTGGTCATTTCCCCAGACTTTAATTCTCTGTGGCTCTATAATAATGAATTCACCTACTCCTCAACAGGAAGAAATAGAGGATGCTGTCTAGTTTTCTCTGCCTTTGGTAAGATCGACTGAACAGAGCACTCATCGTTTGGATCGCAGTCAGATTACTTTCTTAGGACTAGTTCTAAGATAAACAGGCATTGTGTGAAAAAATATATGTGAATATGTAAACCTCTTGGTATACACGTTTTAGAAACAATGAAAAAAGAAAGCAAAATACGATTTGGTTATTGAAATTTCTCCATTGGGGAGGGGAAGGTACTTAGGGCACGACTCTATGCTGGCTTGTGTCCTTTGGAACATGTATCAGTGCTCCCGATCTTAAAAAGTAATCATCATTACCTACTTTCATAAATGGGAATTTAGTGAGCTGACACAAAAGGAAGCCGCTGACAGAGTGTCTACTACAGAGGTCAGGAGACTCCGACTGAGAATTACCCCCACCAGAGTTCTGTCCTTGGGCTTTCAGGTCTTTCTGCTTTTAGATGTATCAGGTTTCCCCCCACTCTGAAACCCAAGGAAAAGGAACCGCTTTCTATAGTGGAGAGGAGAGGAGAGGCTGGTAGGGCACTGATAGGGGAGCCGATAGGGCCCCAGTGATAAACAAGGAAGCAACAGTCCCCATGCCAAGGAGAAGAGATTATGGGACGGTGCTGTCTGCTTGTTAATGGACGGCGACTTCTGGCAGGCACCATGGGGACAAGGTCTGGGGCAGGATGATTAGGAAAGGAGCTAAAGGCTGCCTTAGTCTTGAACTGATAAGAATTCTTAATCTCAGATCTTCTCAGAGTTTCAAACGGTACTTTCTTCCAAACACGGACAGTGACTTTCATCTGAAAGGCACAAGCATGGGCCAATTTTCTGGTGTAAAAGATGCAACTCCTGACACATGAGTCCCAGTCGACCATCCTAGAGTTCACTCCCACCTCTCCTTCTTCCTGCTTCTGTGCTCCCATCAGGGCTGCCAGCTTGTGTCACTCAGGCACGTTCAGGTCTCCCTGTTTTTCACTTAATGCTGTGCCCTCCATCTCGAGAGCCTTCTTCCACCTGGAGGTCTGGAATCCCCACCTTCTCTCCTGAACTCCAGAGTACCTTTCCCTCTTCCGACCTCCAGAGAAGGTACTGCTGTCATTGATGTCCCCTGAAAGGGCCAGTAGCAACTGCTTCACGGCATGACAGTAAGTCCTCCCCCTGGTCTGTGGACCCTGTGCCGGCAGGTCCTATAAGTGCTTTAAGATTATCTGTCTAATTCCAGGGTCTAGAGCAGCGATTCTCAACCTGTGGGTCGCGACCGCGGCAGGGGTTGAACGACCAAAACACAAGGGTCACCTAAAGCCATCGGAAAATACATATTTATTATACAATACATTTTAAAATAAAATATGTATTTCCGATGGCTTTAGGCGACCCCTGTGTTTTGGTCGTTCGACCCCCGCCGGGGTCGCGACCCACAGGTTGAGAACCGCTGGTCTAGAGGAAGCCCCCAGCACCATGAAAAGCGGTTAGTAAGTATTTAGTGAGGGAACAAAGGGGAATAAACAAAAGGAGGCCGTTAGGGACTGAATGCTTACGTTGTCTCCAAATTCGTATGTTGAAGTCCTGAGCTCCAGTGGAATGGTATTTGATGATGGAGTCTGTGGAAAGTAATTAAGTTTAGATGAGGTTAGAGTCATGATAATGGCCTAACTGTCTTTATAAAAGGAGAAAAAGGGACTTCCACCTCCTCTTTCCACTGTCCTCCACGTGGGGAAACAGAGGGAAGGCCAGCATCTGCAGGGACAGTGAGGGCTCTCACCAGGAGTCACATCTTCCAGTAGCTTGGTCTTGGACTTCCTATCCTCTGGAAGTGTGAGGACTAAATGTCTGTTGTTTAAGCCGTGGTATCTTGATATAGCAGCATGAGTAGACTACCGCAGAAGGGGAGACATAGGCCGGAGAGAGGACAGAACAAATCCAATAAAATGTTTACTGCATTGAATTTAAGCTGTTGTCTCTGTTAAAAGTGTTTAGTATAAGTATGTTTGAATTTGGTGTCTTAAGACCGAGAGCTCTACAAATGTGTGAAAAAATCTTGTAACTGAAGATCAATTTAAGTCTCTGGAATATTGCCAAGAATCTGAAGGTGGTAGAAAAGACCTATGAATAGCACATTGAAGTCTATGAGTCTGTGTGCAAAAGCCCATGTTTAAGAGAGGCTCCTCGCCCCTCTGGGCCACACTCCACATTGGCTTTTCCTGCTTTATTTAGTTACTTGTTTACTGCCTTGAGAAGTTAAGATACAGTGTGTTTCCAAGAGCGTATATATATAAGCATTACATGTTGTTTTAAGCATTTACATAAAGGGAGGGATACCATTTCCTGTAGGAAATGGCACTCTGATTTGCAGAAGTGTGAGTCCATAAAGGTAGATTAACATTTGAATTCAGAGCTGCATGGTAACATGCCAAGTGGGGCGTGCCAGCCTCTCAAAACCATCTGCAGACATTTTGTCCTTGAATGATGAGATATGTCTGACTCCCCTGACCTCCTCAAACAAGAGTGAAGGGGCCATTCATCTTTATAAACATTCAATGGAAAATGTCAAGATGATAGAAGGAGAGTTCCTTCAACGAAATACTTTGGAAAAAACGAGCTATCTAGTCAGATCTCCATGCTGATGAAGGCACAGCTCAGGGTTCCACCGAGGGCTCTGTCCACCGTGGATCATGCCGCTACCCTCCACTAGTTCGTTTGTTTCCACCATTTACTGTCACACAGTGATAGACCTCTGAGAACTGTCCACCTCGGTACAGAACACACCCCGGTTCACTCTTCTTTATGGACATGGAGCGCTTCAGGGTGCACTTCTTTCCTTTTCTTAGTCTAGTACTGAGTATATTTAGGTTGTTTCTCATCTCTCCTAAGCAATGCTGGTTAAAAGAAACACTACAGAGAATAATCCTAAATATCCTTTATTCTGTCCACACACTGGTTTAGCTTAGCCGTCAAATATATTTCTAAAGTAAAAATTGCTGAATCAAAGGCTTGATGCATTTGTAATTTTTTTTTCTGGGATGTTTTGTATTTCATTTATTTTTTGGACAAGGTAATATATGTGTGTACTCACATATAATTCAAAAGGAACAAAAGGATAACTAGTGAAAACAAATTTTCTTCCCCTAGATACCAGTTCTTTCTGTTTTAAAAAGAATCACTTGCATCCTGTATATGTTTCTTTACATTTATATTCAAATCATGTATACGATTTGAATCAAATCACATATGCAAGCATTTACGTGTGTGTATACATCGTATATCTGTAGCTTTGTGTGTATGTGTTTTTACTTTTTCAGTGTATGGGCTCAGAAAGCGCCTAGCAGGATCTCGTTTAACAGCCTGGCACCAGGTATCAGTTGAACTACTCTCCTTTGGAACATACTTCCCTATTGGCTCATCCTTTAGTCTCAATCATATACAATGGTATATGAATATGTATGCTGGTGATGGTGAGGAATACGGGCACTCTCACCTGCGTCTGATGGAGGGATGGTGTAACAACAAGGCCACTCCTGGGAAATTTAACCAACATTGTTACTCGCAGCTGTTCACCAAGATCTGTGTAGAAGAGTTGCTGCAATATGCATTCATTTTTCAAGTGTTAACAACAAACAAATAAGGAAAACCTGAAGGAAGTTAAGGTGGTTGCCAATATCGGACTGCTTCAATCAACTACGGTGCATTCTAGAATACCTTGAGTCTTTATAGAGGACATGATCTCAGTGTAATAATACCAAAAGATCTCCAAAAAGGTAAGATGCAGAACTGGGCGTATAGTAGAAACATACATAATTGTTACGATGGAGAAGGAAGAGGTAGGGAGAAGAAGGGCTTTTATTTCTTATTTGGTCCTCTCTGTGCTATAAATATATATTTTTATGTAGGTACATATATATGACTTTTAAAATATGTCAATAGATGTCAGAGATAATATATATCTTAGAGCAGGGGTTGGGAACCTTTTTGGCTGAGAGAGCCATGAACGCCACATATTTTAAAATGTAATTCTGTGAGAGCCATACAACTACCCGTGTACGTTAGGCATTATCCAATAAAAATTTGGTGTTGTCCCGGAGGACAGCTGTGATTGGCTCCAGCCACCCGCAACCATGAACATGAGAGATAGGAAATGAATGGATTGTAATACATGAGAATGTTTTATATTTTTAATGTTATTAATTTTTTTATTAAAGATTTGTCTGCGAGCCAGATGCAGCCATCAAAAGAGCCACATCATAGGTTCCCAGCCCCTGTCTTAGAGGATAAGCTAGAGAGCCATTTTTGTTTTAACTTCTCTGTAGTTAAATATCTATTTATGAAATACAGAAGAGCAGATCTGCTGTACCTAAACATGTGGTCCAAGTTCTGACCTAACGGTGGCTTCCTGCGAATTTCTCTGGATTGCTTGGCTCAGAACCACTTTGGAAGCTCCATAAAGGCACAGACTTCAGGACCCAGACTCCTAGGGCTGAGGTGGGACTCACGTGCATGAAACAAATGAATAACAGGAACACCGCAATTTTGATGCACAGCTTCCTGTGAGAACCACTAGCTTACCCCAAGTGCTGGGCTCCACTTACTCACCCAGTCACAGTCAGAATTGAGGTTAGAATGTTGGGTCACCACGTTTTACCATATATATGCAACTCGCTTTTATGACCGTGGGGTCGGGTATTAGAGTAATAAAACATATAGGCCATGAAGCCAGAAGAAACTGGGTTTGAATGTTGGCTGTCAAAGGCGGCCCTGAATAACACTACGAAATTATCCACCCCTCTGCTGTTATACTTACCCAACAAGGCTAGCATGAAAATTGGAGCTACTTCGTGCAAGACGTTTAACAAAGTGTGAGAGTGCAGGACTGACTGCTCAGTAATGGTAGCTATTGGTATTGGGAGAGGCAGACACAATGTCACTTGTTCACCTTTTTATTATTTTAAGTGCTAGCATGTCACGGGCATGGGCAGTGAAATCAGCAGTGATTAAATTATGTTAAGTAGAAGAATGGGAGAAACCGTAATTCGGGGACAGAGCACGGACTATTTGATGGTTTTGCTCCTTAGACTGGTTATCAGAAAGCTACCAGTCAGGCCTTTGCAAAGACATGAAATTATGTTTATCTTCAAGACAGTGTGATCTCATCCTAGATAACAGCAAGAAACACAGTCCCTGGGAATGGGGACTGATGATCAATCACAGCACCTCGAAATGAGAGAGAAAATGTCACGATGAACATAATTTTGTTCATGTCCTGTCCAGATACTGAGTTCCATGGGACAGTTGCACATTTGAAAAACACTGCTTTTAAATGCTCTGAGGAATGCATCATGCTACTGAAGATACAGTGTTCAGGCTGGGAGAGACCTCAGAGGCTGACTACTTATTACATCATGCATTAATGTATGCATCCAGCAAGCATCACTCTGGCTCCCAATGATTTAGCATCTACCAGAGTCAGGCATTACACTAATCGCTCCACATCTATGATCTCTGACCCTTCAGAGCTCATAATGACAGTTGTGATGGCCCCAGGTTTACATTTGAAGAACCACAATTCGGAGTCCATGTACACGGTCTGTTGGAGTGACATCATTCACAAGGGGGGAGCTGGTGTTGGAAGCCAGGCATGCTGGGTGCAAAACCCATCAATTCTCACTGGGCCCTACAAGTGCTCTACATGCTGGATGGCTGTGCTCTGTCTGAGCCCACCGAAGAGCACTATGAAATGGCACATAACCCTATGTCTCCTTGTGAAGGCTGAATGACAGCCCAGGAGATGCTGTTGTTCTGGACCTGTCACTTTGGGTGCTGAGTGCCTTGGTCCAGCCTCTCAGTTGAGCCTCCCTGGACTTTGGTGTTTTAAAGGCAATAAGCCCCACCCCATCCCCATGCAGTAGAAGCCAGAATGGTAACTGAGAACCTAGAGTCAGGGCCTGTCTTCTCCCAGGTCCTCACTGGCTCTATTTCCTTCCTCTCAAGTAAAGTGAAAGATGCTCTTCCTCTCTTATACTGCTGCTCCTTCCATAGTGTGATGTCTCAGATAAGAAATACACCTTTTATTTTTTTCTTCTAGATGTTTCTTCTCAATGAGCATGCATATCAAACATTATTTGGATGTGATAGAGGTAAATATTTTCTGTCCCCTCCCTGAAGTTTCCACTCCATCATCAGCTCCTGGATCCCAGCCTACATTTGAACCTACACATTCCCTGATGCCTATATATACATTATCCTCTAGTGCCGTAAAGTCCCCTAAATGTGAGGATTCAGCCAGACCTCACAGCAAGCACTGAGCTCAGGGGACAGTGGTGGGAGCAGAGGCTGAGAGGGAGGCAGGGACCAGCTCTCGGAGCCCTCGAACCACATGCGAAAGGTGTCCAAGCTTTACTGGTGGAGGGCTCTCCTATGACCAAGGGGCTTCATCAGCTTAAGAAAGTTCATGGGGAGTGGGCTGTTAGAGGCTGGACAGAGACCTTCCTATGACAAGGCTGAAATGACATAGTGATTGCACTACCTTATTTCTTTCTATTCCTGCAATCTAGTGGTGCTCAGTGCCTGGAAGTTACTGTACAACAGCAAGAAGACCCTCAAAGTATTGCATCGAAAACGACCAACAGGTGGTAAGTCTGACGCAAGGCTGGGTTCAGGTTCACGTAGCTGGGAAGGGGAGGTCTGTGGTGAGGTTTCCAAAAGAGGGAGGTATCACCTCTGAGTAAATGTGTTCGTGCTGTGTTTGCAAACCAGATGTCCACTGTGCCCACCTCTGTTTTCAGTGCCAGTTCAGCCCCTTTCCTCGGCTGCCACCACCCTCCCTTCTGTCTCCTTCCTGGCGTCCCTCGGGGACAGGCGACCAGTCGGTCTCACCTAGGACTCTGCAGGCCAAACAGCGGGCTCCTGTCTCCAGGTTTAATGAGGAAAGCCCAAGTCAGGCAGGCTGGGGCTGTGTTTTTATGGAGGTTGTGGGCCAAGTGGGTTAGCCAGGAATTCAACCTGCACTGCCCTCTGTCCCCTGGGAGCCACAAAATGCAAACCACTCTGGTAAAAACGGGAGAGCAATTTCCCCAGCAGGAGACAGGAGCTTTTAATGAGCTGCAGTGAGCCTGGCCGGGTGCTCCTGCTCCTCACTCTGGCTATTAGCGTGCCGGCTATAAGAAGCCCTTTGGTGGCCAAGGACAGCGAGGGTGGCTGCTGAGGGGCTGCAGCCAGGATGGAGCTAATAGCAATGGGTGAGCCATCTCAAAGGGTCGCAGGTGCATGGGAAAGTCTTTCTTCCTTTCCACCCACTTCCTCTGCTTTCTGCAAGTCATGCCTTGAATCCTACTAATGATACTGCTTTGAATTTTTCAGAGAAGGGAAGACCAGTCAAATGAAGCACACAGATTTCCCTGAATGAAGACGGGATAGACTTTCAATTATGCCATTTATTCATTTCTATTTCTTCTTCTCCTTCTTCTTCACCTCTTCTCTTTCTATGGACTTCGAGTCTGTGCTAGAGTTTGGAATATAGAGATGACCTTCTATAACATTGAAGAAATGGAGGAAATTCAAGAACATAAAGAATAACCAGAGAATTAGGAAGGGCAGAGAGGTTGTAATAGGTAATGAGGGTGCAGAGGGAGGTGACCTGGAAGACAAGGATGTGTGAGTGGGTTTTAGAAAAATATATATTTTTTTATATTAAAACAAAAATGGCAATATAAGTGGGAATTGCTTTTTTTTCTTTTAAAAAATAGAAAGGCTATTTCAGAAAATTGGGAGGGTACGCACACAGATTAGATGTTTGAAAATACACTGTAGCCCAGGAACTGCAGGTGGCTCAGAACAGCAGGGACATGAGTACTGAGCTGAGGCTGTCTGGAGAAGTGAGAGGCTATCTCCAGGCCCTCCGTGTTCTCAGTGGGACACGAGAGAACGGTCCTCTCTGCCCCAGGTTCTGGGTCCGTCCCAGGCTGGATCCACTTGGCATGATTTTCAAAGAGGGGTTCTGTTATGTCCCTTCTTTAAATTTATACAGTGTGTCTATAAAGTCATGGTGCACTTTTGACCGGTCACAGGAAAACAACAAAAGACGATAGAAATGTGAAATCTACACCAAATAAAAAGAAAACCCTCCCAGTTTCTGTAGGATGATGTGGCAGCATGTGCGCATGTGCAGATGATGATGTAACACTGTGTATACAGCGAAGCAGCCCACAGCCATGCCAGTCGAGATGTGGACAGTACAGAGGCAAGTTCAGTGTGTTCTGTTGGTCACTAAATTCGAATCCGTGACAAAGTACAACGTGAATATTGGCACGTTTATAATGAAGCGCCACCACATAGGAATAACATTACTTGGTGGGACAAGCAGTTGAAGGAAACCGGCAGTTTGGTGGAGAAACCCCGTTCTGGTAGGCCATCAGTCAGTGACAAGTCTGTAGAGGCTATACAGGATAGCTACCTAAGGGGCTCTAAAAAATCTGTGCGTGAGCCCACATTGAACTGCACTGAATAAGTATGAAACTGGGGGAGTTCCTTTTATTTGGTGCAGATTTCACATTTCTATCGTCTTTTGTTGCTTTCCTGTGACCGGTCAAAAGTGCACCATGACTTTACGGACACACTGTATGTCAACATCCTAACCCTGTAGTCTAGCTGTTTTTATAGACAAGGTCTCTAAGGAAGGGATTGAGGTTGAATGATGTCACACATACACGCACAGGTGCATACACACACCACACACACACATGCACACTTGTCACAAATGAGAAGACAGACATTGACTGGGGGAAAAAGAAATCATCTAAAATTGTCAAACTAAAACCAGCTGAGACTGGGGGAGTGTTGTGATTTCCAAACAATATAGATTCGGTAAATATTGCTTCATGTTTGGTTCTGACTTTAATTCAGTATAACAATGAGACCAGCAAAGAAGACTGTCTTAACATAATGAGAACTGGTTGGAAAGTTAATTTTGAAGTATATTGGTCTGTTTTCCCTGTGTTTGCTGCTATGTGAGATGGTGAGAGCACAGAGATTGAAAGTCACTGTCACCATCTTCAAGTACCTCTGAGTCTGTGAGAGAAAAACTCTACAAAACAAATAATTCAGACATTTCTTAGAATTGCTGCCATCAGTGTTTCTGAAGGGGACTATATAGATACAAAGAGGGTGTGACCAATATTAACTGTTATGTCAGGAGAGTTTGGGAGGAGGTAATATGTGGTGTAAGGGTTGAAAGATGATTTATTGATTTTATTTTTATTTTTTATTTTTTGTGTGTGACAGAGACAGAGATAGACAGAAAGAGGGACAGAGAGGGATAGACAGACAGAAAGGGAGAGAGAGATGAGAAGCATCAATTCCTCGTTGTGGCACCTTAGTTGTTCGTTGATTGCTTTCTAATATGGAAAGATGATTTAGTGCCCAATGGAGAATATCAAAACACACACACACACACACATACACATACCAATTTATGACATAATATTCATGAATTGTATTTTTAATAAATAAAAATATCTCTAAGTAAATGAATTTCTTTGGGGATATGAAAAAATTATTTCAGAGAAAATATCTGATATGTACCACTTGATTAAACATAATTGATTCATTAGCTAATAATATTCATTGACATTTTTCTGATTTCACGCTCTTTACCTAATTAAAGTTTTTCCCAGACACAGACGGAAATCAGTGGACAAGAAGAGTTTCATTGTAACCTCATAGAACAGCAATTTCCTATTCGTCTCCTGGCGTAATGATTCAGTTTAGTATACACAGTAGTTTAAGAGAAAGAGAAATGAACTTGCTATTTGAAATTCCAGTCTGCCCCATAAGGGCATTTGTGTTTGTGTGTGTGTGTGAGGAGCCCATCGGAGATCACCTGCGGGCCCATCGTTAGGATGGTGCATAGGTAGAGGAGGCTGTCAGGTACCAATTAGGAGTAATGGCCACATACTGCAATGGATGGATATATAAATAACATGCACATTGATAACAAGTTAGAAATGGACTGGGGTATAAAAAACAATGTCACTTGCAGAAATCAAC
Organism: Saccopteryx bilineata; assembly: GCF_036850765.1. Taxonomy (NCBI): domain Eukaryota; kingdom Metazoa; phylum Chordata; class Mammalia; order Chiroptera; family Emballonuridae; genus Saccopteryx; species Saccopteryx bilineata. The sequence goes on from NC_089495.1 coordinate 140,792,557, forward strand.
ATGTGTGCGGGTAAAACAACAATGCACAATGTATAAAGACATACAAGAAGAAACATAACTCAGAATTGTTGCTGATAGTGAAGGTAGGAGAAATGGCAGGGAGGAATGGCAAGAATACAAGAAAGATAATAAACAGACTATATATTAAAAAAATGAGTCTTAATCTATACACATGTCAATAATAAGCCAGGAACTGAGAAGTATAGTTGATTCATGCCTCTGTCTTTGCAGTTCCCTTCCCCGCAAAAAGGCGTAGCCAAAACCAAAGGAAAGAGCCTCTCGGCACCCCTGTGTCCTTCCTCTCCCACTCAGCCTGAGGGCGGTGCCTGTTCTCTGAGCTGTTAGAAGCCCCCTGTTGGTTTTCCTTATAGAGCCTGTCTCCCTGAATTTCTATCTTCTCTGTACTTCTTTCTGAAAACTTCTACAGGAAATGCTGGTCCAAATCTATTTTTCCAGCAACCTGTCCAGCACTAGATATGTGGGAAGAGTTCAACACATATTTGTTGACTACATTAATTACTGATAGAAAAAACAGATGTATTGGGTAAGTTGATGTAACATCAATCTTTGTCAAGCTGGGCCACTTCTGCTTGTCTCTCTGTTGATAGATAGATGATGATAGATAGATAGATAGATAGATAGAGATTTTATGTATTTTGAAAAATTTCATCATTATGTTCAAAAACAGCTCCAGTGGTTTCACTATAACTTTTTCAAATAAACAAATCATATTTAGGTCTCCTTCTGAAGGTTCATTTCAAGAAACCAAACTATATCAAGTTCCTTTCCAAATTAACAATGGAGTCTACGCCCGTGTCTAAAAGCAAGTAGGACCTGATGTTACCCAAGGATTAAAAGGATGAGTGGTGGGCACTTGACCTATACAGGCGCACCCTGCACACACCCAGAAACTTGAGTCCCTTATTTATCCATTTGTCTCTAACTTTAGTATGTACCCAGCAGGACAACTTAGAAACATTTTTATCCCAAGGTTATTTCTGCAGATGTCAGTGCAGCCTCGCCACTCCAGCTTAATGCCCTGGTGGTAGGAGATAAGTTATCACACTGTTCAAAGGCAGTTAGGTCCCCGAATCTCCACTTGCTGTCTGTGGTAAATGTGTTTGCCTTCACTGTTTAATCTCAAACTACTTATCAGCGGACCAGCAGCCCTAGGGTTGGGGCAAGGGCTGTTTAACAATGACTTCACAAAAGAGAGTGTTGAAGTTTATGTCCCTTCTTAAGACAATCCTTAACTCCTACAAACACCTTCTCTTGTCCAGAGACCTCTTAATCATGTCTCTCAAAATCTGCCTGAGTTGGGATGAATCAACTATCCCATCATCCTACCACACTCACCAAGCTGAAGACGATATTAAAAAAAAATCAAATAGAAACTGTGCTACATCTGAACATGGAGTCTGTTTCCAATGGGCAGTTCTATGCTCCTTTTGTATTTAAAGAAGGGTATCTAGCAATTATAATAACTTGACTCAAGAATCAAATATTTAGGGCAGCAAAGCCACGTCTATTTCAGGCTCTGCAGCTGACGTACATTCTTAGGCTACACAGGATAAACACAGTATTTCATTTCAAGTTCCTAAAAAGGGAAATGGCCACGAGCAAAATGAAAAGGTTTGTTTCTACACATCAAGCACAGGAGTGGCTCGCTGGGGTTTGGGCAGCTGACCCAGGCCATTAATAAAAGTCTCACCCAGCCCTGTGACTGAGGGTGTCTGAAAGGTTAATACACTTCAGTCTCTCACAGAGGCACAAGGATGTGTATCTACAGGGTTATTAATACATTAGTTTAGCCTGTAATTATTATCCTAATGGCTCTTATCAAAAGCAGCAAGAGGTAGGCAAGAAGTGGGTAATTATAGGATGATCATAGGCAGAAGGCCTTTCTTTTTTTCTTTTCAGAAAGTTTTCCATCAGCATAATGACCAAAGTATCTGGGACCCATTCTGAGATGCATTAACCAGATGATGCAATTACTAAGTCACTTATTTAATTAGCCCTGTCCACTAAAGAGTAGTGCAATCCAGACTCCCCATCTCTCTATCTTCCCTACCTTCAGGTGGAAAGGATCCTCTTTCCTCCCGACAAATAGCCACACATCTTCCAGTATCCATCTTGGCTTGGTCATTTTCAGTGAGGCTTCATCTAACACCCTTAAAGGATAATCTATCTCACCCTTCATTTGTCCATCCATCTATCCACCCACACATCTATCTATCAACATGATTTTCTAATGCCTTTCCAAAATAAAATTCAGTTGACTGACAACAAAACATTAAATATAGTATGATATATATTTTAAATCAGGTAAAGGGAAATAGAAAGAGAGAGAGAGAGAGAGAAATAAGGTGATAGAATATAGTCAGTATACAAACTGGATGCTGCACAGTCCTGAAGGGCTACTAAGAATGGTCCTCAACTTTAACTTTGTCCTCTTTTCTAGCCAAAGCAAAGAATGACTACATACATAATCACTGGAAGAATTAACTATGCTCTTCAGTCAAAAGCTAATCCGTTGTTAAGGGAAAGTAGAGCTATTTTGTTTCCTGGGGTCAAGAAAAGGCACCCTGGGTCTTCATAGAGGGGCAGCATGGATGCTGTAGCTGCCTCCTCCCCCATCATCCTCCACATCATCAGCATCATCAGCACAGTGACATTGTTCCTAGAGCCGTTTCTTCTGGAACCCCTTGGTGAGCCAGTGGGATAATATCAGTGGGAAAACCGTGAAGGAAAACCGATGGAAGACCAAAATTCCAGATCCCCTAGCAGCGGTGGTTGCTGCAGCCTCAGCTGTTATTGCTGGGTTTCACAGCTTCTTGTTTAAATGTCTGTTTCTCTACACAAGTCAATTCCTTGGGACAGAGAACAGTATTTGATTCAGCAAGAACTCTGCAGAGATTCACAGAGTGCCTGGAATAACTAATATTTCCAAACAAATTCATTCACGTGTTGTAACTATCGGTTGTTTTATTTTTGTTTTTCAGAAAATGCTCTCTCTCAGAGGAACCATAAAAAGTTGAGACTCTGGTTTGAAATAATCAGCGGAGAAGCCCTGGAGAGGAGCCCTCGTTCCTGCTTCGTGTATCTCTTGTGCATTCTCTTGCAGAGAACGTCGGGATGGTTAATTGTGAGTTGCTTGTTGAATCACAGAGAATGGGGTCAGAGATTATTCTGGATATTTCTGTGAGGATGTCTGAGGTAAGACTTATATTTAAATTGGTGGACCTTAAGTAAAACTAATTGCCCTCTGTAATGTGAGTGGGCCACACCCCATCAGTGGAAGGTCTGAGAGAAAAGGAGAGTGACCTTCCAGGTGCAAAAGAGAATTCTCCGCATTATCTGCCCCCTGGTCATGTGTGTGATGGCTACACCTCAAGTGTCCTTCCTGGCCCAGACCTCCAGCCCCACATTCATCCCAGCCATCACAAGTACAGCTTGCTGTCTTCAGGCCTTTGGGAGTGCAGCAGATCCATTGTAAGTAGAGACCCAGTCGGCGAGGAAACAAGGCCACAGAAAGCTAGAGCCACAGCGAGAGTGATTACCAACCTACCTAGTCAGGAAGTAGTTGAGTCAAGCCAGACCTGGAGAGAATTTGAAGCTGGGTAAGAAACGTCACAGACATGACATTTAAGGACAGAAATTAGAAATCAGATGGCATCAGAGGATGTTAAAGTGGACAGAGGGTAAAATATAAGGGTCATATGGCTTTTCCTAGCAGGCCAGGCACTAATTAAGAATGCAGAGCACACACAACATTCTGGAATTTGCCAGGGCTCAGGAATGCAAGTCCCTTATGGATGAGATTAAGTTCTTAACTATCTGGGAAAATGGAAGCTGCATTTCTTGTAAACTTGAATTTTTTGTAGTTTAAGATTTGTACCTATGACAAAACTTAATAGTGAATGGTGATTCAGCTTTTGATATTTAGATAACAGATACTATAGATATTAACAAATTAATTAGGCACATATAGTAAAATAACATGCTTAGCTATAAAGATAAATGAGAAATGTGTAAAGCTGATAGCTAATGTAGAATAAACCATTGGTTTCACAGTCACGGACAACTAGATGTGAATCCCGGATTCAGGGCTTGCTCAGGGCACATTCAGTACTGAAATTTCCATAGTTTATATTCTTATCTGTAAAATGAGAGAAAATCTTTTGATAGACCTTGGAGGAATTTTGTCAGTGGTAAATCTCAGTATAAATAGACATGAACCATCGAGTCTGGTTGCTGACTCAATAGCACTCCTAGACGGGATGCTTCCTTCACCCTGTCCCACAGTGTAAAATATGAATGAAGAAGGAGGAAGTCTGGAGGGAATGTGTAAAACACTTTCTTTGGGGTGATGAATTGATACATGATTCATTTGTCTATTTTCAAATTTTTTATAATAATGTGACATCATGTTATTGTTTTTTTAAACAGAAAACATATTTTAGAAAGTTCTCAAACTACCCCAGACCCTGAATTCCACAGTGTGCATACTGCAATGTGTCAAATGCATTTGGCGTCTCTCTTTCTGTCTTTCTGCCTTAATACAAAATGGGAGGGGTGAGGTGGGCCCGGGCACTTCCTTCTTGGTTAATCTCAGCCAGGCCTACCAATTGCAACACCCCAAGGTCTCTTGCCTTTCCAAGTCTTTGAGTATCTTGGTGAACTGCTGTCCAAGGCCACATTTCTTTTTCCTGTCAAACAGACCTGCTAAGCACATACAAGGAGAAAGAGAGAGACTCAGGTTACTCAATACTTGTTTTGCAAGGTCTGTTTAAAAAAATTGCATCAGATCCCATTTGATGATCGTGCAAGGCAGGGTGGATACCTAGACCGGAAATGAACCATGTCTGAGCTCTAGGCACCTTTGCAAGGCAGACATCCATTTATATTCAAGCGGAACATGATCAGCTCTTCTCAGTTTAAGAAAACAAATTGTATAGAAAGCCACTGAGAATAGACTTCTATGTTCCTTGAACATATAACATACATATAGAACATTTCCCATTCTATTTCTTTCTCAGATGCTTGGTGAATTATAGTGATGTGGTGAATATAAATGAGATTCGTCCTTGATCCCTGAGAAAGTGAACTCCTCCTGACATGGCCAGGGTGGTCATTTAGTACACAGAGCACCAGTTATGGAATTGCCCAGTCTAGGTTCAAATCCTCCTGCCTCCACTGACTGACTGATGACCTTGGGCAAATGACTTCGTCTTCTGAGTGTGATTTCCTTCATCTTTAAGTTGGAAATGACCATCCTCATGTAAGACACTAAGGGGGAATAGCTGTAAAAGGCTGAGGCCACAACCTGGCAGGAATGGGGATCAATATATATGAGTTTTCTTTCCAACTCTCAACCTTTCCATCCTTAAACTTCTCACCATAATCAGTCCCATGCCACACTCATTCCTGGACATTCGTCCATCCCAGGACCGACACAGGTACAGGGAAGGGTCAGACTTGGGCACTGCCCTTCACAGTGACTCCTGTAAACACAGATAGATGCCCATGCATATGAGACAGAAGTTCATGTAGTCAAGGGAGAGTGGGAGGTATTGAGGACGAGGAAGAAAGGAGAGATTCTTTTACAGTGAGAAAGCCCAGAAACTTCTTTGCCAGAGCTAGGCTTACATCTACGGTATACTCTGAGCAAGCTACCAAGCTAGAGAATTTGAACTGTGTTCCTAAGAACAAAGAAATCACTACAGGATTTATTTGCCCAGGCTGCTCTGCTGGGCGTCTCCCTAAATCGGAGTGTCATTTACCCTCTGAAAGTTTGCATTTCCTCCATCTGTAGAATGTAGTGATATGCTCTGAGGGAAGGGTGGGCTGGAGAAAGGAATGGGACAAGATGGAGGAGGTTAGGGTATGATGAGAAATCTGACATGCAAGTTCGTCAGACTCAAAATCTTCTGTGCATGGAAGAGAATGTTGCGGAACAAATTGCACACTGAATTCAGGATAAGTGGTTTTTTTTTTAAATGAAGGACTCAATGCTATGTGCAGATTCAATATTAGCACTTGGAATACAAGAATAAAATGGATGGTTTTATTTAAAAAAATTGTGATCTAGGGAGAAGTAAAGACAATTGCTGGCCGGCGTGTTTCCCCGAGGACTGAAGCAGCTTGCTCAGCGCAAGCTTGTCCCCCACACAGCACCCCCTCTCTTATAATCTGTGTTACAAGATGCATGCACATGTTCTCAGAGGCCAAATGCCATGAAGACACCTCATTTCCCCACAAGATGTGGGGTTTGTTGTGGCTGGAATAGTCCTGAAGGCTCAGGGTATAGCCAAACTAGAATATATTTTTTGCAGAGTGGACTTTCTTATTCCTATGTGAGTTCAGATATAAGTACATATCTATCTCTCTAACTATCTATCTATCTACATACATAAGTATATATGTACTCAGGTTTGTTTGTTCTATAAAAATATTAAAATACATTTTAATATAAAAACAAACTTGAGAGGAAGTCTCTATTAAGCCTGATGTCACCTAGAAACTGAGAAACTTGGGCTTCCTTCTGACAACGGTGATACTTTAAGGACCAGATGGCACCTTAAACTCAAAGTGATTTAGTAATTGTGTTTCCAGAAGCAATACAAGAGATCTGTTCTTGGACTTTGATATTAAACCTGAGGATTTCAAGTGCTGTTGTCATAGAAAGGATGCTTCCGATCAATGTAAGATAATTATCCTTTCAGGGCATTTACTCATTCAAAACTATTAAACCATATTAACCATGCTGGTATTTTTCTTAAAGAATGGGGTGTTAGATACCAAACTCTGGGCCTTAGGTGTGTTTGTTCAACTGGGCCCTCCTTGCTGCTGGACCCTCCTGGCTGACAGAACAAGGAATTGTATGTGTCTATATTAACCCATGTTATAAACTCATCTATAAATGTGTGTTTAATTATCTGTAACTCTATTCAGCTAATCACGAATTGACACTGAGGTGCCCACCTCTAATCCACTGTTAAATGGATTCTCCTTTGCATATCAGCAGTCTCCCATTCCAACAGTGGGAAACCGCCTCCTGTAGCCTACCCCTGGTTCCAGAGCACACATATCAGAAATGTTACCCGGAACTTTCTTGGGAAACAGAGTCATCTACTATAGCATAACTCTGATGAAGTTCCTTTCACTTTTACTTTTACAGTCTTCACTCACTTCTGACGTTAATTAGGGTATCATCTTTCACCCGGTACCCTTTGACGAAGTTATTTCAAACTCCTGAAATACGATGAGGTTATTTTGACAGTCGGCATTTCATGCTGGATCTAAGGGTCCTGAACCAACCTTTTATGAGATGTTTAAAAATTATGCACAAATCAAGGTCTATTCTTGTGCTGTAAGTGTTGGTGTGTCCTGACCATGCATAGCATCATGTGTTCACAGTCCCTGTATCCTATAGCGTGGTTTTCCTGACCTAAAATATCCCCTCGCTTCAACTATTCAACGCTCATCTCAACCCAAGCCCCTGGGACCACTTACCTTTTTACAATCTCAGCAATTTTGCCTTTTCCTGAAGTCCTAGGGATTGAATTATCCAGCATGCTGTCTTTCTAGATGGGCTTCTTTACATACTAAAGAGAATAAACTTTAAAAAAATGTTTTAATAATTTCTAGTAAGTCCTGTTCATTCATTAGTGTGAATCTCAGTACTAATAGCCTTTGAAATTATTTGAAAGCTTGTTTATATTAAAGTAAAAACTTTGATGTAATTAAAATGTTTCCTTAAACATTTCTAAGACAACCAAAATTTGCAATATAATGTAGATAGAGTTTTGTCATATTTTATTTATAGACACTTCATCAAATCAATTAAAAAGCCCTTAAATATCAAGGATCAAAAGGCATGAACTTGAATTTTTGCATAAAGAAATGCAATCTAAAAAAAAAATTTTAATCCATCTTCATCTATCATACATTAGAAAAAAATGTTTTTTTAATTATAAAAGGTATACTCAAAAGATGGTGGTTAGAATGGTAATTAGTAAACCATTTCTTTCTTTTTTTTTTTTTTGTATTTTTCTGAAGCTGGAAACGGGGAGAGACAGTCAGACAGACTCCCGCATGCGCCCGACCGGGATCCACCCAGCACGCCCACCAGGGGCGACGCTCTGCCCACCAGGGGGCGATGCTCTGCCCCTCCGGGGCGTCGCTCGGCTGCGACCAGAGCCACTCTAGCGCCTGGGGCAGAGGCCAAGGAGCCATCCCCAGCGCCCGGGCCATCTTTGCTCCAATGGAGCCTTGGCTGTGGGAGGGGAAGAGAGAGACAGAGAGGAAGGAGGGGGTGAGGGTGGAGAAGCAAATGGGCGCTTCTCCTATGTGCCCTGGCCGGGAATCGAACCCGGGTCCCCTGCACGCCAGGCCGACGCTCTACCGCTGAGCCAAACGGCCAGGGCCGTAAACCATTTCTTGAAAGACTTCTGATAGTATACATCAGTAGGCTTAAACACATCCAAAACCTTTGACGCAGTGACCTCATTCTGAGGCTCATCTTGGTTAAGTTCTCACTAAGAAGAGGGGTGCGAATTGCGATCACATTTCAGCACTTTTTACGTGTTGTCCATGGAAAACATAATAGATACAAATTATACCTCTGATAAATATTTTGTCATATAATGAGCAATTTTTAAATATTTTTATTTTGAACTAAATTTAGCATGACAGAAAAGTTGTAAGGATAGTAACAGGATTCCCACATACCTATCCACCAGTGGCCCCAGTTGTTAATATCTTACATAATCACTGCTCAGTGACCGATTCCAGAACCAGGTCACTCAAGTTCAGGTTGCTAGACTAGGGTTTCACTGAATTTCACTTGTTTTTCAACAACTATTCTTTCTGTTTCAGGATCCTATTCAAAATCCCATTTTGCTTAACTATTAATTTTTTTTTCGGTTTGCTCTCCAATTAGTACAATTTCCTCAGACTTTCTTTGCTTTTTATGTTAAGGGAAAATACTAATGGTTTATGCTGGATGAGGAGGAGCATAAGACATAATTCTAGGCATGTGCATGCATGTACACACACACACACACACACACACACAAAGGTTATCATCTCAGCTACACAAAAAGAGATATGACTAGAAAAATAGCAGGAAATTCTCAAAATATTAACAGTCCTTAAATTATCTGTCAGTGAGGGATGACAGGTAATTATTTCCCTGACACTTTTTTTTCTATTTTTTTTTTCAAAATATTTTTTCAAAACTGGTCATCCAATATTCAAAACAAGGGCACAAACATTGCACATAAAGCAATAAATTGTCTGAGCCAGAGAAACTTCCTGCTTCCAAAGATTTGCTTTCCCATTGCGTCTGACTGAATGATACTTCATCATGCTGTAGGTCTGAACACATTTCCCTCCTTCAAGTCCTGGTACGACTCCAATTTTGCCAACTCTTTCTTTCTGCTGCCCCACCCTCTAGCATGTAACTATGCATGGAGTACAAATATGAGTGGTTTCGAGTTGTAAGGTCCAGAGTCCCCTCACCTAGAGTGTCAGAAATATAAATGCTCCCGGAGAAGAAGGGCTCGGTGAGAATCCACCTGAACTGGATGCTCTCAGTGGAAGCAAGAGCCTTTACTGAGGTTGCGACCTCACTTTTCCTGTCACAAGAGGCCCTATGAGATTTTGATGAGCAGGCCACCATGGGCTTGCAGGACAAGGACTGAGGGAACATCTTCACTGAGGTCACCTCCTATTTGGACCGTGCTGGGAACACAGGTGTAGAGCATCACATTCTGGGCTGACTCTTCATGTTGGCTATTACTGTCACCTCTAGCTTGATAGCCAAATCCTGGAAAAGGGGAGCCCCCTGTCTTTGCAGGCAGGAAGAAAGAGAAATCCAAGGAGAGGGTTCTCTGCACTTCACAACTGGGGATACATAGGATGATGGCTATTCCCAGGAAGAGCTCACAAAGCAGACCCTGGTGCCATGGCCATGGAACAAAGGACAGTAGAGGCCTGTCTGGAGGAGGAAGAGGAGGCTGTGTGGTCAATGGAAAGCACTTGCCCTTTTGAGTCTGAGGGGGGCCCCAAATCCTTGGTTTACCCACACAGAATAACACATCACTCACTAAGCACCTACTATGTGTTTCACATCAGTGCTAAATCTATAAACATAATGCCAACTAATAATACAAATTCATTTGGCCCACGAGGAACTGGAGACTCGAGCACGCTATGTCACCTTAAACGATGTGACTGGGGCTCCCTATGCTGAGAATACCGGTCCCTGCCTCCCAAAGCTGTTTGGACCAAATGAACCACATGGAAAAGGCACTGAACCCACTTTGTAAACCCCGGCAGGTTCTCTGATGCCTGGGTCACTGCCATGCTGCTTCTACGACACTTTGCCTCAACTGGGATCTGGTTTCAATTTTTTTAATTTAAGCCCAGAAACCCAAGGACCTGCCAGGGACAGCAACTCTTCTTGAAATCTTCCTAAAATGCAAACAGTTTGAAGGTCACTGCAAGCTCCGTCCAGCCTGTATTTATATTTGTCTCGTAAACTCTGAAGGAGAATTTTCCAGGAGACGGTGGTGTCTCAGGAGACCTCTCACCGAGGCTCCCGTAGCCCGTTTTCTGTTTTCCTTGGCCTCCGCATCTCAAAAGGAAAAGGGAACTCAGTGAAAAATGTTAAACAAGGCCAAAGATATAAATATATTTTAAAAGCACTAAATAAGAAAGTGTTTGACAGCATTGCTATGCAGGGATTTCTCAGCGAGCGGTGCCAAGTAGAGGGCCGGTTGCAGTGCCCACGAAGGCTCGCCCGCCCGGCTTCCAGGAGCTTCGGGCACCGGGCCGAGAGGTCCCACGTCCTTAGTTACATGTGGCCTATGAGAGAGAAAAAGGTCAGACTGGCCTTGAAAGTGCTCCAGCAGGTAAGGGGGAGGGGTGTCTGCTGCCTTCTGCATGCTCCTCCTGTTGACAGACACAGAAAACCAAACACACAGGTTGGACCTCAGAGAGCGATGGAGAGTCTCCTCTTACCAGCTGTATGCTTTTTTATTTTTTTACATAGAGTAAAAGTAAGTAGAAAACATTTTTTTTTTGTTTTTGGCATAGACTTCTATGAGATTTCACACAGGTATTAATTCCTGTCACCTCCACCACCATCAGAAGATAGAATACATCCATCATGTCCACAAACTCCTCATGCCATCCCTGTGTGCTCACACTGTTTGTTCCCAACCCCAGAGCCACCATGGCTCTGTTCTTTATCACTACAGATTTGTCTTTTTGCATAAGTCACATAAATGCAGTCATCTATGTATGACCTTTTGAGACCGACTTTGGTCACACTGCATCGTGTCCTCAAGATTTCTCCACGTCATTGCCTGTACGGATGGTGTGGTCCTTCTTGACTGCTGAGTAGTTTTCCACAGCCCAGTTGTGGGCTGGACGGGAGAATGGTTCTCCAAAGACACCATCTTCTACCTAACAACCTGTGACTGTTTCCTTATGTGATAAGGCAAACTGTAGATGGCTACAATTAAGGATCTTGACATACAGGTCATTACCTTATTTATCGAGGTGGGTCCAGTACACTCACTTGGGTCCCTGAAGAGAGAGGAAAGAAGGTCAGAGTCAGAAAAAAGGTGTTGTGATGGTGGAAGCAGAGTTGGAACTAATGTGTTTTGGAGATGAAGGAAGGAACCCAAGGCCAAGGAATGCAGGAAAAGGCAAGAAAGTGGATTCTCTCTTGGAGCCACTAGCAAGAACGCAGCCCGGAGAACACCTTGCTATTAGCCTCATAAGGCTCGTGTTTGGATTTCTACCTTCCAGGACTATAAGATAATAAGTCTGTGTTGTTTTAAGCCACTACAGAACTGTGAGCTAATACATGGGCATTTTCTTGGGCCATTCGCTTGTGGCAATTTGTTATGGAGCCATAGGACACGAATGCCCATATCGAGGATCCAACCGTCTCTGTAAGTGAGCTGGTGAGCCCTCCAGTTTTCGGTTCTCTGGAAGCACTTGGCATTTGCTATTTTTTGGACACCTCCAGCAAGTCCCCAGTGTCTGTGCCTTTTAACAAGGGACAATGACCCATTCATATTTATCAAATTAATTACATGTTGGATTTTGCTCCTATCTCTTTATTTTGTGATTTCTCCTTTTCTCACTTTAACCTAATACCTTTTTTTTCCTCTCTCTTTCCTTTCTTTTGAGTTGATTGCAGTTTTAGCATTTTCCCTTCAGTCTATGGCTTGCCCTCCATTAACTCTGAAGTTAGAATACCATGTACCTTCTTTGTTCGGTTCTCCTACAAATCTGAACTTTACAATCTAAGAATGCTCAAATTTAATCAATCAATATTCACTATTCCTTTACCACAGGAATTTTAGTTGTATTCACCAAACACTCTAACCCTCACCCCTATATTTCTGAACTCCTCTTATAGAGCTTTTGGGGCCGAGTGACTTTAGACCCATAGACAATGGAGAGAAGAGATGCCCGTCCCCACGGGGGTCGGCAGTTAAGGGCTCACGTTCCTCATTCAACTATCTCTCCTTCTGATGCGGGACTTCGGTTTGGAAGCCCCTTAAAGGCTTATCGGGTCTTGGCGGACCACACAGTGAGTGTGAATTTTGTGCAGACTGACTGGTCCCAAGCTCTTGTGAGTCTTAGCATGTAGTTTAAGAAATACACAAGGATATTTTTTCCACTCAGCTGAGAAGGTGCCAGGTGATTATCCCTAAGCCTCTCTCTCTCTCTGTCTGCAGAGGGTTTCCTTACTAGTTTGCCCTTTCAGAGTATTAGATTTTGGGGATTCTTCTTGTGCTGAGGTCAGGCTTTACTCTCTTGTCCTTTTCCATGTGTGTGGCCACTGAAACCCAGGTACTACTAGCCCACGAGGGACTGGGAAACACTGCCAGGAAAATATGAGCTCTAGCCTTCCTGGTTTTGAGTTTCTCCTAATCTCTGGACTTCAAGAATTTCTCTTTTTCCTTGTTAGCTCAGCCTTCTATAACAAGAGGCGTCCTCTAGAGATATAGACTATCTTGTAGCTCAATATAAAGCAGAAATTGTAATTTGCCATCAAGAATCTATCTTTTTTTTTCCAGACTAATTATAAAGAACAGAAGGTGATTAATGTTTCTAAAACGTGGTTCTAAAAGCAAGAAAGGTACAGCAGATAGTCAACAAGTGACTGGGAGTGGTGAAGTTCACGACATCGGGTGTGTGAACACACACATCTGTAGCCTACATAGTAGTGTGCCTTAATAAAAAAATTAACTCTTGATTCAAAACCATTTTAGACTACTTGTGATGTTCATGATATTGATTGAAAGACAACAAATTACTTTCAATCCCCCATGTCCCTCCACATTTATTCCTTCTGTTTGAGATCTCTCCCTTTTTGTTATCGATTTGATTTTTCTGTAAATATCTAGTGTGCACTATTGGGTGGCTGACAGTTTGTACCATCAGGGATGATAACTTCTGAGTAAGCAGGAAGTATTTGGGGCCATTACAATAAAAATAATAATGCGTAACATGTGTTAGTGATGGTAGTTGTGGTTTTTAGGAATTTTCTTTAATTCTAAGAAATCCTTTAGCTAGGTATAGGTACTATTATTTTAAATATGAAGAAACTAAGCCTTTTGGTCCCTCCCCAGAGACTGGTAAGCATGTGTCTATTGTGGCCCGAACAGACATCCCCATCAGGAGTTGGGCCTTTTGGGATAACGCCGAAGATACAACCATGATGACACCCTATTGGGAAATATTTTTTTATAGAAAATTAGAAAATACGTTTCTCTTTTTCTTGAACCTTTTGGCTTCTCAAGCTTCACTGTCAATAAGCATTTCTTGGTTCCCAAATGAATAACCATGGTGTGGTTGGGGCTCCCCTTGTGGGCCCTGTGATTCACTCTAATAAACACATATTGGGGGCAGGCACTGTAACAGAGGCTATGCCCAGGCAAATGACCTGGGTTAAAAATCCAGACCCCGCCGTGGGTTGTGGGGTCCTGGGTAAGTCACATGATCTTTCGTTATGCTTGTCTATAAAATGAAAGGCCAATCTTTATATCTGGGGCTGTTAAACATGAAAGAAAAACTGTGTGCAACACTTAGAGTGCCTGGCAGAGAGCAAGTCTTCTTATTTGGTTGTTTTGTTTATTATTAAGTCATGACTCTTGCATTCCACAAGCCCTGAGTGGGGGAATGGGGAGGTATGCATGATTAAAAACAATAAAAGGTAAAAGTAATGATTTATTTCTTTTTTTTAAATTTATTTCTTCATTCAGCATCCATGTATCTGAGATTGAGCAATAAGCTACTATATACAAATACAGAGTCATTTGAATCATGGCCGTGGTTCTTCCATAAAGACTACACAAGATTGAAAAAAAAAGCCTAATTTTTGGTCTTTATTCTGAAAATGGGAGCGAGAGGGGTCCTCACGCAATGTCACTCTGCTCTGAAGGGAGGACGGAGTGGCCTCGTGGGCTGATTAGATATGAATTCTCAGGGAGCAGGGAGTCGGGCTGACCGGCTGTGTCTGAGTCGGGCTAGCCTGGCATAGCAGGAGCCATTGACCTCGCCAGTGAGGGGCTGCAAGAGAGACAGTAATTGTTTTTTTCAGGAATAAGCTTATGAGTTCAGATCTGGACACGTAGACAGTGAAGAACCCAGGCACATCGGAACATAATTTGCCATTGCAAAAAATATGTCAAAGTTAAATAAATAACAGTCCTTTATGCATTCAGAGCAGAACATTGAAATAGATTTATTAACCAGCCCCCTTAAATGCCCAACAGTGGAAGAATGACTAGTGAAATGACAGCAGATTTTCTACATTAGAGTTATGGCCTAGAAAATAAGGTTAGCAACATTGTCGTAATGACACATGGAATTGGGAGATACAATGATAAGTAGAAAGAGCCTAGTGTAACATGACATAGAGAATGTAATCTTTTTGTGGTAATGCAGTATGGAGAGGAAAATTCTAGGAAACACTAAACTTATAGTTGTTGCTTATGGGTTCACCATTTTTAGTTCTTTTCAAATTTTCTGTAATAGAACTTTATTAATCTTCTAATAAGTCAAAAGGGATGAGGATAGCTACAACATCGTATGGGGAGAAGTAACCACCACTCAGGCAGCAATATCGGCAGGGATACGTGTGTGGGATCTATGGACATGGACAACTTGATTATTTTGGGGAAACTGATTTGTACATGGGCTTTTAAACACTTTTGTATTTAGCCAAAGAGTATGAAAGAGTTGAGTAATCCCTATAATAAAATTAATAAAAAGTTAGTTGTGTCTATATTGGCATATCATTTGGTATGTGAGTCATGTTTCATCCTAAGAGAAGCAGGCATTTCCCTGCATGAGAGGCAGTTCACACAGCAAAAACAAAAAAACAAAAAACCTTACAAATGTATTCTCTGCACTTGCTGGCTGCATGAGCTTAGTAAATCACGCACCTCTCTGTGTCCCGTGTTCCTTAATGCTAACGTGTGGACAATATTACTTACAGGAATATTTTGAGGACTGAATGTAAATGCATATTAAAAACATCTGCTGAAATGCCTGCAGGCATTTATTTGTCTGTAAATCATAGCCATTGTTATGTTTCTGCATGCGTCCTCACCTAACTGCCTCCCTGCCAAACCTCTGTGTCCTCTTATTACATGCAGGGCAGAGCACGGAAGTCCAGCGGGGGGTGGGGGGGAGTGGTGACCGGCAGGCTCCGTCTAGCAGTGCCTCCTTGCCACACAGGACCAGGACGGCTCCTGGCAGAGAAGGCTCTCAATAGACGCTTATGACCTCAATGGGTGCTGATAAAGAACACGAGGGAGGGCTGGCAAGGGTGATCAGCTCAGGGCAGGCGTTGACCCATGGGGGTCCATCAGAGTGACTCTCGAGGCCCTTGAGGGCACACGAAGGTAGGCTCTGCCTCTGCAGATGGGCACCGATTAGCACATGTCTTGGGCAGCGGTCTCCTGGAAGGGGGCCACTGTTAGGGTGAAATGGACAAGGTATGAGACACTATCATAGATTGATAGACTTGGAGTCCTCGGAGACGTCGAAGAGCCACCAGATCAGCTTTCTCCAGAAGCCTTGCCTACCTCTGCCCTTTCAGTTCCTCCTCTCCTTTCTGTCAGTGGGAATTAGGTTTTCTGTTATTTCCAGCCAAACGCATTGTAGATAAAATCCCTGCTGACTTGTAAATGCCTCACCATTAAAAAGGGGGAAATGATAATTATTCTATCCTAGATATGATACTTACTGTGTGAGGTAAGAGGTCCCAGTTATCCCAACTACCAATGAGACATGCAGCTCAGGGACAGTGGGCTCTGTCCCCTCTCTGAGTCTTTCCTGGTCCCTGCGCAGCAGGGGTGGACTAGCAGGTCCTCCTAATGGGGGTGGACAGGTGGACTGTGAGGGGGCAGAGAGCAGGCAGAGAGCATTGACCTCAGCTTTGCAACCACTATAATCCTAAATCAATTCACACACACACACAAGAAGAGTCTCCTCAAGGTGTCTTACTCTGAAGGTCACAGATCATCTTCCCAAATAAGACTATGAATGATCTTAAATTTTATGCAAAGCTTTTCCTGTGCACAGATGTGGCTTTGGGAGGGGGGGAAAGTCAGGCTTTATTTTTTTAAGTATTTAAAAAAGATTACTCCTTACTCTCAAATACTTGAGAGGAATTGGGCTAGATGCAGAAATTCAGAAATAAATAAATCTTCGCTGTTAGCACCAGTTTGCACACTCCGCAGAACACAGTAAAAATCTGAAAAGCCGATAGACTTGAGTTCACATCTTAGACCGAAGTCAATCTGTTACTGATTAGCTGTGTGACCTCAACCAATTACTCTGAATGTCTCTGTTTCCTTATCCATAGTATCACTATTTAGATACTTCTTTCTTTTTGGGGGGAGGGCGGTTAGATTTAAATTAGCATAATATAAACAAAGGTCCAGAACATAGTAGGCAATCAGATATCACAGTTAATTATTTTTACTACTATAATTACTGATATGCTAAGGGTGCCCAGGAGACAGAGAGATTTATCTGACTGAGTGGTGACAACATTTAGAGAGAAAACAGTGTCTGTCCGAGGGCCTGTGTCTCCGCGTATTCTGGCAGTGTTGTTTTTGGCTGTTCCCGGCTGGTATCTGTCTTTACCTTGAATTTCCCTAAGATTAGGATTTCTTATAAACAGTGACTGAATTATTCATCTGCACCCTCTCGCATGGCGCTGATACTGGGCTGAGTCCCCCACGAGCAGGGCATCGTGCTTCCTGCTGTGGCTCTGAGGAGGACTGGAGTCCCCTTGGGTGACATGACTGTTCTCATTTAAGGCCACTACCTCCAGTCCCAAAAGATAGGTGCAGAATAGGTCAGGGGTTCCAGATCACTCCCCTCACCTACCCAGCTGCCCCCAGTGGCCTGCATGGGCTTCCCGTGGCCTTTTCGGGCAAGGTCACATGGTCAGAAGGAAATACATCTACGAAAGAAATAGAGGAGGTCACCAGGAAAGGTTTTAGCCAACAAACCAATGTAACTGCTGCAAATAAAGACCCAGTCTGACACGTCATGGGTCCAGGTAGATTCTTCCACTAATTAACTTTGGAGCGGAAGCCCTGAGCTTGGGGGGGGGGGCTCTACATCTGGAGAGCTCCCATGCACCCCCAGGGCAAATGTCTCCTCCTTCCCAAAGCCCCACTTGAATTCCCAGAGGGAGAGGTCCTTTCCTCTGTAGATTGACGTGAGAACACAGCCTTGTCTCAGACTCCTTCCAGGGCAGCCTGTTCAGGTCCGTCTTCCATTAGCCAGTGCGTGCTTGTGCCCAGGCCCGATGCCTAACGGAACTCCTTGTCTTCGAAGCCTTGAGCCAATCTGATATGGATGAGACCAACACGTCAAGAAGGAGGCAGGAAGAGATGGAGGAAATTAGTTTGGGTTCTGGAGTGAGAAAGACCCGAGTCTGGTAGCAGTCTCCACAGTGTCAGGTAAAACCTCCATCAAACTCTTCAGGTTTCTTGAGGCTCAGCTTCTCGTCTCTACGAAAGAAGCATGGTGGCCTGTCGTTCGAGACTGTTTTGGGAGTCCATTAAGATCAATACCTGAAACTAAACACAGATGAGGTTGAGGTCCTTAGAAAACAGCTTCCAGCTGAGAAATAATGTGTCCCATGCTCCCAAATGCTATTGTTCCCTGGGCTTTAACCCCGAACTGCTGATGTGTTAGAGGTTGTCTCCAGATGGAAGTGTCCAGCGGCCTTCTCGGCAGGGACCCCAGGACAGCCTTTTAGTGGGCTGCATGGTCCCCACCATTATTCAGGCCCCATAATGTCTCTAGGATGAGTGCTGTGGGTTCCCACCAGAGCTCCAGAGCCTCAGTCAGTCTTCAGTCTTCTCCTGGCCACCGTCCACCAGGCTTCCCAAGTGCTCTTTCTAGAGCCCCAATGTCACTGTCATGTTAAAGGCACCTCATGCTGAACTGTCACCCATGATGACAGTTCCCCAACGTTCCCAGCACCGTCCACCCTGAGGTGGACCTGGCTTCTGTGAAGTGCGACCCTCCAGCTTTTCTCCTGTCCCTCTGACACCAGTCCCTGCACCACCATTTCCTGTCTTCCTGCTCCGCGTGGCCTGGGCTGCGGCTTTTGTCAGCACACCTTCTCAGCTTTCCTTTGCATATTTGTCCACCAAAAAAGCATCCCCTCTCTGTTAAGACTCCCTGCAACGCTTCCTTCCTCTTGGGAGTTTCTGGTCTCTGAGGCACAACTCCCTGCTCTGAGTCTGAGGTCCTAGAGGACCCCGTGCATCCCACTGTCTTAGTTCTGTTCTCCTCACTCGGTAACTCTCCCCTGGTATGTCTGTCTTCCCTGTGGTCCATGCACTCCTTAGGGCTATGCCCTGGGCGCAATCCTGGTTGAATCCTTAGTTACATGTTAAGTGTGTGGATGAATAAATGAATGTACCTTGAATGCATCCATCCTTTCTAAAGACCACGGAGGTGTCTGCTCCCTGGAGAGAACTGCTGACTGACACATGGGTCGGGACTGGTAACCCCTCTATGGTGCGGGCCTGACTCCCCACTGTCATTAGTGTGGTCTTGTTCTCCGGCCTGCCGTAGAGGCCCTTCTGTCCAGCCTCCTTTCCCCGCTCCACTCACTCCTGCCCACTCACTGCTAGACTTCAGGCTCTCTGAGAGCTGGGGGCAAGTCATGCACCCCCACCCCGGTGTCCAGCGCCGTGCTGAGGCCGGAGGAGCGTTCGCCCCCAGGTCAGGGGCACTACTTTCCTTAAAGCACCTTCAGGGAGCAGCAGAGTGGACTAACAGGGGCAAAGGGTGACAGGGGACCATCACCTGCACAGACAGCGCCTCTGGCCTTCCCTTGCCCTAACGTGACCCGTACAGACACCTCGGCGCCTCTGCCCACGCACCGGCTCAGCGCAGGTGACTCAGTTCGAGCTCTCCACAATCTTTCTGCCTTTCTATTCTCTTTTCTTTTTCTTCTTCCTTTTCTTTTTTTTAATCAGTCACTGCAATAAATTAAACCATCCATGGCTCCATTTCCGCCTTTTCCTTGGCGGAACCCTGACATATTTCCTCAAGGAAATACTTTCAAAATCATAATGGAAACACAATGCTTCCTAATAGAACTTGGAGGAGGGGAGTCGTAGGTTTCGCTCTCGTTTCCGGTGGCAGACACGGTAATTACATTTCCTTTTTGCTCTCCTCACTGTGGCGCGCGTGTGTCGGTGGTCCGGCCAGCCGGCTCTCTTTCCCTGCCCCCGCCCCGCAGCTGCACCAGCCTCGATCCCACTCACAGCAGCCTGAAGGCAGAGCTGGGAGCGCAGAGCTGGCCATGTCACTCCCGTGCTGTGAAATCCGCAAGACTTCTGCCTCGTGCAAGTCCGGTGTCCTCGGTTGAGGTCCTGAGGTCTGATGCGCCACTCTCCTACCTCAATGGCCGGCCGCACAGAGCGAACGTAGTGCCGGGATGCCTTCCGTAGGCTGCTGCCTTTGCTGGGACACGTTTCCCTCGGACATGTCAGGAAGACCACCCTGTGCAGCTGCCCTGTTGACAGGGCAGCACCCGCCTCAGGCTGGCATCCCTGGGCCCCCGTGGCTGTCCTCTGCCTGGGACAGCAGAGAGTGAGGCCTGCTCCTCCAGGCTCCTATGGTCGCTGAGATAAATTCTGCTGTGACACTTGGGATACCATGTTATATGGTTTCCTTTTCACTGTCTGATCCCTTCTGTCTTGCCTCCAGGCTCTTCCAATATCATATTTTATTTAAATACCCTCCCGGCTAACCACTAGGGAGTGCAGACCCTGTTTTACCAATAAAAAAGCAGAAGTTCTCAGAAGAAGTAATTCATCTAAGGTCATCCAGTTAGAACCAGGTTCTCTGGCTCCTCAGCCCACAGATGTTCTATTTTAAGATACTGTTTTATTCTTCAGGTAGCTAGGCCTTCCCTGGAGAGAAGACAAGACAGATAAAAAGAGAGAGAGAAAGAAACATCTGAAGAAAGATAAACCACTCTAAGAGTACTCTTGTCAGTCCCATCTATGATTTCACTGAATCAGACGTCTAGGAGCGCCGCTCACAGCACCGGTCACATAGCCGTCCCGTTCCGCAACCTGCCCTCCGACAAACTAATCCTTGACGGTGTGCTCGGAAGAGGACCCTCTGAGAAATGACACTGACGCTGGAGCACAAAGCACAGGTAGAGGCCCTCAGGATATCAGGACCCTGTCCCCAACCCCAGGGCCCAACACGTGGCTGGAGCTAGAACGCACAGAGCAACAGCCAACAGGGAAATCAGGTGCCATTTGGAACCAGGCAAGCATCCGATAGTTCACAAAGAGCCGTGGCAAAACGTGGAAGGAAATTGTGTTAGGCTTGAGGTTCAATATAAACTTTGGTCTCCGAATCTCAAGTTTTAGGTGTGTTTACTCAGGCATGTGTTAGGTCTGGAAAGAAAGAAAGAAAATGAGGGAGAAAACCCTGATGCAAACAGAGGATTTTGAAGAACGGATGGTAGGAGAAGCGGGGACTTTGAGGTGTCCACATGCCCAGTGAGAACCGCTTTAGCACAGAAACCTGGTTCATAGTAAAGCATGGTCTCATAAATTCGAGTTCTCACCAATCAGATTAACAAAACCTCTCCCTATGGGGAAATGAAAGATGTCAGCATATCTTAAATCATAACCTTCAATGAAAAGAAGAAAAATTATTTTCTGGAGTTTACTTTATTAATGAGGAAAAGTGAAGAAGTCTTCACCCTTCAACTCCTGTCCCCTGACCTATCCTCAACACGAGTGAATGACGGAGCCTCTACGGATGGCCCGGAAATGTAGGCGTGGCTCAGATATGATGAACCTTGCAAGTGGAGGCAGGAAGTTTGGATATCAACTACTGGGAGGTAGTAAACAGCAAAGTTATAAGATCAGATTTGTATTATTAAGTCATCATTCTGTTAGAGTAAAAATTACTTGTCAAATTTAGCAAGAGGCTAAATTAAGATTCTGTTACAAAAGCTTAGGAAGGGGTAACAGTGGGTTGGTCTGGGATAGTGGCCATGGGATGGAGACAGGGGATATAGGTCTGAAGGGTCCTCCATAGGTGACTGGGTGAGGGTGGGACGCGTCAGAGAGAGGAGTCCTGTGACACGCCTGTGTTTCTAGCCTGAGCAGCTGGGTGGATTGTTGTTGGGACAATAGCTGGGGAGAGTTGTTTTGGATAGCAGGAAATGATGACATCATTAGAGGTGGGCCATGCATGCAGGGATGAGCTGTTTCCTGGGAAGCAGGACTTGCAGTGATAAAACCAGGAGCACTTCAGGCAAATCAGAAGGGCTTGGTCATCTGACTCATAAGCAAATGTGTTAGACAAGGGCATACGGGAGAAGGGAGGAGAAAGAGGTTCTCCAGCTTGTCTCAAAAGTGAGTCAGGCAACAAAACTGGGTGCTTTGCTTACAGTCAATGGAGCAGTAGCTATGGTGGGCGTGATCTTAGAGATTCCTGACAGCAGACCGTCCATGTGCCCACTTCCATGCTTGGTTATTGTAATTAGTCTTTCATTTGTTCGCATGAGCAAATCATTCCTTCATTCAAAATGAATAGATTTACGGTCTCCATGGCCTAAGCAGTGTTCAGATTTCTCACTGAAACACTTACGTTTCTTCACAATTATAATCTAGCACTTCCTTTTTTGTTTTTCTTCTCAATCCCAGTTGGTCAGGCCACAGAGTCACTTTCCAGCACTGGAGGGTCCATTTCCGGGGCACGGCTTCACTTGGGAACAGAGAAGCTCTCCCTGGCCCCAAGGGCCCAGGGCTCAGTGTCCAGCTCAGTGCTGTTCCTTCCTGAGGTCTCTCCTAACCCAGCCTGTGTGCACCTCTTCTCAACAGACATCTAAGGGACTTCCAAGTGTCAGGCTCTGTGCAAGTTCTGTAGATGAGAACTTTGCTACAGGACAAGCATTGCTCTTGAGGATAGGAACTTTCTGGGCGGAGCCTCCCTTCCATTTTATCTTTTTTTTTAAGTTGGGGTGCCATTGGTTAATAAGATCATATAGGGTTTCAAGTGCACATTTTATGATACATCATCGGTATATTGCATTGTGTGCCCACCACCAAAGTCAAATCATCCTTCTTTTTAATGGTGGTAAAATCCACATAATTTACCATCTTAACATTTTTTTTTTTTAGTTTTCCTCTTAAAAATCATAGAGGTGCTTTTCAATTTTTGAGGGTGATTTTTGAAAGCCCAAGACTTGATTTTCTCAACCTGGAAGCTTTTGTTGCTCGCAGTCCATGTATGTAACAGGGTTCCTGGAGGCCTAACCTGTGTTTCCTAGTGTCCATTCTGCAATACATTGTTAAAACTGTATATATATTCCTTATATCACAAATGATTTTTTAAGCATAGAGAGAGAACAAACTGATGACTACCAGTGGGAAGAGGGGTGGGGGATGGGTGGAGAAGGTGGAAGGGAACGAGGGCTGCAACTCTGCCCTTGTAAAGAAACGAGGACGTCACGGGGGGTAACGGACAGCACAGGGGAAGACAGTCAATATTGTCGTGATAGCGTCTTATGATGACAGACGGTTACTAGGTCTCCCGTGGTGACCACATGTAAGGACTAAAATGCTGAAGCATTGCGCCATACCCCTGACATCAACTTCTCTCCTTGGTGCTTCTAGAACAATGACTCACTCTCTGCCATCTGCCTTCTGTCTGATCATTGAAAGGAAAAAGGGCATTTCGGAAAGAAGGCTGAGCTGGAGAGCCCAGGGACCCTGTTTCCCCCAGTGCTGACCCGACCTCCTCCTGTCCCTTCCGGTCTCTGAGCCTCCTTGTTCTCATTCAGTGCCCCCTCACCCCGGTGCAGGAAGGACCTGATAAAATCATCGATATAAAAGTGCCTTCTTCATTGTGGAAAAAAAAATGACTTTGTTTCTTCCTCTCTGGCCATGCTGGGTCAGAGAGCACAAGTCAGCCTCATGGCCGCACAGCGGAACAGAGGGGCTGGGATCAACTTGGTCCCTCCATTAGCCTTAAATCAAATCGGAGGGAGTGGGGGCGGGGGAGGGGCACAGGACCCTAAAGTGAAATGCAGTCCAGATAAGTGACAGTCTGCCGCTTTATTTAGAAGCAGGAAACCTGGGAATTTTCCTTGGATTTCTGAAAGAAGGTGAGAGAGAAGGAGCAGGGCAAGTCTGACATCATCAACACCTCTTACCTGTCGGCAACTCGTCCGTCTATGGAATCATGGGGAGCACCTGCTTTTCCTTTTTTTTTTAAATTTAATTTTATTATATTTTATTTTTAAATTAAATGAATTGCTGTGGTGTTGGTTGATAAGATTACATAGGTTTCGAGTGTACAGTTCTGTGAAACATCATTTGTATATTACATTATGCGCCTGCCACCCGAAGTCAAGTCTTCTTTCGTCACCATCTATGTGGCCCCCTCACCCTTAATGAACTCCCCTCCCCTTCCCTCTGGTAACCACCGTTCTGTTGTCTGGGTCTGTGAGCTCTTGTTTGTCTGTTTTTCTAGCTCGTTCATCCGTGGTTTTTTTTGTTCCTACAGCAGTAGGGGCATTTAGGAGACCCCAACTCCTTTCTGATGTTCAGCAGAGAAAACTGCGGCCCTTCGAAGGGCCTGAGAGGTTCAAGATAGAATTCAAGAGCGAATCAGACTAGAAGTGTGGGTCCCCAGTCCCACCCCAGGTCCCCCAGCCTGCTGCTCCTTCCTCCGCTGCCATGCTGCCTCCTCCTCCCCTCACTTGTCCCTACCCTGGGCGGCCACCATTCCCAGCCCCCTGCAGCCGAACATGGCAATGATTCATCAATTGGCAGGTCCCTTTCTTTTTTGTCTGGAGCCACTTTAAATGTGATAAACAAGGTTATTTTTTTAAAATAATACAGTGTCCAAATAAAAATGTCTCATAGACTGTCAAGACCAATTGGAATACTTCTTTGTCTCGATAGGGATAGAAGGCACTTCATGTAAGAGATAATATGTTAAGTAAGTGAAGATGGGTAATTTCAGCAGTCGGGGTCTGAAGCCAAATAGGATGACAGCGTTTCCTGATGCGGCTTTCTTCTCTGGTAGTGCATTCATAACACGGATGTAGCTTTGCAAGGAATCAGGCACTTTTAACCCGTCACAGCAAAGTTAAAAAACATGAAGAAAAACAATTTCAGAAGGTGACGAGATAGTCTTCTCTTGGGTATCAGGCAAACAGGGACAGAAGCGGTTTGAGAGCCCAGGATGTTATTTGCTGGCTGGGCGGCTGGTGCAGGCTTGAGGTCGCCGCTGTAACGCAGGAAAGGGTGGGAGCTTCCTCCACCCTTCCCTTTCCTGCCCCTCCAGGGGCTGAACAAGAAAGAGGAGGTCAGGACGACTCATACCGAAAGCTGAGGGAGCCCAGGGCCTTGCAGATCAAGGTCCCCTGGCAAGGGCCTCTGCTTCTCAAAGCCAAGGTAAAGCCACCTGCACCAAAACTGGGCGCAATGCATAGGGAGGTGGCATAGAGGCCCTTGAGTTCGGCAGAAGTTCACATCTCAGTCACTGAAGACATGCTCTATATAGAGGAATTGTGGCATCTGAATTATATCTAAAAAACATTGCTATAAAATAAAATACAACCCCCCCCAACATACACAAAACTGCCGCACCATATGCAGAGACTGAGCCCCACTGAGTAGCAGGCCGCCTCGCATTTTACAGCTCCTTACAGTCTACATGGAGCTTTCATAGCCTTAGGCCATGGCTCCTCACTTTTGAGTTGAGCTGGGAAATAAACACAAGGAAAGAGAGGCCTGGTACCTACAAGAGAATGGGTGGTGACATGCAGTATACTGTACAGATTATGGAAGGGCACACCTGAAACCTATGTAATGTTATTAGCCAATGCCACCCCAATAAAGTCAGTTAAAAAAGAAGGTAGAGCTCGGATGTTAAGGAGGTAGAGCTAGAAAGAGAGGAAAGTTCTCTTTTGGAGCTAAATTCTAAATAGATGTTTGCTATTAAGGTCTGAAAATACTCAACAAATTGAAAAAAATTCCAGAGTCCTTATGTCAAGTCCACAGAGCCCGTAGGCATTTTATGTGCAAATTCAGGGGTTTCTGAGGACCTTGCACAAGCCTAACATGTGCTGAACCCTAACTTCTTGGGGAGTTGAATTCAGAATTCAACTGAATTCTGAATGAGAGAAAACGCAGCCATCAGTCATTCAAGACTCTCCGTGAGAAGAGGTCGTTGAGCCTTGAACAATGTGTGGACTCAGGAAGCTGGGAGAAGGTACTACTGATGGAAGACTATTCTACACAAACCTACAGACGCGAACATTCCGGGGCTGTGTTGGCAGACTTAAATGGGTATAAGACTATTTTGGGAGGAGGCAAATGGGGCACAAAGTGGACATCAGAAAATTAGTTTCTGAAAATAGAATTTGACAACTGGCAAAGGGTGAAAAGCCTACCAATGAAAGTCAGAGCTGGACATAGAGGAAGCAATGGTCAACTCAAAACAACGAGACCACCCCAGAGCCCAACGAGGAGCCAGGCTTCCTGATTCCCGGCCCAGCTCTGATTCTACCACCCCGACTTTAGGTTTGAACAAAAGAGTGTGTCCCAGAACCCTTGCCAATCCAGCCTTCCTGCCTCTGCATCTAAACGCCACCCAGGTCTCCCCTTTGCTATTACTTCCCACACGAAACATCTGGTTTGAGGTTCACCAACGATGGCCCTGAAACCGCAAGTCTAAGTCAGAGGGCCCAGAGTTGTCAAAAGAATCACCCAAAAATCCAGGGAAAAGGAAACTGGTGACTCGAGTTGAAAAGATTTTAATTGTGTTCTCTAGGTGGTGGTTTAACACAATGATGCGACAAAAATAGGTAATGCGGCAGCAGTGGTCTGCTTTTCTATCCGGCAGTCACTCCCCCCACGTTCTCGGACGGAACCCTCAGGAGGAGCCGACGAGGAAAACTGGACGGCTGATCCAGGAAAAGAACTACTCTCCTTTCTGTTCTTAGTGATATGTTGTTTCCATGCCTGTGAATTAATTATTTCTTGAAAGTGAAAGGGATTTCACACTGACATCTCTGCCTTCATCCCTCTGACCTAGGAAAGTCAAAAAAACTAGTACAAGGACCCAGCCCTTCAGACATCCCATCGGCACTGTATCCTTCTTGTGGGATGTACTGAATTCATCTCCCCACACCAGCTGCCCCGGAGTTCCCATCTCTAGGACAGAAATTTCTACCTGCTCCCCCATGCAGTTCAGAACAGCAAGAGTCAGGACGAATGTGGTGGTGAAAGGGTAGATTTTGTAGCGACAGATTGTGGGTTGGAATCCCAGTTCTAACAATGAGTAAACTGGAAAGTTGCTTCAACTGTCTATCGATTTTCTCATCTTTAAAATTAGAGCAATAATATTGAGTCATCACTTTGATTAAAAATTAAATAAGACAACATATGAGGCACTTAGCAAAGTGGTTGGTACATATTAAATACTCAGTGCAGGTAGTCTCTGGGTTAAGAACAAGATAGGTTCTGTAGGTTGGTTCTTAAGGTGAATTTTTATGTAAGTTGGAACAGGTACATTCACCTATTAAATGCAACATAGATGTTTGTTTTAATATTGTAAATACTTAACCATTTTCAAACACAACCTTAAACAGTCTTGGATGATGCAGAAGATGACGAACTTGTTGGAGAGAATGGGACTGGTGTTAGAGTCAGGGTTTGATTCTGCTGCTGGAGTCAGTTTCTTGAAGTAGGGATCACGGGAAGTATGTACACAGCTTTTCTTTTTCTCATCACAAGTGGCCCTGTAGCATCTCAGACCTTCGGTAACTGTGGTAAACTCTGGTGAACCTCTCTGTGTCAGGATCTTGCTCCTCTCACTTGGCTGTTCCTGCTTCAGTGAGATGAAAAGCATCAGCTAACTCTTCTGTAAAGTACTTTTTCAGTTCTGGAGTTTTTAGGTCCCCATTTTCTCCTCTAAATGCTGTCGTCTGCTGCTCTAGTTCCACAAGGTCTTCAGTGGTTATTTCCTTGCTATGGGAATTGAGTAACTCCATGATATAATTTTCACTGATGTCCAACTGCAGTTGATTACCAATAACCCTCATGGTGCTCCATTGGTCAGTACAAGTTATATGTAGTAAATTGGATGTTTGTAACTCGGGACCTGCTGTAAGTGCTGCTTCTGATAGTTAAAGCTCTGCTTCCCATCTCGCTGCACCTTATCATAAAGCACAACACATGGCATACTTTAAGCACAGAATAACTAACTGATCGCTAAAAAAAAATGAGTGAATTTTAATCCTCTTGACAGTCCATGAACTTAGCATTCTATATAAAAATTTAACTCTCCCAAAACACTGATGATAGATGTTCTTTTTATTACATCCATGAGGAAGTGGAAGTTGTGTTGGAACACTTGAAATGTATTTTTCCAAATAATAACTTGGGTGGCTTGAACCATAACGCTAAACATATGTTGTACCCTCAGCAATATTCACAGAGGTTAAGTTACGAAGTTAGAAAAACAATGGTGTTCAGTGGAGATTCAAAAAAGTTGTCACAATATTCCTTAACAGTGTGTCCCCGAGTGAGGGCTGTGCCAGACATCGTTCTGGTGTTTTCCTATGCTGCCTCCTGTAAGTGCTCAAAACAACCTGGGAGTGGAAGCTGTTGCTTTATTTCACAGAAAAAGAGACCGAGGGTCAGAGAGGCAGCATCAGGTTTCTGTGATACACTATTGATGGTTTCAGAGTCAGATTTCAAACCTGGGTCTGGGTGACTCCAGTGCCCTTCTATTTCCACAACACTGCACTGCATGCCACGGGTTTCCTGAAATAGAATCAGACCGCTGCATGACTCATCATCCTCCTCGTCACAAAGTCATCTCAAAAATCTCCAGCGTGAAAAAGGCAGAAGGGCAGCAGGGCACGCAATCCTCCAAGGTGCCAGAATTTCCCTCCACAATGCCTACCACACATTCTGTGCCCTCCTCACACACGTCCGGGACAGAGAGCTGACTGCCTCAAGGGTGGTCAACCATATGGGAGAGGCATAGAGGGTCTCTGCTTCCATCCTTCATGATGCAGAAGCTGAGACCTGAAGAAAGGCCGTGTTACCCTGGCTCCCACCTGGAGTAGCACAGACCCAGACGACTGAGATGTTGTGAACAGATGTGAGAGAGAGCTGAACAGATGTGAGAGAGAGCATTGGCAAAGCACAGAATACTCAGCCCCAAACGCCATTACAATAGAAGATGCCTCCAACTGACCACAGGCAGGTTTTACATTTTCCATTCACTGATCTCTCACAAAGGGACATCATTGCTCTAGCGTGCTTTCCTTTCCCTGCTTGACTTCCAGTGAGAAAAGGCAGTGATACACTTAGATAATGTGTACGAAGAACGTGACGGTCGACAAAACCTCACCCTGATCTTTACACTAACCCTGTGAAGAGGTAATGCAGGACTTATGGTCTCCGTTTGTCAGACAAGGGACTGGAGGTTACGTTTTGTATTTGTCAGTATTCTAGGCGAATTGCTACAAGAGATGTTTAATATGTGTAACTACTGGGCTACAGGGTCTTTATCATTCTCCTCACACTCCCATGAGGGCTGGCAGTAAGGAGGTGGAGAGGGTTCCTCCCCGTGCACTCAGAGCTCCTGACTCCTTCTCTCTAATGCTCTACAAGCCCCTAGGCCCCCGAGTCCTCTGTCACCCCCACATCTGTCTCACAGAATAAGGAAGATGCCCTATGTGGGGAATTTCACGAGAGGTTTCGTGCTCTAGACTTCAAAGCAGAACATGTAGCTTCACTCACAGTCTGTCATCCCGGAGTCAGGTATGTAGTCAGACCTGACAGTCATGGGACCGGGGCAGCTAAGCTAATTCTGTGCCCAAGAGGAAGGGAAAATTGGTTTGGATAGTTTTCATAGGCATCTGATAATTTTTCACAATCATCTTGAGTTTCCAAGACCTATGTAGGGACCTGAGCTGGGATTTCAACACAGTTCCTCTGATGACCAGTACCGGGTCTGTTTCAGGACTCCATACTTAAGTTCTGGAAGTTTCCCCTGCAATGCAGTGAGCTAGTTCTGTGACTTTTCTCTTCTGCTTAACCATGACTATAACCATCGCTGCGACTTCACTATTCTGGGGACGCTTCTTACCCCACAGGGAGAGTGGACCATCGCAATGCAGTCTGAGCTCACCCCTTTTCTTGGTATCGTGTCTTCACTCAGATTCCTCTAGCTCCTTTTGGGGGGAGTTTGCCAGGGTAATCTTTGCTAACATGTAGTCAGTTGACATTTTCCTGAGTACCTGCTTTGTGTCGGGGCCACAGGAATTTTGGACCCTGGAGATCTAGAAATAAGCAAAACACAGAATTTGTTCTAGAAAAAAGCTTACACACTGCCAAGGACAGAAGCTAGGAAGATAAAAAGGCAGGTGACAGGTGTTGGAATAAATGTGGTCAAGAGGAGTAATGGAGACACAGGAAGAATGAAAGTAGTTGCGCCTGGGGAAGTTTTCAAGGTGGAAGTAATATTTAACATAAATATTGAAGGGTCAATGACAATTCCTAGGGAAAACACATTATAGATGGAAACAAAATCAGGTGTACATCACAAGGACTGGAAAATAATGAGAATTTTTGCTTGAATGTTGCTTTAGGGATGGGATGGTGCGAACGGTAGAAGACAAGTTTGAATTCATTATTTGGATCTAAACCACAAAAAAAGTTGAGTGGCAGGTAAAGAATTTCACATTCTTGCTTTACAGCAGGAAGGGAGGAGGGCCTGAGCTGTCATCCACCACTGATTTTCTAAGCTTGCTGTCTGATCGCTTTCCCCATCTGTTCTTGCTCCCCTCCTCCCTTAAACAATAAATGAAAAATGCTATTTGGGATGTTAACTGAGAGTACTTACTAATCCATCCAATGTTTCCTTTCTCTCCTTCGTTCCTCTCCCTTTTTCTTTTTTTTCTCCCTAAGCTATTTTCAAAGTCCAGAGATTTGGAGGAAGTCACTGCCTTCAAGGAGCGTCTATTCTAATAAAGGAGGCTTATAAATAAACAGCCGCCCATCACATGAACAAGAGTATTTATCAAAGATGCTGGGAAAACACCCTGAGGATTTGCCTTCCCCAGAGTCTGAGACTGAGGGACCTAAGGACACGACATTTGTGCAATTTAAGTCCAAAGGACGCTTGCTGTATTGATTTCCCCAGTGGTGGGTCCTGACTTAGAAGAGGTCCTAGTTCTACTGCTCTCCCAGAGAGCAAGTTTGCCAGTGACATTAACCTGAGACCATTCCATAATTTGAGTTAATAGAGTGGCAAATGGAAGGGTTTGTCACATTCTCACATGGCAATGAGCATGTCTCTCTTTCTCTATCTCTCTCTTTTTTTTTTTTTTTTTTTGGCAGAGGATCTTTATGGTGCCCTTTAAAAATAGTTGATAACTGCATATTGTACTGATTTCAGGAAAGTCTGCCGCTGACTACTGGCCAAGCAGATGCAGAAAAATGGTCTGGTGGGAAGACTCAATGCTG
This sequence comes from Saccopteryx bilineata, assembly GCF_036850765.1. Lineage (NCBI taxonomy): Eukaryota > Metazoa > Chordata > Mammalia > Chiroptera > Emballonuridae > Saccopteryx > Saccopteryx bilineata. The sequence continues at coordinate 140,823,666 of NC_089495.1, forward strand.
TCTGCAAGAAGAACTCTCTTCATGAAGCCCCGCAAGCGACGTTTCATCCTCCTGGGCCCTCCCACACTAACCGCCTTCTGGTCCGCAGCCACGTGTCCTGAGCAGTGACGCTCAGCTTTGCTGTCTCCGGGGTGCACCGGCCATGTCCTTGTGGTGAGCAGAGGCATCGGTTTTTGTAGTGAAAGGCTCAAAGAGCCTGTAAGGAAACTGTGAATCTGCCCTCGGAAGGTTTTCTGTTCTCAGCTTCACTGAGTCATCAGTGAATAAATGAGCCAGGTGAGGAGTTTCCAGAGACCGGTTGTCATGTGACAATTCCCCAAGATGTGAATTTAGGGAAAAAGGTAGAACACAAAGGGTGAATGCCATGTGTCTTCAGCTCTGGGAGCATTCTCCCAAAAATTCACCTTGTGAGAGATGTTTACTGATACTTGACTGTTTTTCTCACTTTTCAGCTTGTCCTGAAGGACTACAGATTTTATCGAAGGTAAGGTCTGACCACCCTTCCAGTTATAGCTTAAAATGATAATCCTTGACTTGAGAGCAATGGCACCTTTAGCTTGAACCTTAAGGTCATTCTGGGTCATTAGAATGGCAAGCACTTCACTTAAATGGGACCATGTAGAGGCCAATTAAGTTTCTTTGCCTGGTGTTTCCATTAAAGTGTTTACACAGCTACTATGTGAATTGCTTTCTTGGTGGTGGGGGGGGGGGTGACTTCCTTAATCTTATCACTAACAAGAGTCTATTTATCCATGGGTTAGCCACCTAAGTTTTGGAAATTGTTCCATTTTTGTCCTCTTACCTTATTAATTATGCATGCCTTCATTCTTTAATACTTATCTACTGGGTAAGCACCACATGCCTGGCCCAGTGCTGTATGCTAGAAACACAGTTGTGAGGACAGCAGCTCCTGTCTTACTCTCATACCTATCCAGTAGGGCAATGGGGTGAATAAATGCCTCTCATCTGCACTTTTATTCAACAGGCAGATACTGCTCTTGCTAGTATTTAGAGAATGAAACTAGGGCTGACGAAAAGGTAATGAGCTTCTCCCTAGTGTCCTGTTTGGCCAGGCTCCCTGTTTCCCAGATGGACCACAATGTGTCAGAATGTGCAGCCCCATGGATCCCAGTGTGCAGAGCACTTCGTGGTGGGCACCCTGGGCGCGGAAGCAAGCTCTGCGGGCTGCTGTGGCCCTGCCACCTTCACCCGGGACTCCGTTCAGTCCAGCTGCAGAGTCACCTCTTCTGGGCAGTCTCCATTCGCCTACCTCCACTCACCCTTAGTCTTTCTTCAACACTGAAAACAGTAGCCATGCTCACATGACAGCGGCTGGCACGAATGCACGAAGCAAAGTGGCTGTGCTTGTTAGCATGCATGCCATTGCCGCCCCTAGCCTGTGTTGTTTCCTCTCTGGAGGTGAGGAAGCGGGGGGGGGGGGGGGGGGGGGGGGGGCTCACACACTCAGCTTCGTAATCATCCCAAGCTCTATCATCCCGCCGGCCCTTGCACACTCTTCCCCGTCCTTGAAATGTATTTGACCACTTCCTGTGGCTTGTTTCAGGCTGACTAACCCTTTCGGGCCTCAGCTTAAATGTCAGCTTCACCAGTTTGTAGTCTCTGGATGCTTTAAATGATACTCACAATTGGCTGCCAAGTCCCAGACTGCATCCCGTACCATAATACTCATCACACTTGCTTGTATGACTGCCTCGTCCTCATTATTAAGCTAGAAGCTCCAAGTAGGATAGAACACTCATTCATAAGGCTTAAAATATAAGTTCTTCCAGAGCAAGGGCTGTATGCAGTCACTATTTCACCTGTTGTCCTGTCCCCCTGCCGCAGAGCCCAACGCAGAGTCTGATACCCAGGAAACTCGTTACAGTTCACTGCACGGAATAAATGGAAACAGTCCTTCTTGTTGTTGTGTTAACCTCTGGAGAATGGCATCCCAGTAACAAATGCCAGGGAGCATGCGAGTGGTCCAGATCCACAAAGGGAAAAACCAAACTTCAGTCCAAAGCATCTGTGTGCGGCGGACTGTTCTCAACATGAGCCTCAGTTCAGATGGAGCATGAGCCGCTAATCCTCGGAGGCGGCCGGGGACACTGAAATAAATCACTGTGGGGAGAAGGGGTGCTGAGGCAGCTCGGCTCCCGGAAGAAGGAAACCAGAAACAAGCCTGGAGACCTGATCTCAGCCAGATTCACGCAGGTGGGCAGGCTTGAAACACTGCTTCTTCTCAAGGGATGCAGAACAGAAGGGACTTGGGTCAGAGGTGAGCTCTCCAGGGCTCTGAATTCAGCATGAGGACACGGGGCCAGCGTCCACCTGGAGGTTTAATTGAATCCGTCGCATTTACGAGGAGTTCAAGCACCTCGGCGCGGACTCTTCCTCAAGTGCCTAAATGGGTTTAACTGATCCTGAGACAGAACATTCAGTGTGTTCTCCGGATGATGCCCCCTGGCACAGAAGAGACATGCAGCACAAGCGCACGCGCAAAAAGCCTCCAAGTCAAGAGATACAATCCAGCTTCACACCCCCGCGGGTGTCTGGAGAGGCAGTGCCTCCTCTGTGGGGCTCGGCTAAAATGAACTGCCATGTTCTGAGGGATAACTGTTCAAAGGAAATTGACAGTTAGAGATGAAGGGCAGTTCCCAGCCGCTCTCTCTGCAGAGCCAGATAAGATCAGAACCCGCTGCAGCACCCAGGGAGAGCGTGAGAGCCCGCTCATGAGGGGGGCGGGCCGCAGGGCCACCCTGCAGTGGTGCTGGGCCAGACACAGAGAGGAAGGGCGGGGGGAAGGTGGGGTCCCTACCGTGTGCACACATCAGAAACCGGTTTCATCCTGGGAACCGTCCTGTCGTAATTCTCTTACAGGTGATGGAGCTGAGGGTCAGAGAAAGCAAGCGACTGGCCTCAGGTCCTGTCTACCCACCTGGAGGTCAGTTTCGTCCCTCCCTGAGCCTCTCCTTCCCCTCACCCAGACACTCAGAGCTCACCAACCCCAGCTGACCCGCTCTCCCCCCCACGTGAGGGCTGGGAGGTGTTCGCTGGGAAGTCTGATTTACACAGTGCCTGGCACATAATAGGACGCCTGGCCTGACCTCAAGTCTGCTTTGAAAAGATTTTTTCTTTTCAAAAAAATATCTTCTATGTGAGCACCACAGATGCAGTTACAAACAGACAAGGGCTCAGAGACACTTATGAAATCACTTAACTAGAGTCACACAATCAGGATTGAGTTCAATTGTAACAAAGAAAACATATTTGGGTCCCTTTTACCACACTTTATGACTTTCCTTTAAAATACACAGAAAATTTTCTGAGTTTTTATGTTTTTTAGACCCATAAGCCTCCGGGAAAAAAAGAAATAAAAACGTGGAGTTATTTATTAAAGACTCACTGATGACTTTTTGGAAAGCACTGTACCAGGCCTGGGATACATAGTGAAAACAATGGACTGAACTCACAATGTCCGCACGGTTGCCACCGCCTCCTGCCTCGGAGGGCTTTGTGGGTTTGCACAGGACTCTTAGAATTAGCTTGTCCATTTCTAGAAGAAAAAAAAACCCTTGATTCGATTTTTTTCAGGACTGCGTATACAGATCAATGTGGTTGAATATCCTTCTCAGTAATACAGAGTCTTTCAATGGTTGAATATAGTCCACTGCTGCATTCATTTAAATCTTCTTTAATTTCTCTCAGTGATGTTTTATAGTTTTGAGTGTACAAGCCTTGCACGTCTTCACCAGATTTATTCCCTAGTATGCCATATTTTTGGTCGTATTATAAATCTTTCAGGTCTTATTCCAGAATTCAAAAATGACACTTTGATTTATCACAGATGATTTACTGAGGAATAAAATCTCAAGTGTGTCTACAGCACAAGCAAAATTATTCTAGATAAAGACGAGACTTTTCTGTCATGACTAGGAAGGATTCTTGCCTTAGTCATGCTTTTCAAGTAATTCTGTTGCAGTTAGACTGTCTGCAGAATTATGAACTCTCTATAGGATTGACGGGGCAGGAGATGCAGAGTATATACCAAGTAGGCATGTTGAATTATCATTTTTGGAATACAGGAAAACAATGCTTCTCTCCATTCCAGAATATTGGCCACATCAAAGCACCTGAGGGCAGACAAGCTCCAGTTTCATTGGGACTCTGTTTCTCACTTGCAAAATGGTGATGGTAACAATAATGGCTATGAGTTTTGTAAAGCTTAAGTGGAATACGTATGTGTGGGCTGTCTGTAATAGTTTAGAGGAGAAGTATGGGGAATGGCGACCCTGTGGAGGAGTGAACCCCAAAATCCAGGATAGTTTCAACTGGCTGTCTCCACAAAGAGACTTGGCCGCAATCAGTATTAGGAACTAACAGAAATTCTTATTGTTACTTCTCTCATGTAAAGTCTGTGTGTTGGCAAAGCTATTAATAGGCCTTTCTTGGAATAAAGTGTATATTTACCTTGACATTTTTTTTTACAATTCAATAGTTGTTTGTTTGTTTGTTTTTTGTTTTGTTGTTTTACAGAGATAGAAAGAGAGTCAGAGAGAAGGATAGATAGGGACAGACAGACAGGAACAGAGAGAGATGAGAAGCATCAATCATCAGTTTTTTGTTGCGACACCTTAGTTGTTCATTGATTGCTTTCTCATATGTTCCTTGACTGTGGGCTTTCAGCAGACCATGTAACCTCTTGCTTGAGCCAGCGACCTTGGGTCCAAGCTGGTGAGCTTTGCTCAAACCAGATGAGCCCTTGCTCAAGCTGGCGACCTCAGGGTTTAGAACCTGGGTCCTTCCACATCTCAGTCTGATGCTCTATCCACTGCGCCACCACCTGGTCAGGCGATATAGTGTTTTCTTTTAAAAAAGAACAAGTAGATTGTTTGTTAAACCACAAAATGTCAGAACAGAAAGGAAACACAGAAATCATCCAATCATACCTGCCCACTGTAGTTTTCTTGTCAGCGTTATCAAGGATTGCTTGTTGATCACTTCAAATAACAAGAAATCTATAAGATAGAGCATTTAATCTTTGATTATTGATTAAATAGTCCCATTCAGCAGAAATCCCCCTTCCTGAATGTCTACCCAGTGAAGTTACCCAGAGTGAGTCCACATTCTTTTTCTCCTGGCTGCTCCTTGACGCTTGAAAGCTGAATTAGGGTCCCCACTGAGTTTTCTTTCTTGGGATGTTTTATTGATTCATATTAATTTTTAAAATATCCCCTAATTTTTGTGAGCACCATAGTTTCTTTCCATGTTGTTACTTCACTTGGCGTGGTTTTCGGGACTTAGGATAATTAGTGTACTAGTTGCTATCCTCTGGGTAAAGTCCTGTTTATCAATCTTCCTTTTGTACTTGGTGCTCAGAACTGAGTAGGGTGCACCTGGCATAGGTGATGAAGCAATCTGATGCAGAAAGCAGTGGAGTTTGTCTCCAGCGATTGTGTCCCACTGTCTCAATAAGCACCATCATACCTGGGGGTTGCGCAAGATGGCATCAGGGCTAGACCAACCCCAGGGACTTCCTAGGGGTCAAAATACAAAGGTGTTATTACAGCTGATACCCTGTCCGAAGAGGGTCTCTCTCCTTGCCTCTCTATTCCTCTGTCTTTTCTTCCTCCTCCTTCTCCTCTTCCTTTTCCTCTCTTCCATCTTTATCTTCATCTTTTTCTCTCTTAAATATCCTTATTTTAAATAACATTTTACATATAACTGAGTATCTTGGAAGCCAGCCTTGTGAATAATAGAATTTATTACACATATATAAATTCTAAAGTTAGCTTTACCCCTGAAACACATTGGTTCTAACCATGGTCGTTCATGGTATGTCTGAGCCCTTGAATCATACTGTCTCTAGTACAGGTTACATTGTTAATGTAATGTCATAGGGGATCTAGTCATAAAAATTATTTTGTACCCAAATTAAGTTTAACCTACAATGCACAAGTTATTTCTTATTAAGGAATCTTACCTGAAAACCCCTCACTGTTGCAGGTGTGGGCTGTGTTTGCCATTCTGTATGTTCAGGTCTGGAAAAAAAGCTGACCTCATTTCCAGTTCCATGAAAATAAGAGATTTGGAATATTAAAATGGCCCTGGCTGGTTGGCTCAGTGGTAGAGCATCAGCCTGGCATGTGAGTATTCTGGGTTCGATTTTCGGTCAGGGCACACAAGAGAAGCACCCATCCCCACCCCTACCCCTCTCACTTCTCTCTCTTTCTTCCCCTCCTGAAGCTATAGCTCTATTGGAGCAAGTTGGCCCTGGGAACTGAGGATGGCTTCATGGCATCTGCCATAGACACTAGGAAGAGCTCGGTTGATGGGCAGTGGAGCAATGCCCCAGGTGGGCAGAGCATTGCCCCTTAGTGGGCTTGCTGGGTAGATCCTCGTCAGGGTGCATGTGGGAGTTTGCCTGCCTCCCCTCCTCTGACTGAATTTAAAAAGGAAAAGACTACTAAAGTGAAAGGTTTTAATTTATACAGGGTGTATTCTCTTCCTCAAGATTTGATGTCTACAATATGTTCCTCCCATTGAAAAACACTCAGCCTCTGTGGAGACTATGAGGATAATTTAAAGTTGTCCTGCCTCATAACTGCATGGGTATTTCCACTCCAATATTTAATGCAGCCACTGAAGGACCATGGCCTCACCTTTAACCACACAGTCAGGGCGGGTCTGCTGAGGGCAAACATCGGGGCAGCAGTTAGATGGCGGTCTGAGGAAAGCGTCGCTGCTTTTGCAAAGTCATCGTCCTTCATTTCACAGGGCCCCTTCCAAGGATGACTAGCGAATGCTTCAAAAGAACCTCCCCTCCAGAAAAAAGCCAGACAGCCCACGGTGAGGCAGGCAGAGGCAGGTGACACTGAGCTGGCGTTATCTTCCAGATGAGCTTTGTAGCCAAGTCTGTGCTTTGACAATTTGGAGGGTCAGGATGATGACAGACAGACAAAACTCATCTCTAACTTCATCTTCTAACAGAAAAAAAATCCACTTGGAACTTTCTCTGGAGATTTCCTAGTCTCACTGAAACGAGGGAAGAACCCACACCACGGGCTAGAGCCACATGCTTGGCTGAGCTCCCAACAGAGCCGACGGCCGCTGGCCTTCGAGGCTTGCCTTTTGCTAGAATAGCTTAACGATATATCATCACTGACTCATATCTCATAAGCGTGATTTACAAAAAAAAAAAAAATAGACTTGGTGTCATCTGGGTTTTATTAAACTGTAAGTTCAACAGAATTTGATCCAGACTATCCAATAGCTCAATAGCCACCGCGTCCCTGACCTTCTTCGTCCAGCGCCTTTTGGTGGTCGATAACCCTGGAGAAAATATACTCACCTCATCAGATCCCGTCAACCCCTCTCTGCAGTCCTGGGGAAAGCCTCACATTCACAGAATTCCTCTCTGCAGATGCGTGTGTGTGCATGTGCATGCACGCACACCACCAGCACAATGAAAAAAAAAAGATTTATATGCTGATTCCAAAGAAAATAAATGGCTACATTTATACATGACAAATGAAAGAGAAAGTCATGCTCTGTCAAGCTAGCAAGACACTTAAAAAATACACACAAAAAAACAAAAACCAGACTTGTTGCTTAAAAAACAGAAAGCGCTTTGGCTGAACTCGCTGGGCAGAGACAGTGAAAACCTAGAAGGGAAGAGTATGCCAGGTGAGCGCAATAAGCCCACAAAAATGTGTGGTTCCGTGGCTGGCAGGCACCCGTGTGCTCATCAGTGTGGGGCGCGAGTCTGTTCCCGTCGGCTCGTGGAGTTCATGGACGGCTCCGTGTGGTTGTGTGGCACTGTCTTGCATTTTCAGTGATGACTGTATAGGGAGCCTGGGAAGATGGAGACACATAAACATCCCTAGAGACCTCTTCTCTTTTCTGTATATGGTAGTGCTTATAAAATCATTCAAAAGGAAAAAAGAAGAAAAAAAGGGTTTGGGATCCTGAGCAGATCTTGGAATAAGTGACCAAAGCAACACACTTCAGTTTCTGGAAAACATGTGTGCAGCGTCCCACATCCATACGCTGGGTCTATGCTACAATGGCATGAGTGATCCAGGGTTCACACAGAGACTCATTGACATTGTGGCATCGATGGTGCATTTTATTAGTGTAGCTCTACTTGTAACAAGCAAAAGTGTGTGAGGGCAGTAATGTGACAGAATGGTTTTTTGTAGTTGCTGTCGTTTTTGGTTTGGGTTTCTTTCTCTCTCTCTCTCTCTCTCTCTCTCTCTCTCTCTCTCTCTCTCGTTCTCATTCACATAAATCCCCAAATTTGTGGTTCTCACTAGTAGCATAGATTTTCTGGGACCAAGTCCACTTCCACGCTGTGGCTCTGCTATCTTCAAGTACCAAACAATTACCAGAGCCATCTGTATGAAGCTGGAAGAAAAGGAAATGATATGCAGTAGACTTCTGTGGACAGGACAGAAGCAGCGATTACCACTTTTATACACGTCTCATTGGCCAGAACTCAGTCACGTGGGTAACTTCCAGCATAAGTGGGAGTATCTCTTGCTGCATGCTCAGAAAGAAATGGGTGATGTAAACAGCTAGCCGTCTCTGCCAACCAAAAGAAGTGAAGAAATTCTTATTCTGCCAACTCTCCTCTTCCAATTAGAAGGCATGCCCAAGCCACAGTTTATCTGCATTTGGCATGGAGTTAGACTTTAGGACACATTTTTAGCAGTAACCCTAGGGCCTGGATTATTCCTGGGGAATCTCTTTTCCAGAGTATGACCACCAAAAAATGGGATTTCTACCCTGGACTAGGGTTTTGGTATTCTGAGTAACAATTATTATGGCTTCCTATCCAACTGGGCTTTCGAAGTCTGAGTTGCTTCATTGGGAAATGTCTTTCCATGACTTTGTTTTTGTTGTTGTTGTTGTTTGTTTGTTTTTACTTTGAAATCTATATGTATTCAATCATGTAGATATTTCTTTTACTTTCAATGTCTTTCAGAAAGTAAGTTGAGGCAGCCAATAAAATATGGAAAATCCAATCAGAAAAAAAATAGATCCAGGACCTTGAGAAGGTAATAGCATGAAACCAGAAGTGAGGTTATGACACTTCATGTGCACATGGAATAGCAGCCAAATAAGACAGGAGGCCCCCAGTGTCGTGGGCAGAAGTGCCTTCCATGCTGATCTGATGAGCGCTTTCCTGCCAGAGGAGTCCAAGTGTCCCCAAAGCCATTAATAACCAGAACCAAAGAGGAGAAAATACCCCAGAAGAGGATATTTACTATGAGGAGGAAGTCGAGTCCTGCATTTAAATAAAGAAGGGATGAGCTGAGCAATTCTTACAGCCAGAAAAGGTGAAAAAAGCATAGTGCAGAACAAAGAGAGGAAGGTCTGAGATCTAACTCAGTGTGGGGTTGGAAACAAAACACAAGAAGCGAGTTTTTTTGGTTTTGCTTTATTTTTCTTTTTAAAGGAGGGCTGTCAGACCTACGAGAATAACTGGCAGAGGGTGGGGAGAGAAAGGGAGAGGAGCCAATGTGCACAAAACTCCATAAAAGGGAGCCCAGTGTTGGTGCATTTGATGAGATGAATATAAATAGATGATCACAGTATTTGGAATGTTTGCGGAATGTCCTAAGATAACCATGAGCATCTTATTTAAAAAAAATGTGTGTTTACTTTCCAAATTCTACCAAAATATGAAAGGAAATAAACACGAACCCAACTACCAACGGGCACAGTGTAAACAGAGTGAATTATTATGTATCTTCACATGAATGTTTTAACACAAAGTGTGAATTTAACTAAGAAAACAACAGAGCAGCAGTTCAATCACTTATGGTATGCTCCCTAAATAAAATATTATGTAGCTATTAAAATGAACATTGTGGGAACACCATAGCAACAAGTTACACTGTTTATTATGGAGTAGCAATGATAAAAGCAAGGATCAAAATGATGGGTCTGCTACTATCACAACACGGGAAAAGCGAGTGTGGGAAGATGGTGGAAGGAAATAGGGCGAGGGTAGTGTAAACTGAAAATGAGGGGACTGCAGAGGAATTGTGACTTAAATAACTCTGCTGTTATACACACACACACACACACATATCCCCTAATTTTTATGAGTAGTATATTATTGTTTTATGAAGATCCAGAAAGATGGCAAAAAACAAAAACCCTCCGTCTTTTCTCAATGTTCTGTTCTATCTATAGAAGCGTCCCCACCAGGGTTGCAGGGACCAGCGCTGTGATGCCCACATGAGTGACCCTGCACGGTGCTGGCACTGGGTGGCTTGTGCACACAGTTGGCCACCGTTGGCCTGGGACAACCCTGCTTACGTCGCCAGCTGGTGCTTTGCCCCAGTCTTGCTCTGGTGGCAGAGAGACTGATGTGGAGGCTTCACATCAGGTGCCCTGTGCTTGTTCCGGGCTCCTGTGGCCTTTCCTGGGGCTTATGCCTCAGTTTCTTCTCAGGTCAGTATTCACAGGAGTGGTGACTTATGTCCTCTGGGTCTCCGTTTCCTCCTGCGTCAACCTAATTGGCTGGGTGTGAGGACCGCATGGAATGCAGTGCTTTTTGCCAAGCGAGGACCCCGCAGGCAGGTGTAAACAGGGTCTGCTACTGATGGATGCATGGGACCTGGGAGACGTGGTAGGAACGCTCCCACCTTGGTGGATTGGTTCTCAGCCCCTCCTCTTCCTCCTCTTCCTCTCCCTTCACCTTCTTCTCTTCTCTGTCAGCTTTTCTCCGTTATGGTGTCTGTCTTACAGTTTCTATCTCTCTCTCACACACACACACACATAGCATGTATACACACTCATGCACGTCTTCTGCTCTAAATATGATCGACTCTACATTAGTGAACACACCTTCCTCTCTCAGACCTCTAAGAAGCATGTGCTATTCCTTCTGCTTGCCTAACTCACCCTTCCCACCCCCTCAGTTTCCCCTGAAACCCCCCTTCCGTGTGTCTAAGAAGCCCTTGAAATGAGTGGGGTTTTTGTTGTTGTTATTTTTTTTCTCTTGGTTGCCAGTGATAGGACATAGTAATTCTGCGCTGTGGGAAGACTCTCCGAGCCGTATGTCAGGGAACCACACAGAGCCTGGAGACTGACTCACAAAGGAGGTCCTCTCATGGGGGCACCCACATAGGTGTTGACAAGGAGAAGCCTCCCAAGGTTTCAAAGTGCTTTACCAATATTTATGTTATTACTTCAAACAAACTATTTTAAAACGTATTATTTATTATTAACACCATCACAAGTGAAGTTGTTAGATAGAACAGATTGGATCACTGCCACCTTTTTACAAATGAGGAGAGTGGAGCTCAAACAGATTATAAAACATGCCCAAGTTCAGTATTTTATCAACAGTAGACCAAGGAGCAGACTGCAGGGGCTGTCTGAGCCCCAGTCCTCAACTCCCTGAAGGGCACGCATTTATCTGAGAGTAACAAAGACGGGGCAATGACCACACTCATGGACACTGAATCACTAGATGGCTGTGTGAATTTCCTTTGAGTTTCTGACTCAGCAGATTTGAGTTTGGGCCAGTCATTAGCATTTCTGAGACATTTGCATTTCTAACTGGTTTGCCAAGCAATGCTGATGCTGACCTCGGGGACCACACTTTAAGAACCCTCACCTCTGCAGAAATCTTTGGAGGTTTTTAATATAAACTACCAACTGGCCCACCAATTCCTCCTGTGTACGTGGCATTTTATAAAAAAATGCCACCAGGAAGATTGTAACAGTGCTGCATTTTTCCTGGTCAGGGTTTCCAAGTTTAATAAAAAAAAAAAAACCTTCGGAAATGGTGTTTAATGGAGCGCGTGGTGGGCAGGCAGTCTTTGGCCCTCATTAATATTTAGAGCTTCCTGACCCTGGAGGAAAGAACGGCTCAGTGGCCTGGCAGAGGGACACGCTGGGACAAACAGATCTATTCAGGGAGACAGAAACGAGCTAATGTGCGTGTTAAATGTTAACTCCCTTTAAAAATAAAAATAACACAGAAAGCAATCTTTGCTGGGGAAATAGATCATTCTAGATTAGGCAAATATTGTTGTTTCAGGTGGCAAATCTAACGCTCCCAACCTGACCTTGCAGTTAGAAAACAAAACCACAAGGCAGAGGGTCCGCCCAGAGCACAGGAGTCTGAAAGCAGCCCCTATTAACAGTAACTTAATACCACGAACTTATACCGCAAACTTGGGAAGTTTGCACTGTGGTCCTCTTGCTGCTCAGCAGAACCTAAAAATAAAACTAGCTGCCCAGGGAACACAGGCAGTTCACTTCTTTCCTCTCTCAGGTACATGGTAGGTGTTTACCTCACCTGTTGTTACCTGGATGATTACTTCCGGGGTCAGGATTATGGCTGTATGCTGGGTACACATGAGTAGAAGTAGATTAGGGTGGCTGAGGGCCACAGCATGGACAAACTATTTGGAAACAATTGTGTGTAATTCACTCTTTTTGGAATCTGACTTCACTAAAGCACCTTCGGTCATGTGATATATTAACCTGGGAGAGGGGGGGAGACAGTCATGAAGGGAAGAGCTTTTCAATCAGGTGTGCCGATGCTGAGAAAGTTATGACAACCATACCCCAGGAAGCCAGACCTCAGCTCTGAGAAACGTGACGAGACCCTCAGACATGAGAACGGGGAGTGGTCCTGTGGGAAGAGGGAGAATGCCTCCCAACAATTCAGTCTGATAAACTAATCAAGCAATAAACACACAACAACAAAACCTGGCCAGAGGCACCCCCGTCATGGGCTTCTGCCACCAGCCAGCTTCCACACTATTAGTTTCCCAGCGAGTTAAGCCCTGAAATCTTCATCAAATTGCCCAACTGAGTCAGTCATCCTCACTGTGTTCTTTGTATTCCATGAATAAGCCATGCTCCTGCCAGGTCAGACCCAAAATGTAGGGAGACACTTTTTTGTGTCCCAACCATTAGAAGCTGTGAAACCCACAACATGATTTTATCCTTATCAAAACCTCTTGGGTAGGTAGTATGAGAACCAATTTATAAATAAGAAAATTAAATGATAGGTCTAGAAATTTCCCTAAGGAGAAAGAAGGAACCATGACTGTTTTTGGTTCCAACTTCAACACCTTGGTTGATATATTAGGTGTTCTTCCCTGTGCCTGTATAGACTGTTTGCTCCACTTTCCTAAACAGGCAACTTCCACTGGTCTTCTGGGGTCCAAGGCCAATGTTATTTCTTCTGTGTGGCTGTCCCTAACCCTCCTCTAACCAAGCCACTTATACTTCCTCCTCTGTGTCCTTTAAATGCACACAGAGACCTGTGGTGGTGCAGTGGATAAAAGCGTCGACCTGGAAATGCTGAGGTCGCCGGTTCAAAACCCTGGGCTTGCCTGGTCAAGGCACATATGGGAGTTGATGCTTCCAGCTCCTCTCTCTCTCCTCTCTAAAATGAATAAATTAAATGCACACAGAACAGTTGTCACACTCTTGCAAAATTATTTATACATGTATCTTGTATGACTACATATGCCATGGACTCTTGAAGGCAGAGAGCTTGTCTTATTCATCTTTGTTTACACATATGTGATTCTCAGTGAATATTTGTTGAATCAAAGTCAGTTATATGTATATTTATAACACCATTCAAAGCTGGCTCCTAATTGTATCTAATGAGCAAAAGAGTCTCTCAGGAAGGTTTGAGTCTAACTGTATACTGTCTCAATGGGATAGATCCAGAGTCAGGACTGGTAGGAGTCCTTTTTAAGGCACCAAATCTCACTGTGTATGGCTACACTGAGTCCGGAGGTCGGCGACAAGCTGAGTGATCACTCTGGGCCTGCTGTTTGGGAGTGGCCATCGCAGGGCAATAACTGGTGTAATTGTGATGTTTCTTTTATGTTCAATAAAAGTATGTTGTCTGCTTATTTCTTAAACAGGGGGTTGATGGTGAGTGATTGACTAGAGAGTTGTCTAAAAAAGAATTCCTGAGACTTGAGTGCAAGATATCATAGAATGAAAGTAGCTCTGGGTAGAAAAAATATTTATGAAGATTTTATGCACACTGCTTTTTTGAAGAAGGAAAAATTCATGATGACTCTAAATGTAGAGTGTGAAAGAGTCAGTGACCTAGCTAAGAAACACAGATGGAGAATTGGGCTATGGGAGGTACCGAGAGACATTAAGTTTTGTAGTTTTAGTTATGTTGAGTTTGAGGACCTGTGTCACATACGTATATGGATGTCCATCGGACAATTAGATAGATTCAGGTATAGGGCTCAGGCAAAAAGCTAGACTGGTGATAAAAACACACCACATGTGTGCATGCATGCACACGTGCGTGCGCGCGCACACACACACACACACACAGACAACTGAGGACAATCCACACACCAGGCAAGCAAGGAGATAAAAGTGTGAAATCCGACAAGCATCACAGAAGTTACAAGAACATTAAATCGGCTTCCTGGGTCTTCATAACAATCTTAAATGATTATATATTATTTTGCTAAGGTTGGTCATGCTTATGAAACAAAGTACAAACTTTTGGTAAATTGTACTGATAATTAAGATACACCCATATGTTCAAATTTTATTCCCAGGTTGACAAAGATCACAGTCCATTGTTTCTTAAGCTAGGTAGAAGGTTCATTCAGGAGTGTTTATTTTATTATTATTTTTTAATAACAAGTATTATTTATTAAATCATACAAAAAGTTATATATATATATGCTATTCCTCAATATAACATTTAAAAAATGTAGGTGTACAGTATCAGAACTGATAGACAATTTATTTAAACTTTACTTCTATTTGGCAGGTGAAGATGTGAAGATTTCATTCACTGTTTCTAATGCAGCCCATGGTTTTGACCCTGAATATTATGATAATTGGGCAAACCTTAGATACCAGGTCTGCTTTGAGTAAAGTACTAGAGGATGTGAATAAATTTTACAAAACTATTCTGGATTCATGCCATACTTCAGAAATACTCACGCAGGTAATAACACTCCAATTGTGATCATTTATCCACC
Source organism: Saccopteryx bilineata (assembly GCF_036850765.1). Taxonomy (NCBI): domain Eukaryota; kingdom Metazoa; phylum Chordata; class Mammalia; order Chiroptera; family Emballonuridae; genus Saccopteryx; species Saccopteryx bilineata. Next base: position 140,838,677 of record NC_089495.1, read on the forward strand.
CATTATTGTATTCAATTACTAATTTCTGGGTAAACACTCTTTTTCAGGTACTGTGCTTACGCCTAAGGGCATAGAATCTAGTAGGACAAAGCCATTGACATTTCCTCGTGGAGTCAGACATCTAGTAGGACACTATCAGTTATAATTCTACCAGCTAGAGAGATACGTAAGGTGACAAAGAACATAGAAAAGGCAGTGAGTTTCCTTGAGGTGACATTAGAGCTGAATATCACAGATGAGAAGCAATGAACGGGACAAGTATGGTAGAAATAGTATTTTAGGAAGAGGAAACTGGTTGTGCAAAGAAACACATCTTTAAAAGCATCTATGTTAGGATTGGCTCGCATCCCCAAGCAGTAATACTAGCATCAGGAAGAGCTGCTCTCTCCACGGCTTAAGAGTCTGCTTCCGTGGGCCAGAAACAGGCAATGACCACCCTCTGCCCGGTGAGGACCATCCCTAGGCCTGCTCGCCCCAGGGTGCTGCTTTGCTTTGGTCCTCTACCAACAACGTACGTGATCCTCATTAACTGCAACGTGGAAGAAACTCACGTACCGTAACCGATTATCCAGGTGACTGACGTAAGTGTTTTGGGAGCTTACATAGAAGGAAAGAAAGGAGCAGGAACACCTCCCCTTCCCTGGGGGGCTTTTCAAAGCCCTAACGAGGGGCTGTGCTTTCTGGTTTGTGAATTCAGAACCCCTGACTGTGATTCCAGAAGAGCGCTGTGTGGGATGGTTTGCTGAATCTGTGTTCAGCATGTGGCAACACATGGCTCAGAATTCTAAAATACTTCAGTGCAACAAGCTATTGAGCAACATAAAGTGCTTCCACATGGCTAGTAAAAGTCTCACCAGGCAGAGAGAGCAGGACAGCTTCTCCTACATTAGACTCTTATAACACACAGATGTATTCTCTTTTATGAAGTCGAGTCAGTGGCTTTGCAGCATGCTGTCCATCAAAAGGAGGAACACACTAGGTGATTTCACTCCAGCCAAGTTCAGTGACTTGCCTATAAACCAGAAGAACAGCTAACCCTCAACCTTTACTCGGACCCCTGATCATGTTCATAAAAAAGATGTCAAAAATCTTACCTGATCTTGCCAGGCCAGGGTGCTGAGGTGACATGGAAATTCCTCTCACATTCCATTATAGTTAAAACAACAACAACAACAAACAGGAATAATTGTGTAAGTTGCTTGTTCTTATGTCTTAGTCAGCTCAGGCTTTTTTTTTTTAATCTTATTTTCATTAATTTTAATGCAGTGACATTGATAAATCAGGGTACATATGTTCAGAGAAAACATCTCCAGATTATTTTGACCTTCGATTATGCTGCATACCCCTCACTCAAAGTCAAATCGTCCTCTGTCACCTTCTATCTGGTTTTCTTTGGGCCCCTCCCCTCCCCCTACTCCCTCCCTCTCCTTCCTCACCCCCTCCCCACCCCTCCACCCCACTCCCTGTTACCATCACATTTTTGTCCATGTCTCTGAGTCTCATTTTTATGTCTCTGGTTCATATAGTTCTTAGTTTTTTTCTGATTTACTTATTTCACTCCGTATAATGTTATCAAGGTCCATCCATGTTATTGTAAATGATCCGATGTCATCATTTCTTATGGCTGAGTAGTATTCCATAGTATATATGTACCAAAGCTTTTTAATCCACTCATCCTCTGATGGACACTTGGGCTGTATCCAGATCTTTGCTATTGTGAACAATGCTGCTTTAAACATGGGGGTGCATTTCTCCTTCTGAAACCGTTCTATGGTGTCCTTGGGGTATATTCCTAAAAGTGGGATGGCTGGGTCAAAAGGCAGTTCGACTTTCAATTTTTTTGAGGAATCTCCATACTGTTTTCCATGTTGGCTGCACCAGTCTGCATTCCCCCCAGCAGTGCAGGAGGGTTCCCTTTTCTCCACATCCTCGTCAGCACTTATTCTGTGTTGTTTTGTTGATGAGCGCCATTCTAACCTGTGTGAGGTGATATCTCATTGTGGTTTTAATTTGCATTTCTCTAGTGATTAATGATGTTGAGCATTTTTTCATATGCCTATTGGCCATCTGTATATCCTCTTTGGAGAAGTGTCTATTCATTTCTTTTGCCCATTTTTTGATTGGATTGTTGGTCTTTCTGGTGTTGAGATTTACAAGTTCTTTATAAATTTTGGTTATTAACCCCTTATCAGACATACTGTCAAATATGTTCTCCCATTGTGTAGTTTGTCTTTTTATTGGCTGTGCAAAAGCTTTTTAGTTTGATATAGTCCCATTTGTTTATCCTGTCTTTTATTTCCCTTGCCCATGGAGATAAATCAGCAAATATATTGCTGCGAGAGATGTCGGAGAGCTTACTGCCTATGTTTTCTTCTAAGATGCTTATGGTTTCACGCCTTACATTTAACTCTTTTACCCATTTTGAGTTTATTTTTGTGAGTGGTGTAAGTTGGTGGTCTAGTTTCATTTTCTTACAGTTTGCTGTCCAATTTTCCCAACACCATTTGTTGAAGAGGCTGTCTTTACTCCATTGTATGCCCTTACCTCCTTTGTCAAATATCAATTGTACATAGAGCTGTGGCTTTATTTCTGGGTTCTCCATTCTGTACCATTGATCTATATGCCTGTTCTTATGCCAGTACCAGGCTGTTTTGAGTACAATGGCCTTGTAGTATAGCTTGATATCAGGAAGTGTGATACCTCCCCCTTTATTCTTCTTTTTTAAGATTGCTGAAGCTATTCGTGTTCTCTTTTGGTTCCATATAAATTTTTGGAATATGTGACCTATATCCTTAAAGTATGTCATTGGTATTTTAATTGGTATTGCATTGAATTTATAAATTACTTTGGGTAATATAGACATTTTAATGATGTTTATTCTTCCTAACCATGAGCATGGTATATGCTTCCTCTTCTTTGTATCATCCTTGATTTCTTTTATCAATGTTTTGTAATTTTCCGAGTACAAGTCCTTAGTCTCCTTGGTTAAATGTACTCCTAGGTACTTTATTTTTTTGGTTGTAATAGTGAAGGGGATTGTTTCCTTAATTTCTCTCTCTGACTGTTCATTGTTGGTGTATAAAAATGCCTCTGATTTCTGAGTATTGATTTTATATCCTGCCACTTTGCTGAATTCATTCATCAGGTCCAGTAGTTTTTTTACTGAGACTTTAGGATTTTCTATATACAATATTATATCATCTGCAAGTAATGATAGTTTTACTCTTTTTTTCCAACTTGAATGCCTTTTATTTCTTCTTCTTGACTGATTGCTGTGGCTAGGACTTCCAGGACTATGTTGAATAAGAGTGGTGAAAGGGGGCACCCCTGCCTTGTTCCTGGTCTTAAGGGGATTGCTTTTAATTTTTGCCCATTGAGTATGATGTTAGCTGTGGGTTTCTCATAGATGGCTTTTATCATGTTGAAGTGTGTTCCCTGTATTCCCACTTTGCTGAGATTTTGATCATGAATGGGTGCTGGATTTTATCAAATGCTTTTTCTGCATCTATTGAAATTCTCATGTGGTTTTTCTCCTTCCTTTCATTTATGTGATGAATCACATTGATAGATTTGCGAATATTGTACCAGCCTTGCCTCCCCAGAATAAATCCCACTTGATCATGGTATATGATTTTTTCCATATATTGTTGGATCCGGTTTGCTAATATTTTGTTGAGGATTTTAGCATCTATATTCATCAGGGATATTGGCCTATAGTTTTCTTTCTTTGTGTTGTCTTTGCCTGGTTTTGGAATCAGAATTATGCTGGCCTCATAAAAGGAGCTTGGAAGTCTTCCTTCCTTTTGAATTTTTTGAAACAGCTTGAGAAGGATAGGAGTTAGTTCTTCTTTGAATAGTTGGTAGAATTCACTTGTGAAGCCATCTGGTCCAGGACTTTTCTTTGTTGGGAGTTTTTTGATAACTGTTTTGATCTCATTTGGTGTAATCGGTCTGTTTAGGTTTTCTGATTCTTGCAGACTGATTTTTGAAAGATTGTATGTTTCAAGGAATTTGTCCATTTCATCTAGGTTGTCTATCTAGTTTTTTGGTATACAGTTCTTCATAGTATTTTCTTACAATCCTTTGTATTTCTGTTGTGTCAGTTGTTATTTCTCCACTCTCATTTCTAATTTTATTTATTTGAGTCCTCTCTCTCTTTTTCTTGGTGAGTCTAGTTAAAGGTTCATCAATCTTGTTTACCTTTTCAAAAAACCAGCTCCTAGTTTCATTGATCCTCTGTATTGTTTCTTTAGTCTCTATGTCATTTATTTCTGCTCTGATCTTTATTATTTCCTTCCTTCTACTACATTTAGGCTTTACTTGCTGTTCTTTTTCTAGTTCTTTTAGATGCAGGGTTAAGTTGTTTATTTGAACTTTTTCTAGCTTCTTAAAGTGTGCCTGTAGTGCTATGAACTTCCCTCTCAGTACTGCTTTTGCTGTGTCCCATAAATTTTGAGTTGTTGTATGCTCATTATCATTTGTTTCTAGGAATTTTTTTATTTCTTCTTTGATCTCATTCTTGATCCATTCGTTATTTAACAACCTGCTCTTTATTTTCCATGTGTTTGAGAATTTTTGAGCTTTTCTGTTGTGGTTGATTTCTAGTTTCATGCCATTGTGATCAGAGAAAGAGTTTGATATGATTTCAATCTTCTTAAATTTGTTGAGACCACTTTTGTACCCTAACATGTGGTCTATCCTAGAGAATGTACCATGAGCACTTGAAAAGAATGTATATTCTGGTGCTCTGGGATGTAAGGTTCTGTAGATATCTATTAAATCGAGTTAATCTAGTGTGTCCTTTAAGTCTGCTGTTTCTTTGTTAATTTTCTTTCTTGAGGATCTATATCTAGTGATGTTAGTGGGGTATTAAAATCCCCTACTATTATAGTGTTGCTGTTGATCTCGCTCTTTATATCCATCAAAGTCTGCTTTATATATTTAGGTGCTCCTATATTAGGTGCATAGATATTTATAATAGTTATATCTTCCTGTTGGATTGCTCTCTTTATCATTATGTAGTGGCCTTCTTTATCTCTTATTATATTCTTTGTTTTAAAGTCCATTTTGTCTAATATAGGTATTGCTACCCAGCTTTTTTTTCATTTTCATTTGCATGAAATGTTTTTTCCATCCTTTTAACTTCAACCTATGTGCATCTTTTGTTTTAAGGTGTGTCTCTTGTAGACAGCATATGTACAGGTCCTATTTTCTTATCCATGCAGCTACCCTATGTCTTTTGATTGGATCATTTAATTCATTTACATTTAAGGTTATTATTGACATGTAGTTGTTTATTGCCATTTTATTCTTTAAAGCTGAATTCCTCTTTTGCTATTTTCTTTTCCCATTTTGATCTGTTTACACCATGCCCTTTAACATTTCCTGCAGCATTGGTTTGGTTGTAATAAATTCCTTGAGTTTTTTTTGTCTGGGTAACTTTTTATTTCTCCTTCAATTTTAAATGATAGCCTTGCTGGATAAAGTAGTCTTGGTTGTAGGTTCTTGTTCTGCATTACTTTGAATATTTCTTGCCATTCCCTTCTGGCTTCAAGTGTTTCTGTTGAGAAGTTTGATGTCATGCTTATGGGGGCTCCTTTGTAGGTGATAGCCTTTTTTTCTTTTACAGCTTTTAATATTTTCTCTTTATCACTTAGCTTTGGTATTTTAATTATGATGTGTCTTGGTGTAGGTTTCTTTGGGTTTCTTTTTAGTGGAGTACTCTGTGCTTCTTGAATTTGTGAGAGTTTCTCCTGCATTAATTTAGGAAAATTTTCAGCTATGATATGATTGAATAAAGCCTCTATCCCCTGTTCTTTCTCTTCTTCAGGAACCCCTATGATGTGGATGTTATTTCTCTTTATGTTGTCACAGAGCTCTCTAAGAGTTTCCTCAGACTTTTTGAGTCTCTTTTCTTTTTTCTTCTCTGCTTTCATGCCTTCATTCCAGTTGTCCTCCAAGTTGCTGATTTGATCCTCAGCTCCATCCACCCTATTTTTAATTCCTTCCATTGTGGTCTTCATTTCTGATATTTTATTTGTCATCTCCGACTGATTCTTTTTTAATATTTCAATATCCTTTTTTATACTTCCTATTTCTTTATTTAGGTGTTCGTGATGACCATCCATTGTTGTTCTAAGATCCCTAAGCATCCTTACAATCATTATTTTAAACTCCGCATCTAGAAGTTTGATTATTTCCATATCACTCAGTTCATCTCCTGAAGGTTTCTCTTGTGGTTTCATTTGGATTGCACTTCTTTGTCTTCTCATTGTGCCTTGGTGTCTGGGTTTTTTCTTTGTAGAGCTGGTTGAGTCTAGGCTTGGTGTTATCTGCCTCTAGTTTTTGCTTGTGTTGTTTCTAAGTCTTCTTGGTTTGGCATCAGCTATTATTTGTAATCCACTTTAGGATTCGTGCTGCTTTGAAGTCTTGATTTGTTTGTTTTCTTAACAGGTGATTGTCTTGTTTGCTGATCTCAGCAGGGGGCTTATTTGAAACTGTATCCAGGAATGCGTGGTTGTGACCTGAGGCTCTGAAGTCCCCTTCTGCCAGTTAATCTCTCTGGGGGCGGGTTGCTTTTCAGCTTCAGTAGGGGGAGGTGTATCTCAGATCTCCATGGAGACCTAAGTTACTGCCCCTCCTCCCCACTTCTTGTTTTCAGCTGTGTCTTGTTGCGCTGATTGGAGCTGGAGAGATGTCTGTATCTCTGAGACCTGGAAGGACTTTTGTATTTTTCTTTGTGGAAGGATCAGCCCCTCCCCCAGTTATGGCTGCCTCCAGAACTGAATGAGTCAGCTTTTTATGTCATCACCTATATTCCTCTCCCCCTCACCATCCATCTCTCTCTTTCTCCTTTCTTTTTGGAAGACAAGCGGGTCCTTTCAACACACCTCGTTCCCTGGTGCCAGGCAAGTGGCTGTGAGCAGTAACTCTTTTCCTTGGAGTGAGAGCCCAGCCTCACCCCCCCACCCCCGTTCCTGTAAGCCGGGGAGATTCAGGCGCTCCCTACCAGGTTTGTTGTGGCTTCTTCTTTGCTCCTTGATTTTTGAAAGCTGTTCTTGTAGTCCAGATTTGGTCTTTCATGCTGATTGTTCATAAATTAGTTTATAGTCCAGTTCGGTGGTGTGAGCTGGGAGTCTGTGTGTCTGCCTACTCTGCTGCCATCTTCAGGTCTCACAGCTCAGGCTTTTAAACAAAGTACCATAGACTGTCAGGCTTAGAAATATTTTTCTTGCAGTTGTGGGGGCTGGAAGTCTGGGATCAGGCTACCAGCATGGTTGGACTCTGGTGAGGAGGGGTCTCCCCTGGTTGCAGATGGCTGACTTCCCATTATGTCCTCCCATGACAGAATGAGGGTGAAGGAGCTCTCTGCAGCCCCTTTTACAAGGGCACTCACCTCATTCATAAAGGCCCCATCCTCACAGCCTAATTACCTCCCAAAGTCCTCACTTCCTAGTACTGTCACCTGGGGGATTAGATTTTAACATCTAAATTTTGAGGAGGATGCAAAAATTTAGCCCATAACATGTTATTATCTTAAGTTCATGTGACTTTTCAAAAGGAGATAAAAATATTAACGTAAAGGAAACATGCAGACTTGGCTATAGTAAAGAACTACAAAAGATCACGCTGTCCCTTGCAAGGGTTACTTTGCTCTCAAATTCTTTTTTTTTTTTCCTATTGGAAAGAATGAAGAAAAGTGAAGAGGCAATGTTAGATTAGGTACAGAGTGAATCTTAGCGTACCCATGGAAGGAGAGAGAAGGAGAAGCACTTAGAGACCTGATCCTACTTCACAGACCCTGCCCCCTGGTGCAATGGTTAAAACATGGTGTTGAAAGTATCTAGAGTTGGCCCTGGCCAAGTACACATTTAGTTAGAGAATCATCCTGATTCACCAAGGTTATAGGTTTGATCCCCTGCTCAGAGCACATACAATAATCAACCAATGAATGCACAAGTAAGAAGAATTACAAATTAATGTTTCTCTCTTTCTCTCTCTCTCTCTCTTCTACTATCTTTCCCTTCCTCTCTCTCACTATAATCAATCAGTATTTTTATTTTTTAAAAAAGGAAAGTATCTAGAATTGAACCACAAAGAAGACTTTCTGCTAACACATCTGTAACAGGTAGGTTTCTAGCTTCACCAAGAAATACAGTTGAAGAGGTGGAGATGGGATTGAGGCAAGGATGTTTAAAGGTCTTAGATGGTGGTGCAAATGTCATGAAATCCAGAGTCAAGCAGCACTAACTTTGACTCAGCTCTGCTCAATGCTGCCACAATTAGTTAGGTAACTCTGACAAGTTTTTATCTCAATTCATTGAAACATCTTTTTCCCATGGGTAACCTGCAGAATCTACGTAAGCATGAAATGAGGGACTATTATGTAATCAGTGTTATGAATGGCTCATCGTTGGCACCTCAGAATTTGAGAAGTCCATAGTTAATGAATCAACTGAGAGATAGCCACAGGACCCAGTGAGAAAGGTTAAGTTGGAGGATATGACTCACATTTTTTGCAACAGAGGGCTTCCCATACTAACTCTTAGAAGTAGACAGACTTACTCTTCCTGTCACTGTCAGGGTCTGGCCTCTTCATGCAAAGGCAGAGGTGACCCCCAAAGGTCTGTCTTCTCTGCAGGTAGGCAGATCTAAAGAGAAAAGGAAAAGAGGACATTCTCAGTTCCTTCTAAAACCCAATGGGATGCCTGCTCATGTTGGGAGCTATAGGGAGGGGTTGGTGAACCTGATGCACTCAGCCAAAACATGGTCTTGCGTTTCCACCCTAAGACTTGGGCTGTGCAATAAGTAAAAGAAACAGAAGGAAATGATTGCTCCTAATTTAACTATTGTTCTCAAAATGTACAGTTGGGGCTACAAAGCCAGTAAAATGACAGATAGAAGATAGGCTAGAGTTAAAGATATGACTATTTTTAGCTGAGTCTGTGAGTACTGAAGACAATGGAATAATGTAGTCTATTTTCTCTTCCAAAATGAGAGATGAAAGTACCCAACTGGTAGAACAAGCATATGGGCTGACATGCTGCCAGAGCTCCGTACCCAGGACGTGCTCACGAAGTAGACTCAGTCTGAAACTGCTGCTACGAAAGACTGGCTCCGCAATAAGGATGAGAATTCTCGAATGATTGTTCAGAGACTCTGTCCTCATGTGTCTGCAGATGCACTGCTAGGCTGTAATTGGACATGGGAAAGTGTTTTGGTTAGGATCACAGTGAGAAAAAAATAAATTCAAACTAGAATCGTGTGATGTTTTAGAAACTCAGATTTAAAAATGACCTTGGGGTTGATCAACCTCACGGTGAGAACATGTGCTCTGCGTCCTTCTGTGATGTGAGGCCATCTTAGTGCACTGACACAGCCTCAAACCTTGACACCAACCCACTTGTCTTTGATCACTTCTCAGACAATGACTGGTATCATTTGGGCAAGTTATCTAACTTCTCTGACCCTCAGTTCTTCATCTGCTCAAATGGATGCACAAAGACCTATGGGAAAAACGTGAATGGCCCCCACAGGGAGGACATCATGATGACACATGTTGGGAACAGCACTTATCTTGTAGAGCAGGGGTCAGGAACCTATGGTTCGCGAGCCAGATGTGGCTCTTTTGATGGCTGCATCTGGCTCACAGACAAATCTTTAATAAAAAATAATAACGTTAAAAATATAAAACATTCTCATGTATTACAATCCATTCATTTCCTACTGTTCATGTTCATGGTTGTGGGTGGCTGGAGCCTATCACAGCTGTTCTCTGGGACAACAAATTTTTATTGGATAATGCATAATGTACACAGGTTGTTGTATGGCTCTCACAGACTTACGTTTTAAAATATGTGTGTTCATGGCTCTCTCAGTCAAAAAGTTTCCCGACCCCTGTTGTAGAGAATACTCCACTATGTCCCCTTATACAGGCAGAACATAGATCCAAAAAGATGCACACTTATGTGTGTGTGTATACATTTCTTTGACTGAAGAATAAACTGAAAGTTTTCTAATTGAAAGATCAAAGAACAGTTGAATGGTAGTCCAAAATCTCCAATTCACCATCGGCATTGAACACTCTTTCCCTCAAGCCATGAAAGCATATCTGAAACATGATTAATACACCAAACGAAGGAGAAGACGGAGGGTCCCTGGCTTTCTCTATGGCACTGAATTTACTTCATTTTCAAACCTAGGAAGTGAAGAGCCTATGACATAGCTGGTGCAATCCATCCCCCTTGAAAGCCCTTAAGGTTTGGAAAAAGATGCACTTCGCTATTTAGTTTCATAAAGGCCTCTACCTAAAGTAATGAAAATCACTGCTTTAGAAAAAAATATTATGAGTGTAGAAGGTTGTATGTATAATTTCTTAAAATCTGCCAGTATTTTGTCTCTGAAGGAATAAAAAAAAAAGAAGAAGAAGAATGCCACCAGTGGCAATGAGAAGTGAGTTGCTTGGCAACGGGTTAATGTACTTAAACTTTTACTGCTGCTTTAACAAAGAGGCTGAAAAGAGAAATGTGAAGGCAACAGAAAAACCCTCAGGAACAGGAGCTCTCGGACACCCTTTAAAGCCAAAGACACATTTGCCTGTATGCTAAAGCTGGGGGGTTGCAAACTATATTTCCCAGGCTTCCCTGCCAGCAGATTTCCTGTTAGATTCTGCCAATAGGAGGTGCTGCACACAGTGTGTAATTTGCTGGATGGAGCTGGTCATGAGTCTGAGGGGATTGCAGACACCAGTGGTTCAAGTAGAAGTAGCTCCTTTATGGTCACTTTAACCCTGGCAGGTGGCACCTCCTGGGGTAGATTCACAATTGGCTATGGAGCATCTTCAGAGGCTCAAAAGCAGGGGAGAACCTGTAGACCTCAGCTCAAGTCTGTTAATGTATGCTGACCTCTGGGTAACATCATTCTCACTTTGAGCTCCTCTACCCCCCCCTTTCATTTCTCTTCTGTTCTCCTGCCCTTATAAAACTTCCCCTGTGTCAATTCCTCTCTGTATGAAATATTACAGGGGTTTCTGACTAAACCCTGAACCAGATGAAATCTTAAAGGAGGTGATGCTATTAGGGGGCAAAGGACAGATAATGAGCAGCTCTGGATATCAGCTGAAGGCTTTGGGATGTAATTCTCGGGCTCATTTGAACTCCTAGTTTTTTGTTGTTGTTGTTGTTGTTTTTTTTTGTATTTTTTCTGAAGCTGGAAATGGGGAGAGACAGTCAGACAGATTCCCGCATGCGCCCGACCGGGATCCACCCGGCATGCCCACCAGGGGGCAATGCTCTGCCCACTAGGGGGCAATGCTCTGCCCCTCTGGGGGGTCGCTCTGTTGTGACCAGAGCCACTCTAGCGCCTGGGGCAGAGGCTGAGGAGCCATCCCCAGCACCTGGGCCATCTTTGCTCCAGTGGAGCCTCAGCTTCAGGAGAGGAAGAGAGAGACAGAGAGGAAGGAGAGGGGGAGGGGTGGAGAAGAAGATGTGCGCTTCTCCTGTGTGCCCTGGCCGGGAATCGAACCTGGGACTTCTGCATGCCAGGCCAACGCTCTACCACTGAGCCAACCGGCCAGGGTTGAACTCCTAGTTTTTAGTGAGAGGAGTGAAATGGTCATATTTTATTTTCTTGAAAACCACCCTGGCTGTAGAAGTATGAAAGGTGGGTCTCCAAGGGAACTTGACTTAGGAGAAATGATCCTGAGAAAGATCAACTCCTTGGAGCATGCAGCCAAGACCTGGCTCTACCAGTGAGACCAGGATCACTTTCCCACTTTCCAGCCATTCTGCCCTCACACTCGTTAGATCCAGTCATTCTTCTTTACCAACAACCAGCTATTTTACTGTCAGCATGGGACACCCTGGGCCATGATTTCTCCAAGTCTTTGCTTTTGATCCGATCACAATGTTGAAGATCAACAAGTAAGGGTTTAGCAACAACCTAGCAGTTTAATTTAAGGTACAAAGCTGTCACTTTAAAAAAAATTTCTGGGGAAATCACGTCAGAGTAATGACGTAGTAGGAAGCGATACCGATAAATCTCCCCCAAAACTCAACAAGATCTTCAACCAGAAACAGAAAAACCTATCCTTGGAGCCTCCAGATGTTTCACAATACACCCGAAGGTATGGTCGAGTGAAAAATTGCTAAATATATAATCAAACCCCGAAAGAAATAGGGAGTAAGAAATGCTCCGCCTTCCTCACTAACCTAAACAGGGTGGCTTTCACTGGGAACTGAGAATATAGAAACTAAGGTGGGCGAAGGGGGTGAATAGATCCAGGCCACGGCACAAACGGCCGAACCAGGCTGTGGCACGGAGATCCAAGCCAAGGAAAAAGTGTTCCTGTGGCAACCCGGGCAATACAAGCTAACACTCACACCAATCCCAGACAAAGAAAGACAAGTAGGGCAGCCATTTTCCCTGATCTCCTGGTTGGCACGCACAGATAGTGGGCAAGAGATTCCTTCCAAAGCCCCGGGAGTGGGTGCCCATGTTCTCCCACAGAGAGGCAGAGTCAGAGGCCTTTGTGTGGGCTGAAAGCAGAATCTCTGAGCCACCCCAGTGCCCTGAAAAAGCTGCTCATGGGGAGGGAGTGAGAGCCAATTCCAACGCTGGAACTTTTCCATGAGGGAGGGGGATTCACTCAGAGGGTGAGGCGGCCGGCCTGATATCCTGGTCTGTGCACAAGGAGAGTGGGCAAGAGATTCCTCCGAGCACCTCAGGAGTGGGAGCCTGTGTTATCCCACAGAGAGGCAGAGTCAGAGGCCTTTGTGTGGGCCAAAGGAGGAATCTCCAGACCGCCCTAGTTCCCAGGGAAAGCCGTGCACGGGGACAGAGCGAGAGCCAATTCCAACGCTGGAACTTTTCCGTGTGGGTGGGGTTTTCACTCAGAGGGTGAGGCGACTGGCCTGATATCCTGGTCTGCACGCGCAGATAGTGAGCGAGAGATTCCTCCGAGTGCCTCGGCAGTGTGCGCCCGTGTTATCCCACAGAGTGGCAGAGCCAGAGGTCTTTGAGTGGGCGTAAGCCCCGCCTGATTATGCTAGCAGCTCTGACTGAGCCTTACCCAGAGCCCTGTGCTGAGTGGAAATAGAGTGGGGAGTTGCCAGCTCTTTGACCCTCTTACTATCCAGGCAGAGGCAGCAGCAACCCCATAGCTGGATTATCAGGCTACTAATTGAGGAAGGAAAGACTAGGAGAGAGGCTCCAGGAACACGGACTCTCTCACTGTCGGAGCCTATAAATGCTAATGAGCCTTGACTGCCAACAAGATTAAAGCACAATACATGACATTGCCATAGAGACTTATCAACTGCAAACCTCTACCTGAACGGGCCAAAGGGGCAGAACCCGGGGTACAGAGTCACCGACCAGGAAGAGGGAGAGAATAGAAAAAGCAAGAAAATAACCTCTCAAAATCAAGAATAATACGCAGACTTTATAACCTATCCCATTTTATTATATTTGTTCATTTGTTTCTCTTATCTTCATTCTTGATATATTTTTTTTCTCCTCCAATTTGGTCGTTTAACTCTTTGCCAGTCTTACTCTCTCCTCTCCTTGAACTACACTACCCATAAGTGTTACATCTCCCATTATCTTTTCTTTCCTCTTCCTTTCTCTCTATGAGGGTTGTACTCCAAAACCCTTAACTCTCTCTCTCTCTCTCTCCTCTTTTTTCTTTTTTCTTCTTTTAGTGGTTCCCTCTTTTTTTCTGTCTCTCTTTCTTTTCTCCCTCTATATTAGTTTCTTCCTTTCTTCTTTACGTCTCCTCTCATTCAAACCTCAATAACGAAAAATATCTTATCTGGGACTCAAACTTATGTTTGTGGCATTTTGGGAGGTTTTTACTTCATCTTTTTAACACACTAGCAGTGCTCCCATCTCTGGCTCTCCATTTTATCTAGTTCTTGTTCCACTAAATACAATAGTAATTTTTTAATTTGTCCCCCCATTTTCCTGTTTTCCTCTTATTCCTCTCATCATAACTCTTAGTCAAACAACACCTAAAAGCAAATCATTTTATTCTTGACCCAAATTTTTTTCTTATTTGCTTTTTGTGGGTCCATACCCCCCCTCTTTTGCCCCTTTATTACTTCTCCCCAATTCAGGCCCTTCATTACAGACACTGTTTGTTCTATTTAGTACAATATAATTCACAGTTTACAGCAAGATTTTCTCAAGAAAGAGGGGAGAGGTGAGGAGAGGAAAAAAGGAGGGGGGGGAATAATTTCCTTTTTTAAAATTTTTATTTTATTTTATTTTTCTTTATTTCATTATTAATTTTTTAAAAAAAACTTTTCAATTTTTTATTTTTTAACTTTTTATTCTTTATTAAATATCATTAATATTATCAACAAAACCACCCTCAGATGCCATTAAGGAAGAAAAAATCGAATATCATGGATACAAAAGAAAGAGAGGTAACACAGCTAGATGAAGAAAAATCTATGGAGAAAAAACTTAATATATTGGAAACCTTGGAGCTAAATGACAGAGAATTTAAGATAGAAATCCTAAAAATCCTCCGAGATATACAAGAAAACACCGAAAGACAATTTAGGGAGCTCAGAAAAGAACTCAACAAACACAAAGAATATATTTCCAAGGAAATTGAAACTATAAAACAAATCAAACAGAGATGAAAAACTCAATTCACGAGCTGAAAAACGAAGTAACAAGCTTAGCTAATAGAACAGGCCAGATAGAAGAGAGAATTAGTGAAATAGAAGACAAGCAACTTGAGGCACAACAGAGAGAAGAAAAACGAGACTCAAAAATTTAAAAAAATGAGATAGCCCTACAAGAATTATCTGACTCCATCAAAAAAAATAACATAAGAATAATAGGTATATCAGAGGGAGAAGAGAGAGAAAATGAAATGGAGAACATACTCAAATAATAGATGAGAACTTCCCAAGCCTGTGGAAAGAACTAAAGCCTCAAATTCAAGAAGTAAACAGACTCCAAGTTTTCTTAACCCCAACAAACCTGCTCCAAGGCACATCATAATGAAATTGGCAAAAACCAACGGCAAAGAAAAAATCCTCAAGACAGCCAGGGAAAAGAAGAATACAACATATAAAGGAAGGCCCATTAGATTATCATCAGATTTCTCAGCAGAAACTCTACAAGCTAGAAGAGAGTGGACCCCAATATTTAGAGTCCTGAAAGAGAGGAACATTCAACCACAAATACTATACCCATCAAAGCTATCCTTTAAATATGAAGGAGAAGTAAAAACATTCACAGATACAGAAAAGATGAGGAAATTTATCATCAGAAACCCCCCACTCCAGGAATTACTAAAGGGGGCTCTCCAATCAGATACAAAGAACAAAAAAAAAAACAAAGCCACAAGTAAAAGCTCCAAGAAGAACACAATAAAACCAAATTTAAACTGTGACAACAACAAAAAGAAAAGGGTGGGGGGAGAGGATGGAGATTAACAGTAGCAAAGGACGATGGAGTGCAAAAATACTCACAAAATAGTGCACTACAATGAACAGGGTAGGAACCCTTTTCATTACTTAAAGGTAACCACCATTGAAAAAAACACCACAGAAGCACATGAGATAAAAAAGATAGCAACAGAGGAAAGATGTATGGAATACAACCAAATAAAAACAAAAGATAGAAAAACAAAAGAGAAGGATCAAACAAGACACAAAACTAGCAGAAAGCAATATATAAAATGGCAATAGGGAACTCACAAGTGTCAATAATTACACTAAATGTAAACAGATTAAACTCACCAATAAAAAGGCACAGAGTAGCAGAATGGATTAAAAAAGAAAATCCAACTGTATGCTGCCTAAAGGAAACTCATCTAAGTAACAAGGATAAAAACAAATTCAAAGTGAAAGGCTGGAAAACAATACTCCAAGCAAATAACATCCAAAAAAAAGCAGGTGTAGCAATACTCATATCTGATAATGCTGACTACAAGACAGCAAAAGTACTCAGAGACAAAAATGGCCATTTTATAATGGCTAAGGGGACACTGAATCAAGAAGACATAACAATTCTTAATATATATGCACCAAACCAAGGAGCACCAAAATATATAAGACAGCTACTTATTGACCTTAAAACAAAAACTGACAAAAATACAATCATACTTGGAGACCTCAATACACCGCTGACGGCTCTAGATCGGTCATCCAAACAGAGAATCAACAAAGATATAGTGGCCTTAAACAAAACACTAGAGCAGCTGGATATGATACACATCTACAGGACATTACATCCCAAAGTGACTGAGTATACATTTTTCTCCAGTGTACATGGATCATTCTCAAGAATTGACCATATGTTGGGCCACAAAAACAACATCAGAAAATTCAGAAAAATCAAAGTTTACCAAGCATATTTTCTGATCATAAAGCCTTGAAACTAGAACTCAACTGCAAAAAAGAGAAAAAAAATCCCACAAAAATGTGGAAACTAAACAACATACTTTTAAAAAATGAATGGGTCAAAGAAGAAATAAGTGCACAGATCAAAAGATATATACAGACTAATGAAAATGACAATACGACATATCAGAATCTATGGGATGCAGCAAAAGCAGTGATAAGAAGGAAGTTCATATCACTTCAGGCATATATGAACAAACAAGAGAGAGCTCAAGTGAACCACTTAACTTCCCACCTTAAGGAACTAGAAAAAGAAGAACAAAGACAACCCAAAACCAGCCAAAGAAAGGAGATAATAAAAATCAGAGCAGAAATAAGTGAAACAGAGAACAGAAAAACTATAGAAAAAATTAATAGAACAAGGAGCTGGTTCTTTGAAAAGATCAACAAAATTGACAAACCCTTGGCAAGACTTACCAAGGAAAAAAGAGAAAGAACTCATAAACAAAATCCAAAATGAAAGAGGAGAATTCACCACGGTCACCGTAGATATACAAAGAATTATTGTAGAATACTATGAAAAACTTTATGCCACTAAATTCAACAACCTAGAAGAAATGGATAAATTCTTAGAACAATACAACCTTCCTAGACTGAGTCAAGAAGAAGCAGAAAGCCTAAACAGACCTATTAGTAGAGAAGAAATAGAAAAAACCATTAAAAACCTCCCCAAAAATAAAAGTCCAGGCCCAGACGGCTATACCAGCAAATTTTATCAAACCTTCAAAGAAGACTTGGTTCCTATTCTACTGAAAGTCTTCCAAAAAATTGAAGAAGAAGCAATACTTCCAAACACATTTTATGAGGCCAACATAACCCTCATACCAAAACCAGGCAAGGATGGCACAAAAAAAGAAAACTACAGACCAATATCTCTAATGAATACAGATGCTAAAATACTAAACAAAATACTAGCAAATTGAATACAACAACATATTAAAAAAATAATACATTATGATCAAGTGGGATTCATCTCAGAATCTCAAGGATGGTTCAACATATGTAAAACAGTTAACATAATACACCATATTAACAAAACAAAGAACAAAAACCACAATTGATCTTAACAATAGACTCAGAAAAGGCTTTCGATGAAATACAACACAATTTTATGTTTAAGTCTCTCAACAAAATGGGTATAGAAGGAAAATATCTCAACATGATAAAGGCCATATATGATAAACCATCAGCTAACATCATATTAAATGGCACTAAACTGAAGGCTTTCCCCCTTAAATCAGGAACAAGACAGGGTTGTCCACTCTCTCCACTCTTATTTAATGTGGTACTGAGGTTCTAGCCAGAGCAATCAGACAAGACAAAGAAATAAAAGGCATCCATATCGGAAAAGAAGAAGTAAAGGTATCACTTTTTGCAGATGATATGATCCTATACATCAAAAACCCCAAAGAATCCACAAAAAGACTACTAGAAACAATAAGCCAATACAGTAAGGTCGCAGGATACAAAATTAACATACAGAAGTCAATAGCCTTTCTATATGCCAACAATGAAACAACTGAGAACGAACTCAAAAGAATAATCCCCTTCACAATTGCAACAAAAAAAATAAAATACTTAGGAATAAACATAACAAAGAATGTAAAGGACTTATATAATGAAAACTATAAACCATTGTTAAGGGAAATCGAAAAAGATATAATGAGATGGAAGAATATACCTTGTTCTTGTTTAGGAAGAATAAATATAATCAAGATGGCCATATTACTCAAAGCAATATACAAATTTAATGCACTTCCCATCAAAATTCCACTGACATTTTTTAAGAAATGGAGCAAAAAATCATCAGATTTATATGGAACTATAAAAAACCCCGAATAGCCAAAGCAATCCTAAAGAAAAAGAATGAAGCTGGGGCATTACAATACCTGACTTCAAACTATATTATAGGGCCATGACAATCAAAACAGCATGGTATTGGCAGAAAAATAGACACTCAGACCAATGGAACAGAATAGAAAACCCAGAAGTAAAACCACATATATATAGTCAAATAATTTTTGATAAAGGGGCCAACAACACACAATGGAGAAAAGAAATCCTCTTCAATAAATGGTGCTAGGAAAACTGGAAAGCCACATGCAAAAGAATGAAACTGGACTACAGTCTGTCCCCCTGTACTAAAATTAACTCAAAATGGATCAAAGATCTAAACATAAGACCTGAAACAATTAAGTACATAGAAGAAGACATAGGTACTAAAGTCATGGACCTGGGTTTTAAAGAGCATTTTATGAATTTGACTCCAAAGGCAAGAGAAGTGAAGGCAAAAATTAATGAATGGGACTACATCAGACTAAGAAGTTTTTGCTCAGCAAGAGAAACTGATAACAAAATAAACAGACAGCCAACTAAATGGGAAATGATATTTTCAAACAACAGCTCAGATAAGGGCCTAATATCCAAAATATACAAAGAACTCATAAAAAAACAACAAACAAACAAACAATCCAATAAAAAAATGGGAAGAGGACATGAACAGACACTTCTCCCAGGAAGAAATACAGATGGCCAACAGATATATGAAAAGATGCTCATCTTCTTTAGTTATTAGAGAAATGCAAATCAAAACTGCAATGAGATACCACCTCACACCTGTTAGATTAGCTATTATTAACAAGACAGGTAATAGCAAATGTTGGAGAGGCTGTGGAGAAAAAGGAACCCTCATACACTGTTGGTGGGAATGTAAAGTAGTACAACCATTATGAAAGAAAGTATGGTGGTTCCTCAAAAAACTGAAAATAGAACTACCTTATGACCCAGCAATCCCTCTACTGGGTATATACCCCCAAAACTCAGAATCATTGATTCGTAAAGACACATGCAGCCCCATGTTCATTGCAGCATTGTTCACAGTGGCCAGGACATGGAAAAAATCAAAAAGCCCATCAATAGATGACTGGATAAAGAAGATGTGGCACATATACACTATGGAATACTACTCAGCCATAAGAAATGATGACATCGGATCATTTACAGCAAAATGGTGAGATCTTGATAACATTATACGAAGGGAAATAAGTAAATCAGAAAAAACCAGGAACTGCATTATTCCATACATAGGTGGGACATAAAAGTGAAACTAAGAGACATTGATAAGAGTGTGGTGGTTACGGGGGGAGGGGGGAGAGGGAGAGGGAAAGGGGGAGGGGGAGGGGCTCAAAGAAAACTAGATAGAAGGTGACAGAGGACAATCTGACTTTGGGTGATGGATATGCAACAAAAGTGAACGACAAGATAACCTGGACTTGTTATCTTTGAATATATGTATCTTGATTTATTGATGTTGCCCCATTAAAAATAAAATTATTAAAAAAAATTTCTTTAAAAGTTTTAATTACAGTTGACATGCAATGTTATTTTAGTTTCAAGTGTACAACATGGTGGTTAGACATTTATATAACTTGAGAAGTGATCACCCTAGTAAGTCTAGTGCCCATCTACATGGTGACTTACAACATTATTGATTATATTCTCTATGGAAGCTGTTATTCTTGACCCAGAACCATGTAAATGGCCACAGCTATGAGTGGACAGTTTGGGTGCCAAATAGTACATGGAAAAAGAGATGAGTTTCATGTGCAGGCCCTGACAGGGTTCGTGGTCTGTTGTCAGGAAAAGGCCTATGTTCTAGGTCATAGTCTGGGGCTTAGCATGTGTCCTCCTTATCACATTCCAGCCTCTCCAGCCTTTCATTCTGCAAAGCCTCCAAACAGGGGATCAAATATGGAATCAAGCATTTTTCATGAATTTAACGAAATTTAAGCTTCAGAGCCATCTTGTGTGGGGCCCTCCCCAAACCCTCCGAAGGCCCTGGCAGTGTGTTCAGATAGTCCTATGGTTTTATAAAATTTGCAAAAGTAAGACATTTTTAACCACAATCAATTAAAACTGCTGTCTCTTTTCACTCCTTCTTCTCTCCCAAACTTCTCCTTGTGTCGGTGGCGGTGCCGTGGTCAGGGGTATTTGGAGCACCTAACTGAGGAAGAATGGGAATTGGGGTTAGTGTGAGTTTATCGAAATGGATTTATGCCTCACAGTCACTCCCAGAACAATGGCCTTATTGTTAACCATTCTGGTGTAGAAACAGATTCTAAAAATATTTCTACCACCCACTATGTGGCCTCACCCAGGGCCATAACCCCAAAGGTGCAGGGCAGAGCTTGACTCACAGCATAAATGTGGCCCACAGCTGGAGGAGGTGGAGGAGGGGCAGAAAAATAGGGCTTGAAATGCATGAAGCCCGGAGCTAACCTGTGGACAATCCTCCAATCATCAAATGGGTAAAACTGTAAGCAGATAATTTGAAACAGAAGTTTTATCTTCTAAGAATGTCCTTGATAATACAGCCTACACTGTGATAATACCCCCCCATATTTTTCTTCTTAGAAGGAAATGTGAAGAAACAGAATGAATAAAATGACTAATGCCTTGCTGATTCGACTGAACATATAGACATCAACAAAAATAACAGACTCATAAGACCATTGCAACGAAGACATTGTGAAAGTTGGTTCATAAATGCTGTCTAATTAAAGTTTTTAAGAATGGTTACTGCACAAGAAAACTCAAAAGGACCTGAAATCTTACAGTATTTAAACTAATGAAACATGGGGCGGTGTTTCCAAATTAGACAACAATGGTAAAAACCTCTTATGGCATTACCGATAAGGAGTTATAATGTGGAAGGAGTTTTTCTAAACTGTTAATAGCTATGAATAAAAGGTAATCAACCCAAATGTGTAAGAGGAATGGCTGAATATTCTCTTCCTTTTGTGAAAAATATTACAAAGTCATTGTCATATAAAAACGTTATCAGAGATTATACACCTGCCATGCTATTTTGCTAACAAAGGCTGATTGATTCATAATTGATTCTTTTTGTAACTCACAGATGTAAACTTTGATCCAGAAAGTCTAGAGACTATTGATGCTTAGAAAATATTGGCTGAATGCAGAAAGAAGTAAATTAAGCCACTACATTTATAAGCATTACTTATTTTAAATATTCCCGTATGCATATTATACACACATACACATGTGTGTATAAAATATATACAGTTAGGAAAATATTGTTATTTTTCATTTTACTAATAAACAATATTTACTGAACAATTACTGTCTACCATGTATTGGCCTAAGCACCTAATGTTTTTAAAAACATATGCATACATTTCTCCCCTAAGGTAGCCACTGAACTCACTCAGGGAATAGAGAGTCAGTGATTCCAATGGAGAATTGTTTTTACTATATGTAGTTAACTCAGGGCAATCAGACATTTTCTTTCCTAAGATAAAAAAAAAGTTATCACAGTATACTGAATTGCTTTTATTTCTTTATAAAAATTCTATTTTACATTTGAGGGTGAGAGCACAGTTGAGAACAGCTTTGAAGCCATGCAGATCTGCAACTGAGTCCATGTCCTATTATTTAGGAGGCGAGGGACCCTCACAAGTCACACAGCTCTCCCTGCGAATTGTCTCAATTGGATAGTGACAGCGTCCATGAGAGCAGAACTGTGAAAGGCAAAGCTGAACTTCTTTATTGTTGGAACCATTTCACCAAAGCTTAATGTAAGAACAAGGAAGGGGTGGACTGTGTTCTACCCAGAACTTCCCTCCCCACTCCAGGTAAGTTGCTGGTCAGAAACCTTATGCCATTTATTTGCATATATTAAGAATTTTTTCCAAACAGAGAGCCCAGGAACTGCTCCTGACCCATCAGAGGACAGCTTGCTAATTGTGCCAGTAAATCTGCAGTACTCACATCTTATGGCAGGGGTCGGGAAACTTTTTGGCTGAGAGAGCCATGAACACCACATATTTTAAAATGTAATTCCATGAGAGCAATACAACGACCTGTGTACATTATGCATTATCCAATAAAAATTTGGTGTTGTCCTGGAGGACAGCTGTGATTGGCTCCAGTCACCTGCAACCATGAACATGAGCAGTAGGAAATGAATGGATTGTAATATATGAGAATGTTTTATATTTTTAATGTTATTATTTTTTTTTATTAAAGACTTGTCTGTGAGCCAGATGCAGCCATCAAAAGAGCCACATCTGGCTCACGAGTCATAGGTTCCCGACCCCTCTCCTATGGGATGACACCAACCACAGCTCATTCCCTTGTAACCCAGAGTCGTGAGCTGTAACCACGGCCACCTCCTGTCTTTCCTCAGCCACACCTCCTTTTCCCACAACTCCCTGTGGTCTTGGGACTGCACCTCTCACTGGGACCCCCTTCCCACTTTTGTCCATCCGTGAACACTTCTCAGTCCTTCAAGGTCCAGCTTACCTGGCCCTTGCCCAGAGAAGACACATTCTTGGTGTCTCTTTCCCTTCTTGTAAGGATACCACCTTTATCGCCACACTTAACCTTAATTACTTTCTTAAACACCTTATTGCCAAATAAAGTCACACTGATGATTAGGGTTTCAACATATCAGTTGAAGGGGCGGGGGGAGTGAGATGATTCAGCCTGCGACAGGAGGGGGCCACTAAAATTGGAAGAGGATGTGGGCCAACCAGCTACCACATTGTGGCAATTCTGCAAGAGGTCCTTGTTTGGGGGGCTTTGGGGACATTCCCACAGAGAGCCAATGACAAGATATGTCCTCTGATAGATGCTACACAAGTGAACAATGCAGAGGATGGACTCCATATCTACAGCAGCTTAGAAGCTGCCTTGGTCTTGCGCTCTGGCCACTGCCAGGTTGAAGGAGAAGCATGGGACAAGGCTGGGGGCCAAGGAACCAGCATGGGGGCCGAGTAAGGAGTTGTCCTCCTGAGACTAAGGCAGCTTAGGTATTTAGGCATCTCATTTGCATCTTTTATTCTAAAGGAGACAAGGGCACACTTTGAGGGTTTCAGTAATTAGTCCATGAATTTCTCACGGTTGTGTATGTGAGCACATGGCTAGCCTCCTAACTGGAGAATTCCATGCTGTGTGACTTTTAAGGGTCCCTCATGCAGAGGTGACACCTATCCAAGAGGCTACAGACAGTTGTTGTGCATTGGATGAAACCTCCGAAAGCCTGTCCCCACCCACTGCACATTGTGACTCTCTGTGTAATAAAGGGGACCAGAAGGCACTGCCCATATCTTCCTACACATGAGTACATTTTCAGTGTCCACACCATCAGCTTGTGTGCCACATTCTGCAGACAAGGTCATATTCTGCATATAAATTTGCTTGAATAGTCAGGGGTATTTTAAGAGGATGACAGTTGACAAGTTTCATTTGTTAGTAACATTGGGCATCAAGAATAATTTTCATGGTTGTTTGCCCCTTTGATGCGCATTTTTTGGGCGCATTACTGATATCTCGTTCCAGGCTTTCTCTTCCCTCAGCGGATCCAGAGGCTGAGCTTGT
Source organism: Saccopteryx bilineata (assembly GCF_036850765.1). Classification (NCBI taxonomy): domain Eukaryota; kingdom Metazoa; phylum Chordata; class Mammalia; order Chiroptera; family Emballonuridae; genus Saccopteryx; species Saccopteryx bilineata. Next base: position 140,862,499 of record NC_089495.1, read on the forward strand.
CCTAGGACTCAAGCTGCAGGGCTGCCCCAGAGAGTTTCGTCTGGCCACGAGGCAGGGTGGTCACGCACCACTGACTCTAGCTCTTTCCAAAAGGCACGCAGATTTATTTTGTTCACCCATGAGTTAAACTACACAATGTCGACCGAAATAGAGTAAGACAGCCCATTAGAAGCATTTTCTGTGCTTACATCTTACTGACTTTTATCATAAATTAGAGATTTTGAAGAGAATGAGTCATAGAAAGCAATAATAACCTGGTTTGGCAATCAGCATATTATATCTCCCCAGTGAGTCATAACATCAGACTCAAGTCAGGACAAACAGAGTTCCTTTCAGAAAGGAGTGCAGTTAAAAATAAAAGCAAAAATAGGAAGAAAAAATAATATCCCTTTTAATGGTACCTAGACCTCTCCCTGTTCTGGTTTCCCTAGTGAGGGCTGGAGGCACAAGCAAGCTTGAGTCGTAGGCGGAGGAAGCAGCCCCCATGGGACGAGGACAGACGGAGTTCTGAATAAAGCCCTGCAGGGCAAGAAGGACGGCACAAGCCAGAAAGCAACGTCTTATCTTGGAAATACGAGGGGGATAGGCAGGAAGGGCTCCTCCCACTGGGACCGTCATCCCACAAAAGAGGCACAGGTTGTGATGTTAAGCACACTTGCATCGGAACTCCAATTCCACCAGAATCATCCGTGCAACCTTCGATATCAGGGGCCACTCAGTCTCCTGGTCCATAAGCTTCACACCTGTGCCGAAAGGACCAGCCCCAACACGGAGCCACTGTGAAGATGGACTAGGACAGAGTGTGTGAAGCACTCAGCTGGCTGTACACATTTATAGATGGAACTTTAAACTATCTTGCCTTACAATAGAAATTATATATATATATATATTATATATATATATATAATATATATATATTTCAAAAGTGCTGTACCTAGTGATGGTGAAGAATGTAGAAAGGGATTTCTGACACACTACTCACCTGAGTGTACCTTCTTCAATCACTTCAAAGAATAACTAGCGGAAGAGGTGCTGTGACTTCACTTTAGACAAGTAGCCTAGAGGAATGCTTGCCCTTGTACATGGGAGACATGTGCAAGTATCATCAGGACACTTCATTTTATAATAGAAACTGCTAGAAACTGTGTAATCGTTATCATCACAAAAATCATGATGAACAAATAAAATGCGCAGTGTAAGAAATACTATTCCTCAGTTAAAGTGCAAAGAGAGGTAAATTTATTACATAGTAAATTTTAATACTATTTAGGCAGTAAAGAAAAATAATTTAGGCAAATTTATTAGTATTACAGTTGTTTTATTTATTCTCTTGCAATTCTTCCACTTAACAGCTATAAGTTTTCTGTTTCTTTATTATCCTGTCAAAAACTCTTAAGCTTCTTTGGGTGGCTATTCAAGGTTATCCAAAAAAAGTTAGATAAAATATAACCAACGTGTTGCTGCAAAACACATCAAGGAAAACTTAAAAATGCATGATATGTAGCCAGGTAAGGGCAGAGCTGTAAACAGGAAAGAAAGCAAGTTGTGAAGGACCATGAGGGTCAATGGCATGTGACAGGCTGGTGACCTGTGCAGTCACAGTGGGTGTTTTTCACCTCAGGTTTAGAAAACTTTCTGGTCTTCTATAGTCTTAGGGGAAGAGGCCTTATTAATTTTTAAAATCTCCACCAATATGTCCATTTTGATTTGGTTTCTCTTTTCTAATTTGTTTTCTAATTCACAGAATTATGATATTATTTTTATTGTGTTTTCCTTCTACCGAAGTTTATTTCACTTATGCTTAATGAGAGGAACGAAGAAAAGTACATTTATTCCTTCTACATCCCAATCAGTACAGAAAATAAAATGGAAAAAAATTGGCAAAAGACAAAATGAGTAAAAATTTGCTCAATATCACAATCATTAAAAACTGCTCATTAAAACACAATTATACAACACTATCTGAAAGACTGACTTTTTTAGATAAAAGAAGAAAAGAAAATAAAAACCAACAGAAAACCTATCAAGATGAAGTGGTGGTGAAGGTATGTAACAATTCTCTACATTGCTGGTTGGAATATGAATTTGCACTATCAAGTTAGAAAAGTTTTTGGTAGGTATTACCTAAAATTAAACATATACATACCCTGATTGAGCGATTTCACTTTTAGAAAGAAGCCTAACAGAAATACACACAAATATACATCAAAAGATAGGCACAAGAATATTCTTAGAAACATTTTTCATAATAGCTCCAAAATAGAATCAACACTATCATCCTTCCATGGTGTAACATGTTAATTGCTATAAAATCAATGCTTTGTTGCTATGATTAAAATCTTAGCTATTGCTGTAATAATCATCAGGGATGAATCGACCATTTGTAATACTGAGAGAGAAATACTAATACAAATGAGTACATGGAGTATTATTTCATCTACATCAAGTTCCAAAAGCAAGCGAAATTTAACTATTATAACTGAAGTAAGACTAGAGGTCATTTTAGGGGAGTGGGCATAATAACTGGAATGAACAAGCCTGCTACCAGGTCCCATGTCCTGATTTCTGGGTTTGTGTTCTTAGTAAAATTCACTGAGCAACATAGTCATAATGTTTACACATTACTGCCTGCTTTACACTACAGTTAATTTTTCTGGTTTACAAATCACATTTCTGTACATGCTCTTGTGTGATTGCTAAGCATACTGGAAAGATGGAAATTGAGACCCAAAATGGTAAGTGACTTGTCCGGGGCTCCAGGTTTGAAATGCATCTTCTGACTCAAAATTGTGTGCTTCTCTCCCTGCTCTCTTACTGCTTAACACCTAGTTATTTTGTAGATGGTTGGGCCTCGGGGGGTGGCTGCCATGACTTGGACGATGATGCAGGTACCAGGGATGCTCAGGTGGCGCAAATATTCCCTCCAGGTGGAGATGAGTGGCAAAGCATCAGTGTGGGAAGAGTTACATTGTAAGAAAACCTGGGGTATGGTCATTCAAAGCCCTTGCCAATAACTCTTTATTTTGTGCAGAATTTTCAAAGCAGGGTTACAATACGTGAGAAAGTGAATGAGGCCAATTGTGGTGATGTCATTGAAGTATATAGTAATTGCAAATGAGCATTTCTCTCCTGGGGATTGCCTGATGCCACACAGACAGGAACAACCGGTTGGCTTCCTGAAAATCTATCTGGATTATTCACAAGGCATCCTGAAGCCTTTGCAACAGCATGAATGGACCTAGAGAATATTATGCTAAGTGAAATAAGCCAGGCAGAGAAAGACAAGTACCATGTCTCTCATATGTGAAATCTAATGAACAAAGTAAACTAAGAAACAAAATAGAAACAGACTTGTAGAAAATAGACTGATACTTGTTATAGAGAAAGGGGATGGGGGTCTGGGTGTAAAAGGTGAAGGCGTTAAGCAAAACAAAACAAAACAAAAACTCATAGACACAGACAACAACGATATGGCAATTACCAGAGGGAAAGGGGGTGGAGTGGATAGAAGCGAGTCAAGGGGGAAGTGATGGAAGGAGACTTGACTTGGAATGGTGAACACACAATACACAGATGATGTATTATAAAATTGTACACATGAAACCTATGTAATTTTATTAGCCAATGTCACCCCAATAAATTCAATAAAAAGATAGATCAAAGTTTAAATACAGCCCAGCTCAGCTTCTCAGCTTTCCTTCCTGCTCCCGTCTGTCTGAGGATTGCTCAGGTCCGCATCCGGGTTTCCTTGTCAGTCCCCCGAACGGCATGGGGGGTGGGGTTGAGGAGCACCGCAGGCCAGCCCAGGCAGCAGAGGCTGGAACTCCACAGCCCTGCAGGCAGTCAAACCCCTGTGAGCCGATCTGGGCAACTCCTTAACAGTAGGTAGAAAAAGAAAGTCCTTCTAGGCCTAACCACTGAATGATTTCACACTGGCCATTAGCTCAGAGGTCTCCACTAGAGAGATTTTACAAATCTCTGTCCTATTAACCAGCCAATCGGGAGAACCCCCAAGATAAATGCACGGGGAACACAGACACCACAGCTCTTTCTCTAGAACTCCATCCACAGTCCAGGTACAGGCAGTGAGCTGGCCCTGAGGGCCAGATCTCGTTTCAGGTGACAGAGATGTCTGGAAAGATGTTCGCAGGAGGTGTAAAGAGGGTGGCAGAACCAGTGACCTTGCTTCCCAGCGGGAGCTGATCTGGGCTCGGAGACAAGAACGTCAGTCCATTGGGATGGTGACGGAGTGCTGAAATGCACGGTCACGTTTGTTGCCTCATTCTCTGTGCACGTGCTGATGGTTGTCTCCCGTGGCATTCTCAGAACACCGTGCTGCTGCCTGTCGGTGGCGCTGGAACAGCTCAAAGCTCGTAGTCAGTCATAATAAATCTCTGTGCATTTCGGGGATGTCTTCACTTCCTAAATATCTCATGATGTTACAACAAGGAATAGAGACCAAAAAAAAAAAAAAAAAAAAAAAAAAAGAAGTCATTACTGCTATCTAGTTATTGAAAGAAGTAAATTGAGTTAGTTGAAGTGATGCTGTCTTGACCGCATGCAGACTGTTACAGTGAAGAAGGCTGGGTTTCAGAGATGGTCCAGACTGGGTTCAAATCCTACCTCTGCTGGTCCTCTAAGGTCTCTATGCCCAATGTTCCCATCTGTGTAGTGGGGCTACTAAATACCAACCTCAGGTTGTTGTTGTGAGGGATATACAAGGTAAGGTATACGGACTTCTGAGTTCTACTGAGGGTCAGTGGACATAAGTCACTGCTCACAGAACATCGCTCAGAGATGTGGTTTCCTTATTGCTCTCACACATTTTCTCTCTACCTCTACTGCTGTGTCATGCTTTAGGCCCCTTTGCCATTCACCTGGGATGTTCCTATAGCATTTTACCTGGTCATTCTGCTATAATTCTTGCCTAAACCAGGACATTTTTTTCCCACTTCCACAGGGGACCACTATAAACCACTAATGTGTTGCTCATTCACCAGCTCAAGAAGTCTATGCCCTCTGCCATGTTCTGTAGAATATTGCCAATACTACTTTTAACAGATGGCAAGACAGTATGAGATCATCCTGCATTTCTAGTCTTACCTAATAAACATCATACTGGACTGCCTGTTGCTTTCCATACAAGAGAAAATACTTAAAGACCATCAAAGTCTGTTTGGAATTTCCCCATTCCCTTAATTTCTGCTTTATTTTAATAATACACTCATAAATTATTTAAATCATGTCCACTGACCGGGTGCTATGTTCAGAGTTCCTTTTTCAGGGTGCTCTTCCTCCCTGAGGTCTTACTGTCATCGGGATATTATTTAATTATGGCGCATACTGAATAATAGTAATGTTAAGTGTGTTTTTGTCTGTCATCATACTGAATTTGGTACATACAGCTTGAAATTACTGCCACCTGGCATTGTGCCTAGCACATCATAAATAATCCATTTTTATTAACTGGATCATTGTGAAATAATTCTTCTATATTCTAAAGGATTAATAGTTGGTCTTCCATATTTCCTACTTAAACTTAGAGATAGTTATTTTTATAGTATATTGATAATTATTCTGTAATTTATTGGGTCTTTGGGAGAACACTAACTCAGAATGAAATTATAAATCTGTGTTTTAATAGCAGGAATAAAACTATGTCTACAGAAGATGGAAGAGACCCTCATTGGCTGTCCACACCTTCCTTCTGCAGAGCCAAAACAGGTAGCCATACAGATGTGGACTCATATTCCCCTTGAAGGAAGAACTTGACACCCTGACTGCTGGAGGAATTGTTAGGAGATAGGTTTTATATGCTATCTCTTTCAGGGATTGCCTCAGCTACAGTGAGCCGCCTTGCCCAAGGTCATGCTCTCCACAAGTGCCTCATATCCAATGAGGAAGGAAGGAAGGAGCATAAAGACCTTCCTTTCTGCCCAATGCAAGGGATCTCTGATGGACTATTTAGTCCCAGAGTTCTCCAAGGGTGTAGGGCGCTATGCTTTCCTGGCAGCTCAACTTCTCTTTTTGTCCAATTATGCTTTTGTGCACCCCTCCTATGGAAGTTGATTACAAAAAAACCCCCCAAAACCCCAAACTTTAATAAACCCACTGAATATTAAGTTTCATCTTAGGGTTGACATCCTGGTGAAACCAAATAGTTGATTGATGCAAGCAGGACTAAGAAGGGATTTTAGAGCTGGGTTACTCACTACCCAGCTAGTAATTAAGACTCACTCTCACTTCTGGTTGGTGGATCACATATAGTCCTGGAACAATATGGCATTTATTTGTTAAATTTTCACCAGTAGTGAGTTGGAATGTTTCACCAGCTGAAAGAAATGCATGAGTTGGGACAAAAAAAATACATCAGTCATTGAAGAGTATGGAGAAAATAGAGACCGAAAGAGCAACGAGATTCTATGACTATTGTTGTACTCTACCTAAAAGCTAGAAAAACATTAGAAACAAGGTGAAGAGTGATTAAAAGGCCAAGTGTGAAAGCCAAAGTGTCCATTCTAGTGCATAAAAAGGCAGTCACCTGTGGCATAAGCACAGAGAAACATGAAGCAGCAACACAACTTAGTCATCATGGTAGCTGAACTACAGAGAAGAGTAAACTCATAACCAGGATTTGTTTATGGCCAGGTACAGTACCTGATTGGAAAGAATGAGACCTGGACTCATGGAATGCATTCATGTTGGTTGATGTCCTTGAAAATTGTGAATTCCCAGATATTCCACATCTCTGAGCCTGCAGAAGTAGTCTTCCCTTCTCTGTTAACTCATCCAGAGGATTCTCCCCTTAAAACCAGCAGGTGCCTTGTCAAGATCTGTCCCCATCTTTTCTCCTGACCATTAGGCCAATAGCTAAGGTAAGTTGCACCATAACCAGCTAGGGATATGCTGTGCCTCATAAGAAAAGAAAGGGACTGTGAGACCTATTCACACAGACCAATAGAAGCTAGAGAGCAGGTGTGAGATTGAATTGGGAGATACTTGATCATGGAGGCTGGAACGTGAGAGTGGATAAGGGACAGTTTAGTCATTTGAAATCACTCCTCTAAGACATGGATTTAGGAAAAAGCCCTAGAAGGTGGTACCAACTGGTTTTTAAAATCATGCAAAGTGGTGTCTGGAAGCATGGAAACAAGGAAACCCAGGATAAGTGAGTTCTAAATGGCAGAAGATCTATGTCTGATGGGATCAAAGCCTCAGGAAGTGGCTTGCTGGAGGAGAGATACAACGTGTGAAAAACCCAGCTGGTGGTATGGTCCATGGGAAATCTCAGAGGAAACACGGAGTGGTGAGAGGGGCACCAGCATCACCAAGGTCACTGGTGGCCCCTTTGAAGGCAGGACTGATGGAGGGAGGACATTGCAGGTCTAAATTTACTTAAGATGATATTATCCCAATCATCTAATTGTCAAAATACACGTACACTCAATTGCTGGAATAAATGGCAAGACTGTGGTAGCAGGCAAGAAGGCCTAATCCCCAGAGAATTGTAGAGGTAATCATTAGAATGCTTAGGTAACCATTGACTCCCTAGAGTCAAAACTGATAGAAAGCCAATAAAAGTAACACTGCCCTGTCTCATCATGAGAAATCAAGAAGAAATGATGGGAAGGCTGAGAGAAGTTGTGGCTCCACTTACAGAAAAATATGGTTCCCCTGCCTAGCTTTTGTACTTGAGCCAGTTTTAGAAACAAGACTCATTAAATCAAGGAGAGGACAGAATGAAGGACCCTCCAACACCATGGTGAGTTGCATAGGAGTCATAGTAATGACTTCTCCAGGACTTCCCCAAAGGGACCAATAGACATTTTACTTTGCTAACTTTATACTGAGGGGATAGGAAAACCCAAATTGACATTGATACCAGAGACCCAAGTAGTTGTCATGGCCCCAGTGATGGAACGAGGCCAAGAAAATAGACCGAGTCCTGGCCATTGTCCAAACAACTGTGGGTGCACAAAGGCGGCTCCTTTTCCCAGGCCCTTCTAAAACTGCTTCTCCAACCAAGCCAAGATAGTAAATCAAAAATAGTATCACATTCCAAGGATTTGGCAAAAATTAGTTTCATTCACAAGTATCTAACTGATGCCTAGGAAATGGTCCTTCTCATTAATCTTCTGTAGAAACAGATGAGTGTTGGAGGAAGACAGCATACTACCATAAAATCTATCAAGGATTAACCCTAAATGCAACTGCAGTATCTGGTACAGATTGGGTACCTTTGATACTGAAGATTATTAACACAGTTTCAGTCCATGATTGGTGGCCTTTGATTGTGGTCATTTTTTTTCTGTCTTTATCAGAAAAGATAAAAAATTGCCAGCATGACATTGAATAGACAAAACTAGAGGCTCATACTTAGTCCCTGAATGATATTAATTCTTTCTTTCTCCCACCTTACCAAAAATACAGTCCAAAGAGATCCTGGACTATCTGACATCTTATGGAACATCACAGTGACCCACAATAAGTCCGACTTGTCAGACTAGAGGAGGAAAAAATGACTTAGTTGAAGCTTTAGACACACATGCAGACGGGGCTAGGAGACACACTCTCACAGATGCATGGGCCACCACGGCAGTGAAATATTTAGGCGTCCAGGAGTTAGAGGCAAACCAGGATTCCATCTGTATTAGTTTCCTGTGGCTGCAGTAACAAATTACCATAAAATGGGTGGCTTAAAACAATAGAAATTTATGTTCCCACAGTTCTGGAGGCCAGAAGTCTAAAATTAAGGTGTTGACAGAGCCATATTTCCTCCAGAGGCTCTAGGGGAGATTCCATTCCTTGCCTCTTCCTGCTCCTGGTGGCTCTAAGCATTCTTTGAGTGTGACTACATACTGCCTCCATGGTCACATTGACTCCTGTCTTGTGTCTGCCAAACCTTCCCTCCGTCTCCTGTACAAATGCTTGTCATTGGGTGTAGGCCCCACTCAGGTAATCCAGGATGGCCTCTTTATCTCCAGACCTTTAACTTAATTACATCTGTAAGGATTCATTTCCCAAAAAGGTAACGTTAATAAGTTCTGCCAATGAGAAAACAGACATATCCTTTGGAAGCCATTATTCAACCTACTACCCCATCCAAATTGAAAGACAAAGTATTTAATATTACGCTTCCCATTCCAGGAAAAAAAATAAGCACAACACCTAGGAGGCCTCTTCACACTGTGGAGACAGCACAGTTTCCACCCGGGAAGACTCCTGTGGCCCGTATGAGAGGTAGCCAGAGATGCTGCCCGCCTGGAGAGAGGTTCAGAGGGGGTCAGGCTTCATAACAAGCAGGGTGTGCCTCAGGACGCCCTTTCACTTGAGCCGTATGATCCAGGAATTGCAGAACGGACCTCTGAGATTCTGGAGCTGGCTTCCCAGTGGACATATGTAGTGCACATGCAGCGGAGAAATAGAAACACTTTTGAAAAACAGCTCTGGCATGCTACTGACCCTGGCAAAATGTAGCACTTATCCAAGGACTCTTTGTTACCCTGTGTGCTGAACTGTCCATATTGAGCTGGATTTTGCCAAAACACCACATCATAAAATAGTAGATGCCCAATAACGAGACACTGTCAGAAGGAAGTAGTGTATCAGAAAGGACATGAGCGATTACCAGGGGGCACAGCAGGCTTTGTGGGCGGGTAATCCTGACAACAAGGCCCTCCTACACTAAAGCACCAGGGCCCCTCCATCAGCACACGTTGATGACTATGCCCAGTGATGAAGGAGGAAAAAGCTGAATTTCTGGTTTGAAGATGAGCTGTCTCTGAATACAGATCTTACTCATAAACAGCCTCATTTGGAGGCATTCTTGAAATATAGCAGTGAGAAGAGATCTCCCCAATGAGCGCGGCTTTGGGAAGAACATCTATTGACCTACTTCTTGTGGAAAGAGAAGTGTCTTAAGGTTAGAATATACAGATTTATAGACAGAGAGTAAGAAATAGCCTGCCATTTTTGTAAGGATGCATTTTGGAAGAGGATGGGCAGGAAGGTGTAGGATAGAAGGGCATGGATGGTCAGTTAGGAGCAGTAATGATGTTTGATGAGCTTGTGAACACCTAGTGACATGCATGAGAGATCCTTCACCATAGAAAAGGCACCAAAGGACCAAGTAGAGAAAATGACTTAGCATATCAATGTCAGCAATTGTTAGTGCAAGGGCACATGGCCTACATGGCCGTGGTGGCAGAGATGGAGACCTTGAACTTCAACGCAACTGTAGGATCTCCCACTTACCAAGGCTAAACTAGCTAAGTGTTGCCACAAGATGTCCATGTCAAAGATATAGATCAACACAGTCCCTGATATAACACCATTCCTCCAGGAGACCAATTGGTCACCTAGTGACAGTTGACCAAATGGGCCCATCCCACAGTGCAGGAGGCAGCAACTCATTCTGAGAGAAACTGATAAATATTTGAAGTGTGGACTGTATTTTCTTGCCTATAGGGTCCCAGATAACACCACTATCTGAAAGCTTATGGAGCATTGGGTCTACTGGCATGGAATCCCACATAAAGTTGGACACACACAGTGGACTCACTTATAAGCTGTACTGATGAGGGCACTGGCCAATGGCCACAGGACTCATTATAACAAACACTACGTCATCCCGAAGCTACTGGAGTGGCAGGTGCACAGCGGAAGTAGCAGCTCAGAGGTGGGAGGAGGGTGGCGCGCCATCCTCCAGGAAGCAGCATTTGCCCTTTATCAGAGTCCCATATAAAGCTGTATATCCAGCATTAAGAAAACATGTGTCCAAGAACAGTGAGGTTAGCATCAGAAGATGCAGCTCCTTGAAATGTCTAGAAAATTATCCCCAAACAACATTCTCTACCATTCACACCATCAATGATGCATGATTGTAAAATAGTCATTTTGAGATGTTTTCAGACTCAAAAGATTGCTTTCCACATACAGGGTGGGGCAAAAGTAGGTTTATAGTTGCTCGTACAGAAGATAATAATCAATAAATAAGAATATAAGAATAAATTCTGGGTTTTATGTACTCACAACTATAAACCTACTTTTGCACCACCCTATATTCTTTTCTAGATAGCTATTCAAGGAGGCATTTTACCAAAAAATGGAAGTCACCCAAAAAGGTGGGATTTATTAAATTAAGAATTCAGTGCAAGAGAGCCAGGAGGGATCCCCAGGGTGACAAGCTCAGCAAGCTGCCAGTCTGGACAGGAGCCTCTGGGAGAAATTTCTTCAAATCAATGAAATTTTTATGCTACTGAATGCACTCAACTGCATTATGAGGAGCTTTTATTTCTGAAGAAAATTTTGTGGTTGAATTAGCAATAATTAACAGTAAATAAATGCACAAGGCAATTTTAGAAGGGGGGAAAAGCTTTTGCAAGGAAATTCAGCAAAGTGTAGTATATCACCCAGTTGGGGATAACTTTTACAGTTACAATAAGGTAAACACTAAAGTTTCATCCAACTAGAATTACAAAAGAGAAGGTCGGAAGGATGATGGGCCAGGGCATGTGCAGGAATAAGGCAGGAGAAACGAAACATAAAAGAGAGGTAAACGTTCATCTTCAAGGGTCTGATTTTTATTAAAGTGTGATTTGGCTAAAAGTTATCGACCCCCATGCAGGAGCGATATCAGAAAGAACTCTATTGTATTTACCTTAGAGGTATATTTGAAGATTAATTTCCCTTTATGTTTATGTCACCTTCATGAACAACTAGAAGGTAAATTTCCCTCTGGTTATTTTACCAAACAACATTATATTTCCCTTGAGAAGACACTTTTTGTGTGTGGTCCTTTCTCTTTCCCGTGAACACTAGGAATCTTGCCCTGGTCGGCTTTCCATCTTCTGCTTTGAGTGCTAATGAATGCAGACATGACTTAGCATCCCATTTTCATGACAGGCACAGAAGATGAAGCTATTCGTCTTACATACTAACCTTGCTGCTTGGTGCTTCGTGTCTCCCAATCTTCATTTTTCTTTTCTTCATTATGTCTTCATTTAAAATCCTCATAATAGTTATACTTCTCCCCAATGCCTGAAATTATTTTGTTTTGGAACGAGGTAAGGTTACAAACAAATGAACATGTAAATAAATGTACTTTTGGGAACATTCATAAATTTTAGGTGTGGTTTCTCTAATTACCCTGGCTGTCTATCCCGTGTTGTCACCGTGTCGTCCCACTGGAGCATATATTTACAAACATCATGTGAATGCATCATTTGTAGTAAAGCTGACTAATGAGCATGAAAGCCGATTATTCCTCTACGTCCACTGACTACGGCCGGCTGCCATCGTATATCGCTCAGCCTTGTGGCTGTGTGTTTGCCTTCGTGGATGACAATTTGCATAATGGGCGCCAACATTTCCCTGAACTGCCTCTGACTTCTAAATCAAATTGCTAGGGCCCTTGGAATTGAGACAACAGGGGCTTCCTTTCTCAGCCGTGTCACCATGCCACTGTCTACCAGAGAGTCACCGATGAGGTCAGACAGGACCCTGGCCCCCATAAAATACAGTGAGTGCAACTGATCCCTGTTCCGTTGGTGAATTAATTCATCACTTTTTACAATAACATAGCATGCATTTTCGTGCTACTTTTTCATTTGTCTGTTAATAACTTGATACTCTAACCTCAGGAAGGGGGCTGTCCCGTGGATGAGGCATGCTTTCCCAGTTAGAGAGAAGTGGGCTAAGTCTCGTTTCTGGTCTTGTTGCAAAATCTTTGGCAAGTCACTTAGTGTTTCTGAATTCGTATTTATAGAATACGAATAGAGACATATTTTTAGTAGCAGAAGTGCAATATTAATAGAATTGAAAATTTGGATGAATAGCATAGCAAGCAGTCTTTGAAGGAACTGATTCTAACGACGTCAGGAATGAGCTTATTGGGAAAAGGATCAGTTAGTTTCCTACTTTAACTTTTGAACTAAAGAGGAGAGGGGCTGGCAATGCTGTGACCCTCCTCTACCCAGAGGACACAAGGCTGTTTGCCTTCCCTTTGCCCCACTTCTCGCCGACACTCAGCTACCCCTGATCTCAGAAACTCCATCAGGGAAAGGACATCACACAGCAGAAAGCTGTCAGCAGCAAACCCATGTGGGGCCACCGGCAAATAGAAGCACTGTGCTATTTCTACTGTGTTTTTAGAATTCCTATATTTATTCTTAAAAAGCAATTCTTTCAAATACACAGAAGCTAAGATAGGTGGACAAAACATTTCTGATAGTCAGAGACCTTCCTGAGGAGATCTGGAAAAAGTATCCCACCTTGCAGCAAATCAACACAAGATAAAAGTCTACCAGGGAGCAGGCATGTGGCAGGGGCTGCGCTTACAGCGCAACTCAAGATGTAAGGATGCATCAAGGCAGCACTCAGGTGGACAATAAAAGAGATCAAAGCGGACCCATGAGCCCCGTCTGTTGCTGAACAGCAGACACATGCACCTCTCTCCCCGCGTGGGAAGAACTCAGAGGCACCGCAGAAACTACAGTACAGACTGTGTGGAAATATTCTAAAACAATAAAAAAGTATAACAGAGCCAGAAAGATTCAAAGCAAAAGCACATGTATGAAAATAATTCAGAACAAATGGCAGAAAAAATTAGAATGCACCTACTTTGCGTTCTCCACATATAAAAAAAATATTAGCGCTAGGCAGTGGGATGGAGTGTGTGTTGGTCCAGTGGAAGTTTAGGTTTTCAAGAAGCTGGCTGAGTTAGGGAAAAAATGCAATTAACTCCCCCTCAAAACTACCTAAAATAATATATATATTGGAGGCAGCAGAAAGCTGAATCAAAACTTGCGAAATCAACGATGGACTACAGGGGTCGGCACACAACAGTCCAGAGGTCAAATCAGATCCACCTTCGTGCTGGGATTGCTCTTAAGCTAGAAGTAGAGTTTTTCATTTTTAAATGGTTAAGAAAAATAAAATCCAAGGAGAATGAGATTTTGTGACCTAAGAAACATTTGAAGGTCTCATTTTAATGCCACGCATAAAGTGGTATTGGCGCCCCACACTCTCACTCCCTTGTTTCCATCTGAAATGTGGCTGGTCCTAGACTCAGAGGCAGGTGTCAGGACAGAGGGCTGACCGCCTCCGAGCCTCGGTTGTTTACTTTGCAGAGAAGATTTGCCAACTAATGTGGTAGAGGGCTAGTTAACAAGAGAAAACTGGGGGGGAAAGAAAAAAAATTATTAAGATTAGGGGAGAGAGAAGCGATTGTGGGTAGAAGTCAACATTTGAGCTCTGGAAAACCAGCCTTGTTGAAAGTCATCTCACACGGTGGTGGGACCAAGTAGTCACATTCAAGGGACAGGAGAAAATTTGCCTTCAACAAAGTTAAATGAATAAATGAGCTGTTAGTACAGATCAAGAGCACAGAAAATTCCAGGGGAAAAAAAAAAGGAGAAGTGGTAGTCAACCTTGTCCCTCCCATCCACTCGTGGGCATTCCAGCTTTCATGGTGGGCGGTAATGGAGCAACCAAAGTATAAATAAAAAGATAGATTTAACTATAGTAAGTTGTTTTATAAAGATTTATTCTGCCAAACAGCGAAAATCTGACATAAAGTACTTGGTAAGTAATTATGATTATATGCTTTAACTTGCTGTAATTCTGCTTTATAAGTTTTATAAAGTAAAGTTACTTCCCTACTTTATAAATCACCATTACTGTGGAACCAGTGGGTGGTTAGAAAATTTTCCTACTAACAGAGATACAAAAGTGGGCGGTAGGTATAAAAAGGTTGACTACCCCTGAAATATATCCTTTTTGAGTTAAGAGAAGAAAAGGAAAGAAAAAAGACAAGAAACCCCTCTGGGCATATAAACCAGAGAAGGATGAGAAGGTGAAGGAAGAAAGGAAACAGGTTACTTCTGAAGGAACCCAGTCAGTGCCTCACGGCTTTCCACACCCTTCAAAAGGCAAGAGGTTGTCTGCATAATTTGTAACCTGCCAAGTAATCACTTGTGAAGGCAAAGAAAAGACTTTCTCAGATGTCTAAGCACCTACTGCTGCCTCTTGCATTCACCTCCTGAAGAACTTGGACCCATATGCCAGGTGACCAGAACATTGATTCAAAGTGAACCTTGAAAAATGCAGAGGTCAGGAAACTAAGATAGTAGAGGAACTTACCTAGCTATTAAATACAGAGAGTTACAGATACACAAGTGTTGAAACCAATTAAATTTAATGCAATAAATTTAAGAAATGAAAGAAACACATAGTAACAGTTATAATCATATTGATCATTAATCATGCCTTTTCTTTTTAAAAAAATCAGAAATTGAGAAATAGGCAAACAAGTTTAAAAATGTCATATTTCCCAACTGACATAGAATGTAGTGTAAAGTTTCCCTATTGTTCATGACCTCAGCAGTTAGAGAACTAGTCCATTATAGTCCACTGTATGAGTGTATTGTAATTTCATCATTCATTATCTTCCCAATGGGCGCTTCCTGTAGTTCGTTCCTTAAAATGCTTTTATAAAATGCTTTCAATGATATTGTACATTTTCAGTGCTCTGGTCTCAACATTTGAGGTGATATTGCTCCACAGGAGACATTCGGCAAAATCTGGACACATTTTTGATTGTCCCGAGTTTAGTGGTTACTACTGGCATTTCGAAGGTAGAAGCAAAGACTCTTCTAACCCCCCCCCCCCCAATGCTCCCCCAGGGCTGGGCTGGAGCAGCCCTGCTTTAAGGCCTCATCCACAATATATTCATGTACTGGCTTCACATTCTAATTCACGTGGTGGAATTCCATACTTGCTACACCACCATCACTGAAAAATAGACTCACTAACCAGAGTTCAATATTTGCTTAAAGTTCCTTTTCTCTTTAGCCTGCTAAACTATCATCAAAAAAACTTTATTCAGCAGAGATGAGATTTTTTTTCTTTTTCTTTCTTTCTTCCTTTCTTTTTTTCCTTTAGTGTGACTGTTAGACATTTAAACTATGGTCAGGTTCATTTGTTTCTGCTTGCATTTCATTTTGGGGGTTTCTCTTCTGTTCTTGTTCATTTTATTCTTTGGAGTATGTGAAACATTAACATAGTTAGAAAAGTCAGGGCTATACAAAATAAAGTATATTGAAAGTGCCCTTCGGGCTAATTCTTTCCACCCGTTTCTGTCTCCCCACTTTTTTACTCTTTCCCATCCACCTCTACAAGGTAAATAAGTCATTCATGTTGGCTTTATTACATGCGCACACCTGCTTGGCACAAACGAGGATGCATATTTTATTTCTCCTTCTTTCTTGCACACACATAGCATACTATATATTTTTTCCTTTTTTCAATTAACAATATATCCCAGAAATCACTTAATATCAGTTTAAACAGATCTTTGTCATATGTCTTTATAAAAATGCAAAGTACTCCATTGTAGACTTGTCATAATTTATTCAACCATGTTTCTATGTCCTATGTATGGGTAACTTAAGTTGATTCCAAGATTTTGCCATTACAAACAATTCTGCGATGAATTACCTTCTGCACATGCATTCCTGTATTCCGAGGAGCTTTATTGTCTTTAATTTGCATACAAGAAGGTAGAAGCTCAGAGAAGTTAAATTCTTGACCAAAGAACACAGCTCTGGAGTCTCTTTCCCTTCAAAAATCATCTTTCCTTTTAACCAACTTTCCCACAGAAAACAAGAACAGGACTAGTCACTAACACAGGATCAATGACTTGGTCATAAAAATAAGCTACAGTTTAGGTACCAAGTGAATTTAAAGAGAGGATGGAGCCAGGATAACATTAATTCATCAAACAAATATTGACCGAACCATGTCAAGCGTGTTGCTAGAACCGGTGCAGCAGTAAACAGTCAGAGGAAAGTAAGCTAACCTCACTCTCATATCATGTATATTTTAGTGAGGGGAAGAATGAACAAAACAAGCAACAGAGATGTATAGTACCTTAGAAGATGACTCAGTACTGTGGAGAAAAATGGAGAAGAGAAAGAGGCAGTCAACTTACTTGCAGTCAGAGGTTGCAATTTCAAATTTGATGGCCAAGGAGAACTACACTGAGACAATAAAATCTGAGGAAAGACCTGTAATTGGGGACAGCATGATTAATATAAATCTCTTGGGGAAGAACATTCCAAGCAGAGGGTCGGCAACATGAGCATTCCTGATGTGTTTAAACAGAGCAAGGAAGCCATAAATCTTGGAGAGGAAAGAAAGACAAGCTGAGCCGTATGAGACTGGGGCAGAGAACTACCAGGGACCAGAGAGCATGCAGAACATTTTACAGAATTGAAATGACTCTAAGTGAAGAGGAGACCTGTGAGCAGTGGGTGATAAGATGGGTCTACTCCACTGAGAATCATCTGTAGGGTGGACAGGACACGAGCAGAGAGAACACTTGCAAACCCTAGTTCTATTGCAGCGATGCATGGAAAAGAGAGGACCAGCCTGGGCAATGTTGGTGTGGGAACAGATGGCATTTCAAATGTATTTTGAAAGTATATATGTTTTAATATATTTTGACAGGCAAAAGTTGCACAGATTTGCTTGCAGTCCAGTAGAAAAGACTGTGTTTCTCTGAGTTTGAGATTCCTTGTTGGCGTGTGTGGCATCCACCCATGCCCATCTGTGTTGCCCCCAGGAGAACTGGGAGGGGAGGACCCCCTGAGCAGCCATGAAGTCCATGATGCTTGCTGTGTTGTAAATAATAAAGCCCTTCGTCTCTTCCCCAGGTCCACGTTTCTTCTTCCCGCATCCATGAAACTGTGGTGGCTAATTCGTCAGCTTGCAAAGAGAAGAAACCCTCAGACCTGTCATGGTTTCTAACCTTTCCCTGTCATGCACGTGGCTCCTCACTGCCACGATGCCTTCAATTGAGCGATTCTCCCAACCGAATTCCTTAGCCTCAGCCTCTAACACTTCCCACTTACCTCAGGTGTCACTTCTTCTCTGGAAAGTTCCTTAGCTCTTTCACTCTCTCCCCTGGAAAAGGTCAACCCCTCTCCCCATCGCCTTTTAATTCATGCTGATTGATCACCGACAAATGTCAGATTAAAAGGTGAACTATCTTCTTTACAAAAGTATCCTTTTGAAAATAAGGAGCCGAGTTATATCTGATTCTGCACAAAGTTTATTATAGGAGCCTCTCCTTAATATTCCACTTCCAAAGTCAGAGTCCTATTTGAAGAAGAGACATTAGAAACCTCAACAAATGTTGATCTTGGATCCCCAAAGAACTCATCTAATGGAATTGTTGACAAAGGCAGCAGAGAAATTTAATTTGGGTGTAACGATCCCTTCAGGTCAGGGGGAAGGCTTGACCTCACAAGTCGTCTGTTCTTGGCATGTCGACACACTCACACACACACACACACACACACACACACAGTCACTTTCAAAAAACAATTAAGAAAGTTGTAAAGATCATGAACAGTGAATGGGAACTTGTGGCTTGAGATGAAATTGCCAGTGACAACATTGTCTAAGGCTTCGAGAAGGGCTATCTCTCCAACAGATGGGAGCGAAGATGCCACACGCTAGTGACTCAGAGGACAGTTACACTAGCAAGGTGAGGTGACAGCAAGGAGCCAGGTGAAGAGTTGGAATAAACTTGCATTGTGAAAGGACAATGGAAAGTTTTAACACAATTGACAAATTATGTCATTTTAAATGCATAGCTCATTTGAAATGTAAATAGTTTATACAGGACTCATCTCATGACATTCATGGCTGCGTTGTATTTGGTCATAGAAGGTAAACAATCTTGACACCATGTACATGAGTGACAGTCCCCTCTGCATCGCACAGTTTCGGGCACGGGGCAGACATACAAATCCACGTTGCAAACTGAAATCCTCACCAGTGACGTCAATTTCCTTCTCTACAAAATGAGCTGGTTTGGCTCACCTCCACGGTCCTCTGGGTTCAGACGTGCAAGAGCCCTGGCACAGTGGTTGCTAGCGGTGCTGTCCCTGCCGCGCTGCCACAGGATTGGGTGGAGGTTTCCCGCCAGGTGCCTAATCAAGAACTCCTGGACAGGGCTGAATGGCGCCTTTGTGACCGCCAGCGACCCCGCCGCGGGGCAGGGGCGGGGTCTGTGGGAAGAGGGCAGCCTCCGCTTTATGGCATGTTTTGCTAATGTGAGAATCACAGGCTTCCAGGTGTTAACGGCGGCTCCAGCGCAGGAAGCCCAGGCTGACACTGCGCGGGCAGCTCTCTGCTGGCTCAGTCACCTTTCTTGGCTCGGCTCACGCTTTATTTCCTTTCACCTTTTGGCTGGAATGAACTTGAGGAGCTGAGGCCAAGTCTACTAGGGATTAGGATGTAAACTCGACTTTCCTGAATCCCAGATCCCAGGGTCGGCACCGGCTGGCTGAAGGAGGGGAGGCAGGTAGAAGCTACTACCACTCAGTGTATGTTCAAGATGCGGGGGAAGGAAGCACGTCTCATAGCATCCTCTAAATCCAGAACCAGAGCCCCTCTCCCGTCTCTCATACTGTCCCACGGCCTTGCCTGCACAGATGTTCAATGTCCTGTTCTGCCCTGTTCATGAAATCCGCCACTTAAAGCGCTCAACCTGGTTGCCTCTGGTGCCTGGCGGCATGGGGACAGCCCTTTCCAATTATCACCTCCAGAATAAACCTATTAAGTTCTCTGCACAAACAAATTACATCAGCGACAATAACCTTGCAATCACATGGCCTTGGCTTCTTTCTCAGGGCTTCTACCTGAAGCGTGTTCCTTCTGTTCTCGCCAGTTCAGGGATGCAGGCAGAGAAGAGGTTCCTGTTTCCACTGGCTCAGGGACAGGAAGGGCCCCAGAGGGGAAGCATCGTCCTCAGGGCTACTTGACCCGGATCCTGGCCCTGACCCTCTGCAGGAAGAATGCCTAAGGAAACCATTTCATGCAGAATCACCCCAGAACGGATTTTTCTTCCATGGTCGTGGGGCACATGTTGTGTGGCATGGGAAACAGAGTGAGGTGTCGTCGCTGAATACTGTATTCAAATACTGCTTCCATAGTTTCTTAGCCGTGTCATTTAACATCGCCAGAGCTCAGGTAACTTATAAAATAATAATAATACTGTTCTTCTCCTGGAATTTTTGAGAGAGAGAAATGCCTAACTATAAATAAAACGCCTGAAGGGACTCCACAAATGTGAGGTCCTTTCTCCATCCCTTGGAGAGCTCAGGAATTTTACTTTCAGATCTCCTCAGTGGCAGGGTATGCAGACACATACGGAAATACGGGTTAAAATATATGGCCAAGCCGCATCACAAGGGTTTCACAGGAGGGAGGAGTAAACAATTTGGTTTTCCAGCCCAATTACCCACCGGTTAGATGAGCTCCTCTTTTGATACAGGCCAGCTTCCCTTTGTCAGCCCTGCCGCTGCCTCACTCACCTGCCAACAGGGCCTTGAACACCAGCACACTCACTGCTTGCTGTTTGAAAGCTTTCTAAGCAAAATGGTGCATGACAACGGACACATTTCTGCTCTTCTGCATGCACGTGCAAGCTGGAGCTCACACTCCCAGGTTCGTCCTCTTTACCAGGGGCCGTCGGCTCCCAGCTTTCGTTCTTTTTATTTTTTATTCTCATTTTAGTCAGAGGCAGGGAGGCAGAGACAGACTTCCTCAGGTACCCCAACTGGGATCCACCCGTCAAGCCCACCCGGGGGCAATGCTGTGCCCATCTGGGGCCATTGCTCCATTGCTCAGCAGCAGAGCAACAGAGCCAATTTTTTTAGTGCTTTTTTTTTTTTTTAGCACCTGAGACAGAGGCCATGGAGCCATCCTCAGGGCCTGAGGCCAACCATGGCTACAGGAGGAGAAAAGAGAGAAAGAGAGAGAGAGAGAGAAAGGGGGGGGAAGGGATGGAGAAGCAGATGATCACTTCTTCTGTGTGCCCTGACTGGGTATCAAACCCGGGACATCCACACATTGGGCGGACACTCTACCACTAAGCCAACCGGCCAGGGCCAGCTCGCAGCTTTCACTCCTCACTTCCTTACCCTGTGTGCAGAATGCGGCATTGGTAATGATGCTTTCTGGACTCAGAATGCTATCAAGCTATGGTGTAGGGAAGTACCGATTTGTTTAGAAGCAAACATATCTGACTGAGGTACAAAGGGTATACTTACTTTCCAGGTGAAAATGATTGGGGTAAGGTATTCAGCTTCTAAGACCAGAGTGGTGGAGGAGAAACAGAACAACTTCTTCATAGCAAAGTTTGTGGGGTTTAGGAAAGATTCGCTGGCCGGCTTAGCTTCAAGCTTATTTGCACACAGGCCCCTCTTCTTTCTCTATTTTTTAAGCTCAGAGAGAGTCCATTTTGACACGTTACTGAGTCAGTCACACTTAGTTCATCAACATGTGGTATTGTCTGAGTAATTTAATATTGGAAAAATCCTCCGGGATCATTAGTCTTTTTTGGAGAAAGAGAGACAGAGGACCCCCTACATAGTGTGCAAGTGAGGCCCAGTGTGAACGCGCAGCCCTTGTTCAGTAACAGCCCAGAATTTCAAGAGGGTGACTAAAGATCATCACACCAGAGTGGGGACTTTCTAAGGACAGACTCTTAAGTGACCACACGGGTCACAGGCCCATGAAGATGCCTCTAAGGAGACATTTCAAAGAGCTCAACTGCAACTGTTAAAACAAGGCCCACAGAACTGGGCATTTTTTTTTTACAGTCTTTAAAATACACTTTCAGAACTGATGAAACAGGGCTTTCTAGATGCAACAGAGTCAACAGTTGGGAGAAGGTTCTTGTGCATTCATCCGTTCACTTTCAGGCAGTCTAATGAGACCTACTGGGTACCAGCATGCTACTTGGAGCCGGGATGCAAACATCTGTAATGACTGACACTCGTTTTCTATTTCTCCATCCCCAACATGGCAGAAAATCTTCTATCTAAAGACATTTGTAAATTAATGTACAGCCTGATTGAGGAGCTCCCGTGGGTGGAGTGAGACAATAGATAGCAGGTAGGCCAGGGTGGCAACAGCTCTGGCAGGAGCATCTCTGCAAGAAGAGTTATCCTTGTCAGTTGGCTGCATGATGGTGGGTGGCAGCCAACCGCTCCCACAGTCCTCGTTGTCCATCAGCTATTAATTTCACAGGCACAGCCGCCCCAGGCTCTGGCTTGGGCACCTGCACAGGGACTTGGAGATGGCACAAGCAGTGATCCTCCAGGAACATCACAGGAGGAGGTGGAGGCTCGCTCAGATCCACTGGCGTGACACAGTATTCAGCCTGTGCCGGGGCCACTGCTGCCATCCTGAAGGGACAAAGGCCACCCTAAGCAATCCCTCTACCAGACACATCCCAATTCTGCCTCCCAATGAGCTTGATCCTGTACATTGTACCCTGAGGCAGAGGTGGAGGGGGTGTTGACTTATTTCCAATTAGCTGCACAGTGTATGGAAAAGGTACCAACAAGCATGGCTCCAAACTGGCTCCCAGCCTGCATGACAAACCCACGTGAGTGAGGCAAGTTTCTGAGCATCTTCTGGGTGCTGGTAGCAACTCTAGCAGGGTGTTGGATTCTGTGAGGTCAGTACTTCTCTCTCAATTTTCCTCAGAAAGGAACTGATGCCAAGAGAAATCAAATGCCCTTCCCAAGTGGGCCCTCTACCCGCGATGGCAGGGCTCCAGCTCTCTTTCCTCTGCACGTGGCTGGGGCCTCTGCATTCTCATCTGTAAAATGGAAAGCGACCTCACCATTAGGTACATCAAAGATTATCGAAGGTCAGCTCTGGAAACGAATGAAAAACCACCGTGAAAGCTGTGGTGTGCAGCAGCAGGCACGGAAGCGATTATTATTATTTTCTTCAGTAAATAGAAATGTGCATTTCATGCAAAAAAGCATTATGAGAAGAAACTCACATTTGCATTGTTTTGTATTCTTCACCAAATCTTAGAACAATCATTTTGATTCTTATTATCCAATTATATTGTCTGATTTTAAAAATCACATGTGTTCATTGTGGAAAATATAGAAAATGCAGACAAAAATGGAAATATACCCATAATCCCAGACACTAATGATAAATACTTATATCCTGTGTTTTCTCTGTTTGTGGGCCTATAAAACACAGTATTGAGAAAAGATTATATAATGCAAGCATACTCGTGCAATGTACATCCTACACTGAAGACTTAACATCCATTCGTTCATTTGTTTATTCATTTATTGGTTCATTCATTCACTCATGCACTGACTATGGCTGAGTTTGTACTGTGTCAGGCACCTGCAGGACTTGGGGGAATCAGGATGAGTGATGCAGAGAAGGACGCCCAGCAAGCTGGGTGGACACAGACAAGGCAGGTCCCAGCTTAGCCCTGACCGAAGCTGGCGAGGCTATCAGGAGGGAGACAGCATGCAATGAATGAGAGGACCAACGGTAGCTATTAGGTTGGGGGGGATTTGGTGAGGGGGCGGCCTCTGTGCAGGCTGAGGAACAGCCCAGAGCACGCTCGATCCAAGAGACTAAAACGAGGCAGTATGGCCAGGGCTCAAAGGAACCAATGACACGAGCTGTGGAATATGGAGTTTCCCCCATCACTAAACTTTATAGAGAATACTATTTTGCATGTCTGGTGCAGGTCTTCACCGCAAAACTTTGAAACATGAGTTTCCGGGGGTAGGCAATCAGCCTTCCCTCCAGGCTTAGGAGCTGGGAAGCTGACTTTCTCTGCAGGGAGATTTAGTCCATGCTTCTAAGGGGCTTCATGATCATTGTCATCACTCATCTGCCCCAGAGAAAGCAGAAAGTGCTGCCCCAAACTACTGTGTTAAAAATATATATATACATTAATATTATATTATTATAGTTTTTGTTTTATCTGTGTGTCTCTGGCTCTTCTTTATCTTCCCCAGACACCTTCACAACTCAGCTTTAACGATGCGTCTGGGTTGATTTCCTCGTGCTGCGGGGCTTGGAACCCACACAGCCTGTAGATGCTGGACAGACCAGAAGGGAAGGCTCCCCCTCACCTCCTACTGCTCTGCCTTCCAGAGTCCGTCTTCGGCTTATTGTAAAGGAAGGCAAGACGGTGCTCCGGGGATGTGAGCACTGCCCGGGACCCTGAGTGAGTGGTGTGGGGCATCACTTAACATCTCTGCGTCTCAGTCTCCATCTTGGTGAGGGAGGGTGAATGGGGGTTGTGAGGATTCACACTAACAGGGTGAGGTGGTGTGCAGTGCCCTGTGCTCTGGGTGAGCCCAGGAAGAGGGAGTTGTGATGACTAACCCCCCGGCTTGCTGTCTGCAGCGAGGGGCCCCAGGGAGGAAATGTCAGGGCCCCTCTGGGAATGGGCACCTCCGGACAAGATAGGTTTAACAGATGCTGGACTTTTTCATGCTGCTCCTTCCGTGGGACTGGGTCTGTACAGCAGGGCACTTCCTGTTGTCATTCTGTGTATGCATCCTAGCATGATTTCCCACTTTATAGGAGAGCCCCCAGAAAATCACTGATTAACCCCCCACAGCATATGGTTTTTTAAATCCAATTATTATTCTATAAGAAAAGCTAAGAAGTTCATGCTTTGTTTGTCGTTCATGGTGCACTTGGAATCAGTTAACTGATCTACCAGTTCTCAAAGCAGCCAATTTCCTCACTGCCTACAATGTGCCTGAACTGTGGTGAGTATTGAGGATGAGGCGATGGGGTGAGAAAGAAAATCTGACTTCCATGGACTTTATCAATCACCACTAAATGGCAGATGTTGTTGTTGTAACTTTGGGTGTCCTATCCAAGAATCAGGGCTGAAACCAATGTTAGGAAACCTTCTCCTCATTTTCTCCCAGGAGCTTTACAATTTCAGGTCTTATTTTTAATTCTTTAATTCATTTAAAGTTGATTTTTGTGTATGGTATAACATAAAGGTCCAGTTTCAGAAGACGTAAAAACAGCAAACAGGTGTATAAAAAGATACTCAACATCACTAATCATTAGAAAAATGCAAATCAAAGGCAAAATGAGACGTCACCTCACACCTGTTAGGATGGTTATTATTTTTAAAATAAAAGAGTTTTGGCAAGGGTGTAGAGAAATTGGATACTGTTGGTGAGAATATAAAATGGCACAACCATAATGGAAAGCAGTATGAACGTTCATCGAAGATAAAACTACCGTGTGATCCAGCAGTTCCACTCTGGACATCTATCCAAAAGAATTGGAATCAGGGTCTCAAAGAGATACATGTTCTCTGCAGACCTATTCACAATAACCATGGTAGGGAAACAACCTATTGGATCAACAAATAAAGAAACTGTGGTGTATGCATTCAACAGAATATTAGTACTCTGCCTTAGAAAAGAAGGCAAGGCTATCTGCAAAAACATGGGTGAACTCAGAGGACATCGTGGTAAACTAAATAAGCCAGTCACACAAAAGCAGATACCACATGCGTCCTCTTCCATGAGGATCTAAAATAGACAAACACACGCAAGCAGAGAGTACAGTGGTGGTGTCCAGCTGCTGGGTGGGGGGAGGGGCATGGGGAGTTGCTGTTCAACAAGGAGCAAGTCTCAATGATGCTAGATGGGAGCAAGGGGAGATCTATGTACAGCGTGGGGTTCACAGTGAGCAACGCTGTACTGTGCACCTAAAAAATGTAAGAGGGTAGGACTCATGTTAAATGTTTTTTTTACCACAATAAAAATAAACAAGCTTCAGTTACTACTAAGAGGAAGGTAGGTCCTCCCCTCATCATTAAAGTAAGGTTTCTCACTAGTGACTCTCCCCTTGGCTTGCTCATTAGAATGATTGAGAGAAGGCCCTGGCCAGTTGGCTCAGCAGAAGAGTATCAGCCCAGAGTGTGGAAGTCCCGGGTTCGATTTCCAGCCAGGGCACATAGGAGAGGCACCCATCTGCTTCTCCACTCTTCCCCCTCTCCTTCCTCTCTCTCTCTTCCCCTCCCACAGCCAAGGCTTCATTGGAGCAAAGTTGGCCCAGGTGCTGAGGACGGCTCCATGGTCTCTACTTCAGGTGCTAGAATGGCTTCGATTGCAATAGAGCAACACCCCAGAGGGGCAGAGCGTTGCCCCCTGGTAGGCATGCTGGGTGGATCCCAGTCAGGCACACGCAGGAGTCTCTCTCTGCCTCCCCACTTCTAACTTTGGAAAAAAAAAAAAAGAATCATTTGGAGAAGTTTTAACAAACATGAATGCCTGGATTTTATACTCAAAGTATCTAGTTTATAGGGTTTTTTGTTTTGTTTGTTTGATTTATTATTATTATTATTATTATTATTATTATTGATAATCTCTGCAAATGAACCCAACAGGCAGGCGAGTATGAAAACCACAGACTTAGAAAATTCTCTTACCTTTCTTGGACCTCATTAACTCACTTGCCCAAGAACAGTTTAAAAAACGAGCCACATGATGTCAGCTTTCTCTTTGGGCTCTCTTCATTTCATGACTTCTTGGCTTCCCACTCAATGTCCCCTTCCGTCAGCCGCTCAGTGCATACTACTGCAACCCAGGGCAGCTAGGCCTTGGGTTTCTCAACTCAGAGAACATTTTTGTTTAAAAAAACGAACACCAATGTCTTAACAACAGTGACAAAAATCAAAAGAGGTCTGAGGACCCCGAGGAAGGCTTCTGAAGGAGCCTGTTTAGGAACGTCTGTGCTGTCCTGTGTGTAAGCCAACCCCACCTGGGGTTTGAACCTGTCTCAGGAAACACCTGCTAGGTGATTTTTAAGTCTTTTCTCAGCAGCATGCCAGGTCACACACCTCCTTTCACCCACCAGAAAAGGAGCCAAACAGAATGAAAGTAAGTCTTGTGCAACAAATCGAAACAGCAAGTGTCTACTGATCATGGGGTGGGGTGGTGCCTCCATCTGGCCTTCAGGTCTCTCCCGAGTGACAGGCTTGGACAGCTGGTGTCCGCTGGAGCCGGGGCCCCAGGCCCGACCTCAGCCTGGGCCCGCGGTGCAGACTAGCCACGCACTTGCCGTGGTTAGCCAACCTCGGTTTACGGTTCCCCAAGAATGGTAGAAGGGTCTTCGATGCCTTTATTTCTTTACCTTCTAGAAAAAAATGTAAACAAAATTTGTTCAGAATCTAAAGGCAACAGTGTCTGTGGCTGGCCCAAGGCTGGCCTCCTACCCTGTGCTGTCCTGTTGCTCCTTAGACTATTTTATCTAATTTTTTTCAACTATGCCAAACCCTCCCTATGCGAATGCCTCTGTCTGCTTAGGCCCTCAGGAAGGCGTCAGACACAATGCCGCCCGGGCTACCACTTCGTCACTGTGTAATAATGACGGGCTACCTGGCTTTGAGTGAAAAGGCAAGAGGCCACCTGTACTGAGTGCCTACGCGGGGCAGCCCCTTCAGCCGAGACACGCTCTCAGTCATCAGGTGCTCAAAGCATCGCCATTTCTATCATCCTGTTATCACGCCCATTTTACAGATGGAAAACCAAGAGCTTGGCCTTCCACAGCAAGCTAAACCTGCCTCCCTGCAGGGCTTGTCTGAAATGAAACTCCTGCAGTCAAGGGGAGGAGCTTTGAAACCACCCTGGACCCAGCCCACACCCTGCAACAATAACAACCACAGAAATGAAAGGGCACCCAGGGCGTTTGCAAATTTCAAAGGCCTTTCTGCTTTACTCTCAGATAAACCTTTATGAGATGGCTGAGGAAACAACGCAGCACTCCGTTCATGATAGAGGACAACCTGAATTATTTGGTCAACAATCCATCTCTAATGTCACAGTCACTCCCAAATCACGTGCCCAGTAAGGACTGGTGAGAAGGCCTTCCCTCTCTGGAACCTTCCCTAGTTTTCTGGTTATGGCCGGGATCATGTGCCCCAAATTGTTGGGCCCTAACTCAGAACATGAGTTATTTGGGGACAGGGTTTTTAAAAGAGGTGATGAAGATAAAATGAGATTATATGGTGGGTGGAACCCTGATCCAGTGTGACTTGTGTCCCTCTAAGAAGAGATCAGGACAAGTAGGAAAGATCACGTGAAGACAGGAAGGTAGTGTCAGGAGAATCCAAACTACCGACACCTTGATCTCAGACGTCTAGTGTCCGAATTACAAAATAAACTGCTGCAGTTTCAGCCCCCAGCCCATGGGATTGCTATGGCAACCGAAGCAGACTGATACACCCCATAACCAAGCCCTCTCTCCACCCTGTGAGGGAGTAACTTGCCTTCCACCTAATGCCCACGTCATTACCCTCACACGCTTAGAGAGAATATGGTGGACGTGGATAGTACCAGGAGAGGAGGGCGAGGCTGGGAATGCTGGCTTTGAAAGGCCAGGCACCCATGTGAAGAGACCCAGTTACTTGACCTGGAGGCTGAGTGGTGCTGATTCAGTTGGACCGGACAGGAAGTGAGAGGTGAGAGCCCAAAGGATGTGGGGTGTGGCTGTACCTTACACTTCTGATTATATTCTCTCTCTCTCTCTTCCTCTTTCATTCTCTCTCCCCTCTTCCCCTCTCTCTTTCTCTCCCCCTACAAAGTCTTGAATCTAACTATCAAAATAGAACTATTTTGTGCCAGGCTCAAACTTATTAAAAAACAGACAAGAATGCTACTTATGATAAAATCTGAGTTGGAAACAGCTCGGTTACAGAGCAGAACGCGCGCTTTGAGGTAAGCAGTCAGTTCCAGGGAAACAGATAGCTCTGACGAATGTGCGCATCAGTGGAGGTACTCATAAAAGCTCGTCACTGGTGTGGATGAGAACATCTGATCCAGCCCTTTTAGTGTGAGGATGGAGAGGCTGTGGCCAAGACAGCGAGGGAGAAAGACAGCAACTTACTCAAGGTCAAGCAAAACCTGTTACCATATCCAGGGCAGAAGCCAGGTCTCCTGTCTCCCAGACTAGTTTTCCAAACTACTGTGTGATGGGCAACGCCCAGGTAAAAATCAAAATAAAATATGAGCATGGCTTGCTTTATTTCGCTCTAGCAGCCTCGGCCTGAAGCACTTGCAGCATTTTCTTTTTTGTATTTTTTTTCTGAAGTGAGAAGCAGAGGGGCCAGAGAGATAGACTCCCACATGTGCTGGACCAGGATCACCCTCCCTCTGGCATTTCTCCGTTGTAACTAGACCCATTCTAGCACCTGAGGCAGAGGCCATGGAGCCACCCTCAGCGCCCAGGCCAACTTTGCCCCAATGGAACCTTGGCTGCAGGAGGGGAAGAGAGAGACAGAGAGGAAGGAGATGGGGGGGGGGGTGGAGAAGCAGATGGGCGCTTCTCCTGTGTGCCCTGGCTGTGAATCGAACCAGGGACTTCCACATGCTGGGCCGATGCTCTACCACTGAGCCAACTGGCCAGGGCCTGCACATGCAGAATTTGATACAGAGAAGGATGGTGTTTTTAGGCTGTCAGAAGTTGGAGGGCAGAGCCTGTTCAAAGGCAGGAGAGACGGCCCCTGAGAGCAGGGCATGAGAAAATGGCAAAGGGGGCCGGGACGTGGGGCCCCGTCAAGAACCTGTGCCAAGGTCAGGTGAGAGGGGGAGAAGGCTGTGCAGGCACGGGAGTGAGGGATGGGGTCAGATTGACATTAGTGGTGATGGTTTCCAGCCTGGCTATGTATTGGAGTGACCCCAAAAGATTTTCTAAACATACTAATACCAAGACTCTGTCACCAGTCTCCAGTAATTCTAATTGATCAGAAATGGGGCTCAGAACTTGTTATGATATTAGAACTTCCCTGTGGAGTAGACATGCTGTAATAGTCTGGGAAACGACAAGAGAAGAACTGACGTAGCAACACCGAGAATATGCAGTGGGGAAGGCTGCTGGGGACAGATATGCAAGTCGTTTGAAGGAACTTAGTGGTTAATTGGAGAAGGGGTGAGAGGAGGGGAAGTTTCTGGCTTTGGTGGCATGGCACACAGTGGGTCTACTTATTGGGCTACAGAGAACACAGGGTTCGAAACTGGGTTGATGGCGGTGTTGATAAATTCGCGTTTATAAACTGTGGAGTCTGAGATGCCCCGCAGAGCTCTGAGATGCCCTGCAGAGCATCCGGGTAGCATTTGCGGCAGTTGACTGGAGAAAGAGAACGGGAGGTTGGCAAGCAGTTCTGTGTCGGGGTTGGTATATGCTAATGTTGATGAATTCTTGCCCTTGGTCAAGGTGAGAAGGAAATCTTCTAGCCAGCCAAAGGGAGCAACCGAATCACTGCCGCCCTGGGATCGTGAACACATTCACGGCCACTATTGCCTCCTTGTGTCAGGTGACAGCACACTGTCAGTCACCTACCCTCCTCCCCCCAGAGGTGGCTGTGTTGTGGGCATGCTGGGCTGCTAGGAGCATGCCAAGATATCAGTGAGCACTTGCCTTAATCTTGGAGACCAGAGAAAGTGGGAGAGGTGGGGAGAGGGAGGGAGACAGCAGGGGTGTGGGGTGGCAGGGGGTAGACGGTGGGAAGGGGGTGCAGGGGGTGAACGCCTGTGAAAGCACTTTATTGTATGGAGGTGGCCCTGAAGGGAAGAAGAAATGGGCACCAGTAATAGAAACGTCGGGGACTAGAAAGAGGGACAAGCCAGCCTCAGACCCTGGTCTCACCAAAAAGTTCAGCAAACCACTCAGCCTTCCATCATGCCCGACAGAGCACCACACACAGCTGAGGCCGGACCGCGGACCAGGCCCTCCGCAGCCTGCTGGGTGCTCGGCAGGAGATGCTGTCTTGCTCGGTTTGGGGTGTGTGGCTCTGGACAAGGACAGGGGGACTGGCTCGGGCAACATGTTCAGAATTCCTCAGGTAGAAGAGGTGGCCACTTACCAGGAACGCCACAGGGATTTGCAATTCAGTTTCTCTGCAGATGGCTGCAAGACACAGACGTCCCTGATGGCGTCTCACCTCTACACACCCCAAGGTAAAGTTTATTAGAGGGTTCCCAAAGGATGAGGGCCTCTCCAAGCTCTCTGAAAGCCATGCCCGGTCTAAAGTTCAGAGCTTACAATAGCCAGGTACCATCTAAACATCTGACATACCTTTTTCTATTTATTTCTCACAGAACCTTTGCCAGGGTCTTGTTAACCTCCTCTGAGGAAGGTGACCTAAGCTATGAGTGGTGGGTAGGGATGGAACTGTCTAGCTCTCCACTGCTCACCAGAACTGGGACAGCAACCTGCCCCACATTAGCTGCTACCTTGAGTTGAATAAGGGGTGCCTGGCGGCGTGGCAGGGAAGGTGAGAAGTAATAGACCAAGTGCTAGTAACCCCAGATTTAAGTTTGAGCTTTGCTGCTCACTAGCCTTATAATTACAAAGTTTATTGCACTCTCTGAAAATAGTATGCGTAAGAATACTATGCATAAGAATACTTGACTCATACATTTTTCTTCTTTTATTTTTAGTTTAAATATCAAAGTTGTTCCCAATATGTTCAATTGGCTAGTTCAGCCTCACTGCCTTTAACATGAACTAAGGAATGAAGAAACTACCAGCATAGCGAAATCCTGGACTGGAGCCAAAAATATGCATTTTCCTTATATCGTTTTTAATGGGGTAGATATCTGTAAGCTTTAACAATCTAATTCAATAAGATCATCCTTTTAAAACTGAGCTTTGGTGACAATTTGGCATGCCCTTTTAGGCTTTCTATGCATGCTTTGTCCCTGAGCTGAGTGAGATACACAAAACATGCCAAACGGGGAACGCAACGCAGTGTGTAGGTGACAAGCAATGCCAGCTTTAGCAAGGCAGAGGGAGCGCACAGTAATTCCAGTTTAGATGATGATCTGTCTCTTGTTCTGAGGTCCAATGAAAATTGTGAAAGCCCAGCAGTTCAACGCCTGTGAACTACCCACACTCACTTCCTGTGGGTCTCCTCCCAGAGGATACCAGTGTCTCTTAGACCCCCATATTTCACCTCGATCTGGCCTAGATAGCTGTAGTAACAAGTATAATGGGAGATAGAGGCAGCCCCAGTTTGATGTTAAAAGGTAGGTGGTATTTGAAGCCAGACTTCTCTGAATCTGGGTCAGGAAAGACAGAGCAAGCTGGTCTGGAGCCAGGGTTGCCCGCCCCCTCCACTGACTCACAGTATGAGTGTGGGCACCCTTCAAGTGCAAGAAACTGCCCGCTCTGAGAACAATGCCCCTATTGTGGGAACCGCCGCATTCCAGAGCTGGGCTCTCTGTGCCAGTCCAAGTGCGCTGCTGAGTGGGGAGGTCGCAATGTTGGGGGGCAGAGGGGCCTGCTCCCGTGTTTTCTGTAGCTCCTCTCCTTTCATGTCTGGGGAGTCCACCTGGATGCTGCCGGGTCATCCCAGCACTCTGAACTTGAAGCTGCTTGGGAAGGAGGTGTGGAAGAAGCAGTTCCCACTGCCGCCTGGGCCCACAGGCCACAGGACACCCTTGAGATACAGACTCTCACTCAAGTCTCTGAGTGTGTTTTCCTAACTGCTGAGACCCAGCGCCACAAGACTGAAGTCAACCTTTAAGAATGCCTGTGGGTTAAATGATCTCCAGTTTAAATCAGTGGGCATAAAAATTAATGTTATCAGTTGATTGACTAACATTAACTTCGTTCTGAAAACAAGATGCTTTTTAGAGTATGATACAAAAAGAAAAAAATAAGTAGTATAGTGAGAAGAGCACAATTGGGTTCAAAACCCATCTCTGAATTGCCAGTTATGTGACTGTGAGCAAGTGACTTAAAACTTGCCTAAATCTCTGTTTGCTCAGGTTATAAGTGAGCATACGTAAAAGCACATTACAAACTGGAAAAAAAATTGTTATAAAAGATGTGATTAGATAGTATTGAAGTCAGACTTTTTCATTTGTTTATATTTTGATAGACCAGAAAGAATAAATCTACATAAATGCATTTCCTTTCCAGAGGGTCCTCCACGAGTGGGACTGCTTTTCCCCAGGAGGAGAGTGATCTTCAGAACACTGTTAACCTTACAGTGATAATGTATTCGAGTGCTTGCTTGATATACACAAATTTGTCTGACATGACTTTATAGTCACATCCCTTTGTATTTATTTTTTATCCCCATTGATAAGTCACTCCATTTATTTACTTGCCTTCAAAGGATTTGGGAGCTGTCTACAAAAACCAAATCCATTCTTGAAGTTCAAAGGTTTGACATCAGTGAGGGAATTTCAAAGTCTCTTCCCACACGTCTTAAATCAGTCTCATACTCATTGTGAGCAATACCTATGCAAATATTCCACTTTGCCCAATGGGCTGCTCTGTGGGAGAGGGAATCTACATTAGCTGAATGCCTAATGAACGCCATGCTGCATGGTAGGTGTATCTCATACCCATCTGATTGTATCTTCAAAATAATATAGCAAGATAGATAATGTTATCTCTATTCCAAAGATAAAAACACTAAAACTTGGATATTTTCATTATCCTCACCTACATAATCAATAGAGAAGTGAGAATTAGACCCTGAATCTCTCTGAGTTTAAAGAGTGTATTCTACATCCACCACTGGCTTCTTTTCCATCTGTGTGGTTATGTACACTAAATAACCAGCCTCACCATTTTAGTCATATCTACTTCCCTTGTTCTTTCATTTGATTATGCTTGTTGAGTATCTTCTGCGAATGTAGCCCTGAAAGGATCCTGTGACAAGTCAAGGTGTATATAAGACACTGACTTCTCTGACTCCATATTGCCAAAGTGTTCCATTTCCCCAGTAACTCGAAATAACAAAATAATGTCACATCTTTAATGATTTTTGTCACTGAATATAATATAAAATTATTTCCTCGCATACCACAAGTCAATAACATTTTGTCCTCACAACAGCCATAATGATAATTGAGCTGGATCCACAAAAGATCAAAAAGGAGGTCTAGAATGTGTTCGTCATCACAGATATGCATGTAATTCTGAAAGTTGTGCCAAAAGCAAATATATATTGAGTTATATTTTCCCTTTGACTTTCATTGTAATATTCGGGATGTAACTCAGTGGATTAAAATTAATACATTTTATCCCCACATTACACCAAGGTAAAATAACAGGAATAAATTTACCCTTCCACTTAAAAATTCAAATTAACAAAATACAAGCCCTGGCCATTTGGCTCAGTGGTAGAGCATTGGCCCAGCATGTGGAAGTCCCAGGTTTGGTTCCTGGTCAAGGAAGCCCATCTGCTTCTCCACCCTCCCCCCTCTCCTTCCTCTCTGTCTCCCACAGCCAAGGCT
Source organism: Saccopteryx bilineata (assembly GCF_036850765.1). Lineage (NCBI taxonomy): Eukaryota > Metazoa > Chordata > Mammalia > Chiroptera > Emballonuridae > Saccopteryx > Saccopteryx bilineata. The sequence continues at coordinate 140,896,638 of NC_089495.1, forward strand.
CCATTGGAACAAAGTTGGCCTGGGCTCCGTGGCCTCCACCTCAGAAGCTAGAATGGCTCCGGCTGCAATGGAGCAACACCCCAGATAGACAGAGCATAACTCCCTGGTGGGCATGCTGGGTGGATCCTGGTAGGGCACATGTGAGAGTCTGTCTGACTGTTTCTCCACTTCTAACTTCGGAAAAGTACAAAAAAAATACAAAACAATGGTTTTCAAGGCACTGAACATCAAGCTTAAAAGACAGTGACCAATACAGAAAACGCATTAAGTGACCCTATAATTGTTCCAGCTTACTACCTTGAGATAGTTTGCAGACTATTCTCCAAGAAGAGTTCACCTAACCAGAACTTGCTGGACTTATTGGGAGGGGGGGAGCTTAAGTTTTAGGGCAACCAAGGAAGGCAGAGGTGTAGGACAGAGTACTGAAGAAGAGAAAGCTATGCAGAGAGAGAATCCTAGAGAAATGTAAAGGAACCTCTTATGTTTTTATTAGAGTATTGATCCAGACAGGCATGTGAGCAAACTACCCAATGCTGAAAAATTATCCAAAGAATTAAAGGGAACAAGACTCAGCACTCAAACATGACCAGAAGAGTGACTATTTCCACCAAAGAAGTTGGAAAAACTCATTATTTCCTGGGAATTGGGTAGAATGCTCTGGAAAGTCCTACCTCAGTAAGAGAGTAAACACTAAACAGCTCTGGAATTCCAAACAAATGATAAAACAAAGACTCTAAAGTATCAAACTTTTTCCAAATAATAGCATCCCAGGATGCTGTTCAAGAATATTTTTGATTTAAAAAATTTTTAGCACCAAACAAAACATTATAATATCTGACATCTAATCAACAATTCTGGGAGAAGACAAAATGGCAGACATACCAACTTCCACCTCCCAGAACCAAAGTGGATTACAAACTAATTTTAAGAACCATCATCTGGAGTGACGTCACGGAAATGGCGCCGTGAGCAGCACGTCCGACAGACCTCCCCAAAATCTCAACAAATTTATCAACTAGAAACAGAAAAATTTATCCTCGGAGCATTCCGGAGTTCCACACACACTGAAAGTGAAAGGACTGTTATCACTTGAATCTGAGAGACGGGTCGGAGCTGAGGATGTGGAGGAAGCTAACTACCGCACGGACGTTCATTCAAGCTGAGGAGGGAGTACGCCTGTGGTGAGTCAACACACCAACTGCCCGCCCACACTCGGGGAGCGACAGCCTGGGCGCTGCGGGCAACCGCAGGTGTGCTGTGAGAAACCGTGCACGTGTGTGCGCGCGTGCGCGCACGCGCGCCCTGCGCTGCAGTCTGGTTGCAGAGCGAGCTCCCTTGCACCACGAGCGTCCCCAGTGCCCGCACACTGCGAGTGAGAGTCCCCAGCCACCAGTGCCCAGAGCACCCCATTCGCTCGCGTGCCCTGAACGTCCCACTCACCCACATGCCCAGAGCACCCCACTTGCCCGCACACCCAGAGTGCCCCATTCTCCCGCGCGCCCAGTGCACCCCAGCCGCCAGCGGCAAGGTGAGCGGGAGGGGCGCCAAGGCTGTCTTCCCTACTCGGGAGATTCTCTCCGAGGGCGGGGCACCTCACCCAACCAATCAAGCTAACAATTCAGCATTAGGGGAGGGGTGCGCGGGCAGCCTGAAATACTTTCTAGAGCACAGCTGCGGATCCAATCACTGAAATTAGCTTAACCCACGAAATCTGTGCACCCACGGGGCTCTAATTGATAAGATCTCTCTCAGTTCAGCGATCCAAGACAAGAGGAGTGATATTTTTTAGTGCCTCTTGCTAAAGGGGTGGGGGCAACTTCTGATTGACAGAGCCTTCATATTCAGGGATAAACGCTAACAAGAGGGACTTGGCAGATATTAAGATCTATACAGCAAGCAGTGACTAGTGCCTCTTCTTCCCAGCCAAAACAGGCTATAAAGTGTGGAAAGCGCCTGCGTTGAGTGGTCCAACTGAATGCTAGGCTCTGAACAGTCACCTTGACAACAATTGACTCCCAGCCCCGCCTGATTAGGCTGAAGGCTCTGACTGCCAGAGCCTTACCCAGAGCCTTGCGCTGAGTGGGGATAGAATGGGGATTTCCCAGCTCTTTGAGCCTCTTACAACCCAGGCAGAAGCAGTGGCAGCCTCATAGCTGGATCACCAGGCTGCTAATCAGGAAGGGGAGACTAGGAGAGAGGCTCCAGGAAAGCAAACTTTCTCATTGTTGGAACCTGCAAACGCCAACAAGCCTTGACTACCAGCGAGACTAAAGCCAATTATATGACATTGCCATAGAATCCCATCAACTGCAAATCCCTACCTAAGCGTGACACAGGGGCAGAGCCTGGGGTACAGAGTCACCGACCAGGAAGAAGGAGAGAAAAGAAAAAGGAAGAAGTTAACCTCTCAAAATCAAGAAAAATCCACAGACTTTATAACTTGTTCCACTAATTTTTCATTGTTGTTGTTTGTTTCTTCTATCTTATTGCCTTTATTATTATTATTTCTATTTCCTCCACCTCAGTCCTTTTATTCTCTGCCCATCTTATGCTTCCCTTTTCTTGAACTACACTACCCATGAGTGTTACATTTTATTTCTTTTCTTCATCCTTACTCTCCTGTAGGGTTACACTCCAAAACCCTTAACTCTCACTCTCTCCCCTTTTGTTTTTTTCTTCTTTTCCTTTTATTCTTCCTTCGTTTTTCTCTTTTTCTTATTTTTTCCTTTCTATTCATTTCTTCTTTTCTCCTTTTACTTTTCCTCCCATTCAATCCTCAATCATGAACAAATTATTTAATTTGGGACTCCAGGTTTTTTTGGTTTTTATTTTTTTATTATTACTTTTTTTTGCTTTCGTTTTTTGTTTTCTTTTGTTTGTTTGTTTTTGTGGCATTTTGGGTACTTTTTACGTTGCTTTTTAACTCACTAGCATTCCTTCCAACCCAAGGTCTCCATTGTATTTAGTCTTCGCTCCACTTAATACAACAGATTTTTACTTACTATTTTTATTTATTTTTTATTTTTAACTACTATTTTTTCTCCTTTTTTCTGTTTCCCTCTTATCCCTCTCATTATATCTCTTAGTCGACCATGACTTATAAGCAAATCATTTTATGCTTCTCTAAGATTTTCTCCTTTTTTTTGCATTTAGTAGGTCCCTACTCCCTTTTTTGCCCCTTGAACTCTTCACCCCAAATCAGGCCCTCCGTTATAGGCAGTTTTTGTTCCATTTAGCATAATATAATTCACAGGTCATCACGATATTTCGCTAAGGAGGGGAGAGGAGAGGAAGAGAAGAAAGAAAAAAGGGAAAAATAATAAATTATTACTGTTTTTTTTGTGTGTGGGGTGTTTTCCTTTTTTTTGTTTTACTTCTTATTCTTTATTCATTCTAATTAGTTCTATCAACAAGACCACCCTGAGATGCCAATAAGAAAGAGGAAATCGAATATTATGGATACAAAAGATAGAGAGGTAACACAAATAGATGTGGAAAAATCTATGGAGAAAAGATTTAACATATTGGAAGCCTTGGAGCTAAATGACAGAGAATTTAAAATAGAAATCTTAAAAATACTCAGAGATATACAAGAAAACACAGAAAGGCAATTTAGGGAGATCAGAAAACAACTCAACGATCACAAAGAATATATTACCAAGGAAATTGAAACTATAAAAACAAATCAAACAGAAATGAAAAACTCAATTCACAAGCTGAAAAACGAGGTAACAAGCTTAGCTAATAGAACAGCCCAGATAGAAGATAGGATTAGTGAAATAAAAGACAAGCAACTTGAGGCACAACAGAGAGAAGAAGAAAGAGACTCAAAAATAATAAAAAACGAGAAAGCCCTACAGGAATTGTCTGACTCCATCAGAAAGAATAACATAAGAATAATAGGTATATGAGAGGGAGAAAAGAAAGAAAATGGAATGGAGAATATACTCAAACAAATAATAGATGAGAACTTCCCAAGCCTGTGGAAAGAACTAAAGCCTCAAATTCAAGAAGCAAACAGAACACAGAGTTTTCTTAACCCCAACAAACCCACTCCAAAGCACATCATAATGAAGATGACACAAACCAATGACAAAGAAAAAATTCTCAAGGCAGCCAGGGAAAAGAAGAGTACAACATATAAAGGAAGGCCTATTAGATTATCATCATATTTCTCAGCAGAAACTCTACAAGCTAGAAGAGAGTGGACCCTAATATTTAAAGCCCTGAAAGAGAGGAACTTTCAGCCAAGAATACTATACCCATCAAAGCTATCCTTCAAGTATGAAGAAGATATAAAAACATTCACAAATACAGAAAAGATGAGAGAATTTATCAGCAGAAAGCCCCCACTCCAGGAAATACTAAAGGGGGTTTTCCAACCAGATTCAAAGAACAAAACAAAACAAAACCACAAGTAACAGCTCCACCAAGAACACAATAAAACCAAATTTATACTGTGATAACAAAAGAAAAAAAGGGGGGAGAGGTTGGAGATTAACAGTAGCAAAGGACGATGAAGTGCAGAAATACTCATAAGATAGGGTACTACAATGAATATGGTAGGTACCCATTTCATTACTTAATGGTAAACACCCTTGAAAAAACCACCACAAAAACACTTGACTTAAAAAAGGTAGCAACAGAGGAAAGAAGTATGGAATACAAACAAACAAAAACAAATGATAGAAAAACAAAAGAGAAGAATCAAACAAGATACAAAACTAACAGGAAGCAATTTATAAAATGGCAATAGGGAACCCACAAGTGTCAATAATTACACTAAATGTAAATGGATTAAACTTACCAACAAAAAGGCACAGAGTAGCAGAATGGATTAAAAAAGAAAATCTAACTGTATGCTGCTTACAAGGAACACATCTAAGCAACAAGGATAAAAACAAATTCAAAGTGAAAGGCTGGAAAACAATACTCCAAGCAAACAACACCCCCAAAAAAGCAGGTGTAGCAATACTCATATCTAATAATACTGACTACAAGACAGAAAAAGTACTCAGAGACAAAAATGGTCATTTCATAATGATTAAGGAAACACTGAATCAAGAAGACATAAAAATCCTTAATATATATGCACCAAACCAAGGAGCACTAAAATATATAAGACAGCTACTTATTGACCTTAAAACAAAAACTGACAAAAATACAATCATACTTGAAGACCTAAATACACCGCTGACGGCTCTAGATCGGTCATCCAAACAGAGAATCAATAAAGATATAGTGGCCTTAAACGAAATACTAAAACACCAGGATATGATAGACATCTACAGGACACTTCATCCCAAAGCGACAGAGTATAAATTTTTCTCTAGTGTACATGGAACATTCTCAAGAATTGACTATATGTTGGGCCACAAAGACAATATCAGCAAATTTAGAAAAATTGAAATTGTACCAAGCATATTCTCTGATCATAAAGCCTTGAAACTAGAATTCAACTGCAAAAAAGAGGGGGAAAAACCCACAAAAATGTGGAAACTAAACAACATACTTTTAAAAAATGAATGCGTCAAAGAAGAAATAAGCGCAGAGATCAAAAGATATATACAGACAAATGAAAATGACAATACAACATATCAGTATCTCTGGGATGCAGGAAAAGCAGTAATAAGAGGAAAATTCATATCACTTCAGGCTTATAAGAACAAACAAGAGAGAGCAGAAGTAAACCACTTAACTTCACACCTTAAGGAACTAGAAAAAGAAGAACAAAGACAACCCAAAACCAGCAGAAGAAAGGAGATAATAAAAATCAGAGCAGAAATAAACAAAATAAAGAACAGAAAAACTATAGAAAAAAATCAATAAAACAAGGAACTGGTTCTTTGAAAAGATCAACAAAATTGACAAACCCTTGGCAAGACTCCCCAAGGAAAAAAGGCACAGGAGTCAAATAAATAAAATCCAAAATGAAAGAGGTGAGATCACCACAGACATCATAGATATACTAAGAATTATTGTAGAATACTATGAAAAACTATATGCCACCAAATACAACAACCTAAAAGAAATGGATAAATTCCTAGAACAATACAACCTTCCTAGACTGAGTCATGAAGAAGCAGAAAGCCTAAACAGACCAATCAGCAGGGAGGAAATAGAAAAAACTATTAAAAACCTCCCCAAAAATAAAAGTCCAGGCCCAGACGGTTATACTAGTGAATTCTATCAAACATTCAAAGAAGACTTGGTTCCTATTCTACTCAAAGTCTTCCAAAAAATTGAAGAAGAAGCAATACTTCCAAACACATTTTATGAGAACAACATAACCCTCATACCAAAACCTGGCAAGGATGGCACAAAGAAAGAAAACTACAGACCAATATCTCTAATGAATACAGATGCTAAAATACTAAACAAAATACTAGCAAATCAAATACAACAACATATTAAAAAAATAATACATCATACTCAAGTGGGATTCATCCCAGAATCTCAAGGATGGTTGAACATATGTAAAACAGTTAACATAATACACCATATCAACAAAACAAAGGACAAAAACCACGTGATCTTATCAATAGACGCAGAAAAGGGCTTTTTTTTTTTTTTTTTTTTTCATATTTTTGAAGCTGGAAACAGGGAGAGACAGTCAGACAGACTCCCGCATGCGCCCAACCGGGATCCACCCAGCACGCCCACCTTGGGGTGACGCTCTGCCCACCAGGGGGTGATGCTCTGCCCATCCTGGGCGTCGCCATGTTGCGACCAGAGCCACTCTAGCGCCTGAGGCAGAGGCCACAGAGCCATCCCCAGCGCCCGGGCCATCTTTGCTCCAATGGAGCCTTGGCTGCGGGAGGGGAAGAGAGAGACAGAGAGGAAAGCGCAGCGGAGGGGTGGAGAAGCAAATGGGCGCTTCTCCTGTGTGCCCTGGCCAGGAATCGAACCCGGGTCCTCCGCATGCTAGGCCGACGCTCTACCACAGAAAAGGCTTTTGATAAAATACAACACAATTTTATGTTTAAGACTCTCAACAAAATGGATATAGAAGGAAAATATCTCAACATGATAAAGGCCATATATGATAAACCATCAGCCAACATCATACTACATGACATAAAACTGAGGACTTTCCACCTTAAATCAGGAACAAGACAGGGTTGTCCACTCTCTCCACTCTTATTTAACGTGGTGCTAGAAATTCTGGCCAGAGCAATCAGACAAGACAAAGAAATAAAAGGCATCCATATTGGAAAAGAAGAAGTAAAGGTATCACTTTTTGCTGATGATATGATCCTATACATCGAAAACCCGAAGGACTCCACAAAAAGATTACTAGAAACAATAAACCAATACAGTAAGGTCTCAGGATTCAAAATTAACATACAAAAGTCCATAGCCTTTCTATATGCCAACAATGAAATATTAGAAAACAAACTCAAAAAAATAATCCCCTTCATGATTTCAACAAAAAAAATAAAATACCTAGGAATAAACATAAAGAATGTAAAGGACCTATATAACGAAAACTAGAAGGCATTGTTAAGAGAAATAGAAAAAGACACAATGAGATGGAAAAATATTCCTTGTTCTTGGATAGAAAGAATAAATATAATTAAAATGGCCATATTACCCAAAGCAATATATAAATTTAATGCAATTTCCATCAAAATTCCTATGACATTTATTAAAGAAATGGAACAAAAAATCATCAGATTTATATGGAACTATAAAAAACCCCAAATAGCCAAAGCAATCCTAAGGAAAAAGAATGAAGCTGGGGGCACTACAATACCTGACTTTAAACTATATTATAGGGCCACGATAATCAAAACAGCATGGTATTGGCAGAAAAATAGACACTCAGACCAATGGAACAGAATAGAAAGCCCAGAAATAAAATCACATATATATGGTCAAATAATCTTTGATAAAGGGACCAACAACACACAATGGAGAGAAGAAAGCCTCTTCAACAAATGGTGTTGGGAAAACTGGAAAGCCACATGCAAAAGAATGAAACTCCACTACAGCCTGTCCCCGTGTACTAAAATTAATTCAAAATGGATCAAAGACTTAAATATAAGACCTGAAACAATAAAGTACATAGAAGAAGACATAGGTACTAAACTCATGGACCTGGGTTTTAAAGAACATTTTATGAACTTGATTCCAATGGCAAGAGAAGTGAAGGCAAAGATAAATGAATGGGACTACATCAGAATAAAAAGTTTTTGCTCAGCAAGAGAAACTGATATCAAAATAAACAGACAGCCAACTAAATGGGAAATGTTATTTTCAAACAACAGCTCAGATAAGGGCCTAATATCCAAAATAGACAAAGAACTCATAAAACTCAACAACAAACAAACAAACAATCCAATAAAAAAAATGGGAAGAAGACATGAACAGACACTTCTCCCAGGAAGAAATACAAATGGCCAACAGATATATGAAAAGATGCTCAGCTTCATTAGTTATTAGAGAAATGCAAATCAAAACTACAATGAGATACCACCTCACCCCTGTTAGATTAGCTATTATCAACAAGACGGGTAATAGCAAATGTTGGAGAGGCTGCGGAGAAAAGGGAACTCTCATCCACTGTTGGTGGGACTGTAAAGTAGTATAACCATTATGGAGGAAAGTATGGTGGTTCCTCAAAAAACTGCAAATAGAACTACCTTATGACCCAGCAATCCCTCTACTGGGTATATACCCCAAAACCTCAGAAACATTGATACGTAAAGACACATGTAGCCCCATGTTCATTGCAGCATTGTTCACAGTGGCCAAGACTTGGAAACAACCAAAAAGCCCTTCAATAGAAGACTGGGTAAAGAAGATTTGGCACATATACACTATGGAATACTACTCAGCCATAAGAAATGATGACATCAGATCATTTACAGCAAAATGGTGGGATCTTGATAACATTATACGGAGTGAAATAAGTAAATCAGAAAAAAACAAGAACTACATGATTCCATACATTGGTGGAACATAAAAACGAGACTAAGAGACATGGACAAGAGTGTGGTGGTTACCAGGGGTGGGGGAAGAGAGGACGCAGGAGGTAGGGAGGGAGAGAGTTAGGGGGAGGGGAGGGACACAAAGAAAACTAGATAGAGGGTGACAGAGGACAATCTGACTCTGGGCGAGGGGTATGCAACATAATTTAATGACAAGATAACATAGACATGTTTTCTTTGAATATATGTACCCTGATTTATTAATGTCATCCCATTAACATTAATAAAAATTTATTAAGGAAAAAAAAACCATCATCTGGAAAAACCAACTTTGGACTAAACTAAGAGGACTCTTCATTCAACCAAGAAACACTGAAGAAGCCACACTGAGACTGGTATGAAAAGCAGAAATGCAGAGAGGGCTTCCCAGCTCCTTGGAGCAAATGGCAGCTGGGAGAGACTCGCGTGGTGGGAAGTGAGTTTAGCAGAGAGGGGAGGGTCCTGAGTCCCAGGAACAAAGCCCCAGCCTGCAGCCCCAGAGAGGGTTTCCCAGCTCCCTGGAGCAAATGGCAGCCAGGAGAGGTTCACGTGGTGGGAAGTGAGTTTAGCAGAGAGGGGAGGGTCCTGAGTCCCAGGAACAAAGCCCCAGCCTGCAGCCCCAGAGCCTAGAAGAGGTGTGTGGACAGTATTTAGCTGGAAACAAGACAAGATACTGTTAGTGAGAAAGATACTGATTTCTCAGACCCAGGATTCTTCTTAAAGGGACTGCACAGGAAACCTCTCTCACAACCACTCACCCACGGCTCTGGGGGATGAGGAGAAAGGAGAGGACCAGAGTAACAGGAAGAGAGTGTATTCTTGGAGGCACAGGGAGAAATAGTTTGAGAGACAGCCACCCTAACCCCTGAGACAAGTCACTCCCCAAATCTGAAGTGAATATTTCCCCTGGAAACAGCAATACCAGCAAAAGGAAGCAGGACAACAGCCAAACAAGCTTTCCCGTGACACTCAGAGCAGAGTCGCTTAGAAGGAGGGAGTTTTTGGGACTACAGTAGTGAGTCTTAGGGTCTGAGCTGCATCACCCCCACTCACAAGGCTGAGGGCTCGTCCGAGGGCGGGTGGTGGTGGGACATGGAAGTGGAGTTCTGTCGGCAAGGGTGGAAGCTGGCTGGCCACCACTGAGGCCCAGGTGTGAGCTCAGTCTTGCCTGGCTGGGTAGGAGGGGACATGCAAAAGTGGTCGAGCCTAGCTGTGGACCACCTGCAATCCAGGCTGTGGGGGAAGGGCAGGAGCCCCAGAAGGGGCAGAGACCTGCCATTGAGCAAGGGCTCAGGAGCACAGCCTTGCCTTGACTGCGGAAACGAGGCTTGTGGTCTGACTTGGGAGCCGGCTCCTCCCACAGGGGTGGAGCCAAAAGCCCAAAACAGGCGTAGTCCCACTACTGAGAATGGGCACACTTTACTGCCCAGCCTGTGGAGCCAAGGCTTGCAGCCGTCCCATGAGCAGGCTCCTCCTGCAGGGGTGGGGCGAAAGCCCGGAATCAGGCAGAGACCTGCAGCTGAGCAAAGGTGCTCACCCCTGCCCTCAGGGCCGAGCATAACACCACCCACGGGGGCTAGGAAAAGGCCAAAGCCACCGGGGCTTGTTCACCCAAGCACGTGATCACAGCCACTCCTGTGAAGGAGATGCAGAAACCACAACAACAGCCCCAGTGGGCAGGCACTGGCAATGCCCATACCTGAAGGCCCTAGGCAGCAACAGCAGAAGGGGTATCAGGCCTGCAGGCAGACCACACCTAGGAAACACAGAGGCCACACCCAGTGGACTCCAGTGGCCAAAACCTTCTTTTACACAGAAAAAATAAGAAAGCAGAGAAATGCAACACAAATGAATCAAGAGAAATCCCCAGAAAAGGACCTGAATGAGTCAGATATAATAAAATTACCAGATGAAGAGTTTAAAATAATGATTGTTAGGATGCTCAAAGATATTAGAACAACAATAGATGGTCATTATGAATACCTAAATAAAGAGATAGCAAATATAAAAAAGGACATTGAAATAATAAAAAAGAATCAGGCAGAAATGACAAATACAATACCAGAAATGAAGAACACAATGGAAGGAATTAAAAGCAGGAAGGATGAAGCTGAGAATCGAATCAGCAAGTTAGAGGACAAGATAAATGAAAGCACGGAAGCAGAGCAGAAAAAAGAAAAGAGACTCAAAATGTCTGAGAAAACTCTAAGAGAGATTTGTGACAACATGAAGAGACATAACATCCACATCATAGAGGTTCCTGAAGAAGAAGAGAAAGAACAAGGGATAGAGACTTTGTTCAAACATATCATAGCTGAAAACTTCCATCAATTAAGGCAGGACAACATCTCAAAAGTTCAAGAAGCCCAGAGAACTCCACTAAAGAGAAACCCAAAGAAACCTACACCAAGACACATCATAATTAAAATACCAAAGCTAAGTGATAAAGAGAAAATATTAAAAGCTGCTAGAGAAAAAAAGACTATCACCAAAAAAGGAGCCCCCATAAGGATGACATCCGACTTCTCAACAGAAACACTTAAGACCAGAAGGGAATGGCAAGAACTATTCAAAGTAATGCAGAACAAGAGCCTACAACCAAGACTACTTTATCCAGCAAGGCTATCATTTATAATTGAAGGAGAAATAAAAAGCTTACCAGACAAAAAAAAAAAAAAAAAAACTCAAGGAATTTGCTACAACCAAACCAATGCTGCAAGAAATGCTAAGGGGCCTGTTGTAAACAGATCAAAGGAGAAAAAGGAATATAGCAAAAGAAGAATACAGTTTTAAAGAATAAAATGGCAATAAACAACTACATATCAATAATAACCTTAAATGTAAATGGTTTAAATGATCCGATCAAAAGACATTGGGTAGCTGTGTGGATGAGAAAACAGGACCCATACATATGCTGTCTACAAGAGACACACCTTAAAACAAAAGATGCACATAGACTGCAGGTAAAAGGATGGAAAAAAATATTTCAAGCAAATGGAAATGAAAAAAATCTGGGGTTGGAATACTTATATCAGACAAAATGGACTTTAAAACAAAGGCTATAGTAAGAGATAAAGAAGGTCACTACATAATGATAAAGGGAGCAATCCAACAGGAAGATATACCCATTATAAATATCTACACACCTAATATAGGAGCACCTAAATATATAAAGCAGATTTTGATGGATTTAAAGAGCGAGATCAACAGCAACACTATAATAGTATGGGATTTTAATACTCCACTAACATCACTAGATAGATCCTCAAGAAAGAAAATTAACAAAGAAACAGCAGACTTAAAGGACATACTAGATCAACTCAATTTAATAGATATCTTCAGAACCTTTCACCCTAAAGCAACAGAATATACATTCTTTTCAAGTGCTCATAGTACATTCTCTGGGATGGACCACATATTAGGGCACAAAAGAAGTCTAAACAAATTTAAGAAGATTGGAATCATATCGAGCACTTTCTCTGATCACAATGGTATGAAACTAGAAATCAACCACAACAGAAAAACTCAAAAATACTCAAACATTTGGAAACTAAACAGCATGTTATTAAATAATGAGTGGGTTAACAATGAGATCAAAGAAGAAATAAAAAAATTCCTAGAAATGAAAGATAATGAGCATACACCAACTCAAAATTTATGGGTCACAGCAAAAACAGTCCTGAGAGGGAAGTTCATAGCATTACAGGCATACCTTAAGAAGCTAGAAAAAGCTCAAATAAACAACTTGACCCTTCATCTAAAAGAACTAGAAAAAGAAGAGCAAGTAAAGCCCAGAGGTATTAGAAAGAAGGAAATAATAAAGATCAGAGCAGAAATAAATGACATAGAGGCTAAAGAAACAATACAGAAGATCAATGAAACCAGCAGCTGGTTTTTTGAAAAGGTAAACAAGATTGATGAACCTTTAACCAGACTCACCAAGAAAAAAAAGAGAGCAGACTCAAATAAATAAAATTAGAAATGAGAGTGGAGAAATAACAACTGACACAACGGAAATACAAAATATTGTAAGAAAATACTATGAAGAACTTTACGGCAAAAATCTAGACAACCTAGATGAAATGGACACATTCCTTGAAACATATAATCTTCCAAAAATTAATCTGGAAGAATCAGAAAACCTAAACAAACCAATTATGATAAATGAAATTGAAACAGTTATCAAACAACTCCCAAAAAAGAAAAGTCCTGGACCTGATGGCTTCACAAGTGAATTCTACAAAATATTCAAAGAAGAACTAACTTCTATCCTTCTCAAGCTATTTCAAGAAATTCAAGAGGAAGAAAAACTTCCAAGCTCCTTTTTTTTTTCTTATTTTTTTTATTTATTCATTTTAGAGAGGAGAGGGAGAGACAGACAGAGAGAGAGAGAGAGGAGAGACAGAGAGAGAGAAGGGGGAGGAGCTGTAAACATCAACTCCCATATGTGCCTTGACCAGGCAAGCCCAGGGTTTCAAACTGGCAACCTCAGCATTTCCAGGTTGACGCTTTATCCACTGCCCCACCACAGGTCAGGCCAAGCTCCTTTTTTGAGGCGAGCATAATTCTGATTCCAAAAACAGGCAAAGACAACACAAAGAAAGAAAATTATAGGCCAATATCCCTGAAGAATATAGATGCTAAAATCCTCAACAAAATATTAGCAAACCAGATCCAGCAATATATGAAAAAAATCATACACCATGATCAAGTGGGATTTATTCTTGGAAAGCAAGGCTGGTACAATATTTGCAAATCAATCAATGTGATTCATCACATAAATGAAAGGAAGGAGAAAAACCACATGAGAATTTCAATAGATGCAGGAAAAGCATTTGATAAAATCCAGCACCCATTCATGATCAAAACTCTCAGCAAAGTGGGAATACAGGGAATATACGTGATAAAGGCCATCTATGACAAACCCACAGCCAACATCATACTCAATGGGCAAAAATTAAAAGCAATCCCCTTAAGATCAGGAACAAGGCAGGGGTGCCCCCTCTCACCACTCTTATTCAACATAGTCCTGGAAGTCCTAGCCACAGCAATCAGACAAGAAGAAGAAATAAAAGGCATTCAAGTTGGAAAAAAAGAGTAAAACTATCATTACTTGCAGATGATATATTGTATATAGAAAACCCTAAAGTCTCAGACAAAAAACTACTGGACCTGATTAATGAATTCAGCAAGGTGGCAGGATATAAAATTAATACTCAGAAATCAGAGGCATTTTTATACGCCAACAATGAACAGTCAGAAAGAGAAATTAAGGAAACAATCCCCTTCACTATTATAACCAAAAAAATAAAGTACCTAGGAATAAATTTAACTAAGGAGACTAAAGACTTGTACTCGGAAAATTATAAAACATTGATAAAAGAAATCAAGGAAGATACAAACAAGGGGAATCATATGCCGTGCTCATGGTTAGGAAGAACAAACATCATTAAAATGTCTATATTACCCAAAGCAATCTATAAATTCAATGCAATACCAATTAAAATACCAATGACATACTTCAAAGGTATAGATCACATATTCCAAAAATTTATATGGAACCAAAAGAGAACACGAAAAGCCGCAGCAATCTTAAAAAAGAAGAATAAAGGGGGAGGTATCACACTTCCTGATATCAAGTTATACTACAAGGCCACTGTACTCAAAACAGCCTGGTACTGGCATAAGAACAGGCATTTAGATCAATGGAACAGAACAGAGATCCCAGAAATTAACCCACAGCTCTATGGACAACTGATATTTGACAAAGAAGGTAAGAGCATACATTGGAGTAAAGACAGCCTCTTCAACAAATGGTGTTGGGAAATTGGACAGCTACCTTCAAAAAATGAAACTAGACCACAAACTAACACCATTCACAAAAATAAACTCAAAATGGATAAAAAAACTTAAATATAAGCATCTTAGAAGAAAACATAGGCAATAAGCTCTCCAACCTCTCTCGCAGCAATATATTTGCCGATTTATCTCCACGGGCAAGTGAAATAAAAGACAGGATAAACAAATGGACTTTTATCAAACTAAAAAGCTTTTGCACAGCTAAAGTCAATAAGAACATAATAAAAAGACAAACTACACAATGGGATAACATATTTGACAATACGTCTGATAAGGGGTTAATAACCAAAATTTATAAAGAACTTGTAAATCTCAACACCAGGAAGACAAACAATACAATCAAAAAATGGTAAAAAGTAATGAACAGATACTTCTCCAAAAAGAACATACAGATGGTCTATCGGCATATAAAAAATGCTCAACATCACTAATCATTAGAGAAATGCAAATTAAAACCACAATGAGATATCACCTCACACCAGTCAGAATGCGCTCATCAACAAAACAGCACAGAGTAAGTGCTGGCGAGGATGTGGAGAAAAGGAAACCCTCCTGCACTGCTGGTGGGAATGCAGACTGGTGCAGCCACTGTGGAAAAGAGTATGGAGATTCCTTATGAAATTGAAAATCAAACTGCCTTTCGACCCAGCTATCCCACTGTTAGGAATATGCCCCAAGAACACCATAGAACTGCTCCAAAAGAAGAAATGCACCCCCATGTTTATGGCAGCATTATTCACAATAGCGAAGATCTGGAAACAACCCAAGTGTCCATCAGAGGACGAGTGGATTAAAAAGCTTTGGCACAGCCTGACTAGGCGGTGGCACAGTGGATAGAGCATCGGAATGGGATGCAGAGGACCTGGGTTCAAGACCCCGAGGTCACCAGCTTGAGTGCAGGCTCATCTGGTTTGAGCAAGGCTCACCAGCTTGGACCCAAGGTCGCTGGCTCCAGCAAGAGGTTACTCAGTTTGCTGAAGGCCCGTGGTCAAGGCACATATGAGAAAGCAATCAATGAACAACTAAGGTGTTGCAACGTGCAATGAAAAACTAATAATTAATGCTTCTCATCTTTCTCCGTTCCTGTCTGTCTGTCCCTGTCTATCCCTCTCTCTGACTCACTCACTGTCTCTGTAAAAAATAAATAGATAAATAAAAATTTAAAAAAAAAAACCTTTGGCACATATATACTATAGAATACTACTCAGCCATAAGAAATGATGACATTGGATCATTTACAATAACATGGATGGATCTTTATAACATTATACTGAGCGAAATAAGTAAATCAGAAAAAACTAAGAACTATATGAATCCATATATAGATGGGATATAAAAACGAGACTCAGAGACATGGACAAGAATGTGATGGTAATAGGGGGGATAGGGCGAGGAAGAAGAGAAAGGTGGTGGGGGAGAGGAGGAGCACAAAGAAAACCAGTTAGAAGGTGACGGAAGACAATTTGACTTTGGGTGAGGGGTATGCAGTATAATCAAATGTCAAAATAATCTGGAGAAATTTTCTCTCACCATATGTACCCTGATTTATCAATGTCACTGCATTAAATTTAATAATAATGAAAATAATAAATAAATATGACAAAATTAAATTTACTCTGACATTAAAAAACATTTTTATGTTAAAAAAACAAACAAAAAAACCCCCTAAAGTCTCAGTCAAAAAACTACTGGACCTGATAAATGAATTCAGCAAGGTGGCAGGATATAAAATTAATACTCAGAAATCTGAGGCATTTTTATACACTATCAATGAACTGTCAGAAAGAGAAATTAAGGAAGCAATCCCCTTCACCATTGCAAACAAAAAAATAAAGTCCCTAGGAATAAATTTAACCAGGGAGATTAAAGACTTGTACCCGAAAAATTATAAAATATTGATAAAAGATATCAGGGAAGATACAAACAAGTGGAAGCATATACGTGCTCATGGTTAGGAAGAATAAACATCATTAAAATGTCTATATTATCCAAAGCAATCTATAAATTCAATGCAATACCGATTAAAATTCCAATGACTTACTTCAAAGACAGAACACATATTCCAAAAATTTATATAGAACCAAAAGAGAACATGAATAGCCTCAGCAATCTTAAAAAGGAAGAATAAAGTGGGAGGTATCACACTTCCGGATATCAAGTTATACTACAAGGCCATTGTACTCAAAACAGCCTGGTACTGGCATAAGAACAGGCATATAGATCAATGGAACAGAACTGAGAACCCAGAAATAAACCCACACTTTTATGTACAACTGATATTTGACAAAGGAGGTAAGAGCATAGATTGGAGTAAAGACAGCCTCTTCAACAAATGGTGTTGGGAAAATTGGACAGCTACCTGCAAAAAAATGAAACTAGACCACCAACTTATGCCATTCACAAAAATAAACTCAAAATGGATAAAAGACTTAAATGTAAGCCATAAAACCATAAGCATCTTAGAAGAAAACATAGGCAGTAAGCTCTCTGACATCTCTCGCAGCAATATATTTGCCGATTTATCTCCACGGGCAAGTGAAATAAAAGAATAAACAAATGGGACTATATCAAACTAAAAAGCATTTGCACAGCTAAAGACAATAAGAACATAATAAAAAGACAAACTACACAATGGGATAACATATTTGACAATACTTCTGATAAGGGGTTAATAACCAAAATTTATAAAGAACTTGTAAATCTCAACACCAGGAAGACAAACAATCCAATCAAAAAATGATAAAAAGAAATGAACAGACACTTCTCCAAAGAGGACATACAGATGGCCAATAGGCATATGAAAAAATGCTCAACATCACTAATCATTAGAGAAATGCAAATTAAAACCACAATGAGATATCACCTCACACCAGTCAGAATGCGCTCATCAACAAAACAACACAGAATAAGTGCTGGCGAGGATGTGGAGAAAAGGGAACTCTCCTGCACTGCTAGTGGGAATGCAGACTGGTGCAGCCACTGTGGAAAAGAGTATGGAGATTCCTTAAGAAATTGAAAATCAAACTGCCTTTTGACCTAGCTATACCACTGTTAGGAATATATCCCAAGAAAACCATAGCACTGTTTGGAAAGAAAAATGCATCCCCATGTTTATGGCAGCATTGTTCACAATAGTGAAGATCTGGAAACAGCCCAGGTGTCCATCAGTGGACGAGTGGATTAAAAAGCTTTGGTACATATATACTATGGAATACTACTCAGCCATAAGAAATGATGACATTGGATCATTACAACAACACGGAAGGACCTTTATAACATTTTACTGAGCGAAATAAGTAAATCAGAAAAAGTAAGAACTATATGATTCCATACATAGGTGGGACATAAAAATGAGACTCAAGACATGGACAAGAGTGTGGGGGTTATGGGGTAGGGGGGAATAGAGGGAGGGTGTTGGGGGAGGTGAGGGGCACAAAGAAAACCAGTTAGAAGGTGACAGAAGACTATTAGACTTTGGGTGATGGGAATGCAGCATAATCAAATGTCAAAATATCCTAAAGATGTTTTCTCTGAACATATGTACCATGATTTATCAATGTCACCCCATTAAAATTAATTAAAAAAACAATTCTGACCCAGAACAGACACATATATTAGAATTAGCAAAAAAATACATTAAAATAGTCATTATAGACATATTATATATCTTCACAAAGTTAAATAGAAGCAGAAAAGATTTTTTAAAAAACTAAATTGAACTTCAGGATAAAAAATTATAAATTGGGAGGCAGATAATACATTGGGTAGAATTAATATCAGGCTAGATATTTCAGGGAAAAAAATAGTGAACCTAAAGGAATAGCAATAAAAACAACTGAAATGAACCACATATAGAATAATAATTTTAAATATATAATAATAATGTAAATAAAATAACTGAATAATAATTTTAAAATAATTTAAAAATACAGAATATTAGTGAGCTGGAGGATAGTTTAAGCAACCTAACATAAAATTCATAGTCCCTGAAGTAGAGAAGGAAGCAAAGTAGACAGAAAAAAGCATTTTATGAAAAAATGGCCTGCCTGACCTGTGGTGGCACAGTGGATAGAACATCAACCTAGAATGCTGAGGTTGCTTGTTTGAAACTCTGAGCTTGCCCAGTCAAGGCACACATGAGAAGCAATCAATGAACAATTAAATTGAAGCAACTATAATCTTGTTCCCTCTCTTTCTAAGATAAATAAATAAAATTTTAAAAAAATAGCCAACACTTATTTGAATTTGGTGAAACTATAAACCTAGAGATCTAAGAAACATGAAGAAAACTATACCAAAGCAGAATATAATCAAATTGCTCAGAATCATTAATAAAGAAAAACTCTTAAAAATAACCAGAAATAAAACCAGAAACATTTTATGCACATAAGCAACTGCAAGAGTGATGGAGGCTTCGTATCAGTTACACTGGAAGCAAGAACACAATGTAGGCACATCTTTAAAGTACTGGTAGAAAAAAATTGTCAACCTCAAATTCTATACCCAGCAAAATATCTCTCAAAAACCAAAAGGCAAATAAAAAAGCTTTCAAATAAAAAACAAAAAAAAGAAAGTTTCATTATTAGCAGATACAGACTCTAAAAATGCTAAAGTAAGTCTTTCAGGCTTCTTTTCAATATTTCAGAAAACTAATATAAAATAAAAATATAAGTCTAAGCAAAGAAATAAAGAGCACTAGAAATGCTTACCATATGAGAAATATGTTATTTTATTATGTTAATTACTTTAAACAATAACTGACTATAAATAAAAATATGATGTATAAGTAAAATATGTGACAACAATAGCATAGAGTCTAAGATGAAATGGAAACATTATTGTAAGGTTTTTATGTGAAGTGGCATAAGATCAATGTAAGTAGTGATATGTTAAAGATGGACACTGTAAATACTGAAGTAACAACTAAAATAACAAAACAAAGAGTTATAGCTAATAAGAAAAGACAGGAGATAAAATTGAATTATAAAAATACACAATTAATTAAAAGCAAAAGCATAAGAAGAAAACGGGAACAAAGAACAGTTGGAAATTTTTTACAATAGCAAGACGATAGATTTAAGCCTAGTTACTTAAGTGCATCATATTTAAACAGTTTAGAAACCCTAATTAAAATGCAGCTGTCGTAGTTTACCAAAAAGAACTATCTAACTATACGCTGCTTAGAAACACACATTAAAGGTAAAGATACAAATAGCTTAAATGTAAAAGGTTAGAAGTTGTACCATACTAATGCTATTCAAAATGAATCAATGCTGACTATACAGATAACAGAAAGAATGAGAAAAAAGGAAGGAAAACGTGACAAAAACCTCAAGGACATGGATAACAGTGTGATTGTTGCTGGTGGAGGAGAGGTGGGGGTTGAAGAGGGTATAGAGGGATAAATGGTGATGGATGAAGACTTTACTTGGGACTGTAAACACACAGGAGAGTGTACAGATAATGTGTTGTAGAATTGTGCACCTAAAACCTATATAATTTTGTTAACCAGTGCCACCCCAATAAATTCAGCATAAAAGAAATAAAATATATTTTAAAAGAAGGATATTATTAGGAATAAAGAAATACCTTTATAATGATAATAATAAAATATATGAAAGTCTTGTACCCTGAAAACTATACAACACTGCACAGAGGAATTAAAGAAGACTGGTATAAGTGGAGAAGTATACCCTGTTTTTGGCCATAAGACTCAATATTGTTAAGATATAAATTACCCCCAAATTAACTTAGAGTCAAATTCAAACTGAATCAAAATTCCAAAAGGCATTTTGATAGTAATCAACAAATTGATTGAAATAACCACGTGAAATCATGACCTCTAATAGCCAAATCAAGACCTATAATTACCAAAGTAGATTTGAAAATGGATAACAAAGTTGGAAGACTACCACTTCCTGATAATAAGACTTACTATAAAGGTGCAGTTATGAGGAAAGTGTGGTATTAGTCCAAGTATAAAAACACAGATCAATAGAACAAAATAGAGTCCAGAAATGGACCCAAACACATTTGGATAATGGATTTGCAAAAAAGATGCAAAAGCAAGTCAATAGAAAAAGGGCAGCTTTTTCAATAAATGATTCTGCAATAATTTGATACATATTGCAAAAGTAAAATAAAACCTAGATCCATGTTTTTCTTATACCATGTACAAAAATAATTCAAAGTAGATTATCGACTTAAATGTGAAATCTCCAACTATAAAACCTCTACAGCAGGGGTAGTCAATCTTTTTATACCTACCACCCACTTTTGTAACTCTGTTACTAGGAAAATTTTCTAACCACCCACTTGTTCCACAGTAATGGTGATTTATAAAGTAGGGAAGTAACTTTACTTTATAAAATTTATAAAGCAGAATTACAGCAAGTTAAAGCATATAATCATAATTACTTACCAAGTACTTTAAGACTGATTTTTGCTAAGTTTGGCAGAATAAATCTTTATAAAACAACTTACTATAGTTAAATCTTTCTTTTTATTTATACTTTGGTTGCTCTGCTACCGCCCACCATGAAAGCTGGAATGCCCACTAGTGGGCGGTAGGGACCAGGTTGACTACCACTGCTTTAGAGGAAAAACTTTAATTATTAGAGACATGCAAATTAAAACCACATAAGACACCATCACACTGCACACTACACCATTACATCTGTTAGAATTGCTAACATGACAAAGAATGGCCACAGCTAGTGTTGGTGAGGACATGGAACTCTCATGTCCTGGTGATGTCAAAGGGTAAGACCACTCCCGGAGGTAGTTTGGCAGGTCTTTAAAAAGTGAAACACATATCTACCATACCATCCACATGGCTCCTACTTACTACTCAAGTAAAGAGAATGCTTATGTCCATATAAAGATTTGCTTTAAAATCTTCATAGCAGTTTTCATTGTAATATACCTAACCTGGAAATAACCCCCATGCCAGTAGCTGGTGAATGGATAAACAAATTGTGTGGTGTATCCACTCAATAAAAGTAAAAAGACCAAAATATTTCTCTATATCATGAATGAATCTGCAAACTAATTATTCTGATTGAAAGAATGTAGACTAAAAGGCACATACGGTATGATCCCATTTAGATGAACTCTAGGAAACATGAGGTCATGTCCAATGAGAAAGAAAGCACATCGATTGGTGGGGTACAGACAGAAGCAGAAAGGAGAGATTGCAAAGGGACATAGGCCATTGTGCAGGGAGATAAATGTGTTCATTATATTCACTATGATGATGGTTTCGAGTACATACATATGCCAGTACTTATCAAATATTGTTTTAAATATGCTTACTTTACTATAAATAGAAACAATTTATATAGTTTTTTAACACTTCTACTTAGAACTGTGAGCAATCTTTTAAAAAACTCAAAATTTCAAAAGACTAATAAAACAATTTTCTGATGAAATATTGATTAAATTGTCCACAATCAGCCACAAGGTCTGACTGTTGAACGGCTCTGTTGCTCTGGTAGGTATAACCCTGCTGGAAAACCCTGCGGGCTTAGCTCAACAGGAGTCCGAGTTCGGAGTCCCTAGTCCCTCCTGACCCAGGGGGTCATCATGACTATTTCCCTGGGCGGGGGTGGGGGAAGCTGTTTCTCGTGGTTTGGTGTGGATTTCTCTCCTTTTGGAAGACGTGGCTGGCTTCCAGAAACCCAGAGGTGGCTTGGCCTGAAGGTCCGGGCAGGGCAGGAAGCCTCTTACAGTGGCCAGCCCTAAAGTCAGGCAGAGGAAGGGGGCTGGAAGGTCTTGCCTCCCTAGGCCACATGCTGCAATGGTTCCCCGGACTGCACCCAGGAGCTTCCAGTCTGATTGTGGGTGGGGCACTGAGCCCTGTAATGCTGCTGGGAGGCCCTAAGGCCTCAGCTGACCAGTCCACACTCACATCAGAAATCAGTCCAAGCCCTGGTTCTTGCATTTTTCTCCTTCTGTGTCTGCACATGCATTCTAAGGGTGAGAGAGTACAGAGACTGCCAGAGCGGCGTCCTACAGCATCGCCTGGAGCACCATCCCGGAGCGGTGTCCTGGAGCCTTGTCCCAGCGCAGTGACCTGGAGTGGTATCCTCGAGCAGTCTCCCAGAGCCGTGTCCTGGAGCGGCATTCCGGAGCAGCATCCTGGAAGGGTATTCCTAGAGCCGTGTCCCGGAGGGGTGTCCTGGAGCCGTGTCCCGGAGCCGTGTCCCAGAGCAGTGACCCGGAGTGGTGTCCTCAAGCAGTCTCCCAGAGCCGTGTCCAGGAGCGGCATTCCAGAGCAGCATCCTGGAAGGGTATTCCTAGAGCCGTGTCCCGGAGGAGTGTCCTGGAGCCGTGTCCCGGAGGGGTGTCCTGGAGCCGTGTCCGGAAGCTGCGTCCCTGAGCAGCGTCCCGGAGCAGCACCTCGGCGCCATGTCCCTGAGGGGTGTCCCGGAGCGCTCCAGGATCGCAGGGTCCTGGTCTTCATCCTTCCCCATTCCCACACTTCCCGTGTCCTCCTGTCCTCTTCCCCTCTGCCTATCCCTCTCTTCTCCCCCCTCCTCTCCACAGCTCCTCCTTCCTGAACACAACAGAAAACACCTAAGTGAAATACAGAAAGATCACATTTTCAGTAACTATTTCTAAGTAGCTTTTGTGTCCTGGAAACTGTGGTGGGCACTGCGGCTGGCAAGCAAAGAGTGGCAAAGCCCTTGACATTATTTCCTTCACTGTACTTTACAGTCAGTATGGATACTGTCATCACTGTGGATGGATGGGGGCAGGTGGGTGCTGGAAATACAAGAGGGAACACTTGTAAAGTGTGTGATTGTCTAACCACTGCACTGTACACATGAAACTAATGCAAAATAATATTGAATGTCAACTGTAATAGAAAAAAATGTTTAAACAAAACCCTTGAAAAACTCTGTGAATCTGAATGGATAAATATGGAGCGATGCATTGCAAAATGATGTTCTGGTGTCGTGAAGGGTAAAGAGGAGTGACCTGAACATTAATATCTTCAACAAGCAGCCCAGTTAGAGGAAATAATAGGCTTGAGGTCTGCACACCCTCGCCTTCGCTGTCAAGCGCTATTTACAAAGAAGCCGATCTACGGTGTGGGTGACCATTCATGCTGTTCCTTCTCCATCACCCCGGCTCTCAGGGGGGATGGCAGGATGTCAGAAGACCTGGAAGGACTGTGTGCTGAACAACCAGCTCTCTCAGGGATTGTGCCTCCTCCAATGACCCGATGACCCATTCTGTGGGCCAGGCACCCAGCCTGCCCTGCTGCCACGAAGAATTGCACATCATAGAACGATCAGTTCCAAACTCCCCTTTTACAGAAAAGAAACCTTAAGAGTCCTCAGGGACAGGTTCCACACTGAGTCACGAAACAAACTATAGGCTTTTAGTAGAACTGGACTTCTTCTAGGAATCAGTGTCAAAGAGAGAAAAAAGCAAGGGTTGTGGAATTAAAGCCAGAACTCTGCCTTTTCCGGTTGAATGGTCCTTAGTAGGATGTGTGCCTTCTCTGTTTTCTCTGCACATGGGAGTAGTAATACCTAGTGCAAAAGACCGCTGTAAGCATTAGAGGTGACCTGTGGGAGGGGCTTAGCATGATGTCAGTACACGTTAAACACTGAGCTATACTATATCCCTGCCTGAGCCCTCTCTGTGTCCCTCTGGTGCTGTAAAGGCATATTTTCTGTGGAGGTAGGGTTACGAAATTAATATAAGTAGACAGAGAAAATAGTCAAGCTGCCCTTGAAAATCACCCGATAAAGCAAGTGGCTGAGGTTTGGAAATAATATTCTACCGTTTGGAAAGAGGCATGCAGAAGGCAGCTGGCAGAAGTCACTGGTTTTCTCACCTGTCAAAAAGATAATACAAGATAACAACAATGCTATTTACTTGACATCTGTGTGTTCTGATGGACTGATGTCACCTCATTAAATTTAATTTCTAAATAAAAAAATGATCACTTTTAAGTGTAAAGTTCAGTGATTTTAAATACATTCACATTGTTGTGCAAAAAAAAGGCTGCGGTACAGTTACACAATGGAATACTATGCAGCCTTATAAAAGGAGGAAATCTTACCTTTGCAACAGCGTGGATGGACCCGGAGGAAATCTTACCCTTTGCAACAGCGTGAATGGACCCGGAAAGCACTATCCTCAGGGAAATAAGCCAGTCAGAGAAAGGCAAGTACAAGGTGATTCCACTCAGATGGGAAATCTAATGAACAAAGTGAAATAACAAGCAAAATAGAGACAGAGAGCAAAACAAAGAGAGCAGGCTAACAGCTGTCGGGGGAGGTTGGGTAAGGGAGATGGAAGGGTAGAGCAAAAAATGACAAAAAAAAACCTCATGGACACAACAATGTGGTGACTGCAAGGGTGGGGGAGAGGAAGTGGGGGAGGTAGAGGAGGGTAAGGGAGGATACATGGTGATGGATGAAGACTTGACTTGTTGGGGGTGGACACACAATACAGTGTACAGAGATGTGCTGTATAACGGGACACCTGAAACCTGTATAATTATGTTAACTGGTGTCACCCCAATAAAATTCAACTAAGAATACTAAGTAGATCTGCCTTTATGTGGGTGACAGTACAGCATCCCAAAATTACTGATTTCAATAAAGCAGAGTAAAAGGAAGATTTTAATGTCACCCAGTGATATCAATCATCTCTGATTGTAGCCACAGTTTGGTTTTGTAAATCAAAGGCTCAAAGGATTTCGAGATGCCCAATCCAATGGGAGAGAGTCAGGTGTGATTTTGCCTCAGAAAAGTGAAGCTAAACTTTTTGCATCGCTCCCTTCTGTATGGGCAGAACAGAAGGAGGTGGTACCAGCCCGAAAGTTGGCCTCAAACAGAGTCCGAGAGCAAGGTCACACACATTATCTTGAACTGATGGGACATTTAAAGAAGTTGTTTCTTTCTCTTGAAGCTATTATTTTCTATCAGGTCTAATATGCAATTTTTTTTAACATTTAACAACTCTAAATGCCAGAATCATCTTAAGTGAGAGTCTCAAAATTATTTTCATCAAGGTAATATTAATGTGGTGGTTGTCACTATGCATTCGTGAACTTGGGCTTAGCTGTTCATATTGTTTCCCCCCTTTGCATAAAATACACTTTTCAGTAAGTTTAAAATGAACATGCAAAGTGCTAATGAAGCATTGGGTGACATAATGACAACATTTTCTCCTCCTCTTCCTTTTTGGTGGTTCATGAAATGTTGGTGTTTCTTGCACTTGGTGTCTTAGGTTAAGGTAGAATGCAGTGATCTGAAGAAGAGATGTAGCAGGATTCAACTAAATTCTAAGATTCTTTATTTTTATCCTAACCCAGTTCTCAATTCATGGAACAGCTTGTAATTGTAATATACCTTCCCAAGTACCTGTCCCTGAAAGGGGAAACAAGACAAATATTGGAGAAGAGTGTTCTAGGTAGGGCATTTCTCCCTGCCCATCATTAATATGCAGTCTAGTTTATGATTCCATTGCCCAGAGGGGTTGAGAGCCCCTGAGTCTGATCACTTAAGGGCACTTTGGCAAAAGGCCGTCTCTCAGCTGGAAAATCCATGGGGGAGATGCCAAACCACGGTGATCTCATCGCATTTCTGTCCCTTTGCAAGGCCCTGCCTGGGCAGCCAGCCTGGCTCCTCAGGACATGGCTGTCCTTTCTCCACCGCCCCCCCACCTCCCTGAGCACTTAGTGCTGCCCTGTAGCATTAAATCTCCCGCATGTGTCAGCCCTGCCATTGGTCTCAGTCCTTGACCTCTCCTTGCCCTGCTCTGTGTGGCAAGAAGGCTGACTGCACGCAGGCTCCATGTCCCTGGTTCTTGTTCGGCTGCCTCGGTGACCGTGAGATAATAACGGGAGATGGAGAGTCAGAAGATGGGCAGACCCAGGACTAAGTTTCCTTCTGTCTCTGGGCTTCATACAACGTCCCCCAGAGCCACTCCCTGCATCTGTCCAGTGTCTCTAGCTCTCTCAGGATGACTTGTGAGGCTTCCAACCTGGGCCAAGTGACTCCAGCCCCTTGCTTCTGGTCACACCCCCTCCTCCCCTTGGCCTTCCAGGGGAGAGGCAGGAGCAGGTACTGCTGTTCTCCCTTCTGTGTATCACCCCTCTATTCTCTGGCTGGCTTCTCAGCCTTTTGTCCCTGCCCAACCAACATCCTGGGACACCTCAACTGTTTGTTCCTCTAGTTGGGTCGTGACTGATCCATGCGACCAGTATCCTCAGTGTAACTCGGAGCTGTATGGAGCCATGAACCCCACCCTGTGTCTTTGTACACTCACATCAGAATGGGTACTTGATCAATTGTTGTCCGCAGATTTGAAAATATATCATGCGACATCTAAGCTGACAAAACTGACAGGCCTGAGAAAGCCCGGTTCTCTTTAAACGGAGTCATTTGTTACGAGAGTTAAAATAAGACTTCATTTAAAAAAATGACAAATGACATGCCCATGTCATTTCTAGGAACACAGGCACATGCAACACCATTTCCTTTGGAACAGTCACTGAACGTTAGCTGAGCACTTAATGGGCACCTTAGAGGGAACTTACAGTCCTCGCCACTTCTGTGGTGCAGAGTGCTGATCCCATTGTGCAGATAAAGAAATCCAGAGATGCTGAGTAATGGCTCCCAAGTTTACATGCTTAACTTATAATTTAGTCAGCATGTAATCTAGTAATACTCAAACTTAAATGGCTATAAGAATCAAGGATTTGGTAGAAATGGGAAGACTAAGGTTCATACCTGCAGAATCTAACTTAGCAGGTCAAAGGTGTAGCCCATTTATACCATTCACAATAGAGATATTCATTTATAACATGCCTCCTCCCCTTGATTTGATGCATTCTCAATAACACTTTGAGAAATATTGCATTAGAACATAAGGAAAATTATCTGTGAAATTAATTCCCTGATACTCCCCCAGAGCCTAGCCAAAGGCCTGGTACTTGGCCAATGATCAAGAAATAATCATATAATTAATAAAAGAAAGAGTGAACAGCTTAACCATTTTTGTCTGAATTCAAGAATTCAAGTCTTGAACTATTCTATTACTATTCACTAGGTCTCATTGTAGACATCATGCCAAAACTCACTCATTTATTAACTCATTCAACAAACATTTGCTTAACTCTTACCATATGCCTGGCCAGGGCTAGATGCTGAGAATATACATATATTCATAAAATATTATGACACAGGCTCTGTCCTTCAAAGAGCGCAATTATCGCAGTAAAAAACCCAAGCAAATAAGGATAACAGAGATTTCTAACAACTGATAAAGAGATATTATTTTATATCTCTGTGCAGGTGAATTAGGACCACAAAGAAGGGAGTGATCAATTCCACCCAAAGACAAGGTTAGAAGAAAGATTCTGCAGAAGAGTTAATGCCCAGATGACTCTCGAAAGACAGACAAGTGTTGGCCAGGCTCTGGGCAGATGAAAGTGAACTTAACCAGCTCCCTGAGGTGCGATGGTCTCCCCAGGGATTGGGCTCTGGGTGTGAAGCTCACCCGTAGAGAGATATGGTTCTAATAAAAAACCACCCAAAGGGCAAAAAACAGCCCAAGTGTCTGACAGTGGACGAGTGGATTAAAAAGCTTTGGTACATATATACTATGGAATACTACTCAGCCATAAGAAATGATGACATCAGATCATTTACAATAACATGGATGGACCTTGATAACATTATACGGAGTGAAATAACTAAATCATAAAAAACTAAGAACTATATGAATCCATACATAGATGGGACATAAAAATGAGATTCAGAGACATGGACAAGAATGTAATGGTAACAGGGAGGTGGGGTGGGGGGGAGGGGGAGAGGAAGGAGAGAGAGGGGGTGGGGGGGAGGGGAGGGGCACAAAGAAAACCAGACAGAAGGTGATGGAAGATAATTTGACTTTGGGTGAGGGGTATGCAACATAATCAAATGTCAAAATAATCTGGAGATGTTTTCTCTGAACATATGTACACTGATTTATCAATGTCACTGCATTAAAATTAATAAAAATAAGATTTAAAAAATAGCCAAAAGTTTCTCCAATCAGTTTTAGATAGGAAGGAGGAATCCTCCATTCTAGACTGTACCATTCCTGTCCTTTCCCTCAAAACATACAAACTTGAAGGGGAAACAGGTCTTTTGTTCATGTCAACCGTTTATGATTAAGTGGCTAAAGATGGGATTCTAGGTCAAGGTGGCTAAGCCCGAAGGATAGCTCTTAAACATCACACTAGCTCAGTGTCCTAAGAAACTGGGACAGAAGGGTCAGAGTGGGGGATGCGACTCCTGATCCAAGTTTTCCAGGATGTAGTCCCAGGGTTCTGCGTCTGTGCAAACCCAAACATTCATCAAATAAAATCATGTGGATGACCCAGAACTAAGTTTTTTTTAATGCTCACTGCCTCATTGTGAGCTCAACATGTTTTTGACATTTGTGTTATTTTCTTCATTTTATAGGTATGGAAACTGAGGCTCAAGAGAAGCAAAATGGCTTGTCCAAGACCACTCAGGTGGTCAGCAGCTCACCTCCTCCACTATGGGACTTGTACCATTTATGATTATTTTTTCCCTGCTGCTGCTCTTGATGAAGTTTGGTATATCAAGACAATGATAAAAATACAGACACAGGAGACCACCTGTAACCACAGGGCACGTTGGTGTCATCTCATTTCTCCACCACCAAGTATATGTTATTCCCATCTTATAGCAAAAGCTACAGTCAGTTGAACATGTCATTGCTTTGTGAACCCCACAGCTATGGGGTGATCGGCCCTACTATTGAACTCACCTCTGACTTTAGTCTGAAATCTCCACATTTGGAAGAAATCTATTGGTTTCTGGATTGTCCTTATTTCCCCAGAGTCAACTTTTAAGCTTAATTATTTAATATAGAAAACCATTACTAGTCACTCTGGAGTTTAAAGAGGGGGGCATTTGATGGATTAATTATTAGTTCTGCTGTAATTCAAGACTCCATTTTTATTCCCTTAATTAGTAAGCAGATCACTAAACCAGGACAGATTAAACTTTTGTTGAGGGACAAATATATTTAGAATGACCACAACATGAGACTTTCAAGATATTTGCAGCAAGACTTTTCCATCAGCTAGTATTAATCCTTAGTGTTATCACATTTGACATAATTACACCTTGTAAATACCTCAAACTTGTAATGACATCCTTTCAAGAATTATGACTAATTATTATACTTGACATGACAAATTAAGCATGTTGTTGGACGTAATTACACTACATAATTCAAAATGTTAAATATGCCTAGAAATACCAATTTGCATAATTAAGTAAAAAAAAAACAAAGTATTGTAAACTTTGTTACTGATTAGGTATCCCAAACTGAAATTTTTCTAGAAGATTTTGATAAAGATTGACAGATAGGACTTAAAAATGGTATCTTCAATTGAGAATGCTGAAACATTTCTAGTGGCTTCACAAGTCCAGGGAGAGATAAGAAAAGGATGAAGGAGAAGGAACAGCATGCTGGTGAAGAACAGTCTCTACAGGCAGCCGGACTTGAGTGTGAATCTCTCCCTGACCACCACTGACTGGGTAACTCTAAGCTATATAGTCATTCTATTCTATTTTATTTATTTATTTATTTATTTATTTATTTATTTATTTATTTATTGTGACAGAGACAGAGAGAGGGACAGACAGGCAGAAAGGGAGAGAGATTTGAAGCATCAATTCTTTGTTGCAGCATCTTAGTTTCTCATTGATTGCTTTCTCATATGTGCCTTGACCAGGGGCTACAGCAGAGCGAGTGACCCCTTGCTCAAGCCAGTGACCTTAGGCTCAGCCAGCGACCTTGGGTCCAAGCTGGTGAGCTTTGCTCAAACTAGATGAGCCCATGTTCAAGATGGCAACCTCAGGGTCTTGAACCTGGGTCCTCCACATCTCAGTCCAATGCTCCATCCACCGCGCCACTGCCTGATCAGGCTAAGCTATATAGTCTTTCTGAGTATTTTTCTCTATAAATGGGCATGTATGCAGTTAGGCAGACATGAGTAGAGCAAGGAAAACAAACCAGGCACAGCCAGTCACCAGGTTGGAAAGTCCCAGGTGCCTAGCAATGGACAAGACTGGGAAAACAAGGACCTTGCCCCCCAGCGTGACCTTCCCTCCCTTAGCGGGTTGTGCTGTTGAGAGCTCCTGATTTCGTATCACTGGTCATGCGATTCGGACCCTCCCCTTCATATCACGAGTCATGTCGTTCTAGACCCCCTTAGAGGAGGAACAAACAAGAAAGCCAGAAGATAGCTCTTAAGCATTGACCCTGAAGGATGACATCCAGGCCTCAGTTGTGTTTCAGCTCCAGGCCCAGGGAAGCAGCAAACCCAGACAAGTGATGCCACTGCTGACATTAGGACAGCTGCACTGACCAGTGACTCTCTGCCTCGGTGCCAACCCCGGCCCTGACACTGACCGAGCAGTGGAGAACATTACCCTAAAAGCATACATGTGGACAGTTGATGAACATTCCATTGAGATCCTCCCACGGGACCCCCCCTAAATTCTCCACCCTTAAAAGACTCAGGATGGAGGGCCAGTGTCCTCTCCCTGCGGGGAGACACCTTCTCTTCCTCCTTCTCCTCCTCTTGCCCCCAGGTGTGCTTTCCATGCCTCTTCCTCCTGAGTTCTAGGGGACCCCAGGAGACTTGCATGCAGGGGAGCAGTGGGCAGCAGCAACTCGCCCCGGGCTAACCCCCTGAACCTGTCTCCAAGGCCCCTTTTCTCTGAGTCTATTTCTGCATGGCAGGTAAATTCTTTTCACATGCTGCACTGTGTCTGTTGACAGAAGCCTTTCTCTCAAGAAGGTGAGATTCATGGTCTCGTCTTGCCTCTAATGTGGGATTGTATTTACCTCTAGGCCTGATGTGGACATCAGGATCCTGAAAAGGTCTTACCACTCCCATGTTTGCAAAGGCCAAGATATGGGCACAACCTATGCGTACATCACTCGATGAATGAATAAAAATAAATACAGTATATCCATACAACAAAATATAACTCAGGCTCAAGAAAGAAGGAAAGTCTGCTATTGGGACAACATGAATGAACCTTGAGAATACTATGTTGATTGACACGGAAAGACAAATACCACCACATAATTCCATGTACAGGTGGTCTCCAAAATAGTCAAAGATATAAAATTAAAGGATGGAAGGGCAGTGGCCAGGGGCAGAGGGGAGGAGTATATGAGGAGTTACTGACCAATGAGCATGAAGTTTCAGGTCAGGAAAATGTGTAAGCTCAAGAGATCCACTCTAAGATATGCACGTAGCAATCTGTCAAGAGAGTACATCCCATATTGAATGTTTTCACTGCAATAAAGCAAAAATGTTAAGAAAGGAATAAATTGCCTGACCAGGCAGTGGCGCAATGAATAGATTATTGGACTGGGACGCAGAGAACCCAGATTCTAAACCCCGAGGTCACCAGCTTGAGTTGGGCTCATCTAGTTTGAACAGAGCTCACCAGCTTGAGCCCAAGCTCGCTGGTTTGAGCAAGGAGTCACTTGCTCTGCTGTAGCCCCTGGTCAAGGCACATATGAGAAAGCAATCAATGAACAACTAAGGAGCCGCAACAAAGAATTGATGTTTCTCATCTCTTTCCCTTCCAGTCTGTCTGTCCCTATCTGTCCTTTCTGTCTCTCTCTGTCTTTGTCACACACACACAAAAGGAATAAATTAAGGTATAAAGATATAAAGAGCTTGACACAGTAGGGCATGATCCCAAGGAAATGCTCAATTAATTCAGGTTCTTTAAATGCTCTCTACTCATTAAAGGGAGGAGTATGTTGGGTGTCAAGTCTCAGGCTACCTGGAAAACAAAGAAAGGAGATATAAAGTGGTTATCCAAAAAAAATCAACACTCTGAAGAGAAGGGGAAATGATATCTGATTTGTCGGTTTGTGAGGATATGGAGAGGTGATACTTGTAAACAGGTAGCTAGCTTCCAGAGTACCTGGCGGGCTGGCAACTCTTCAGAATGATGGTTTCTCTTCCCTTGTATTAGAATAGGTTTTTAAACAGAGGCTGAAAAGGGTAGCGATTTGGCCAAGGTTATTAAGTGAAATCGGGATTTGAACTCAAGTCTGAGACCAACATAGTTCCTTTGCACTATGCCCATCCCTCCTGGTGGGTGCGGTGGCCTGCGCCTTCACAGCCCCAGGTAAGGCTCTCCTGGGTCTGCTCCATCAGCCCCTATCCTGGCTGCCTCTGCCACCGGGGCTGCTGACTGTCTCCGACACAGCTCCTCTCCCTGTGGGATGCCAGAGCGGGCAAAGCAGACACTGCTTTCATCCAGATTTTGACAACTTTCTCCTTATTTGTTAAACACTGTGCTAAAGGAACTTCTTGTCTAAGAGAGACAGCTTATTCTACATCTCATCAGGGAAGAATGACTGTCAAATGTACTCATTTTTTTTTCAAATGAAAAGAGACAGACCTGATTATGATGTAAATGAGCTGACAGTAAGAACTTGCTTCCTGGGGATGTTGAGGCAGGGTCCCACTACAGACAAGGCTCAGGAGGTGGGGGGAGAAGACACAGGCTGGGGATTCCACTGCAGGTGGGTTAGGCTGGCCAGTGATGCAAGACTAGACCCCTGGTCCTCCCTGAGACCTTGAACTCCACAGTTCAACCGGGTTTCTGCAGCCAGCGGGAGAGAAGAGCAGAACATAGAGGTGTGTGCCCGAAGCGAACGGGCAGCTCTGTTCCCCTGGCCCTCGGGGCCCTTGAGGACTCTACCCTGCACTGCCTCTCGGCGGGTCCCCTCTGAGCTCCATTTCCTCTAAAGCGTCATCATTTTCAGTCACTTAAGTGAATGCATTTCTATTTATTCTTCACCCATTTCAAATGTGCGCAGTTGCCACCTTTTCTGGTGCGTGAGCTTCCTACATGAACCTCCCCAATTGCAGAAATGTTAAGCGTAGATAGCATTGGAAGGCAGGAAGCGGGTTTGGGTCTGGCCTCGATAATTCTGTGGTAAGTGGCCATAAAAGCGTCACTCAACTTCCCTGAGCTTGGGTCTCATCATGCGTAGTGTCAGACTCTTCCATCACAGAGGGAGGAAACCCTGACAGGAAGATGACAGAAGAGACAACGACAGGCGTCCAGTTGAGAACAAAGGCAGAAAGAGCAGGAATGCAGAAAAGATGACAGGTGTAAAAATATAAAAATATAACAAAAAAAGGAATTTTCAAAGATCAGACAAGACTGTCCCCCATTTTCAAAGATCAGACAAGACTGGTCTGACCGTCATGAACGCCTGGGCCATGGCTGAGTCAAGGTTAACGTAACAGGCAGGTGTACGTGAACGGAGATAGCCGGGAGAGAGGCAGATGGAAGGGAGAGGGGATGTTTGGGGACAGAGACAGGTCTCCATGTGAGATGTGCTGAACTGCCAGGTAGGGGGTGTCCAGTGGACATGAAGCTTTCAGGCCGGCTCGCCTTGGGTATGTGTTGGGAAAATGAGTTTGTAAAATTTGTGTTTTTTAAGTTTGCTCACTTTTATTGTTAAAAATGGTGCTGGGAAGCACCAGGTATGTGATCTGTGACATTGCTAACTACCTTCCTGCTTGGGAAGGGCCATTGTTATGCAAATGTTGCTGGAGGAGAGGTTTTTGCTCCAGAAAAATTTTAAAAGAAAGAAGGAGAAGGAGAAAGAAGGAAGTCATTTTTGGAGAGTGAGAGCAGAGAGAATGCAGGGTGCTGAGGAAGAAGCCAGTTTGTGCAGAAAATGAAGGTGTGCAGATGGGGAACCAGAGGTGAGAGGTTTTGAGACTGGTGAGGCCTTTGATTCTAGGAGAAACCAGAGAAGATTCTCCTGGTTGTGGAACTGGATAATGTGTCAGTGGCTTTGGGAGTCCTGTGTGTTTGCTCATCAGCCAGTGCAAGTCTCTTTCTCTCTCTCTTTTTTCTTTTTACAGAGACAGAGAGAGAGAGTCAGAGAGAGGGATAGATAGGTACAGACAGACAGGAACAGAGAGATGAAAAGCATCAATCATCAGTTTTTCATTGCAACACCTTAGTTGTTCATTGATTGCTTTCTCATATGTGCCATGACCGTGGGCCCTCAGCAGACCGAATGACCCCTTGCTCAAGCCAGCGACCTTGGGTCCAAGCTGGTGAGCTTTGCTCAAACCAGATGAGCCTGTGTTCAAGCTGGTGATCTCGGGGTCTCGAACCTGGGTCCTCCGCATCCCAGTCTGATGCTCTATCCACTGCGCCACCGCCTGGTCAGGCTTCAAGCCTTGAATAAAGAAATGGCCCACCATTTTTGGCTCCACTGCTTTTTTACCATCTGTCCAAATATAATGGGAACCTGCATGTAAATGGCCACGATGGCGGAGGCTACTGGCCATACAGAAAGTAAATCAGTAAATCTCTTCCTCTTAGATTTCCGAGTTCAAAATCTAGGTGTAGCCCTGGACTCCTCATTCACCTGCCTGTAGTTCCCATGATGCCAGCTTCTAAACATCTCTTAAGTACAGCCCCTCTCTCCCTTCTTGCTTTTGGTCTCCATCTTCACTTGCCTGGAGAACCTTTATTTGCTCCTCTAGCTTGTCCCTTTGCCAGTCCCCATCTCCTTCCCCACTCTCTCGTGAACTACACAACCTTAGACATTGGGATCTATTTCTTATGTCCAGTATTCTTCTGTATTTGTATGTCCATGATCATACTTGTCCCACTTAATGAATGACCATTGATCTCTCTGTTCTGCCCTGACACACTTGCCTGGCAAACATCTATGTGGACTTTAATCTCTTCTAAAGAGCCTCTCCTGGCCTATGACCCCTCCGCCTCCTCCGGGAGAGCTGTGTTCTATTCTCTGTGCAGAATCCCATCAGAGAGCCTGTGGCATGCCTTTGCCCTTACTTGCTCCAGTACCTCCTAGTCTTACTAACCTGTGTGCATGCCAAGTGCAGAATCATTCCAGTTCGTTTCTGCATCTCAGGGGTGCATGCTGAATGAATGAGAGCATCAATCCATCAATATTGACCTTTGGTTGAGCAATCAGATTTTTTTTTTTTTTTTGGTCTACATTGGAATTTGTTATGAACTAAACTGGAATTAAAGCCTTCATAAATATCAACCTAAAAAAAAAACCTTGCAAAAACTTATTTTTGCCTTGTTTTTGTTGTTGTTTTGTTTTTTTTTAATTTTTTTCTTTCTTGATGCTTTGTTCTGCCCATCAGAGTTTAGGTTGGACACTCCAATGAGCAATTAGCATGACAGCCCCCATGATGGCTTTCCTAAACTGCACTCCCTAAGCAGTGGGAGTGCAGTGAGAAATAGAGGCCTTAGGTAGGCCTTGAGAATATTTCCTTATTAGGAAATTACAGTGGTTTCCTGAAAGTCCCAGAGGAAATGCTTTTACTGAGAAATCGCCTGCTGTT
Organism: Saccopteryx bilineata; assembly: GCF_036850765.1. Classification (NCBI taxonomy): domain Eukaryota; kingdom Metazoa; phylum Chordata; class Mammalia; order Chiroptera; family Emballonuridae; genus Saccopteryx; species Saccopteryx bilineata. The sequence goes on from NC_089495.1 coordinate 140,932,914, forward strand.
AACTGAGGAGGGGAGGAAAGGATATGCATTTTTGAATCTCAAATCCTAAGGCTATGCTTAACAATGAAAGCGTGCATTCGGTAGTTCTAGGCTTACCCGTGGTCCAGCTGAACAGAAGGTGTTCGGTCATCTGCATCCGCAGTGTGGGAAAGCATGTCCGACGTGGCCATGGCTTGCAGCACGGCACTTCCTATCAGTGATGGAGTCAGTCCCTAGGTAGTGTCCCCTCTGAGCCTCACAATGGGTAGGTAGCTTTTACAAGTTTCACAGCTACCGGAACGAACGTTCTGATCTGTTCAGCTGCTTTCCTGAGAGCATGCAGTGGTCAGGAGAAAGGCAGGATGTAAACCCAGGTCGGCCCGACTGCCAGAGCTCCAGAGCTGCTTCCGGGGCGAGGGGACTACCACGCACTGGAACCCAAGTAAATGAACCGGCACTCGCACCAGACAACGGGGTAGACGCTCCTTGACTCACTCTGACACTCTCCTCAATAAAGTCTTCAACCAATATCTTTAAGCTTGGAACATAAGCTACTCTGGTTCAAGTCTTGGCTTTGATGACAAATTCACTGTTTGACCTTGAGTGAGTCAATATTTCAGAGTTGACCCCAATCACATAAGGAATTTGGGCTTAATAATTTCAATAGTATAGCCTATCTCTGATTATCTTATGTTATGGGAAAGCAGATGGTAAATCTAAAGAAGAAAGAGAGAGAGAGATTCAGGAAATCCTCTCACTGATCAATTCTTAGACCTTAGATGGGGAAGGCTCCTCAGGCAGGGTTGCTGGCACCTGATCAATGGCCAGAACCCCTCAATACTCACTTTTAAATAAGTAAATGAATGAATGAGTCAGTTAGCCACGTGGATCAGTTAGCCCTTGTATTTTGACTCGGGTTTGATTTTTCAGAGGATTTGTCTTTCTGTGGATGCTTTTTACATATCCTCTATGTCCCTGTCTCTGTGAACTTGGACAATATATATTGCTGGTACCAGGGTAACATTAAAACAAGGCAAGAGAAGTTTTACAAAGGGTAACGAAATTAATTGCACATATCAGTAAGTGACATCTTGGCTCGGTCAAGGCAGGCAAATGAATGTCAGAGAAGCTGCTCTGAATCACAGGGCTCATGAGAGCGGGTGCTTTTTATTACATCTCCAATGTACACTAAAGGCGAGGATGTTGTGGATGTAACTTTTCTTTCTAGTAACAGTAAAGGAGAAATGAACCCACATAGTGCAAGACTTCAGTGGAAAAGTCTTTTGAGTGGCTTGACATTGACCATGATATCATGTCCAGCATTCTCTTTGGAGTACTATAAACCATATTTTCTATTTATTGGAAGATGCCAAGCTCTGCTCATTTCAATGCATATCATTCTGATATTAATGACATACTCGATGTCTCTCTCTGATTTTAGGTATTGATAATAATCTCTTTGATTTCTATTAGTTCCATTAATCTGAATTTAAGCAAGATTTGTGGGTCAAGAGCTTGATTCAGTGAGTTCAGACAACACGTTGTAAATGCCAGGCTGTCTGGGCACTGAAGATATGGAGGTAAACGAGCCCGGGACCTCTTGCCTGGGAGGGCTTCTTCAGGTGACAGGGAGGGCAAGTGTAAAAAGCAAATGTTTTTTTGGTTTTTTTTTTAATTTTTTTTTAAATTTTTATTTTATTTATTCATTTTAGAGAGAAGAGAGAGAGAGAGAGAGACAGGGGGGAGGAGCTGGAAGCATCAACTCCCACATGTGCCTTGACCAGGCAAGCCCAGGGTTTTGAACCGGCGACCTCAGCATTTCCAGGTCAACGCTTTATCCACTGTGCCACCACAGGTCAGGCGTGGCAAATGTTATTTAATCTGATAAGTTCTCTGTAAAAAATAGGATGCGTGTCACAGTGAACCCTAAGAGAAGGGCCACCTAATTCAGAACGAAGGAGGGTGCAGTTAGCACAGACTACCAGACTGTGGAGTGACAGCCAACAGCCCCAGAACCTTAGCAGCTTAAAATAAGCCTGAATTTCTCACTCATTTCACATGATGATCCCTTCCTAGTACATTTAATTGGCCTAAGCAAGTCACAGGAACGAGACTGATACTCAGGGTTGTGTGATGTGCCACGTGGAGGGCCCAGTAAGAAATGGCACTGAGTATTGTCAACACTTATGCAGCCTGCCACTGGAAGAAATGCCTGCCATTTATTATGTCTAGAACATAAGGCAGGGGTCCCCAAACTTTTTACACAGGGGGCCAGTTCACTGTCCCTCAGACTATTGGAGGGCCAGACTATTAAAAAAAACTATGAACAAATCCCTATGCACACTGCACATATCTTATTTTAAAGTAAAAAAACAAAATGGGAACAAATACAATATTTAAAATAAAGAACAAGTAAATTTAAATCAACAAACTGACCAGTATTTCAATGGGAACTATGCTTCTCTTACTGACCACCAATGAAAGAGGTACCCCTTCCAGAAGTGCAGTGGGGACCAGATAAATGGCCTCAGGGGGGCCACAGTTTGGGGACCCCTGACATAAGGTAAAATCGAGGCTCATTAAGAAATGAGACTTGTTATTAAGGTAGAAAATAGATAACAGGGACTTCATAGTACAAAGAAGCTTGGACTTGAGCCTATAAACAATCATAAAATTGGTCGGTCTTTGCCTGGAAATGAGGGTAGTGTAGTTAGCTTTGCAGTGTAAACATATCACCCTGTCTTTGTTGTGGAAAGTAATCTGTGAGCCATACACTGCTGGGAAGAACAGAGAGTGCTTTCAGAGAGCTGATGGAGGTATGAGCTCCGGAGGAGACGGGCTGTGGAAAGGAAAAGAGAAAAAGGGGTCTCCGGAGGGGCTCTCCCTGCACCTGGCACGGATTAGACCCATTGACAGAATGCAGTTTTTCCTTTTTTTTCAACAAATGAATTGTTAACACTAACGAAATGTCTGCTTTACTTGCAAAATCCAATGGAGAAGAGATAATGAATGCTTGAAGTCAGGCGCCAAGGCCCCAGAATATCTGGGAGGGTCTGTGAGCATCTCACTGAGAGCTCTTGCAGCTGCAGGATCGGCCATGAGGGGTGAGAAAGCACAGGCACGTTTGCTCTGGGAGCCGAGACCTGCCCATGAGTGACCTGCAAGTTTGCATAGCACTTCACAGTTCCTGAAAGGGAGCTGTGGATGTTGTGGAGGCTTTGGAATGAGACGGACCTGAAATTCAGTCCCAATTGGGCTGCTTACCAGCCAGTAGACCTCAGGCCATTTACTTCAACTCCTTGAGCCAATTTCCTCATCAATAAGGAAGGAAGGAGGAAGAAAGGGAAGGGGGGACATTAACAAAAAGTAAAGTACATTGGTCAGAGTTCTTTAGGAAAACAGACCAATAGGAAAGAGAAAGAGATTTGTTTTAAGGACTTGGCTGACACAATCATGGAGGTTTATCAAGTCCAAAATCTAATGGTGTGGCCTAGTAGGCTGGAGACTCAGGAAAGAAACGCAATTCAATTTCAAAGCAATTTCCTTGAAGAATTCCTTCTTGTTCAGAGGACATCAATCTTGTTCTGTTCAGGCCTTCAACTGATTGGATGAGGCCCACCCATGCTATGTAGCACAACCTGCTTTACTCCAAATCCAGCCATTTAAATGTTAGTCTCATTCAAAAATCACCCTCCCAGAAGTATCCAGATTAATGTTTCACCAAATATCTGGGCAGTGTGGTGCAGCCAAGTTGACACATACAATTAACCTTTACAGAAGGAGAAGGAGAAAGAAAAAAAAGAGACAAAGGAAGGAAGGAAGGAAGGAAGGAAGGAAGGAAGGAAGGAAGGAAGGAAGGAAGGAAGGAAGGAAGGAAAAAAGGAAAGAAGGAAGGAAGGAAGGAAGGAAGGAAGGAAGGAAGGAAGGAAGGAAGGAAGGGAGGGAGGGAGGAAGGAAGGAAGGAAGGAAGGGAGGGAGGAAGGAAGGGAGGGAGGAAGGAAAGAAAACGTGATACTCAATGTTAAACCCAGGGCTTGGTAAGTAGCTCACCAAAATGTACCTTATTTGATTATTGTTATTATCATTATATTATTTTCATCTGTTCGCCCATTCTTACTTTACAGATGAAACAATTGAGATTTGGAGATATTAAATCCCCTGACCAAAGACAGGCAGGGTCCCTCTTTCCTCTCTGTCTTATTGAGGTCACCAAATCAACCACTAGAGATACTTGGCCATTCATCCCTCTGCAACTAATTCTGAGCTGGGTTTTGCATGACACTGATTTTATTCCCCACTCAGCAAGACCACTCAGAATGATCAATGGAGAGTACAATTGAATTCATTTGAAAACAACAGGAACAAAGAGTGTCCCAGTTTCAGTTGTTGAGTTGGGCTCCAGAGCTTCCGTTTCTGCGCAAGGGGAGCTGAGCGCCGACGGGCTTTGTTCCGTGCGGACATCATTGATTCATCTGCTGATTTAACAGGACATTGGGAGCATACACTAAAGATTCTATGTGCCTTGCATGACGCTAGGCTTTGGAGGGACCTAGAAAAGTAGAAAACACAACATGCATTCAGTTCTCACATTCCTGGCACCTTATTCGGGTGTATGACCTGATTTTACCATTTTAGTCTGAGCTGGAATCAGCTTTGGGAGTTGTTAGTCTTCCCAGTCTTGTGTCTTTGCTTGAACTGATAAGCAGGTTGGAAAGGGGTTGGAAGGGGGCTGCCCTCCCTCAAGATAACACAGATGGAAAGTTGCAATAGCAACCTACAAGTTACATTGCTGCCCAGGATAAGCAATGTGGGCTCGGAGGTGCCCAAGGGTCCCACCAGCCAGAGGGCCAGAGGGCCCATAGATGAGCCTAATTCATACAGCTCTGGAGTGGCAAAGCCAGATTGGAGGTCTGTGGAGCCCCGTGGGATGCGGTTCTCCTGGCTTCCACCCTAACAGCCTTCCGCTCCAGGTTGGCCTTGCCCTGCACTAAGCTCTGAAGGCAGCTAGGCAGGGCGCTGGTGTGAGGACAAGCTTGGAGTTAAAGCACATCAAAAAGGATTTTCAGTCTTACAAAAGGATCAAGTTATCTTTGTAATGACCAACTATCTGTGCAGTGATAGTTCCTATTAAAGTATCACCTGCTTCTATGCATTTGAATTGAATCTTACCTTTGATTCTAAATACTTCAGGCTACGGATACTAATGTTGCATCATGAAAAAGAATGGGGGGTAGGGGTTAGTTCCCTTCTTACCAACCACGTGATTATGGTCAAGCTTATTTTTCTGATTCCATTCATTTACCAGCTAAGTAGGAATAACTGAAACTCCCCTTGCAGGGCTTAGGTCAAGGTGACAGGTGGCATGTAGATAAGTCCAGGACATGGCACAGGTGGAGGCAGCCCTGTCCCTCCATGGGCTGAGTGGTCAGGCAGTATGAACAGGATAATATTAGCACCAACACTAATTTCGGAGACACACCAGGTTACAGTTGAAAGGCCTCCGCCCACCTGCCCACTGCCGCCGGAGCTCTGCTCCTTAGTACAGAGCAGTCAGTCGCCACGCCTCCTGCAGCAGAACCATATTTCCAGGGAGATGACTCTTCAATTGATTTCACAGTCCTCCCTGGTATAGAATCCCCCAGGCTGTGACAGCATGCAGGCTCTTATAAAGACATTCAATACTGTGATCAAATGAAACTGTAGCAATTGTATCCGAAGTTGAAATATGCACCATTTTAGGAGGTTATATATGAAGTCCCCTGGAATAAAGCTACAATTAGCATGAACTGTGGCCTTTAATTGCTTGGGAAGGTGAGACGTATTCTTTAGAATGAAACATTAGACCATAGTGCCAGCCCTGTGGTGCACAGTGGATAAAGCATCCACCTGGAATGCTGAAGTTGCCAGTTCGAAACCCTGGGCTTGCCTGGTCAAAGCACATATGAGAGTTGATGGTTCCTGCTTCCCCCTTTCTCTCTCTCTCTCTTTCTCTCTCTCTCTCTCCTCAGTCTCTAAAAATGAATTAAAAAACAAACAAACAAAAACACTAGATCATGACAATCATTTGATCACTCCCTACGAGTACACCCTCCCGAGTGAGACCACAAAGGCGCACACCCAGGGAAGAGAGGGATGGTTTTCTAAAATATTGATCAGCAAGAGGAAACTAAGAAAGAAGAAAAACACATTGGAATCAGAAACTGGTAGCCCTAAATAATACTCAAGCACTTTTTGCCTTCTTGGTTGGGAGGGTGTGCTCGTATGGACAAATGAATGAGACCCCCTCAGAGGGAAGTGTGGTAGCCCCTACATTTTATAGAGGGGGAAACTGAGGCTCGAAGGGGAGATCTGACATGAAGAAAATCACCCTAGTGCTCCAAATCCAAGTTCTCATGGACTCGACGTTCATTCCACGACTGACCCCAGATTTCAGAGAAGTTCCCTCCCTCTCTGATCCGTTCTCTCCAACACCTGCATGCCCAAATGCTATAATTAGAGAACATTTTGGGGAGGGTCAAGTATGTGTCAGTCAGTCATATATATATATTTTTTCTCATTTAATCTCCACAACAAGCCAATGAGGAAGGACAGATACTGTCTCTGTTTTACAGATGAAGAAACACCAGCTGAGGGAGGTACATTCAGCCTGTCCATGGAACACACAGGAGTGTGTCTGTTTAGCTACAAACCTCAGCTTTCGTTGTCCTTTCTGCTGAGGGTGCTCTGTACTTGTATGTCCACCTGGATGCCTCTGAGGTGAACAGCCTAGACCAGCTGGACCAGCCCCACAAAGGCAGCCCAAGTCTCTCTATCACATTATGTGATATTTCTATTCCCATCAGTACACGACAGCATCATATTCAGTTATGGGCTTGTCTCTCCTCACGAGAATCACTTCTCTGTCCAGACGAGGACTCTGTCTCATCTTTGCCCTGCTCCTGGGATCCAGAGGATGCCAGTGTACAGCTGGGTTTGATAAACACTCGCAGACAGAGCCCCCATTTCTTCTGCTCCAGGCCCCTTCTTTTTTTTTCTTTTTTTTTTTTCAGGCCAGGCTCTATGTCCCCTGGGCTTCATGGGCCTGCCTGCTGTAGAGGGACCCACAGAAGAGGCAAAGTGGATGCTTCTGCTGTTCTGACACAGAGAGAAACGACTGCAATTTCACACCCTCTGAAGACGACAAGGACAGCCTTGCTCAGGAACCCGTCCCATTGTCTGGCTGCCCTGCCAGGAAATGCTTCTACAGATCTGACCTACATTTGCCCAGCTGCGGCTGCAGTCGACTTCGTCCTGGGTGGTCCTCAGTGCGGGCAGCTGGTGAAAGAATTCTTTGTGTCAGATGACACAACACCCCACCCAGACCTCATTCTGAGAGGGAAGACGGGACTTACCCCGCCGTTCCAGCCTCACTGACTCAACAAGCTCCAGGGGCAGCCAGGGGGCAGTACAGGAGGCCCCCGAAGACAATCTAGAAGACCAGGACGAGCTGGGCTAAGTCATCTAATCTCCAGGAGCTGTAGTTTGTCACCAGCAGCGTGCACAGTAATACTTGTCTGACAGGTGGTGAGAGGAAGGTGCTGAGCTGTTGTTTGTTTCTTCCATTATTTAAAAAAAAAATGCTACCAACTTGTATGGGTTATGAGTCCGGAAAAGAAAAAATGACCAGCCCGAGCTTACAGATGAATTAATGGTTGCATCACCCATCTCTTCCTCAAAGTCGTGGCGTTACCCTTGTCATGTCCCCGCATCCCTATGACAGGTCTGAAGCTCCCTTTGACACTTTTGAGTCCATCAGGAGAAAGGATATTGTTAGCAAGGCTCTAACAAAGCAAGGTCGCCTGAAACCACAGTCTCCGAGAGGAGACTGCAGGCCCCCAGGCTTCCTGGCTCACACGTGTCAGGCTCACTGCGTCTCCAAACAGCCCACGTCTTCTCTAGCTGATCTCCTGGCAAGCCATCTAGTCCCCGTCACTCCACAGAAACGGTCTCTGTGGCAGCTGACAGTGCAAAGAGGTGGCCAGGGCCTCAGGCACGGTTGTCTGGGCCTCGGCTGTGGGTCTTTGAGCAAAGCAAACCCCACTGTGACTGGTACTCTCAGTGTCCACCTGAAATAAGTCCTTCTATATTTTTCTGAACCCTACATACAGGCACACGGCACAGAATAAACCCCTCGTGCCAGGGGCACCTTGGCACGCTGTGTGGATGGGGAAGCTGAAAGGCCCCCGAGGGGAGTGTCTGGCCCATTGATTCCATGAAGGAACATGGCTGCAGCCCAGAACTGATGCCCTGCTCTGTACCCCTCCCCCACCCCAGGCAGGACCACGCTCAGGCTCCTGATCAGTCCAACGCAGCCAACCTCAGAGGTGGAGCAACGTGTCCTGTTCCCCCATGGAATTCTTGCACCATAGGATTCTGGCCACCTGTGTGCAGATTCTCCTATTCTCGCATTTGCCACGGGTTGTCGATACTGCTGTGTTTAAGAACACGATCCTAGAGACGGATGAATGGGGTCCCTAATCCGGACGTAGCTGTGTTGTCCTTAGATGAAATTCATGGTCTCTGTCTCTGTTTCCCCACCTGTAACATAGTGACACCCACCTCCAGCGGTTTTATGAAGTTGACAAAGTAAGTGGGTCACTAGAGCCTCACTGGCTAGAACGCCAGGCATTGCATATGCACTGAGTGAGTGCGACCTATCATTTCAGTTTCAGCAAAGGAGACCGACACACCCAGATGCAACGTCGGAGGGCGAAGTAATGAAAAAGTGGAAACTGGCGTCAAGCTTTGCTGAATCTCAGTACAATGCCCTTTCCTCCTTATCCATTTAATTAATGGACCCACGAGCTAGAATGGGTGGGAAAAGCAGTAGGCTCTCTTTTGCCCAGAGTGTCTCCTGCACTGCAGGAAAGCCACGCCCACAGTGGCGCACAGGGGGCTGTGTGCCAGAGCCACCTGGGACTGTAAGGAGAAACGCACGTTCCAGGTCCGTCCGCTGACTCTCTGGCACCTCCAGAGGTGGCAACCTGAAATTACTTTGTATTTCCAAGCAAATTTGTGGAATGGTGTTTGGCCAGTGCTGAATGAGAGCGTCCAGCCTGGCTTAGATAGAACACTTGGTGAATGGGATCCATCACTGCAGTCCAGTAGTCGACGAATGGTTTCATTTTACTTCTCTTGTACATGTATTTCTTTGTTTATACATTAGGGACTTATACTACCATACTCAAAATATCATAGTCATTACTGAACTGACACAAAATACAAAAATTTCAAAAAGGAGGGGGTAGAAGAGAAACAAATCGAAGTTCCCGTGTAGCTTCCCCTTCCCATGGGCGCCTGGAGCATCGCAGGAGCGGGCTCACCCCACTTTCGAGACCACAGCTCTGGAGACCAGGGTATAGTGTGCTGCAGGACACCAGGGCATGTGATCATATTGCTGCTAACAGCACCCTGTCCTGTTCTGTCACTTAGGAGTGCAGCATTGCGAAGGAGAAGCTGGGGCACTGGCCCCACAGATGTTCTGGCTTCCCGAGCTGAGGGAGCTGCTGAACTGGCCACCAGAAGCCGTATGCATCCGGGAGAGACCCCAGACATCTCCCTTGTGCCCCCTTCTTGTCCACGAGGAGCAGTACTAACCTAACTGGTCATGCATTGAGTCATGTCTACTAGTGGGTGGTACATATGGGGTGTGGCTCTTCCTGCTTTGTCCACAGCTGGCCAGATTGGCAACCTGTCCTCCCGGCAAACTACAGACCCCAGACCTGTACCCTTCTCCCTTTCCTCTCTAACTCCAGATATTCCAGTTTGGGTTTAGAGACTTAACAGTCCATGTTTTAAGCCTCAGACTTACTTGTGACTAGAATTTGTACCCAGTACAGTGTCATGGGCACTTTGTTTTGCCTCCTATAATGTCCTCAAAGATAAGAAGGTTGGCTGGTTGAGCCATGGGCCCCAGAGTCACCCATCGGTCCCTCCCTGGGCATCACCCAGGTGGGCACCTGCTTCTACATACTATATACTCACCCCAGGTCAGCTCTGGGCCAGGAACATTTTCCTGGTACAACTTCTTAGCAAGCAACTTGAATTCCAAACTTGGGTAGGACAGATTCTGCTGGCTTTGAGTTAGATAGTGTGGGTTTCACCACTGAATGCTTGGGTGACCTTGAACAAGTCGATTGATCTAACTGGGTCTGTGTTCTCATCTGCAAAACGCAGATCCTGATAACCACCCTGCTAACCTCATACAGCTGGTATGCAGGATGACCTTTGTGTGTTTTGTAAACTAAAAAAGCCCATCCAAATAAAAGGGATACTGGGCCACCAGTAAAAACACAACAACCACAACAAGAACACATGACTTTTTGTTCTGTTTTTAATACAATCTGAAACTTGGCAAACTTTCTCCTCTTTAAACAGAATTCTCATTGGAATCAGCATACATAAGAAATGGGGTAAAAACCTGGCAAAATAGGGAGACTTTATATAAGTAGTAACCATTCATTCTTGATTTCGTGGTGAATGTATACTGAACTCTATCCTCTGTTAGACAGACTCTGCCCTGTCCCAGAGAAAGGCAGAAGGGTGAGACAGAGTTCTGGTCCTCAGTGAGCTCACATACTAATAGTCCGGTGTGATGCGAATGGGGACTCAGTGCTGGGGGGAGGAGTGATCCAGACTAAGAGAAGAGTAACTGTAAAGACAGTAGCCACAGCCCCCATCACAGCCGCCTGGCCAGTGCAGATTTGCATTTGATTCGAACAGCCAGTAATGAAACAATGGAGCCAAGAACTGGTGGGCCATTAGCTTTAATCCTAGCTTGCACCCGGCGGGCAAGAAATACACACAGTGGGAAAACACTTCCCTTTCTAATCAGGGCACCCAAAGCCACTGACTTATCTGAGTTTCCTAGAATCAAAGGTTTGTACCTCACCGGCCTTATTCATTTCTGTTCCCAATCTCCTTCTCTCTGCACAAACTCTGCACAAACTGGCTTCTCCTTCAGCACTCCGCCATCTTGGCTGGTTCCGCTCTCCTCCACGTGGCCTTTCTCTGCTCTTCCCTCTAATGCTAATCTCAGGAACCGAAAGAGAGCAAGCTCCTGGTCTGCACCACTTTATAGTATAGAAATCAAAACCTTTTAATCCAATATACAAACAAGGAAGTCTCTGATACAAAGTCACTTATCTGAGGCATAATGTGATTCCTCATAAGAATGCACCATCCACATCATGCAACAGTCAAGGGTGTGGGGAAAGGCTTAGTCTTAAAACTAAGCCTCAGGCTATAACGACCCAGCCTGCTTACAGCCTGTCCCCCACACCCAATGCAAACTATAAGCGAGCAAACATATATATCAATTTACAAACTTATTTGACCAACAGTAACTAAAGCTAGAAGTGGGTAAGAGGCTTCCTGAACAGAGGGGAGGGAAAATGTAAAAAAAAATTGAGATAAAAGAAAGTTCTGCATCTTTCAAGAACTCCATAGAGCCCTCTGTGGCCAAAGTACCCTCTGCATATGAAGTGTTAAGAGGGAGATTAAGAAGGACACAGCGACACAGAACAGTAGAGTCTTGAATCTGAGAGGTGACATACTTTGACCTGTGTTTTAGGAGGATCATCTGGAGATGTCTCGAATTAATTATGTACTGGTATTAATGGGAGGCAGGGTTTTCCAAATGTGGCTGAGCTGTCAGAATTATTCAGGGAGCTTGCATTAAATTCAGATTCCTGGACTCATATCTTCTAAACCTGAGTTTGGAAACATGTCTTGTGGATGTGCTCCCCAAATAATTCACACAAAACCATGTCAACTGAAGTAGGCTGAATGGTGGCCCCCATTCACAAATGATACATTTGTGTCCAGCACCTCTGATCTGTAAATGTTGCCTTATTTGGAGAAAAGGCCATTGCAGTTCATCCTGAATAATATAAGTGGGTCTTAAATCTTTACCAGACAGAAGATGAGAAGAGTGACCATGAAGGAAGAGATATGAGAGAGGTGGCCACAAGCCAAGAAATGCTGGGGCCACCAGAAACTGAGGAACAGACTCTCCCTAAACCCTTCAGATTGAAGAAGGTCCTGCCAACTCCTTCATTTTGAACATCTAGCCTCTGGAGCTGTGAGACAATCAATTTCTGTGGTTCTGAGTCACCCAGTTTGTGGTTATTTGTTATGGTAGCCTCAGGAAATTAAACCATAGACAAGTAACAATGTTGCCTATTCACCTGCTTCTATGAAGGCAGGAAAAAATATGGTAGTACGGACTGAGGCAAAACTGAATAAATCACTGGATGAGTTTGTTGAAGAAGCACAAACAATCTGCATAATAATAAAAAAACTTTTTCAGCCTGAGCCACAGCCCAACCCTGACCTCGGCTGAGCTCGGCACCTAGCGTTCTTCTGCCTTCCCTCCTTTCCTCACTCCACTTCTGCGTCTGCTCTTGCTCTCCAGTGCTGCGAGTGGCTGTGGGCACGGGCAGCTCTTAAAACAAACACACCCACTTCCATCTCACTGGGGGCCGGGCCCCCAACTCTCAAGAGAAGACTCCCACATCCTGACCAGGCACCTTCGGGCTTGATCTTGTTATAGAGGTTGCTCAGGTCAGAGCTGAGACCCAGAAGAACTTCAGGACAGACATCAGGGACTTTCTCCATTTGTTTTGTTAGACTATAACAGAAAAAGTTCCCTTCCAAGGCTGTGTCTGTGTGTTTGTGTCTCTGGGTGTCTGTGTGCTTCTGCTGCTATGTGTGCATCTCTGCAGATGGGTCTGTGTGTGTCTCTTTGTCTCCAGCTCCCACCTAGAAATATCTATTTTAGAAGGACCTTGGATGATACTAACAAGATTTCCTGAGCATACGGTGTAGCCCAAGCCCTACAGAAGGCGATGAGGATGCAAAAGAAATTAGACGCAATGGCTGACCTAAAAAAAATGTTCACAGTCCAGTAGAGAGAGACTCGGTACAATATAAAAGCTGAGACAAACCTCTCTTTAAACTCAGACTTGGTCTTTTATTAGCTGAGTGGCTATTTGCAAGCTTCTTAAGCCCTTGAAACTTCAGATGTATAAAATGAGGATAATATCTTCTCTCCAGGTTATTGAAAAGGTTTCATGAGTCAGTATATGCAGGGCCCTTGATGTAATATCTGGTACACCCTAGCTCTTGGAAAACGAGAATGACTATTATTTTATTTGTGCTATAATACAAGTGGGCAGACCATTCAGTAAACACAACAGAAAAAAAGGAACTAAGTCCAAGTCAGGAAGCTTCCCACAGCCTTCTCGAGGAGAATCATGAAGCCGCCAAACAGCAAGGAGAATCGATTCTGCAAAGGCAGTGGATTCTTCATTAAGAATCCTGGTTGTGTACCCAGTAAATATTTTAAGGTCAATTTAAAAAAATTTAAAAGGAGGTAGTTATATCCTGGAACTCCTACGGGTCTACCATATCATGCTTTTTACTTAAAAAAATTTTTAAATTTCTTTTGAATGTTGATGAACAGGATACGCCAAATCTCCTGCAAACTACTACCTTCTTTATTTGATCCAGCTAATAACACTGTTTTGTCTTTTTCCAAATAGCTCCAGATATATGGAAAAGATGGGGATCCTCAAACCCCTCAGCGAGATCTTCTGAGCATAGCTTTTAAGATACCAAGAGGCAGAAAAAGCCCAATAGAGATCAGGGGTACTACCAGCTTTTAGGAACACCCTTAAAGGCTCCAATGCCCCAAAGGGGTCTCATAGGATATAATCTGGGTCCTGCTTCAATAGTAGAAAGGAAGGTCATTGAGCTAAAGCCTGCCAGACTTATATGCCTCTGCTGTGAGGAAACAGGGACACTGGAAGGTAGGCTTCCCTCCTGCTCCTCTAAGGGAGGGTTCAGTCTCTTCCAGCCCTGCTCCAGCCACCTATGACCTAACCTTGCCCAGAATGCTGGGGTTTGCCACTGAAGGCTGAAGGTGCCCAGAGCTGTCGGCCCCATCTAAGACACTGTGAACGAGCCTAGGGTATTTCTACCAAGAAGCAGGTAAACTGATCTCATTTGCACAAGGGCCACTTAACTATGTCTTGCCTGAATAGTCAGGTGTTTTATTCTTCCCTCGAAGATCTCTGTTGTGGGTGTTGATAGTCCTATTTTCTGCTGCTTTGTTCAATATATAGTGTTTCCTTTATTCCTCTGGCCTCAATGCCCCACTCATATTTCAGACTGGGACCTACTCCTAATTTAGAGCTCTCTTTCCCCCTTTTGCCAACTTCTATTATGAATCTACCTTTGCCACCCAGCTTAGTGTATCCCAAGGTTCTCTTTACCAAGCCACAGTCGCAGAGCTCCAGGGAAAAGCAACCTGATCTCATCTCTCCAGGCAAAGGAGAACAGAGGCTCCATCTCCACACATGCTGCAGATGGCTTTTCCAGTCTACCTAAAGCATTACCAGCCAGAAGCAGCGGTCATTGGGACTTGGACGTGAGCTGCAAAGTATAAAATTGTGACAACAATTCGAGTGCCATGCAGACTTTTCCTGGATGTGAACTTTTCCTGGACTCCTGCTCCTTGTGACAGCTCCTAATGGACTGAACTGGGGTTGGGTTGCATTTACAGGGATTTGGAATGGTGTTGGTGCCAACTTGGACTTGGTGAACATGTTAAGGACACTACTCTTTTATGGATTCTTGCTGTATTGGCCAAGAGTTTGCTTAAAGGCTTTAATCACTGTAAAAAAAAAAAAAGAATAGAAGACTAGATAAAGAATATGTGGCACATATACACCATGGTATACTACTCAGCCATAAAAAATGATGACATCGGATCACTTACAACAAAATGGTGGGATCTTGATAACATTATATGGAGTGAAAAAAGTAAATCAGAAAAAAACAAGAACTGCAGGATTTCATACATTGGTGGGACATAAAAATGAGACTAAGAGACATGGACAAGAGTGTGATGGTTATGGAGGGTGGGGGGAGGGAAGGAGAGAGGGGGGAGAGAGGGGGGAGGGACACAAAGAAAACGAGATAGAAGGTGACGGAGGACAATCTGACTTTGGGTGATGGGTATGCAACATAATTGAATGACAAGATAGCCTGGACATGTTTTCTTTGAATATATGTACCCTGATTTATTGATGTCACCCCACTAAAATAAAAATTTATTTATTAAAAAAAATGAATCTTTGTTGTTGTGTTAACCTTGACTTTGCTTCCATAATAACCTTGACTATGCATTTAATGGGAAAAAAATCTACATAGCTTTGTAATTGATATAGATTATTAACATTATATTCTTCCAATTTTATATTCCAGAAAGAAAAACTATTTATTCAAATGAAGCAATGTTTGGCTTCATAAAATCATAGTGACTACCAACCAATCCATTGAAAAATTAAGGCATTACTGCTCATTTGGAGGAGTTGTTATACCTAAGAAAGTTTTTTTTAAAAAATGATTTTTATCTGGTGTAGGGCTAAAGGCTGAAGCATAAATTAAAAAACAAACAAACAAACATGTATGAACACTTTTTCAAAAAAAACAATTTTAAATACAATGGCTTTTATAAATCTCTCCCCTAATGCATCCCACGTGACTCATTTTCGCGTGCGCACGCATACACACACACACACACACACAAATCAAATTTTCTTAATGGCTTAGAGTCATCATCACCCACATGAATTACGCAGCAGAGTCGTTGGTGGACCAAGTCTCCGCCATTTCTCCTTTGTGGGTGTCTCTGATGCCCAGCTCCCACAGGAGCCACATCTGCTCTTATTCTGACCATGAACACCCCGAAGTTCTCCTCAGTGTGTTCCCATCAAGCCTTCCCGCAGCTGAAAAAGTGCTTTCACATGCTTAATCTTGTATAATCTGAATCCTTACAACACTGCTGTAAGGTAGACATCGCTGTCCTCATTTCAACGAAGAGGCATCGACTCAAAGAGTCGAGAGTATTTTAATGAGGGACACACAGCTGAGAAATGGTGGATCAAAACTGAGTCTCTTTGGCTACAAGTCTAATCTTTACACACCAAAGCCTCTTCCATTGACTTTCATTCATTTATTCCCTGACCAAATATTTGTTAGGTACAACACTGTGGCCACCATGTTAGATGCCGACACTTACCCTTCGTGGGCTACTTGCATCATTTATATATTTTGATTCGTGTTTCCTCCCTTGAGATGTAGCCAATTGTCTACTCTTTCAGATTCCTAAGCTTAAATATGTATTGGACGACCAGTGCCAGTATATCCTATAAACTGATTTCCAGTAATCACCGATTCCCCAGTCCTGGTCTCTTTTCTTGAGTGGGTTCCACTCTCCAGTGCCCCTGGGAAGTATAGTTTTCAGGTCTACATATAATCATCTAGAAGTTCATTGACCAATGCAGAGCTAAGCTGAACTGTTGCTGCCTTATTCTGAGGTGCCTGTCCCTAATTCAGGATGAGGACTTTGGGAAGATGGACTTTTAGTCTAAAGTAGCACCCCCACCCATCTTCACAAGTACCTCCATATACCCGTTCAGTCCCCCAGGAAGAATGAGAATGAGGCATACTGAAACAACAAGAGTCATCTGATGTGAAAATTATCCCAAGCTCCAGGACCCACAGACATCTAAATGTTTTGTTTTTTATCAGCTCAATTCACTGAGCTGCAGATTCCACAGTCTACTTGTTTTAACAGAACTTCCGCCAAACACTTCAATAAATCTCAATGGAGAGCTCTTCAGAGAAAGCCCAAATGCTCATGCAAGAGATGCTTAATCATGGTGCTCCGTGCTTCTAAATGAGGCGAGTGAAGGCAAGTATTCCATAATTCATGTTGTGCACTCTTCTAGAAAACTTTTTTATTAAGATTTGATTAATAGTCTAACCATACTGCACGCACAGATGATCCCGAAGATGTATGGCTGTTTTAGGAAAAATCTCAGGCACTGTCAGAGTTTTTCCCTTAGAGGACAGGGTGGCCAGGCCATAGGAATAAAGAAGTGGTCACCCTCAGCCGGTGCCTTCAGAGAGGAGCATGTTTGAGGAGACCGGATTAGCTAAGCGTTACGTCTGTTCAGGAGGTTCCTTTTTAACTGGGGAAGTCAGCCCGAAACAAGATAGTAGCTGGTCACCTGGCTTGGGATTGCCTCCAGGCCCTGCCACTCTTGGACTGTGCCTGCACAAGGGACTGAGCCTCTCTCAGCCTCAATGTCTAGCTTTGCAGTTGTGAGCACCAAGTCAGGCTATGTGTGCAGAATTCCAGCTTCCAAGTAGTTGCTCAATAAATAGCAGTTGGTTTTACGTTCAGTGTGGACCACGTTATCCAAGTAGAAGATCTTTCTACTTCTAGAGAAAAAGAGGCAACTACACGTTTTTGCTAAATGCCTGGTAAGGAGACCACCAACCTTGGTAGAGCCCTGTCTCCGTGTGCCAGGCCTCAGTCTCACCCATTCAATCCTCATGCCCTCTGTGATGGAGTAGATGGTGGATATGCTGACATCCAGTTTACAGAACCTGTGAAGGTGGCATTTTTAGTTAGAAAAAGAGTCTTTGCAGAAGTAATTTAATTAAGAATAGTGAACTGAGTTGATCATTCTGCATTATCTGATAGATCTTAAAACCAACGAGTGTATCCTTGTAACAGATACACATAGACAGATACACAGAGGAAAAGGTGACTTAAAGATGGAAGCCGGGGTTATAGTGATGTGACCACAGCCCGGGAATGCAGGCGAAGCCACCAGAAGCCGGAAGAGGCAGGAAGCAGTTTCTCCCATAGGGTTCCCGAGGGAGAACATCCCCGTGACATTTCAGACTTGTAGTCTAAACCAGGACTGAAAGATAAGTTCTGAAACTGGCCATTTCTTACAGCAGAGACTAAGGAAACAAATATACCATTGTTGCTCTATTTATATTTCTGAGCAAGAAATATCAGAGAAGTTACCAAATAGAGTTCACTTAGGTTCAGACAGGTAGTAAATTACAAAGCCAAGACACAGATTTCAATCTCTCTTACTTGAAAACGCAGGAATGCTTGTTTGTTTGTTGTTCTTATTGAATGGTCATCCTCAAAATCATCTGTGTAGACTCTTGGATTTGGAATGAATTATTATTCAGAAATGTTAGAAGGTCTTAATGGACATCTCACCAACTTCCATCCAACGTCATCTAATCTCTGATATAAATCTGAAAACAACCAATGACATCCTCATTTATAGATACAAACATAGATAGTTACTGGGAAGAGCAAAGCATTTGGATAGGACATCTCTAATTCTAGTCCAGAGTAACAAATAAAAGTAAAAGCTCTGTAATTAGGGAGAGAAAAATAATTAAACAAACATTAAGTCAGAAACCAAGAGACCTGGAAGTTACCAGCAGCCCATAACACATGGGCCATCTCCCTATATGATCCAGAAAGAATCATCCACCTTTTTCTGGACTCCATTTCCCTCATCACAAAATGTGAGGGCTGAAATACATTATTTCTAGAATTTCTTACAACAAGATTCCCAAGGAAAATTTCTTGGATTTATCTGGAGCCCATAACTTGCATTGAGTTGTAAAAAGGCATACAAAGTCCCATGAAAACTATAAAAAACCCACTTCCCAAAAGACTAGAGTGAAAACAACATCTGGGATCCTCTTCTACCTTAGCAACCGGGAGAGATTTGTTTTCTAGATATCACTTTGCCCTCTACTATAAATGGGCTTTTCCCGCATAAATAACCCCTGATATTTGACAGCACATTGCAGCCTACAAAGAGCTTTCACAGACATATATCATAGGTGTCTGTCATGGGAGGTAGACTGGTGTCGTTGTCAATGGACAGAGGAGGAAGCAGGGGAGAGAACCTGTGTGTGTGCCGATGGAGGCTTGACCCCAAACTCCTGTAGACAGAGGCCTCCCTTCTTTCTACAGTTTCTGGGTCTGCTGATGACCTGTGGACCTAAAATCGTAAAACATCATTCAGTTTTTGAAGAAAGGACTCGCAAACTTGCCGTCCATGCCTCTCAGTTAACAATGAAAGATCGTTTTTGCCATTGGTCTTTGAGAGCAGTAGCTTTATTTTATTTTCCAACACCAGGGACAGTGGGTGACTCTCCAAAGTTCAATGAACCTGAAAGATAAAATTAATTCATTACATTGGGTGTTGAAGTCCAGAGAAGGAAAGCAACCTGACCCGAATGACCGCATTAATAGTGCCGGCACAAAACTTCCTATCAGATGCCTCACTATAAGGACAATATAGAACCAATCTACTTTTTAAGCACTCTCACCCCCCACCCCAGTTTTGTTAAATGATGAGAAATGTATGTTGCATAAGGGTTTGGACAACTTAAAATTATAAAATTTTATATTATAAATTAAAGATGTGTGGCATCAGCTCAAAATCACTGTATTTGTGTTCTTGAAATAAGGCAATGGATCATGACAGAAGAATACATTGAGATAAGCTGGAATGTGTCCTAGGAATATATTTGTGTTATGCCGCGGATGCTGTGTCCATAGGGCACTGTGTGTAATGTCTGTGTTATGCTCACTGCTTCCTCTGTGTCCCGGGCTGCGGGCCCAGCTCCTTGTGTTTCCATATTTTTCAGCATAATTGCCCCAGTTATGTAACTGTTCTCCTTACCATGAGACCTCACAGGTCACTCCATGTAGCATGATGTGAAGACAAGGGCACCCTGTGCCAATCAGACCGAGGCAAAGGGCAGGCACACGCCACTCATCCCACGTGACACCTGGGCACTCCTGCCTCTCGTTCCAGCTCTGGAGGCGGCACTGACAATTTTAAGTGCATGGGAAGGAAATAACCCGTGCCCTTGTAGCAACTGCTGGCTGTCTGCATCTCCCAGGGGAGCATCAAAGTGGGAGAAAAGAGAGCCGTTTTGTGGCACCTGGAACTCATCCCAAGTGGCTGACATTTTTGGAGACTGGGACAAAAGAGAAAATGAGGTTTGTGGTGTTCTCCAGCTATCCTTTGCCTGACCGTCCTGTCCAGGAACAATGAACACACTCCATGATGAATAGGTCTCAAGGGACTAATTTAGTACCTTCACTTCCTCTGCCAAGAGAAAAGAAGGGAAATACTCAAGGTCACCGGGTGAATTTGGGGCAGAGTTCAGTCCTGTTCTGTTTGCCCAGAGTGTCAAAGACTGAAGCACCTCTTCCTCGACTATTGCAGATAACAGGCCATCAGGACCAGGCAATCAAATATTTAATGCCCTCTGGAATTAGGCTTTCCGGTCGGTCCCTCCCAGCAATCACAGACTTGGCAAAGAGCAGGGGTATAACATGTTGACTCATTTCTGCACGTCCTACCATGTTGATATGAAAAACTGAAAAGAGGATCCTGGTATGCACAAGCCATGCACAGTCTCCACACTCCGGGCCGCGATCCGCCTTGCTTCGTTTTCCAGACTTCACCCCTTGACTGGCTTTTCTGATTTAGTAATGCTGTCCTATTTCTCCTACTTTCACCGTGACCCCCACCAACTCGAACCCCATGAGTTCCACTGTCTTGATCGTCCAGACCTGGTCTTATTCGGGAGAGTCAGCCATCATAATCTGGGCATGGAGGTCTTAAACGGAAGTCATTTGCAAACCATGTTACTGATTTAACGAATCAGAAGAAAGGAGTGAGAACAGCAGCCTCACTGATGTATTTTGTAGCCCTTCTCCTAACTACATTTTCCTCATCTTTTAAAGGAAGCAGTGAAACTTGAGTTCTGGCATCGGTATTGTATAAATTTATGGATTGGAGGAGATCAGACAGGTGAGGAATAGGCTTTTCTGAATTAATGATGTCCATCATGAAGGAATGCAGTCCCTGGAAGATTATTCAGCTGAGCAAATGCTATGTAAACATGAGAAATGGCAGAAATGGCATTGATTTTCTCAATGTCACAAGCTGTAAACTAATATATATATATATATATATATATATATATATATATATATATATATATATATATATGAATTATCCTAGTCCACTGGGAGACATTGCCTTTAGGATTTTTTCTTCTTCTGCCGAATGGAGCATCTCTGACTGGAATATATATTCTGGAGAACTTCTGCAGACCCTGAGTTCTGCTGTAAGAAGAGATGAAGTGGAATGTTGTTCTCAATCGTGGGGCACTTACTTCACCACACCTCAGATTCCCTGAGTCATCAGTTACTTCTCCATGTCTCAGAGGGAAGGATGGGATGTTTTCTCTCTGAGATTAGCCTGATCTTTTACCTCTGGGTCCCAACAGTCCTTAAATTCTCACCTTTCTTTCTATAATAATTCTTCCACTATCATCCTGTTAATTAATTCCTCTTGAATCCTCCCTCTCACATTTGTAAGAAATCCCAGACAACCTCTCAACATGGAACAGGCCAACTCTTTCTTGTCACCTCTTCCCGGGATTGTGCACAACCCCTGGCCCACAGGCCAACCTCCAGGCCTGCTCCTGTCCACCCCTCTTCCCTCTCCACAGTGCAGCCGGTGTGGAACGTGGTCTCCCTGGCTCCCTTCCTGCAGAAGAACCCCATTGTCTCCCGGCTGTCTCCAAAAGCCATACGTCTCGGCTTCTGCCATACACTCTGACACAACCTCGCTGACTCACCAACTGAATGCATGCGGACCCTGTGAGTCTGGGGAACCTCATTCTTCGTGTGGCTTGATTAAGAATGGGCACCCTTAGTCCCCCATTTACCAACTTCTTGCCTCATGAACTGAGCATGCCCAGAGCAGTCTCAGGAGAGCACAGCAGACTCCAGCAGCCCCTCCAGACAAAGCCTCCCACCTCTGACCACGGAGCAGAAATGTCATCCTAAGACTAGGCAGTAGTATCTGTATTTTTAAAATTTTTTTTTAACAAAGATAGAGAGAGTCAGAGAGAGGGATATACAGGGACAGACAGACAGGAATGGAGAGATGAGAAGCATCAATCATTAGTTTTTTGTTGTGCATGAGATGAGAAGCATCAATCATTAGTTTTTTGTTGTGCATTGCGACACCTTAGTTGTTCATTGATTGCTTTCTCATATGTGCCTTGACTGAGGGCCTTCAGCAGACCAAGTAACCCTTGCTAGAGCCGGCAACCTTGGGTCCAAGCTGGTGAGCTTTTGCTCAAACCAGATGAGCCTGCGCTCAAGCTGGCGACCTCAGGGTCTTGAACCTGGGTCTTCCGCATCCCAGTCTGACGCTCTATCCACTGCGCCACTGCCTGGTCAGGCAGTATCTGTATTTTTAACTCTTTCTTGTGCTTTATTTAATGTTCACTCTCTCTGTAAACCTCCTCTTTTATGTTCACTGGACCAGGAACAATAATCATAGTAAAAACTGTAGTCAATATATGTATTGTACAATTTTATCTCACATTTATACACTAGGTTTTTAGAATTCAATGTCGTATTTGAGAGAATTCCAGGTTCACATGCAGTTGTAAAGAATGATATGGAGAAATCCCACATACCTTTACTGACTTTCCCCCAGGATATTACAATTTCACAATGGGATTACAAAAGAATAGCACAATGTCACAGCCAGGACCCAGGAAAACCACTGCTGTCACTATAGAGAGCATGTCCGTCACCATGAAGATCCCGCATGTTACTTCCTCATAGCTGCACCCACATCTCACCCAGCCTACCTGCTCGGTGCCCCCGGCCCACTAATCTGTACTCTAGTCCCAGAATGTCATTAAAAGAATCTTATATGAGTAGACTCCTATAGTACATAACCTTTTGGAATTAATTAGCTCTTTTCACTATGCACAATTCTCTATAGATTCATCAGAGTCACTGCATGAGTCAGGAGTTCCTTTTAATTGCTGGCTAGGATACTATGCTATGTATGAGCCTCGGTTTGTAAAATCATTCACCTGTTGAAGAACATCTCAGTTCTTCTTAGTTTTCAGCTATTCTAAATGGAGCTGTTGTGAACATTTACATACTGGCTTTATGTAAACATAGGTTTTATTTCTCTGAGGGAAATGCTCAGTGACAAAATGGCTGAATTCCTATAGTAGTTGTACAATAATTTTTTTAAGGAATTATCAAATTTGCACTCTCCTTATAGAGAGAGCAAGTACACCAATTTACATTCCCACCATCAGTGTATCAATTATCCAGTTTCTCCACATCCTTACTGACATTTGGTGTTATCATTTTTATTTTATTTTAACTATTTTGACAGCTGTGTGGTAAAGGCTCATGCTGTTGATTGCGAGTATGCCTGTTTATATGAAGCACTGATGGAGTCTCTAGCATGTAACAGACGCATAATAAAATGCATTCATGCCACTGCCTTAAAAGCATTAAGGCAGGATCTGTCTTTATAGAAGAGTGTGAATTATTGAAAAAAGCAGTAGAAGTTTAAAAAGTCGTCATGTTCGGTTTGTTTAAGCAGCTTTTTCTAGTCTAACTCAAAATTGCCCTTTGGTAGATGTCTCTATTCACAGCCAAAGTCATGTCCATTACCACTTAGATTTCTCTAAATAGTTCGTACTCAGGGGACCTCAGCCAACAGCCGGTAACAAGCAAATGAGTAACACCGTTCACTTCTCTCAGGCCAACTCTGTTTTAAACTATTTGAATGAAAGCATCTTCTTTCAGAAACAAATCTTCCCAGTTGACTGCTTCAGCCTGAAATATCTTTATAAAAAGGTTTAAGTTGTCGGCTGGAGATAAAGCAAAAGTTCTCCATGCTGCTGTTCTCTCTTTTGGTTTCAATTAGTCTATTTTTTTCTGAGCTCTGGTTGAAAACCTGTGCCCTGTCAAGATCAAGGAACACTGGTCCAGAAAGGGGACCCAAGACACACTGAAAGATGGAGAAGGAAGAAGTCAGAGAAGATGTCAAAGCAAGATGCCCAACATCACAGCATCTCTGCCCCTGAACTTGTCTGTGTGGAACAGAGCGACCTCGTCCATATTTGTAGACCACAAAGCAGCAGGTGGTTGATAAAAGGTCACGGGACTGATAATTATGACTCCTGTGTGAAGCTGCGATTCAACCTGTTCTAGAAGTCTCTGCCCCCTCCCTGTAAAAGAAGAGGTTGAATCTCTTCTTTTTACAGATGAATCTCTAAAATTGCTTCAAGATCTGTATTTCTCCGAACTTCCAGCGACCATGAGATTTCCATCTCTCTCTTCCTCCCAGCACACAGGCTTCTGCACCAATTCACTTCCCAGCGTTGAGTGAGGTCAGTTCACATAGAGCTTCACAGAAAACCAGGGAATCTGAACCTTCTGAGACTCAAGGCAGAAAATGAGTGTTGGTTCCCATTCCCATGTCATTAAAATTCCTCCCTTGACTATTATTGAGTTCCTGTGCGATTGAATGAATTACCTAAGAAGCAGGGCTAATGTTTAATGGGGAGGCAGGGAAAGCCCAGGAAGAGCCTGACAAGAGGAGGCAGATGAAACGGAAATGACTCAGGCCTTGAAAAGTCTAATAGGCGGAAGAGTGCGTGATTTGCAAGCCTGCTAATGGAGCACGTGAGTCCTCGTGACATCACTTCAGTTAAATAATTAAGCTTACATAACGAGTATCTTATGGGCAATCTAGATTCGGATTTCATTGATGTTCCTAACCTCCCTCCGTCAGTAACTATACATTATTTAGTTGAAAAGTGGAGAATGTTCACTCTTTACAAAAAAAAAAAAAAAAAATCCTTCGTCTACAAGCATGTCTGTGAGCTTGTCTCCAAATGTAGCAAAAAAGGTTTCGGTCCTTCCAACCCCAGCTACCGCCTACACACGCAAAAGAAACCTTACAATTAGTTTTCTGAAAGGAGAGGAAATTGAGGGTGTGCCTCCCGGCCATCGTTTCCTATAGGTAAGCTGGAATGTAAGGAATATCATCAAGTTAATTATTAGCATATTTTCCGGAAGGCAGGCCCATTCCTATGCCTGGAGGTGGCCGGTGGGGGAGGCGCTGAGTTTCATCAGACCTAGTTTCTGCTGCCTTGGAGGGGCTCCCGGGCCGTGGGAGAGACAGAGCATTAAATAAAAGCCGTTTGCTGGGAAGTAAAAGGTCTTCAGAGGAGGACAGAATGATTTCCCCCAGGGCAGAGCAGAGCTGTCCCTGGGAGGAAGTCAGGGAGGAGACACAGTTGGGTCCTGAGGACCCAGTTGAATGTGTCCCTTGTGGCATGATAGAAGTACAAAGCTCCATCACTCCAACGTTAATCCCAAATGCTGCCTTCATATATGATTTTAATTCACAAACTACTTCAGGAAAGGCAGCTATGGACGACAAAATCGTCGGAGGGCACATACAACGTCAACCTGAGTTACCATAGAATGACACTGAAAGCTCTAAGCGCCATGGTCACGAAGTGGGAGAAGACAAAGCCAGGGCATTGACCTTGAACTGGACCTTGCAGGGAGTATAGAACCTTCCAGGGAAAAAGGGAGTCTGAGGGAGGCGCCAAGGGTCCAGTTTGGCTTGAGCAGAGAACGTGGGAAGAGGTAAGCCATGGCCACGAGTGACAGACCTTGAATGCCAGGCTAAGGACCTTGGATTGTATTTGTTGAACTTTCGCAGTGTTTTTACTTTGACTCCAATGAGCCAGTGCCTACTGTTCTTGTAGGCGTGTATATATACATCCTCACTACGGCCTGTTTTCTCTGCACAAGTTCCAATAGTCTCTCTTTTCCCTCTCAAAAGTCTCCTGGGTTGAATGACAAATTACTTTTCTCTTTGGGCTTTAGCCCCAGAAGCTTTGAAAAAAAAGCTCCATTGATGGTCAGACCTCACTTTGAGCTGTGCATTCGTATTACATGCTCCAACGAGGCGGCCAAGTAGCAAGCCAGCAGCACTAGAGGAAAAATGTTCTAAAAACAATTTAGTTTTTGATGGTTTTATAAAGCCTTCATACAGTCAACTCAGCTAAACTCATTTTTATTTCACAGCTCACTTTTTGTTTTTTGTTGTTGTTTTTTTAAATGAGAACAGGATAATCCTCATAATGCTCAGAGGCCTCTAAAAATCCCCTTCCTCCAACCCCACGCTCAGCACTCCTGACCTGAACAAAGGAGGCACATGAGCAAGTCTCAAGTATGTCACTTCTAAGACCTCACGACACCTCAGCCATGGAGTGAAGATGCTTGCGCCCATCCACACAGAGGATGAGAGGCTGGAAAGTGATTATGTGGGGAAGCGCCGCTGTTGCTCACTGGGTAGCCTGTCACACTAACGTCCTTGTCCTGTTCCATGTTGTGACATTATTTTAATTATTACATCATCATGTTCATCCCTTTCCAGGAAGTAAAAACCTCTATCAATGACTATGAATTCAAATGACCTGGGAGTGTTTGCCGTGAGCTATTACTTAGTAACCCTCATGTCCCGAAGCAACCTGCATTGGAAAGCGGAGTCTTTCCTGGGAGATCAGGAGGTTAAGGCACCCCCTCAGGCCACAGCCAGGCCAGCACCACCCATCTCCTCATCACAACAAAGGAGCCTGGCCTTCAGCATGTGGAGGCCTGGATTGACAAGGCTTCTGTCATTTGGTGAAGTTCTTCCTTCTGCTCAAACAAGGCCTGCCCCAGGGCCTTTTCACATGCCAGTCCCTCTACTGGAAATGCTCGCCCCCTTCCCTCTTTGACCAGTTAGTTTTAACCTCATGTGCTGCTTCCTGAGAGGTTTCCCCAGACATCCAGGACTGCTCCAGGTCCCCTAGCCTACACTGCTATGCTTGCTATCACCCTTCCAATTCCCATGGCATTGCAACAGCTGTAATGAAATAAAGAGCTAGTGGGTACATGTCTATCTACTTTGCTAGAACACAAGTCTGATGACAGCCTCTGTCTTTTTCAACATTGAGACTCAGTGTTCATTGTATCTGCAACACCTTGCCCGTGGAAGGTGTCATTACAATAGGTCAGCTTGGGGAAGTCTTAAACTCTCTGATCCTGGGTTTTCATGTATGTGGAAGGACCTCTATGGCCAATGGTATTAATGCAGCGAGGATATGCTGACTCTTAGGAAATATTAACATAGTAAGATGGCATGGTTTCTATGTGACACATTTTAGGAGCTGAGGAATGCATTTGAAGATGCGTACAAATAGATGTGTCCATCAGGCATTGAGTCAATTTGGAGTAGAAACAGCCAGGTAGAAAAAGAAGACATATGTTGACTGAGGGTACAGAAGGCATTCCCTGCCCTGAAGCATCTTTGGAATTGTTGGAGACTTTCTGTTGTGCATCGGGTCACACTGGAGATGTTGGATCTTGCCATGCACTGATGCTGCCTCACACCAGCCGTGGAGAAGTCTAACGTACTGTAAATAGAATGAAGAGAGCTTTGTTACTAAATTATTTATTGTTCATTCCATTTAGCCCCAAGCCATGATGTTTTTTAGGTTCCTCAAAGGTAGCTGTGTATCGTCTATTGTTATTTCATAAAGGAAACTCTGGCAGTTCACGTTATAAAATATAAATTATCCGTTCACTAACCACAGAATGGCACACAGGCTACTCTGTTGTGGCAATGCGGGAGACTAGAAATAGAACTCTGCCTCTCTCTGCCATCTTGCTTGGGGTGGCCCTGGCTGTCTTTCGCTGATCTCTGGGTTGCTTTTATGTATATGCTATTCCTTTTCTTGGGCTTCTCAAATCTTCCATCACCAGAGTAGCTAATTCCCTGGGTTAAATTCCTCCTGTTTTAAATACTTAAGTAACTTCTGCTTTTTTTTTCTTTTGAGTGACAAACAAGTGTACCGTCAAACAATAGAAAGCCAAGCACGAGCAAACATGCCACCTTAACAACAATACAACACAAGACTCAAATGCTACACTTGCTGCCTCAAGAGGCGTTGCATGACAGATTTATAATGTAATGGTAAGAATTTCATTTGAATGGGACTCCAAGTGTTTGCAGGCAGAAAGGGAATTTTGAAAGAATAATCATCAAATTCTTTAAAAGTTTCTATAATGAATGAAGACATATTAGCATCCACAAGTTTTCTGAAAGGTTCATCAATATTTAATTTTCTTCTAAAAAGCACATTAGGATTAACATTACAAAGAAAACAGACTTTTGTTCCAAGGGAAAAAAATGTATTTCTGTAATGTAGTTGCCTTATCTGATATCTCTGTTAGCATAATACAGTGGAGGGGCGTGTATTTATATTAACAACAGAATCTTTTTTTCGGAATTTCTGCCTCTTGCTCCTCGTACAAGCGAAGCATCACTTAACCAGCAGGAAGGCAGAGAACTTAAGACTTCGCAGCAGCAGGGTACGTCCCCTAATGTTTGGCTACTCTTTGGGTGATCATCAGAGAAGGCAATGGAAGGGTTTTAATAGTTAGCAGGGGTTATGTGACTGTCCCATTTTATTATCCTGGTCAGCTAACACTTTGCAAGATGTTACAGCACAAGACCCTAATGAATATGTCCAGAATTTCTTCATTGCTGTATTCAGAACCAATTTGTCGATAATCCTAAGTGCTAAAGCCTTAATAGATCTGCTCTTAATAATTAATCCTTTCCTTAAAATGCTTTGATTTTTCTGATTCATATTCAGCCGAGTATATACTTGGCAACCCTAAGCCTATTGTGCCGAAAAGATTGTGTGATGTTGGAGGGGTCGTGTTATATTCCAGTCTTGTGAGATGCTGGAGGGTGAGCTGTCTTCTACTTAGAAGAGAGGTGTGACTTCATTCACCCTGTACTTCTAGCCTGAATTACAATTCTCTTGTGTGCTAGTCCCCATGCATGCTGGTGCTGATGCGTGTTGATCATCACCATGTATGTTGCTCTACACACATGTGTGTTTGTTTGAGTTGTTTCCTTCTTTACTTTACCATGCTACTCCATACTTCATATATATTTATCTCTGAAGATTCAGCCATCACCTTCTCCAAGAAGCCTTCCTTGATTTCTCCTCTGCACCGAGCTTCCTCTGCAGCCTCCCCTGCAGCCTCCCTCAGCATTCCCACATCTAGCTCCTCTGCACCTGCATCTAAGGAGATCTCTGTGGGACTGCAGCCCTGTAGACTCCGAGGTCCCGCCCAGCAGGGAGCATCCCCCGTAAAGTGAGGTGCGGTCTACATGCTTCTCAACACAGTTCCCCGGACATAGCCACGCTGAGCTGCGCAGGGTGGCTGATAATTTACAACGTTGAGATCGTGCCTCCGACAAAACCACAGAATGCCGCAGCACCCCTAGCCTGGAGTTCTGGGGCCACGTCAGGACCCGGGGGAAACCTCATCTCACTCGTAGGGTTGCCTGTGTGCTGACCCTGCTGGCATTTTTCTCCGTTCTTTTCTGGCTTTCTTCCTGTCGGAACTGCACAGCCTCCTGTCCTCGCGCCCCCTCCTCCTGCACCGCACTGCCCTCCAGCTCTGGAAAGCAATAAAGAAAGACAGCTGGTCCTCCAGGATCCTGTTACTAATACAATACGTGCATACCTTTCCCCTGAGTCTCAGAGGGATGCAATTTCTTGAGAACGGTAAAGGCAAATAAGCCTTTCCCTCTTCCTGGGCAGGAAAATGCAAAGCTCAGAAACCCACAGGCGCTAAGCCCTCCGTGAGCCTGCTCCCTCTTCCAGGGGAATGCTATGGGTCATGAGCCTCAGGACCCAGTCAGAAAAGTCTCTGCTATTTTCTTCCCCTGTGCGACCCCGAGGCAGCCGGAGTACCTCTCTGCAGCTCGGCCTTTCCTCCTCTGAGATAAGGTGAACGCCCTTTAGTGCACTCTGTTTGGAGGAGGAGTAATGAAATAACGGTAGGCTGTGTCTAGCACCTAGTATTCAAAAATGGGTAAAAGTCATAAGAATAATAATGAATTTTATCTCAAGCCATCATAGATCAAATTGCATCCCTTCCATTCATGTGCTGAAGTCCTAACCCAAGAATGTGACCTTATTTGGAAATAGAGCCTTTATAAGAGACAATCAAGTCAAAATGAGGTCATTAATGTGGGCCCTAATTCAATACTACTCTGTCATAAAAAGGAGAAATTTGGACGGACACATGCACACAGGGAGAGTGCCATGTGAAGAGGCGGGCAGAGATCAGGGCGAGGCCTCCACAAGCCAAGGAGCCCAAGATGCCACAGCCCACCAGCGGCTGGGGAAGAGGCTTGGGGCAGGTGTCCCCGCACAGCCTGCACAGGGACCTGCCCTGGCCGTGCCTTCATCTGGGACTGCCAGCCCCAGGCCTGTGAGAGATGAAATGTCTGCTGTTAAGCCTCTAAGTAGTGTACTTTGAGGACACTGAGAACAGAGATGCTAGACAAACGCACAGCAAGGCAGGGGTCAGCCGGACCAAGGGGCATGCTGCGGGCATCACGTTCCTTTGGTGAGCCCCTGTTTCTGTCTGTGGGTCACACACTGGTTTTCACAGTCCTGTCCACACCCCTCACATGCCACCTGCCTCAGTTGACCTCCTCTGCACACTCAGGAGAGGTCCCCAAATTTCCCTGGGACCCCATGGTACGTTACCCTGTCCCACTGGGCACTACAGTTAGGAATTGCCACCTTCCCATGAGAGATTTGAGTTTCACTGGTCTAGGGCAGGGTCCAGTTTTAAATGCTCTCCAAATGGTGCCCGCGTGCAGCCGGGGTGAGGACTCCACGCCCCTTTGAGCAGGGTCACGGCGGAATTACCCGCCTCCCACTGCCTGCCATCCAGCAGGCGCTGCAGTGAGCAGGGTGGGGGGGAGCCGAGTAAAGTGAGTCCCAGGTAACAACAGGTCAAGATGCGACTGCCATGCCCCTGACCATCTATCTGTCACGTGATATAAACCATCACGGGGGCTGCCTACCTGCTCACCTCCTGGCACCTGTTGCCCTCACCCCTGCTTTGCGCTGCTACAGGTCTCACCTGCCCTCCAGGCTCAGACAGCCCTGCACTCTGTGCCACGGGGTCTTGACTCACCACACCTCGGGCTATCTCTGGCCAGGTGCAGCACTTTATTTAAAGACTTTAGAGAGGAGAGAGAGAGAGAGAGAAAGAAGGGAGGATCAGGAAGCATCAACTTCCATATGTGCCTTGACCAGGCAAGCCCAAGGTTTTGAACCGGTGACCTCAGCATTCCAAGTTGACGCTTTATCCACTGCGCCACCACAGGTCAGGCCCAGGTGCAGTGCTTTTAAGTTTTCATAGTTCATATCCATACCCACCCAGAAGTGAGAACCCTCTGTTGTGACAGGAGGGATCTTTATGAAAAAAAAAAAAAAAAAGTAGCAATAATGGCACTAAAGCAATAATAAAGTGAGCAAGAGTTAAAAAACAAACAAACAAACAAAAAAGGCTCTTCTTGTTAAAAACCATCGAGTATTTCTCCATCATCTATTTCAACAAATGCAAACTCCCTTTGTGACTAATCGTGGCCTGGTGCTGTCCTCATTACCAAACCCATGGACCCTTTTCTCTGTCCCTGTCCTGCTCTATGCTGAGACACCTGACACTCCAGGTTCCCTGCCCACAACGGGCTTTCTTCCGTGTCCAGACTTTGGCTCCTGCTCTTCTTTCTCCCTAGAAGCTCTCCGGCCCACAAACCAACTTGGACTCCTTTGTCAATACTTAGTCCAGCAGTCTACTTTCCTGAGCCCTCTCTCCTTAAAGCGCCCACCTCCTACTGACCCCAGGCTGGGCTGGGTCCCAGGGTGCCCCTAGGAACTCCTGGTCGGCTTTGACATAAGTGACTTTGTGACTCTGTGTTGCCATTATCTGTGCTCCTGAGAGCAGGAACCGCGTCACATGTCTCTTTCATCTCTGTGTGGCCAGCCCTGGGCCCACTATTGGGGATGTTTTAGATGCTCAGCAAATATTTGGTGAATGAATGGGCAACTCACATTAATTGATATTTACTAGTGTCTTACAGTTTACAAAGGGTTTGAGAAAAAAGAGTCTGTGGATGAATCTGGGGGCAGGCACACCGAGGGCTCCTGCCTGCCCTGACTCAGTGTAAATGAGTTACTGCTCTTCAGGGCTTGCAGCAGAAACGCAGCTGTGAGGGGTGTGCATTCGTGGAAGATGGGCAACAGAGGACGAGTCCACACATCTGGGGCAATTTGATTGACACCAGGACCCCTGGCTACTCCACACTCCACTGAGTGGGGATGTCCGTAAGGAAAGGTCAGCACAACTACAGATGTGCCTGTGGCCATGTAAAAAGACATGTAGGGGTGTTTCCATCTGTGACCACAGGCCCCTCTCTCAGACACGCCACCTCCTCAAAGCTAAAGACTCCAGTTTCCCCTGTTTATTTAGGGCCCTGTGCACTCAGGGAGTATTCGACTTCATTTAGAGTGTAAAGTGAATAGCAAAGCTTCCAGCAAAGCCATCTGGGAGTGATGAGGAATGGGGTTCACGCAGAAGGACGCTGCTCTTGAGGCTACTCCCAGGGGGAGGGACATCCTTGCCTGGGGCCCCAGAGAGACGGGGGCGGGGGTGGGGCTACAGACATAGAGAGGGCATGTGGCCAGGCCTGCGTCCTGTCCACTGCTCCAGCTCCTGAAATGCATGCAGCCCACGTGGTCTCAGCGCTGAGAGACACTGCTGTCACCCCCAGTCCACCTCGGGAACTGCCCCAGGCCATCCCCGGCCTGCCCGCTTCACTCCTGTTTTTATTCCGTTCCTTCCATGTTTCGAATCCCTGTGTGTTCTAATCTCCCCTGGCTCCAGT
Source organism: Saccopteryx bilineata (assembly GCF_036850765.1). NCBI lineage: Eukaryota > Metazoa > Chordata > Mammalia > Chiroptera > Emballonuridae > Saccopteryx > Saccopteryx bilineata. The sequence goes on from NC_089495.1 coordinate 140,965,517, forward strand.
TCTTAGGCAGTTCGCACAGGTCAAGGGGGGGGGGGTGTTCAGATTCACAGCCTCAGCCTCTGCAGCTGCATCCGCGCCCATCGCAACAAGCCCGCCTCCGCCTCTGCCTCCAGGACACCCAAGGGCCAGTCTGCCAGCCTGGGTCCCCGTGGCCTCACAGGCTTGCTGTGAGAGGCTGCCCAAGCTCTACTGAGCCCCAGGTCTAGTTTATCACAGCCCAGCCTGTCCTTTGCCTGGCAGGGAGATGGGTCTGCCCCGAGGTTGCTGTCGGCTCACCAGCTGGCATCAAACCCAGGCTCACTGCCTGGATCCACTCATACCTTCCTCATAAATTGTAACCATGTCTGGGAAACTGAGCCAGTCCCATCCAGTCCCTCTTCTGTTTGTTACAAAAGCTGATCTGTAAGAAGCTCAAAGCCGGATGTAACCCGCCCTGGGCAATAGTGTTAAGCTTTCATGTGTCTGGATTACTGACTTCATCCTGACCTCATTTATTTTGCCTTATTGGTATCTTTTGTTTCTCTCTAATTTTTAAATTCTCCAGTCCTTAGGAGGGAGGGATGGACAGAATGAATGAATAAAGGAAATTAAATTGTTGCTTTCACTAAAACAGCAACTATGCATAGTGAAGCTTGTTCAGTGTTCTCTAAGTGGTTTGTGGAATGAGAATTGATGGGGTATTTTTCTGCTCTTGAAATTGAAATCTGAGACCCGGACACTTACATGCATCCTATAATCATGGATAGGCACCTGTGGAAGGGGACAGAGAGGTCTCTTAATCTAACATGTGCATTTTAAAGATGAGAACACAAACCCTTGCCAGATAGGTCAGATCAATGAGTGCATAAATAAATATTGAATAATTAGAACAACAAGTTGATGTCTGTCTGTCTGTCTCTCTCTCTCTTTCTCTCTGCTCTTTTTCTTTCTTCTTCTCTGTCTAAACTCAATGAATCAATAGATCTTTAAAATAGTTAATGATAGGAATATAAGACCTGAGGTTGAGGAGATTCATCCAAAAGTCAGGAGTAGCTGTGTGTCAAAGATAACATCCTTTATTCAACGATCCATTTGTGTATTGAGCACTTATTCCATTCCCGGGGGAACAGTGCATGAGAGGATGGATTTTAGATTCAGAACACCCTGAATGTAAATACCTGTCCCACTAAGTCACTGCAGCCACTTATGTGACCTCAGATGGAGAGTCCTCTCCCTGAAATGTGGATAGTGATGTTTACTTCAAAGGGCTGGCCAATGACAAAGTGAGACCTTACATGCAAAGGCTTCAGGACAGTGCATGGCATGTGAACTGAGTGAACATCAGTGACATTTCTGCAGTTTCCAGGCCCCCACAAGGCCTCCTTCCCCCACGTGAGGAAGCAGCAGAACACGGCTTGCTGGCCATGAAGACATTTAGGTGACAACACCCAGCCTCAGACCAAACTAGGAGGTCCGGAATGAAATGCTGATTGAAACACTCTTTCCATGCTACATAATAGCAATTAGCACAGGACAAATTTATTTCAAAACAAACAACGACCTAAAGCTGAGACGTAAAACTCGGCTCGCTGCTGCTGACTCAATGATTCCATTACAGAGAAAATCCACACAGCCGATTGGGCCCCGGGGGATCTCACCAAGGCCGGGTGGCAGGTCAGCACCGATGGCTAAAATGCTCCGGTCTGTCCCTGTAATAGTGACAGATAGTTCAGACATAGTCACCAAAACTATGAAAATGTTGTGCAGGTAGCCTAGGATTTGGTATGTCCTTTAGTCTGTCTTCAGATCATCTACTGTTAACTTAACCCACCAAAGGCACACACAGTGTAAGGAAAAGAAGCAGGTTTTCAATGATTGTCCACAGGAACCTTTGGCTCTGCCAGATTTGGCCCCCTGGCCCAGAATGGGTGTGCCTTGCACTCGGGTCATAAGGTTCCATCTTTTTCTGGGGTGGAAGCTGTTGGAAAATCAGGAAGGACTTTTATGTTGCCATCTCAAGGCAGCGTTTTCTCTTCTTTTCCAGGAAACTTCAGTTTTTGTTCTTCAGGGCTTCAGCTGATTGGACAAGGTCCACCCGCCTTAGGGAGGGTGATCTCACTTACTTACAATTCAAGTGACTGTAGATGTTAACAATTATCTACCAAACACCTTCACAGCAACACCTCGGCGAGGCGCTCATCAAACAGCCAACACCATGGCGCAGGGTGAGGACTGCTGGTGAAGTGTCACCTTTGCTGTCAGCTGACTTACTCGCAATCACCACCAATTCCTGTTGTCTTTTATTTCTTCAGCCATCAAAAAAAAGGTCGGGAGCAGACTCTGAGATTGTGGCAAGCTCCAAATACTGTAGTTTATAGCGTGTGGGTTCTGGGTTGTCCTGACCTGCCCCCTTCTGTAAGGACCCCCTGTGTCCTTGAGCAAACCGTGTCACCGTCAACCCTGCTCCAGTTCCCATCTGTAAGCCCGCTCACCCCTCTCAGCTCACTGCTAAACTGACACCTGGATCTCAGAGGCACAGGGAGGCAGCTTTGATGTGCATCATAATAAACGTGAGTCTGCCAAAAGAAAGACAATGTATCTTGGGAAGGTATTTATTCAGTTGGTCAAGAGGAGACATACAGTCTCTTTGTATGATATGAAGTAAAATAATAAACTGCTTTGTTGGGCCTAAGCTGGAAGCCAACAGAGGGCCTTCGGCTCAGCAGAGTGCCAACCCCATGACTTGTCTGAGTTACCTGGTGAACAAATTGGACAGACACAGAGTGACGGGGATAATGAACTGGCACAGATACCATTCGAATCCTGGGCATATGGCAGCTCTCCTCCAGACATTTTGTTTTCTTTAGCTCTGAAGTCTTCCTAATATTTCAGATTCATGCTGTGATGTGTTTTTTTTTCATAGAATGAAATTACAGCCGCTCAAAATTACATCAATAATTATATTCTGCTCAGAGGAGAATGGTGATGTGTTCCAAGTGCTAGCAGGACCTCTAACAATAGTCAGCAAAGCAATGTCTTTGCCAAATAATTGGGGAGAGCATTTTAGCCAAAGATTCAGGAGGAGAGGCTGTGAGGTCATTCAGACTAGAAGAATGTGGTCTCTGCCATCCATCAGCCAAGGGTAAAGCCTGTGAAGCCTCATTTTTTTTTAATTTTTAAATTATAAACAATAACATTATTCATTTTACATATAATGATGACGATTGAATGAGAAATGTATTTTTATGTATATTGCAAAATATAACACAAAAAGACAGTGTATAAGGAAGAGCCACATGATGAAAGATAAGAAGCCCTTAATTGGGCAACTCCCTGAAGGTTCCATAGGTGGCAAATTAGTTAGTGTTGAAAAATACTAACTTCTGCTTCCCCACTTGCAAGAGCAGATGGACCACTGTACCTCCCTACACCTTGACTCTGGAATTGGCCGTGTGACTGGTCTTGGCCATGAGGTGTTAGTTGATGTAATGTAAGGTTTGAGAAGCAGTTGCAGGGTGAGTCTTGCCTTCCTCTGTTTTTGTCATCGCCTTGAGCAATACATGCCCAGTCTGGCCTGCTGGCCCCAGGGTGAGGACGAGAGAAACATAGATCAAAGTCCGGACAGCGAGCTGATCTCAGCAGGCTCTTCAGTCCCAGCAGAAAGCTCAGAGGCTCACTGATCGAAGAGCCCAGGGCATAAACCTCAGTTTACCTAGCGCTTGCTGTACACCTGTCATTTCTGTGTCTCATCTGTTTTATATTTTCCTAGATTTTTTCCCCCTTATTTCTATAAACAGAAACTTGCCATTATTTGCATTGAAATGAGCTAAGACAGGTTTGGGAGGCCTTCACGTGGCACTTGAAGCTGCAGCCACAGTCTACCCACTAAAGTGCTCTCCAGAGAGAAGATTAAACCTGAGAGATGAAAACCCGCATGTCTCTTCTCACTTCTTTCACACAGAATGTAATGAACACCTCTCTTTCAGAGACAACGGCAAGGGACTGGCAAATAAAACATGTGCTGGGCACTAGCAGCGGAGGGACAGCCGACTCCGCCCAAGTTTGTGTGGCCCAGGAGGACCCTCTGAAGTTGTTCCTGCCAGTCACCAGGCATGCCACCCAGCTCTGCCAGGGCCACCTGAAGGTCTGCCAGCTTCACGAAACTCCTAGGCCTGCAGTCCGAGGGGCGAGGAGGAAAGTAAGTCTGTCCGCGCTCCCTGCCAATCATCACCTCGAATGACTTCTTTCTGCTCCTCTCCATCCCTTGTCTGGCGCGGCTCATGTCCTCAGGACCCTCCCCGCAGGCAGCCCCTCACTCCCCATACACATCTGCGTAGTTCCCTATTCCCATCACCGTCTAAATGGCTCTGGGCTCTCGTAAAATACAGAACATCTGAATGATTCAGCCCTTCCGATGAATTGGTTTCCTTGGGTTAGCGGCATCTTCAGCTCAGCTGGGGATGGATGGGGTGTGGGAAGTTCTAGGAAAACGTTGGAAAATTGAATATCTCATTAACCTCTGTTATTTTATCTAGTTAACAATCCTATGTCTAGACTGTATTATCATTATTATTATGATGATGATCCATTCTCTATATAAGTACTTGGTATATGACAAAGCTGATAATTTGTCATCAGGGAAAGAATAAAACATACGATAAGACAAAGACATCAAAGGCTTTAGCTATCAGAATGGAGTCGTACTCCACAACACACAGCATTTTAAATCTAAAATTCTAGATGCATTAAAGGTTTACATTATTTATTTAATACACATTGATGAAACGTCCCTATTACCTCATGTTACACAGGCAGCACTGACTCATATCCAAAATGGCTCTTATGTCAGATTTGTCATCTCAACACAATTGGTCCTCCTTGACTCCAATTTTCTCATTCAACAAACATTTACTAAGCACTTTCTCTGGGTCATGGACCATGACTGCGAGTCACAGGGCACAGTCTCCCTCTTGATTCCCAGCTCTGGTATTCTTCTCTCTTCCCATGGCACTCAGTCCAACTCTTGTTTTGAAAGGAGTTTTGAGTTCTCATTGGTGGCCAAGAACTTTGCTGTGCCCTGAAAAGAGAGAAGAGAGAAAGAGAAGGAAGAGAAAAGAGGATAAAAGAGAGAAAGGAAAAAAGAAATAAAAAAGGAAGGAAGGAAGGGAGGGAGGGAGGGAGGGAGGGAGGGAGGGATGGAGGGAGGGAGGAAGGAAGGAAGGAAGGAAGGAAGGAAGGAAGGAAGGAAGGAAGGAAGGAAGGAAGAAAAAAGGGAGGGAGGGACTACTGATTAGTCCCAGCATTTAGGAAAAAGTATATTCTAGTTGGAAAGATACACAGACAACCCAATTATTTCAACATAGTATGATAAATGCCAAAAAATGATATGACTGCTGAGGATGCACAGAGGAGAAGCTGAGGGTGGAGGTCTCAGGTAAACTTCTCCAATGCCATGAGTCTAGAGTGTGCTTCTGAAGGCCAGTAGAAGTGACCAGTGCAATACAGAATGTGTCCCTATTAAGTAAGTCCATACTAGACTGATTGAATAAATAATAAATGATTGATTCAATGTATGAATAAGTATGTGGATGGAGGAATCAAACATCTAATATGATTTTTCACCTCTAGACTTTTTTAAAATTTTATTTATTCATTTTTAGAGAGGAGAGAGAGAGGGAGAGAGAGGGAGAGAGAGAAACAGAGAGAGAGAAGGGGGGAGGAGCTGGAAGCATCAACTCCCATATGTGCCTTGACCAGGCAAGCCCAGGGTTTCGAACCGGCGACCTCAGCATTTCCAGGTTGACACTTTATCCACTGCACCACCACAGGTCAGGCTCACCTCTAGACTTTTAATTACTTGTGAGAGAAAAAGGACCAAAACCCAGGAAGCTCAGTTATTCCTCCCAAAAATCTGCAGAGACCTTTTCTGTTAGGATGCTTTTGGCAGCATGAAGAAAAATGCGCGACTAATACATGGTGTAAGTAATAAGTGTTAGTCAATGAATCTCTAAGCATATGCATTCTTGAGATAGGAGTGTGGTTATTTCATAGTTCAGTTCCACAAGGCCTCAGGGCAACCTGTGTAAGGGAAGAAACCAGACTCCTGGTGTGGTTTCCTTTACTCTAGAAACTCAACTATGACACCACTTCACTCCTGACACCAGAGGTGTGGTTTCTCCACACGTGGAGTGATTCTGCCCCACCAGCTGTGTGTCCTACTGTTCAGCTCGGTTCTGACACTACGTACCCAGGGATAGTCAGATTCCACAGGTTAAGAGCTCAGTCCCAAAGGACTGCTCTCACGTTAAACAATAACCCAAGGCCAAGTTGTATCTTGTACTTCTGACCAATGGCTCCTATAAATTGGAGGTTCCCTGACACATGCTAAGGTTTGATTAATTTACTAGAGTGACTTACAGAACTTAGGAAACCAGTTTACTTACTAGATTACTGGTTTATTACAAAGGATACTAAAAGGGGCTCTGGCCGGCTGGCAGAGTGGATAGAGTGTTGACCTAACCTGCAGATATTCCAGGTTTGATTCCCGGTCAGGGCACATATGAGAAGTGACTATCTGCTTCTTCCTCTCACTCTTTCCCTTTTTCTCTCTCTTCCTCTCCTACAGCCAGTGTCTCGGTTGATCCTGGCATTGGTCCTGGGTGCTGAGGATAGCTTGGTTGATTCAAGTATCGGTCCCAGATAGGGGCTGCCAGGCGAATCCTGGTTGGGACACATGTGGGAGTCTGTCTCTCTGTCTCCCCCCTCTCACTTAAAAAAATACTGCTGAACCTCCAGATGAAGAGTTACACATGGTGAGGCCCAGAAGAGTCCTGAGAACAAAAGCTGCTGTCTTTGCAGAGTTTAGAGTACACTACCCTCAATGCACAAGGGTGCATGCTGGTTCACCAATTTGGAATCTCTCTGGGTTTTTACCAGTTCATTCTATAGGCACGGCTGATTAACTTATTGATCATTGGTGATTGAACTCAAGCCCCTCTCCCTTGCTGGAGGTAGGGGATACCACTGAACCTTCCAGCCTTGTCATCCAGGTTGGTCCCCTTAGCAACCAGCCCCCACCCTTAGGGGGTTTACCAATAGTCACCTCATTCACACAAACTCAGGTATGATTAGAAAGGGTTTGTTATAAATGACAAAAGGCATCCATTTCACTCTTATTGCTCTGGAACTCTTCCAGGAACTAAGGATAAACTGGCACAGTCTATTAAAAGGTGCTCCTGTGGCCCTTATATAGAAAATTACAAGAGTTTTAGGATCTGTGTTCCAGGAACAGTGGAGAAAGACCACATATATATCTCTTATTATAAAATCACAATACACATCTCGACTTTCCCTTTATGGTCTTAAGATGCTGTGAAAGCCTCAAGTGTCAAATCATTTCAAGGTAAGATGAGGCTTCCTCCCATGAAGCTCCTTTTTTTCACCAGAGGGAAAGGAATATCTTTCCCAAAGTTTCCCCAAGTATGCATTCCTCCATCCCATTGGTCAGGATTGTGTCACATGGCCTTGCTTAGTTGCAAGGGAGGCTGGGATAAAGGTACCTGGCATTCATGCCTCTGTAGAGAGAGCTGGATTTAACTATCATAGAAGAAGGGTGAGACAATGGCTGCTGGCTGTCACAACAAGTGTCCGCACCTGAGCTGTGAATACTAAAGGGCTTGGCAACACACACCGGTGATGCCCCTTCGTATGCTACAATGACACGTGTCAACGTCAGTTCCTGGATATGAACAGTAAGGAATGGTCATTTAGATTTGTTCCGTCACTTTTACTGTTTCTTAGGCTTCTCTGCTGCACAGGGTCATCCCTTAATAAAAGAATTGACTGTCTTTTAACGACTGTATGCACAGCAGTGCAGGAAACATCTTTTCTCCTTCTTGGTCTTACCCCTCAAGTCAGCTCGAAGGAAATCAATGGCCCCACTAGAAAGATGAAACAGAGAGGAGGTGATTTTCTATTATGTGCAGGGCTCTTGACCAGGAATTCAGTACACATTATCATACTCAGTTCATATACTGACTCTCGAAGGCTATAGTATGGTAGAAAAAACATGAGGCTCAGTGGGTTAAATATTTGTCTCAAGTCAGAGAGCTGAGGAGTGGTCTGGCTGGGTGTCCATCTTAGGCCTGTCTGACTCAGAAGAGCATCCCTTCCTTAGGACATCTACATGTCAGGAGGCGATTTCACGAGTATTTCAATATAACCCCCATTCTACTTTTGTAAGTGCTCCTGCTGGTAAGACTCAGCCCTGACGACAGGCAGAAGATGTCTCTTTTAAGTCCTCTCTAGCTTATTAATTCATTACATCATTGAGCTTCACACTGTCGGGCCCATTTCCAGAGTCCAGGAAATTTACACAGATTGTGCAATGACTACCATAAATCATATTCGAAACGGCTATGAGAACAAAAATACCGAGGGTTTGCCTGAGGTTTGCAGGACCTTTTATCTGAAAGATTACGTAATTTGTTTTGAACCTACACATTCATTATTCATTCAACAGATATTAACAGAGCATCCTGCCTACATCATGCCCTGTACTCTTGTGGATGTTTATAAATGCTGATTTGTGATCAATCTTTAATTCAACAAATATTTCCTGATTCTCCATTATGCATCAGACATGGTGACGCATTCTGATGGGTTGAAAAACCTAAGCAAAACCCAGTCCTGCCCTCAGGAACTCTGTTACTTGAGAATCATTCTTCCATCGCTCCAGAAAAAAAAATGTGTTCTGCCCCAGACCCTAACGTAGCAGCATAATAATACATATAGAGTCACAGACTCCGTGCTGGTGTGTAGAGCTTTAGTCTTCTCCACTCCAGATGCACTCTCTACCTTCTTGGCACTGCTCCGTGCCACACGAGGCCAATCTCCTTGGCCTGTTTAGTCTGGGTCCCCTTGCTGATGGTGTTTAGTTGGGTTTGACCAATGAGAGGCACTAGTGGGAAAGTGGAGGGGACAGAGGATACACCACAGGTTAGGTTATTTCTTCCTGCTCCTCCTGTGTCAGCACTGTGTGTCTGGGATAGACTGTGTCCCCCACTCCCCAACCCCAAACTGCGGCACCCCCTGGGTGGCCCCTGCCAGTGTTCCAGGTGGGTCTCCTCCAGAACCCCCATTCTCACGGGCTCCAGTGGTCTGTTTACCTTATGGCTGTGGTACTGGTCATGGCTTCTGCTTCTATTTCCTCTGGTGTCTTATTCTCTTTTACTTGTTCCTCTAACCTGGCACACACATATATAAGGGGTTCCTTTATCAAGATCTCTTTATTTAAGCCATCTGGGGCCAGTTCTGCCTTACACTTGGACCCGGGACCCTGGCTAGTCAGAATACCTAAGCTGATGCCGATTTAGAAATAATCAGATATGTCCTTTTTATTTTACCAGGGCAGAAACCAGGTCCAGAGGGGACCTCAGTCACTTGTGGTCACTTGGCCCACGGGAAGAATCAGCACAGCTAACTTGCCCTGGAGCTCATGCTCCTGAGATGTGTGCCCCAGACCGCCTCCCAGACTGAGAGCTGATTCCTCTGAGGGGTCTGATCTTCCAAACTGGACAGTAGCCCCTTCTGCAAGCTATTAAACCTGCAGGCTAGGGACATGAATGAACTGAGTCATCCTCATAGAGCTTCATTAATTTTAAGGCAGTTTAAGATTTCTGAGTCATAGGTTTCAGTCATTTAGATTTTCCCAGCTGGTACTGTACTTGCCCACACACATTTTTCTTTAATGATTGCATCTGTGTCTAGCTGTGTGGTTCTGCCCACTTTCCCTGAGTTTCTGAGAGAAATCAGCCCTGAGGAGCGAGGAGCGATGCGTGTGGGGCTGTGTCTTTTTGCCTCCCGCCATGCGCATCTTAGTCTTTGCAGGAGGGCTTAAAGGAATTAGCAGTTTGCAGCGTAAGCCAGACTCTCTATCCACCAGACACATGCACATCTCCACATTCCATATCCTACACGACATATTACCCAGCCTCCAAGGAAAACTCACTTATACCATATGGTGACTCCACTGGCTGAATAATATTTAGCAACTTGATGAACAAGGGCTGAATCATATCTTAACCGTCTTGGCCAAGTATTGTTTTATATAGCAACAATATTAGTAATATATATGGTGTGTTTTTTTTACACTAGCACTTCCTGCGACGCCCACTGAAAATTAAGAGCTAGACCTCACTGGAAGTAGACAGCACAGTAAGAACGTCCTTGCCATTAGAGATCCTCAATTCAATATTGCATTGTATGGATGATACATTCAGAAAGTCTGCCTTTTCTTTGCCTCCAGAACAGCTGTTGAGGTTGAGCAATAGTCTCCTGGGGTAACGCAGCAGGGAATCCTGGGGCATTTCCCAGACTTGGAAAACAAAGGATATGTATCCATGGGGAGGCCTGGGTTTATGCGGCTCTCCCTCCCAGCAGGGAGAGATATCCCATCTTCTCAGGATGTGGGGAAGGTTATTAGCAAACCTCAGTGTGCAGCCCCTCTGGCTGGGTGTACTTAACAAAGTCACTTTCTTCTCTGAACCACACACAGTTCAGTTATTCAACAGGGATAATAATGAGCAACTTTTATAAACTGTAACACAACCCGAATCAGTTTAGATACTGATAATGGGCGGGCATTGTTGACCCCTTATTTCTGCTGCCATGAATAAGATGCAACCCACCCCTTCAATGGGCAAGTTGAAAATAGAAGTGGGCAGAGATCCTTCCCGTAAAATATGCCTTGGCTGAGACAGAGCTGTCCACTGTGGAGACTCGTAGCTCAACCGAAGAGTTCTTGAAAAAGCTGGTACTTAAGATAAATCTTGGCAACTCTTAACAAGGTGAGAAGGGTATTCCAACAGTCATGAGCACAAATATGGCAGGAGATATGGGAACTAACCATTAAGAAGTATGAGCTATTGCCACACCATCAGTGTTTTTAGAAAATCAAGAAGGGGATTTGTAAGAGAGTCCTCACGCTGTGGCAACAGCAACTCACCTCTCCCAATACTCGTGGCAAACATTGTGCCCATCTCCACGGGAAATTGTTCGCTGTAAAATGCTGAACTCATTAGAATTAGGAAAAGATAGCCATCCTCCTTTGTGTAGATGTCCCTTAGCATGCCAATCCCGGAAGAAAGGAACCCACTATCTCCATTCTCAGAGAACCTGTGTTGCCTTCCATGTCCTAGCCAAGTTTCCTACTGGCAGCTGGGCTGCTGGTGTTTGCAAAGTGAATGAATAAACACACTCCTCATTTGAATACCGAGTGTCATCAAAGATGAAAGGGTTTTGAGTATCACTAAATCTAATGTCTTTATTTTACAGGTGAGATGATAGAGGTCTAGTGAGAGAGATTAGCTTGCTCACAGGCACCTGATAAATCAGTGACAGAGGCAGACCAGCTAAGAGGTGCCCTACCTAAAGGACAGTTAGGGTGCTTCTAAGGACCAAAGAAATTCTAAAAGCTTAGAACAGAAGTGCAAAAGCATCATTGTCTTCTTAATGGATTTGCATCCTGTTGGCAGTTATATGTACCCATCACTGTGACAAGTGTGGAGCAGAGGAGAAGAAAGTGTAGACCTTGTCCTCAGCAAGCTCTGGATCATTGAAAAAGCAGTGTGTACCTCCTACAACCATGACAGATGAACTAGGAAGGATTCATCACAAAAAGCAGTGACATTGTGCCTATCCGGGAAGGAGCTATAGGCAGATATGTCAGGACAAGGAGAACTTGGAACTCATTTAACCTGTGTTTATTAATATCCTCTTACAATAGGGATGTTTTTACTCCTCCGGGTAATACTCGCCTTAGAAGACCGAGTAAGATAACCAGATGGCAGTGTTCTAGCCTTCTCTTACTGAGTATAACACTAACCTGATACTTAATGGTATAAAACCACCACCACTTCATCGCATTCATGATTTTGTGGAGTAGGGATTCTGACAGATAGCACAAGTAGGGTCACGTGGTGGTATTCTGTTGGCTGTTGGTCTGGTATAGAGGGTTTGAGAGAACTTCACTCTCATGCTTGGAGCCTTTTCCAGGTTTGGTTGCAAGTCTCGGCTGCACAAAGCCCCTCTCCCTTTCCGGCTGGGTTCTCCATCAAGGTTGTTGGCTGGTTTCAAGAGGCTAAGCCAGAAGCACTCAGTCCTCTCAAAGGCCAGCCCTGAGACTGGCCATATGTCATATCCACCATTCTCTATGGGTCCAAGCAGTCTTAAACCAGTCCATATTCAAGGGGAGAAGAATGGACCTCCATCCCTTAAAGAGTGGATTGTCAAAATCTGTGGCCATATTTAACTTGGTACATATATCTATCTCTTTACTGTGTTCCCCTCATATGTGTAAGAGAATCTTGGTCCTTCATGGCCCACGTAAAAATGTGATAGGAAAAACAGAAAAACGTCAGATGAGAAAGGTGGGCAGTGTCTGAGAAGCATCTGTCATTACATCACAAGTGTCTATGTGGTCTACTCTTCCTGTGCAGTGCCTACCATGGGGCGGGAAGCAGAGCAGGTGACCTATCAACAGAACTGAACTAATTGACAGGCGATTGTTACGGTATTTGTTGCTATGTGCATGAATTTCTCGCATTAAATTTCTCCCAGGAAAGGTGCCAGGGGAATCTTATTGCAAAACCAGCAGTTTATTGGGTTGACAGAGAGAACATTCAATTAAGGAGGTTTTTCAGAACACACTGGAATCATTTTAGCTGTAAAATGTGGACTTAGAAATCATCACTTAGGAACATCCTGGAAGCACTTGAAGACTGGCTGACAAGAGGCAGTCCCTTCACTCAAGTGCGGACTGAGTGTCCTGGGTGGGCACAACATACAGAGGCACAGTCAGATTTGGGCCAGTCCCTGGTCTGTCTGCCCCATCCTCGAATCCAGGTTTTTTCCGCAACACCAGGCTTCCAAGAGAATGCCACTCATAGGTTGATTTATCCAGAAAACAATGATTGCAACCAACACATGCTTCTTACTGTCCTAGTGTTCTGTGTTCAAAGGGAAATAAAACATGGCCTTAGGTCTCTCAGGCCCCATGTCTTCAGATTGGGGAAATCTCTATTCATTCTTACAGTTCAGAAAAAAAAAAAAAAAAAAATATATATATATATATATATATATGCACATAACTAGCTCCTAGTATAGTGAATTTTTTTACTATAACATGATAACATGAGATTTTTGGCCAATAAATATCTTCCACTGGCCAGGGAACATCTGACCACTGAAATGAAGTCCTAGCATTTGAGCTCAATATTCACTTCCTCCCACAGTCTGACAACAATTTTGTCTCTCATCCTTTTAGCCTCTGCTTTCAACTCAGATTAACTGACTGCTGTTCCTCACCCCCTCAGGCCTGGGCATCTTACTTCTGGGACTTGGTACAGTCCAGAGCTTCTCTTAGAAACACCTTTTTATCTTGACTTGCGGATGTTCTGCTCAGACTTTAAAGTCAAGTCAAATGTTTCTCTTCCTTCAAGCCCTGGCTGGAAAGAGTCATCTGCTTCTCTAAAACTTCCAGACATATTTTAGGCATATATGTCTCCCCTACTTTCTGTGAAGGACTTCTCTAAAGGATGAAATGGCAAACAAAATGTTGGTCTTGGCCCTGGCCGGTTGGCTCAGTGGTAGAGCGTCGGCCTGGCGTGCAGAACCCCCGGATTTGATTCCCGGCCAGGGCACACAGGGGAGGCGCTCATCTGCTTCTCCACCCCTCCCCCTCTCCTTCCTCTCTGTCTCTCTCTTCCCCTCCTGCACCTGAGGCTCCATTGGAGCAAAAGATGGCCGGGGCGCTGGGGATGGCTCTTTGGCCTCTGCCCAAGGCGCTAGAGTGGCTCTGGTTGCGACAGAGCGATGCCCAGGATGGGCAGAGAATCGCCCCCTGGTGGGCGTGCCGGGTGGATCCTGGTCGGGCGCATGCGGGAGTCTGTCTGACTGCGTCCCCGTTTCTAGCTTCAGAAAAATACAAAAAAAAAAAAGGAGAGAGAAAAAAATGTTGGTCTTTATTTAGTTTATATTTTATAGCTGTAGTTTCCACAGTTGACTTTATGGTAGGATTACTTTTTGTACATCTTGTGTGCTTCAGCTCAATAATAAAATCTCAGGACAAAGGTACGGTCTTAGCATGCTCTATAATCTCTGTAGAAATAAAATCTAAGAACACAGACTATCACGGACTGAATTGGGTCACCCCAAATTCATATGCGGAAGCCTCACCTCTAATGTGACCATATTTGGAGATGGAGCCTTTGAGGATGCAGTTTAAGATTAAATGAGGTCATAAGGGTGGGGCCCTAATCCAGTGGGACTGGTGCCCTTATAACAGGGGTTGGGAACCTTTTTGGCTGAGAGAGCCATAAACGTCACATATTTTAAAATGTAATTCCATGAGAGCCATACAACGACCTGAGTACGTTAGGCATTATCCAATAAAAATTTGGTGTTGTCCCAGAGGACAGCTGTGATCAGCTCCAGCCACCCGCAACCATGAACATGAGTGGTAGGAAATGAATGGATTGTAATACATGAGAATGTTTTATATTTTTAATGTTATTATTATTTTTATTAAAGATTTGTCTGTGAGCCAGATGCAGCCATCAAAAGAGCCACATCTGGCTCACGAGCCATAGGTTCCCGACCCCTGCTTTATAAGAAGAAGAGACACCAGGAGGGAGCACACATTGAGAAAGGACCACATGAGGATGCAGTGAGAAGGTCATTACTTGCAAGGCAAAGAGAGGGCCTCAGGAGACAGCAAACACCTCTCAGTTTCCAACACTGTAAGGAAATAAATTTTTGTCATTTGTGCTACCAGTAAGTGGTCTTTTGTTCTGGCTATAAGAACTCAGTCCGGTGGTCTGCGTTGATTTATAGTGGTGTGAAAAAGTCAGAGGCGGAGGGCACAGACTCAACTGAGTGTGAATACTTCCCTTCTCTGTATTGGCCGACAGAGCGGCTCACTGGTGCAGCGACTCAGTTTTTCTTCCCTGTAAATGAGGTTAATCTTTTACTACATTTACTGTGACCATGAAGAATATGAGGGAGGTAGTGTTTGTGAATTGCTTGTCACAAACTAAATGAAGAAAAAGAATTACTTTTTTTTTTCTTTTATCTCTTCCACTGTGGATAGAAAGGGTGATCAACAAGGCCAGGCTGGAACCTGAGGCAGAAGAAAAAATCCAAAACACTGAGCTAACAAGCCTCAACCCTTGAGTATTGGGACCCAACCTGAGTGTATAAAATTTCATATTGTCTTGAGTGATCACACTTATATTTATATTATTAATTGCCTCGCTGGAAAAAGAAATCTTACGAGTTATATTTTATTAATCACAAAAGTGCGTATGCCTATTTGAAAGTGAATTGCAGGGATACAGGAAAGACATATGAATATGGGTGAGATACATCCTTGATTCTGTCTGTGGAGTACTGAGTGGCTGCCCCATGCACAGCTGAGTCTACACAGGCTAAGCTTTGAGCCCACTGGGGCATCCCAGGGCTCACAAGTTGCAAACTACTTGGAGTTTTCACCTTTGTGCTCACACGTGCTTTTCTCGTTTGCAGCTGATTGTTGTGAGCAGATGAAATTCTACGCAAGGAGCCTCAGTACTTGCCACCCTCCAAATTGTTTCAAATTTAGAATGATGTGTGGACACAGAAGAAATTAGGGAGGAAAGGAGACAAAGAAGTGAAAATAGGGCCAAGGGGAAGGCAGTGGAGGGTGGAGAGCTGTGTCATGGGATGAATGCGGGGTTGGCTGTCAGCAGCACCGTGTGTGTGCTTCTGAGCCAGTCACCGGAATTCCTTGAGGCACATGATCTTCTACTGAGGTTCTAATAACGGAACCTCCTTATGGAGCCCTTGTGAGGGTTAAAGGGGACAAAATACGTAAGAGGGCTTTGTAAATCGGCAAGCCTGGTGCACCTATTAGTTCTTACAAGCCCTAATCTTAGCAATCGGGGCTGTCCAAGGTTGTGTTCCTAACTGGATGAACTGCGGCCCCAATGGACTGAAAACTCAATGCACCATTGTTCAGACATGGGTCTACCGGTGACAAGCTCACTTTTCCCATCCTGAAAGTTGGATTTTATAAGCTGGAAGGAGATGTAAGTGATCATTCCATTTAGCCTATTCCCTTTGTAAGGAAGGTATTATTATTTCCATTCCACAAAGGGCAGGGGACTCAAGTGCCATTCGTAGCCCTAACATTTGTGAAACTGAGGGGTGTGAGATCTGGACCCAGTGCTGCTTTTCTGCTCGAGGTCTTTCTGTGTGCCAGGTATGAAAAACACACACTAGATTCACTACCACGCCCTTCAAACGGAATCTATTTTTATAGTAATATGTAAATGTGTAACACTTCCTGGATTGGCTGGTTCATTTTACCTGCTTTCACTTCCTACTAGCCGCTGGGCAGCATGTAACGGGATGGCAGACAACTTACAATACCCAGAAAGTTTCTGAATGCTGGGGTTTCCACCCTCCCTTAGTTTAAGAGCACCAACAAAACCCTCCCTGTATTCACTCCACTTGTAATCAAGCACTCCATAGCTATGTTTCTGTGTGAGAAGTAGTGATACCAAACCAAGGCATGCATAAAAAGAAAATGGTTCCAACATGGCAATTTCTTCTGTATTTATACACTGGATTCTTCCCAGTGCAGGATTGATCCAGAGAGAAAAGCACATCTCCTGCAAAGCCACCTTAAAACAAACAAACAAGAACCTTTTAATAGATGACACTAGGAGTCACCTTGTAAATAAACAATGCCTTTCGAACATAAGCTGTTTAAACAACGAGAAAAGAAATCACTGTTATGGGAGAAGGGCAACTGGGTGTAGTGGTGGGACACTGGAGTCCACAGGGGGTTGATCTGCTGCTGGACCTGTGACCGAGGAGAACGAGAGGAAAACTTGTTGGGTCGTTCTCGAACTCCAGCTCAGGCTGTCCATGCTCAGGGTTCCACGTGTGGCTAAGAAGACCATTCCGCACAACTCCAGGGCTTCCGTTCACAGAGACCTCAGTGGGGATGAAATGTTCTGGAGCTGTGAAGCCCACAGCCTGAACATCAGCATGAGATAGCCATCTCTACAATTTGTCCTGGACATTTGAGCCCAGGTATGGCTTTCTGTAAGCGTTACATAAGAAAAATGAATGTCTTCGCTTGCAATACGCATAGCCTTAACGCAAATGATATAGTAGTCTTAGAAGTCTTTCTCAAAAACCATTTATTTGAGCAACAACCCGTGGGTGGCTTAGGGCTTCACACTTAGCAGGTGCTAATGAGCAGTGAGGTGAATGAAGGGGTGGCTAATACATTTCAAGATAGAGAATGATCTGGAAAGCATTCACAGTAGGCAGGAACTGGATTTGACTGCACTACCAACTGGACTGGTTCACATGTTTCCCTGCAGCTCTATATTTCTGGTTTGAATTTACACATATTTTATCATAGCTACTTACTGTATTTAACCATTTTTTTTCAACTGTAGGTATAATAATTCCCATACATTTTGTTGATACTGTAGTATTTTACCTATTATTCTCATTCCTATTGCATGTTGAATTGCTTTTTGTGGCCGTATTCTAATAACAATTATATGTATTTATTTATAATGTGCAGGATATTGAGCTAGTTGCCATACACACACACACACACATTTATATATATACATCTTGTATAGTTTTTATATTAGGTAAAATTCAGATTATAATTCCACATTATAATTAAGAAATTCTAAATTCATTTAAGGTTATATAGCTAAAAAGTAAATGAATGAAGATCACCGTTCAAATCTTCCTACTACATGCTTTTTTTTTTCCAACCTAAGAATTACTGTAAATACACGTAAATATGGAGACACTTGGTATAAATTATCTAATTTATCTTGCACTACAATAGGTTCCAAAGGTCAGGAATTTGGCCTTTGAGAATGGGCAGGTCAATGGCCACTGTATAATTTCATCAGGAATAATAAGTACACTATCAATCATGTATAGCATCAGTCACACATCACTATAAAGTTTATAATTTTCTTGATCTCTCTAGGCGACAGTGCTCACTTTTTTTCCTTGGAAGTTCACTGATATTTATTCCATTTGGCCTCCTGGGTGACCTTTCTAAAAACTGAATCCAACCATGTCATTTTCTGATTTAACATCAACCTTGACTATTTCTCCTCTAGTATAGAGACGCTGGTCTCCAACGGATCTATCAACCTCTCACCATTCTAATCACAATACACTTTGCTAGCCACATGCTTGGCCCCTGTTCCCAAGCTGCCAATACTGGAGCCAGGGTAAGTTACTAGAAATTTCAGAACGTCCCACTGCTTTCCTTCTCCACATTCTTTCTCTCTGCCTGAAATGCCGGCAACAATATCTTATTCATCTTATTTTATGACTCATAGAACTTTCTCAAGATCCACAAAGACAAATATATATTTTTTTAAATCATTGTATCTTTATACCCAATGTCTGGTACATAATAAGTTTCAACAGATATCTGGATTAATTCAAGATAAAAAAATAACCAAAACATTTTCTGGGTAAATTCCCTAAAGTCCAAAAAAACGTTTTTTCCTCTCTGCTCTCTTGATGCCTTTAAATTCTAATTGCCACATTGTTACACAATGCGATTAAGTATTTCTTGTTTTCATCTGGGGCTAGACTCTGAGCTCTTGGGTGGCAGAAACTAAATCTTACTCATACTTGGGTCCTTAACACATGCTTAGGGTAAGCCTTTGTAGATTTCCTGGAATTGAAAATAGAATTCTAAGGCAATTGCAGGAGCTGAGCTGGGTAAATGCTATACTTCTTAATTTACAGTTGAAGACATTGAGACCCAAGAGGGGGGTAAATGTGTTGATTCAATTTTCATTTGAAATCAGGAACAACACAGTCAGGGCTGGAACCAGGTCTCCCAACCCCAGTTATATAGTAGCATTGGTGGCCACTGAAGACAGCAGGGCTGGACCTTTCTAACCCATCAGCGGACGCTGACTTAGGTCTGCTCATGAGACAGGCATGAGCACACAAGCATCTTCATGGAACATGACAGGATTAAGGGGTCCTGCTCAGCAGACACAGGAATAGCCTGGGAGACAGATGACTGAGTCCTAGGCAGGTATGTCAGGAGAAGGATGATAAGATGTGCCAGGAGGCAGGGCCACCCTTGACCTTCTCTTCAAACTCTGGTCCTGCTGTCTTCTCTCTGGCCAACTTCCCAGGAACCCCTTATCACCAGTATAACTTGATTGTGCATAATTAAGTTATAATACGCAGGAGTGGGCATAATTATAAATAGCTCTCCTTTATTTATTTATTTATTTTTTAAAAAATTTTTTTTTTCTTTTTCTTTTTTTTCATTTTTCTGAAGCTGGAAACGGGGAGAGACAGTCAGACAGACTCCCGCATGCGCCGACCGGGATCCACCCGGCACGCCCACCATGGGGCGACGCTCTGCCCACCAGGGGGCGATGCTCTGCCCATCCTGGGCGTCGCCATATTGCGACCAGAGCCACTCTAGCGCCTGAGGCAGAGGCCACAGAGCCATCCCCAGCGCCCGGGCCATCTTTGCTCCAATGGAGCCTTGGCTGCAGGAGGGGAAGAGAGAGACAGAGAGGAAAGCGCGGCGGAGGGGTGGAGAAGCAAATGGGCGCTTCTCCTGTGTGCCCTGGCCGGGAATCGAACCCGGGTCCTCCGCACGCTAGGCCGACGCTCTACCGAATAGCTCTCCTTTTTAGTCAAAAGTGTCCTACGATGGGCAATAAGCTACATGGTACTCTTTCCCTCCCCCACTAGAAAATATGCATACATTCATGGAAAAGCTCAGAAGACTGAAAAGTCTTCCAAAGTCCTCTTTCCCAGCCCCTTGGCTGTTTTTATTTTACTTTAGTTTGTCCTCTAACCAGATTGCTTCTGATTGGCCAGGATACATTAGATTAGGGCCTGGAGAGTCAAGCTTGCATCTGAGTCAAGCCCTTTACCTGGTGGTGTGCCCGAACGAGAGAACTGGAACCACCTGAGACAGTTGAGAACAATTAGGGGGAAGAGGGGACCAAAACCAGCAGCCTTACCAGACTCTTAATGTTGAATGCATTTGAGGTGGATGTTTGTGTAGGGGTTGGGTGCCTTAAGAGAGGACAGGAGGACCGTGCAGCCCAGCACTCTGGCTGGGAGCCAGGGGTTCCAGCAATGAGGTGTGGGTGCGGGGGTCTGTTTCACCGTGGGTACTGCTGTGTAAGGGGAAGGATTAAATCTGATGATTACATTTGGTCTGAGTCAAAAGGTGCTGTCAGCCGGTGGGACTAGTTTGGGATGGCAGGAGATGGGTGACACTGGCTAAAAAGCAAGCAATTTCTTTTTAAACGGGGAGAAAGGAGTTGGAAAAAGATAATGAAACTAATTTTTGCAAGCCCATGCAGCACCCCATGTAAATACATTCTTCACCAATAAAGAAAAGTTCCTGGCTCGGTGCAACATCTGAGCACCGGTGGCCAGGTGCTCAGAGGATGCCTGGCTTTCTGGGGAAAAGCGCCGGAAAGACGAACCAGGTATGTAGTACATTGAACTCAGCCGGAGCTGCTGGGGGGCGGGAGGCGGGGGGAAGGATGCAGGGGGGCGGGCACGCGCGGGAAGTCGCGGCGCCGGCCGGACCTTCTGCACCGCGGGAGTGCTCACTCCCTAGCTCTGGGCCGCGGAAGGATATTGCACTTTGACGAGCTGGGGCCGAGCCCCGGAGCCGCGAGGCCAGCGCCCGCGCCCGCGCCCCGGGCCGTAGCTGCACAGGCAGCGGCAAGACGCCCGCGCCGCCGGCGGGCGCCGGGAGCAGACCGAGGACTGGCCTCCGCCAGACTGATTGATGGGCGCCCAGCTCAATGAAGGGGGCCCGAGCGGGAGAGGGGCGGGGCCGGCTTCAGGCTGAGCCAGTGGCGGGTGCCTCGGGGGGGGGGGGCGGAGGCTCCGTGGAAAAGTGTCGGTGACATTGAATGGGTAGACTGAGCGCGAGCGAGGCGCGCGCGGGGGCGCGCCGCGCACACGCGCACAGCCGTCTCCACTAGCTAAGAGATTCCCCGGCCACGTAAGTAACTATTAATACCGCCTCGCGGGGAGAAGCGGGCGTGCTGAGCTCGGGGATTGGTCTCGGGCACCGTCGGCCATCCCCTTCACTTTTAAATACACGTTCCTCGTACCTTCGAGGGAGAGAAAAACAAATAAAAGAAGAGGAAGAAAAGCCGTCAGTTTCCTCCAAAGCCAACCCGTGCAGGCAGTCGGGTTTAGGGTAGGAGTGGTTGCAAATTTTTCCAAAGATCCAGTTACCCAGCGGGAAAGGAACGCCACGGGTTGGAGGGCTGGGGGCGCATCCCCTTCCAGCGTACGGAGGACCCCCGGAAGCTCGGGCTGGGGAAATCGAAGACCATTGATCTGACCTCGTCCCTGCCTGCGCTTCTCCCCCTTTTCAGAGGACGACCGGAGAACGGCGACAGTATGAGCTTGTGTTGACCTCCGGCTCGCTGGCCAAGCCCTGGGCATTGTCGCGGTACCTGCGCCCGGCCCGCGCCTCAAGTCTGCGCCCAGCTTTTGCAATCTTTTGTTGGCAGCGCTGACCGCTCTAAGTTAAATGCTCCCTTGCTTTTTTTTTTTTTTTTTTTTTTTTGGTCTGTTTGTTTAATTTTGGGAGAGCTCTTGGGATCTTGGAAAAGCCTCAGACGCCACCTACAGTTAAATCTTAGATAACTACCCTCTCCAGCACCCCCCCTTCCACGCCCCCAACCCTTTCCACCAAAAAAGGGGGTGCAGTGCGGATTCCGTCTGCCGAGCAGCGTGAGCCGGTAGACCTGGGCTGATTTCCTTTTTCTTTTTGTTGAGTTTCTGACGCGTGGAGAGCCAGCCGCCGCCGCGCGCTTCCAGAAGACTGTACAAACTAGAGCAGTAGGCTCCTCCGCCGCGTCTGCGAGTCTGAAGCCTGCGTGGGGATCGCTCCGGGGGACCCGGCGCTGCAGCTCCCACTTTAGCAACCCGGCTTCTCGTCTAGATCCACGTTGGAAAGAGAGGGAGAGAGAGAAACTAAAAGTGCGGAGATTCTGCACGTCGCTGGCTGCTTTGGGGTAACAAAAGGACCCGAGTCACTGCCGATTGAGTACCCCCCGGAGCCGGGCTCGGAGCCGACCAGGTGCCCGACGGCCCATCTGGGGCTTCTAACTCTTTCTCCGCGTAGCCCCTTCCCGTCCCCTCCCCTCGCGTCCCCTTTTTAAATCCGTGGCTCGGAGGCGCCTACAGCCGCACTCGCCAGCGACTCATCCTTCCAGCGGGTTTTTTTTTGTTTGTTTGCCGTGTGCGATCCTCACACTCATGAACATACACAGGTCTACCCCCATCACAATAGCGAGATATGGGAGATCACGGAACAAAACCCAAGATTTCGAAGAGTTGTCGTCTATAAGGTCCACCGAGCCAAGCCAGAGTTTCAGCCCGAACCTCGGCTCCCCGAGCCCGCCCGAGACTCCGAACTTGTCGCATTGCGTTTCTTGCATCGGGAAATACTTATTGTTGGAACCTCTGGAGGGAGACCACGTTTTTCGTGCTGTGCATCTGCACAGTGGAGAGGAGCTGGTATGCAAGGTAAAGAGCCCGGGGTTTGCTTTTGCTTTTAAAAAGATTCCCCGGCCGTTTGGAAGGCGCTGGAGGGGGCGGAGGTCGCCAAACCCTGGAGTCTGGGAGAGAGATTCGCCGGATCGTAATCCGTGGCCTTGTTAAAGGGGTTTATATATTTATTTGTTCTTGTGCGACTAGTTGTTGCGAAGTTTTTAGAGCATTGCAGACAATGGGGCGGGCTGCGGCGGGGGCGTTTTTAGGGACAGTCCAGGACGGGGAGGGCGGCGGAATCGCGCGGGGGGCCACGGACACGCGTGTTCCCAGAACCTGGTGGAGCTTCTCCGCGCGACGCCGGGTCCCACTGTCCAGGGGATTTCTGCTGGTTTCTAGCCCCCCTCCCTTTCCCTGCAGGAGCAGGGAATCCCCTGCTAATTTCAAGGCATTGATGACTTGGTTTCTTTTGCAGCCATTGTTCTTAGCAGCGTGCAGGTGTTAAACCTTTGTTCCGAAGGTGCCCTTTAAAAGAGACACACAAAGGTGTCTCCTCTGACCGAGCCCAGGGGCCCAGCGCGTGGAAGGAGCTTACAAAGAGCTTTCTTCTGCCTTGAGCCTTAAAAGGAGGGTTGTGGGTGGAAATCAAAGCTGCCTGCACACCTTTGGGTGTAGGAAATAGTGACTCCTTTGAGTCTTTCTCTCTTTTGTCGGTGTCTTCTCATCCTCAGACTTCCGTGTTGAAAGCCCTTTGGTTCCCCCTAACCTCCTGCCCCAAAGCACACCTTTGCCTGCAAGGTTTGGAACTTCAGGGATACCAGTGCTAATAGAGGTGGACACTGCGGTTTCCTTTTTGTCTTTGACCCTGAGCAGTGAGTGATTTGTATCTGTGTGTGTCTTTGTAAGCGCCCACTGGGATCCAGACACGGGGATGAGCAGCAGAAGAGTTGGGGGGGGGGGGATAAGAAAAGGAGAAGACATTAGAGCATACCGCTATTCAGGAATTGGACATAGATCAAGAATTCATTGTCACTTCATGTTGTTCCCCACCCCCCGGGGGAGGGGGTGAGTGTAAGGGGGAGCCATCAAGAATGAGGAACCCTGCCGGCTTTGAAATGGTCACTCTGCATGTATGACACTTTTACCATTAACCACAGACTGCTTTGTGGACTTGATTTCATAGGGGACTGGAGTATTTCATTGTAAAACATGGGTTTTGTGGAGGTCTCCAGTCAGTTTTGCAATTGTTCAGATCAGACCTCAGAGGAAAGAAAATAAGAGGCTCTTTTTAAATATTGCTCTCTGCTTGTACTGAGCATTTGGTATTTTGCATCTTCTCCAAGTTATTGACACCCAGAGCAACCCTGCCTGGTTAACCAAAATGCAGTAGGCTATTCAGAGTGGGAGTGAATTCTCAGAAGACCTACAATGTTGCACAATAGGGTAGTCATCCTTTGAAATGAATGAGTTCCACAGAGCTGCCACTCTCCTATGAAATATGCACAATCACCCAGCAGTGTTTTCACTCCTTTTGCTCAACTTGGGTACATACAGCATTTTCAGATTTTTCCAAGGCTGGAGATGCTTTTAAGGAAGGGGACTCTGCCACCAAATTCTGCAGGAGCATCATGCCATTATTTCTTTGTTTAAAAGCAGAGGTGACACTGGCCCCTGTTCTTTCTTTCTCCCTTCAGATTCTTCAAGACATACTTCATTTTGGGCTGACCTTACAGTGTCATTTGCAGACTTGCTCTCTGGCCTGAAACTGTACTTAATCTGCTGGTTTCCTTCTTGCAAAGATTGAATCAGCCCCTCACCAATTACTGTGTGGCTGCAAGTGGATTTAAGTGCAGTATCATTGTTCTGCTTGACAGAGGTCATCCCTTTAAGACACAGCAGTTTCTGTTTTCCTGTCTTTTTAACAGAGGTGATGTGGATGTCTCTTTATGCAAGCATGCTAGGAAACTACAAGTGGGATTTATAAGACTGCTTCTATGAACCACCCTATGATGCTCTGTGGGCTCTCAGTTTACCACAAGACACAGGGAAACCTGTACATGGATCAATTTCCTAGGGATGTCTTAGAATATGGAGTTCTTGTCTCCTGGCTCTGTGTTGACCCAAGAAAAAAGTCTCTGCAAAAAGAGATCAAATTTGAAGAGACCACTTATAATTGAGGATTGTACAGGGAATTGTGTAGGACACTATTTAGGGAGGGAGAATTTTGGGGGTCATTTAATCAAAATAATTAAGCCTGTTTATTGTCTGCATGCATACTTGTAAGCAAAGGGAAGAAGGGTGCTTTAGCGGGTCTTTATCAATGTTGGTAGCTACTGTGCAGATTGACATATTACTATCTTTGCAGAATGGATGCCCTTTCTTAAAAAATTTTTATTTTTTTTAATTTCTTTGCAAATGCTATTAAATATGGCCCAATCTTACTACTTTATCTGAACTGTCACATTATATAACTAAAGCTCCAGATTAAACATTCAAAAGCAGCTGGCAACCAGGCTTATGGCTTAATTTTGCACTGGAAGGTGATGGTTTAAATACCAATCCAGCCCATAAATACCTGTTATAGCTACTAATAAAACTTTGGTTCCTACCCATTTGGGAAAACATTAGTACTGCCTGTATTTCTCATACTCTGTCCACCATCTTGGAATTTGGTCTCCTCTACAAAGGGTATGGCTACACAGATTGAAGCTGCCATGAATATGTTTGATTTTTTTAAAAAAATTTTTATCCATTCAGCAGTGGGGCAGGATCATAGTCTAAAAGGGCTGAGTGAAAAGCATCTTTTATATTTTTTTGCAAATGCACTTGAAACAGGAAGTATGTTGTAAATAGTCATCCCTCCCTGAGCATGGGCCACAGAGCCTGCAGCCTGGCACTTGGTGCAGCTAAGATCTATAACAGCCTGGCGTGTTTAAGTTAACCTCTGCAGAGCATTGATTATTCTTTGAAATGTTTGAGGCTGTTCTGGGTCTCTGCTGCTTGCAGCCTGGGTGTTCAAGTTGACTCAAGCATTTCAGATCGTTAATGTAATGGACCTCAGAGGTCACTGCTCAGAGGTCATCATTTGACAGTATCAGGGTGTGATTTGTGGTCTCTGGAGATGCTGAAAGGACCCATTCTTAAATTTCTAGGGCTTTCCTGAGATGTCTCATTGTGGTTCATTCACAGCGTTGCTTTGCTCCCTTGCCTAGGGCTGAGCGCAGGAGCGTGTAAGGTTCTTGCTCACCCTGTCTGATTCACAGATTCAAATTTTTAAACCAAGAGCAACTTAATGCATGGATTCTCAAATAGCAGCTTGTATCCCTGGACGGGTTTCGGAAGGCCTGTGCTTCCCCTTAGCACAAATCCATTATCGTGGGTGCATTTGGGAGTGGGCACTGTCAGCAAAGAGCTTTTATCAGATTCTGGTGTGGGATTCAACCGAAGAAAAGGTCAGCAAGGTTCTAAATCGACGTCGTTCAGTGTATGAAGAGAAAGAGGCCTCGTGACCTAAAGTGCTTTTTGCGACCTCGTCCAGATTAGCAGTGGTCCAGCCAGGATTAGAGCTTCTGATCTGGTGATTTCTAGGCCAGCATTTTCGCCGCCACCACACTGCAACATACTGGTCAAAGAGAGAATGTTTTAACTGATAAGTTAAGTGATGGGGACCAGGGAGCAATCCCAGCCTTACACACTTTCTAGCAAAGCTCCCCACGCTGGCCCTCACTCCCGCAGGAGCGTACATGTGTAGACAGATAATAACACCGCAGCCTAAACCCAGGCACTTGTAGTCCTGATTTCGTGGAGGTTTGCAAATGAATAAAAGCTATTTTTTTTTTTTTTTGTATTTTTCTGAAGTTGGAAACGGGAGGCAGTCAGACAGACTCCCGCATGCGCCCGACCCGGAGATCCACCCGGCATGCCCACCAGGGGGCGATGCTCCGCCCATCTGGGGCGTTGCTCTGTTGCAACCAGAGCCATTCTAGTGCCTGAGGCAGAGGCCATAGAGCCATCCTAAGCGCCTGGGCCAACTTTGCTCCAATGGAGCCTTAGCTGTGGGAGGGGAAGAGAGAAACAGAGAGGAAGGAGAGGGGGAGGGGTGGAGAAGCAGATGGGCGCTTCTCCTATGTGCCCTGGCCAGGAATCGAACCCAGGACTCCTGCACGCCAGGCCGACGATCTACCACTGAGCCAACCGGTCAGGGCCCTATTTTTTTTTTTTTTCTGAAGCTGGAAATGGGGAGAGACAGTCAGACAGACTCCCGCATGCGCCCGACCGGGATCCACCCGGCATGCCCACCAGGGGCTACACTCTGCCCACCAGGGGGCGATGCTCTGCCCCTCCAGGGCATCGCTCTGCCGCGACCAGAGCCACTCTAGCACCTGGGGCAGAGGCCAAGGAGCCATCCCCAGCGCCAGGCCATCTTTGCTCCAATGGAGCCTCGGCTGCAGGAGGGGAAGAGAGAGACAGAGAGGAAGGAGGGGGTGGGGGTGGAGAAGCAAATGGGCGCTTCTCCTATGTACCCTGGCCGGGAATCGAACCCGGGTCCCCCGCATGCCAGGCCGACGCTCTACCTCTGAGCCAACCGGCCAGGGCTATTTATTTATTTATTTTTTTTAATTTTTTTTAACTTCAGAAATTCTCGGTAGGTTCATATCTCTGAGATATCTTTCAAAACGGAACGGAGGACGGATTTTTCTTTTTCCATGACCCTGCCATGAGGTGGCATTTCACAGGCTTGTTTTGATTCATGGGAAATCATTGCATAAGTGATTCATTGAGCTAGAATCTGCTGCGGGGCGGGGGGTGGGGAGTGTGAGCGGAAGCACTTCTGCCTTCCTAGTGACAAGGACTGCTTCCTATCCCCAGCTCTGCCACCGGGGGCCAGATTGGACTTGTTCTCTGAGCCTCACATGCCACCTCTGTGAAATGAAGGTTTTGAATTCGATCACCACTAGGCAAAGCCTAGATATTTAGTCCATTAATTGCTAAGATATTGTGTAGTGCTATATGACATATTGTATAGCACAAAGCATATTGTCTATAACTGTCATAGTTGGAGGTTGTTCATGTACAGTTTCATCATTTTTTGAAGGAATATAAGATATCTGTGTAGACTGGTATGAGTCACTCCCAGGTTTTGCCTTAATTCTTCTATAAACAGAGGCAGTTGGGCTAGAGAAAAAAATAATAAAATTTACCACTTGTGGTAAGTTTTAATATTGCATCTTTCAAAGCTTGTTTACCCTCATTTTCTTATATTATCCTCCCAACACCGTGAGTCAAGTAGTGTTTGCCCATTTTACATGTGAGGATGTGGAGGCTCAGAGAGGTCAAATGATTTCTTCAAGGCCCCACAGCTGGAAGGTCACAGGCCCACTCTGTCTGGGTTCAAGATCAGCTCACCTTTTGTCATCTCAGATCCAGTCCCTGTGGGAAGTGTTGGCATTCTGTGACTTGGTCGTCTAAGAGGCACCTCTGACCGTGGGTCTTGCTGTACATCCTGCCCTTAGGTGTTTGATATCAGCTGCTACCAGGAGTCCCTGGCCCCGTGCTTTTGCCTGTCTGCCCACAGCAACATCAACCAAATCACCGAAATTATCCTGGGAGAGACCAAGGCCTACGTGTTCTTCGAGCGAAGCTATGGCGACATGCATTCCTTTGTCCGCACCTGCAAGAAGCTGAGGGAGGAGGAGGCGGCCAGACTGTTCTACCAGATCGCCTCAGCCGTGGCCCACTGCCATGGTGGGGGGCTGGTGCTGCGTGATCTCAAGCTGCGGAAGTTCATCTTTAAGGATGAAGAGCGGTGAGTCCCTTTCCCATGCAGGCGGTGTCCCACGCCAAGCTGCCCTGGGCAGCTTGCCCGATCAGTGGGCGTGGAGGCTGTTGGGCTGCCTGGTGTCCAGGTGTGGAGGGACCAAAGGGGGGGTACACAGTACAGGGTTTGATGTACCCTCGGAAAACAAGTTGCCCCTGCTCTGAAGGTGTGTTCGAACTTTCAAAGGACAGGTGCAGGATCCTCTACGACCCAATAATTATCTTTGTTTTGCTGCTGTGAGCTCTGAAGACGGCTGCAGGCTTAGGTGGCATTTTCAATGTGAACAAGGCAGGATTTTCCAAAATCCTACCTTCAGAACACTCAGAGCCTGGCATCATCATTTAAAATGATTCATTCATCCATCCATCCATTCATTCATTCATTCTCTTACTCAATAGCTGGTTCCTAAAGATATATTATTAGTCATAGTTCTCGGTGCTATGAATAGCAAGACACATTAACCAGTCAACTCAGCTATAAAGACAGTGTTACAAGCCCTAAATAAAGGAATGTATTAGATGCAATGGGAGTTTGGAGCTGAGATGTCGGTTCTAACTAGGCAGATAGTTGTTTTTATAAGAGAGGCAATTTGGGAGCCAAGTCTGAAAAGATGAATATATTATAGGCAATGTGGGGAGGGAGGCTCGCACTCCAGGTGAGGAGGCTGCCCTTGCAAGTCCTCGGCCAGGGAGGGTCTCAGTTATTTCAGGAGTCAGCTGGACAGGATGCTGGGCATCTGGGTCCCATTTATGGTTCTTCCATAACTCATTACATTCTCTTTAGCAGGCCCCCCGGGGCCCTGCTTTCTCCTCCAGCTGACTTTGATTGTAAAAACTCTTTCAAGTGACTTTTTTTCTCATTAGTGACGTGCTTTTTTAGAGTGGTGGAGGCGACTGATTTAGATTCATTGCTGACAAGTCCAAAGAATTGTCCTAGTGGGTCTATGGACGTGATGTCATAGGGTTCCCATGATTGCTGTGGGCATGCTTGTCTCTTGTTAGGAAAGTGGTCGACGGAGTGGCAGTCCACGATCCCACAGCCGAGGCGGGCCAGCTGAATACAGGTCTTGTGCACTCCATCCGTGCGCTCACTCTGCTCACGTTTTCGAAATGCCTTCTGTGGGTCAGCGCTCTTGCTGTCACACCTCTCTGCCTCCCAGTTTGTTTGCCATTGACCCCAGCGGCCTGTGGTATTTTTCAGGGATTGCTTGAAGGAGGCTGATGGGCACCTAAACGAGAGAGGTCTGGTGGTGTGGGCTTTGGTTCTTCGATAGTTGTGGTTGGAGCTAATTGGGAAGTAAATGACTGGGGAAGCCTTTGGGGATTAACAAAGGCAAAGGGCCCGGATACCCAACCCAAATAGAATAATTCCGTGAGCATGTATAATTCAGCAGAGCATGCAAAGTGCAGACAGCATCTGGGTTTCCTGGACCCACAGAGGTTAGCCATTGTTCCATGTTTCACCCATAAAGGGGTATCCGAGGCATCGGGGCAGCTGACATCCTGGTGTTTGGTAGCAAATGACTTTTCCTCTTATTAGCACACTGAAGAAGAAGAAGGAGTTACTCTAAGATCTGGAGTGTGGGGCGATGCTTATCTTTTCTCTTCTTCAGCATTGATGCCTCTGCCCTGGGGCCGGAAGATGCAGGCCCTTATCCTGGTTTTGCCTTTAATATCCTCTGTGACGGTAGATGGGACCCTTGCCCCAGCCATAAGTCCTTATTCTTTTATTGTCCTGGCTCAGTTATAGTGGCTCTAAGGTCTTTCTGAATTATCACATTCAGGTCTGTGCTTTTATTTTTGAATATTCTCATTGGGAAGGTAGATATGTATATCTGACCCCCCAATAGGATACTGACAAAGGTATCCTATTTGTCCTTCTGTGTCCCTCCTTTCCTGGAAATGTGTCCACTAACTGTAACTACAACAGAAGAGGTAATACCGAGGTGAATGCATATATATGTGCAGTGAGTCACAGTAGAGTGGAGGGACATCCCCAAGTCACAAAACACGGGAGCAGGCATGGACTCGCAGTTCCTGAGTGTCCAGGGATCAGCGCCCCAGCAGTGAGTGTGCTTGCTTCGGTGCCCACAGCCAGCTGGAAGGAAGCAAATCAGGGCAAGGGCAGAGCTCGCACGTGCTGTCCTAGGGCTTTCCCAGGCCTGCCCTGTCCTTGATGACAGCATGTGTGACAGTGCCAAGGATAACGTCACAGCAAAGCCAAATCCTGGATGTCCTAGGGCCTTGGGAGGGCACACCAAGATGTAAGAAGCTTCCAACAGGAGGACTGTGGGTTGCTAGTTTTCACTTTGGAGTTATGTTTGACTTTGCAAAAGAGCATGACCCTTTCTTGAAAGAATGACAAAAGAAAGTACCCCATGTGAAGGTGACATTGGAATAGTTCACTGGAGCGAACGCGGCAAAGCTAAATCCTTTTTTAATTTTAAGAAGCATTTTCCTTTTGAAAAGGAAAACGCTCGTGACTTGTAGGAACCTGATTGTCATCTGTCCCCAGCACGTCTAAGAGCACCTGAGTCTCTGTAGCCCTGCATTCCCAAGGGGCCACCAGTGAGGATGACTCTCCCATCTGATGGGTGAGGTGACAGCCACACAGGTGTCA
This sequence comes from Saccopteryx bilineata, assembly GCF_036850765.1. NCBI lineage: Eukaryota > Metazoa > Chordata > Mammalia > Chiroptera > Emballonuridae > Saccopteryx > Saccopteryx bilineata. The sequence continues at coordinate 140,996,538 of NC_089495.1, forward strand.
AGTGACTTTGCTCAGGGTCACAAAATCCAGTTTGCCCATGGAGCCAGCCTGGGAATTTTGTCGTTTCATACCAGAGGGCTCGCCCCGTTGCTGTGGTCCCAGTGGATTTGTTCTTCTGAACGTGACAAGTGCCTGTGTCTGGGCAGGGCTGAGAAGGTCGCTTCCATTTTCAAGGGCACAAGAAACGTTCTCATAAATAGCAGCTAAGACTTCTTTTTAAAACCTGCTTGTCAAGTCTTTGTTTGGGGCAATAATGTCCAGTAGCCTTTTTTCTTCTTATTGTTCTGGGTTTTAACCTTCTGATTTCAGAGGGTGAGACTCTGATTTGTCACTCAGCCTATTTCTCTCAGTGTTTCCCAGGAGATATTGAGTGTCACAGCAGAATTCTCACTGGCCTGGAACGTGGCTGGAAGGGAACAAGAGTCAGGCAGGGGCCCTGGGACCTCCTCGGGGCCTTGCTGCTGGCAGCCCTCACCTCCTGTCCTAGGAAATAGGACCTAATCAGCAGGCATCTCAATAGGACTAAAGCTTCCTCCTCTCCTGATAGGAAATGTGGGGAAACAGTGGGTTGCATCTGAAAGACTTCCAAAGGTGAACTGATGTCATCCACCTGTTTTCCGAACCTTGAAGCATTGGTCCTCAGTGGGGAAGGCGTTGAAGAGATGTGGAAAGGCTGCTTTATTATTAATCTTCACATCACCAAGCACCTTCTGCACATAGGTCTTCTCAAAGATGCGCTTCCTGTTTCTTGAGAGTGATTGAGGGCTGAAGCATTACCTTGTGAAACAGGCTGCGTCCCACCTGGTCCAGAGGGAGGCCGGCCTCTGGGTGGACCCCTATGCATAGTTTTTCTGTGCTGGATCCTCTGTAACTCTCAGTCCATGGTCACCTGTGAAAACATTCTGAGCAGCACTGTCGGCTCCATGAATCCAGTTCCCCGCAGGTGGCTTTGCTGATATTGTACACAGACGACACCCGGTGCTGTGGTCGACCCCATGCCTGTGTGCCGGCTGCTTCTCAGATTCATCAGCTTCTCTTTCTTTCTGTTTTATTTCGATGTGGGCCATAGGTTCCGATTCTGGCTCTGCCACTTATTAGCTACCTGATCTTGGATAAACCATGTGATGCTTCTAAGCTGCAAGCTTCCTCTGAGCTAAAATAATAATTGCATCCCTCTGGGGTGTTTGTGGAAGTTAAATGGTCCTCTGACTCAGGGGGCAGGGCAGGCACTCACTAATGGACAGCTGGTCCTCGAGTCATTGATAAAACCGTTGCCATTAAGGCTGAGCCGCTCCTGGGGTCCTGTGGGTTCATGGAGAGTGTGGTCTATCTCCCTGGCAGCCATTTCCGTGAAGAGGGCTGCCCTTGTGATGTAAGGGTTCAGACGGAAGCCACATCCTCTTCTCTCTTTTGTTTAATTATAACGAGGGAGTCAGCCCTGGGAGGGCAACTAGGAGGTCAAGTGCCTATGGTGTGGTAACTTCAGCTCGGAAAGGCCAGAAGGTGGCAAGATGTAGGCAAGGATGGTGGCCACGGGGCTCACTAGGCAGCACGGGGTCCCACCCACCTGGCCTGAGCCAGCCACTGTATTTCCTGTCCCTGGACGTTTCTGTAGAGCAGGGCCCCTGATTGAGTTTGTCCTGGGCACTACCTTTGCATCCACAGTTCCTGTAGTGAAATCTGAGTGGAAGGGGCTTCCTGTGGGTGGGGCCCCGAATCTGATAGAGGCGGTGCCCAGATCCCCGAAGGGTGTGCCGCGTCCTGCAGTGCGCCTCCCCTTGCCCCGGCATTAGAGTGATCTGCTTGGGCCCCGTGTTTCAGTCTGAGCCTCGAAGTGGAGACCTGCACTTAGGAGAGATCTGTTTACTCCCATGTGGAGGCAGAGTCGCTGTCTGGACACCGATCTCTGCTCCTGCACTTAACCTTGCCAATTTACCCAAACTCTGCTGCTCAGATTGCCTCATCTGTAAAGCAGAGATAACACGACTCACCCCACGGGATTCAATGAATTAGTGCGTGAACCCCGCACTTAGTTCGTAATCAGCGCCTGCCATCCTGCGCCCCCCCTGCAGGGCCAGCTTGCTGACTCAGGACCTGAAGAGTCCTTTAAGCTGGTGTGACCTCGGGCTGCAGACAGGGCCGTGGAAAGCAGGTCCCTGTTTGGTTTCTCTTCTCCCTGGGGACAGGGCCCCATGCCGCCCCTCTCTTCCCCCCTCCCCCTGATCGAGGTTCAGTGTTGACATTTCTTGGCACAGAAATACCCCGTGTGAACTTAGAAACATGCTTCTGTACATGTTTCTTCTTTGATTAGAAGATCTTTATCAGTTGACGTCACAGGTTTCATTTCCTCTGCTTTGTGGAAGCTGATTGGGGCCACCTCTGCAGGAGGCAGCTGGGACCCTTTGTAGAAGCCCAGAGACTCTCTGCGCAGACCCCAGCCCTGTTCCTCATGCTGGGGGTGGGGGCGAGGATGTTTCCTCCCTCGCCAACCTGGGTCAGTGCTCTCTTTCTCTGTGGTTAGCGTCCCTCCTAACCTCTTCCTTTAGATCTGCAGGTTGCTGCCGCTTCTGTTGAAGCTGTAAGATCCCGCAAAGTCCAGAAGGCAGGCATGGGAGCCCTGGAGCCCAGACTCCGCTGTCTTTCATTACGAGTGAGTTACATTATTTTATGTTGTAGGCTCACTTTATTTTAGGAAAACACCTTTCCGTTCTTCTATGAAGGAGACAGAGCTCCTGTGATTCCCTTCTTTAAATTGACCACTTTTCTGTCCTTGAGGGAAGGCTTGCTTCCCTGCCCTTCTTCCCAGGATGGTCAGGGACCCCTCTCACAGCACGTGCCCCGTCCTGTATGGCCACGCCTCCTCCCGGGGCTCTCCTCCTTGCCTGCTGGACCCAGAGCTTCCTGGACACAGGGGCTGTCCAGTGCTCACTGGTCCTGGAACGTGGTGAGCAGTGAATCCATAAAAACATCCTTACTGGAGTTGGAGCAGCTCAGATTGGAGTCCAGTAAGAGAACGAGAGGGGCAGGGAGGAGTTCAGATCATCGGTGTCCAGGTCGTTGCCCAGAAAGTAAGACCGGAAGTTGAAAAGTCACAGATCTGGTACATAGACACCTTTTCAAAAAGAACGGCTTTCACAATTCCATGTCAAGTGAGAAACTAATCCAGCATTTCATTTGGATTTAATGATTTATGCAGACGTGGCATTTGCTGAAGACACTGGTATCTATGTCTGGCTTCTCTGATCACAGTTAGAGAGGAGAGCTTCCTCAGGGTTCTGTGCTTAGCAAGAGACTAAATAGTATTCTTCAGCAGGATTTCTGGTGGGGCTAATTACTATTTGTACTTAATAAATTAGCTGATGGGCTAGACGGGACAGAGGTCCTGGGCAAACATAGCTGAGGGCACAGCCGTGAGACTTTTGATTTCTGTCCACTTAGCCTGCCGACTCCAGCCTACCTTCCCTGACGTGGGTTGGAGATGAGGAACTTGCAGTCTCCAGCCCTGCAGGGACTGAGCATAGTTGCTGTTGTGACTGTTCTCCGTCACTGTCTGATGGCTCTGGGCCTCCTAACCCAACAACCTGGAGATTTGTTTATTCTTCCACAGATATTCATTGAGCACCTGTTATGTGCCAGGCTCTGTGGCAGGTGCTGGAGATACTGCAGTGACCAATGATAGATAGATACCCTACCTTCAGGGGGCTGAACATTTCAGTGAAATAATGTCTGGGGCCCACCATGAATCTGACTCCGAGTTAACCACAGCACTTAAATGAACTCGTTTAATCCTAACTAATGACGATAGTCACATTCATGTAAAACCAATACATAAGGCAGTGTCACTTTAACCATTGTATGGATGAGGAAACGGGCTCAGGGCCTCACAGCTCCTCAGTGCCCTACCCGAGGTCTATGCCCAGGACACCTGACTCTTGAGTCTGGCTCTCAGATACCACGTTGGCTCCAGGAAGTAGATGCCAGCTAAAAAGCCAACTCCTGTGCCCAACCCATAGGGAGAATTTTTTCAAGCAGTTAAGCAGCAAGGGTACACCAGGAGGACCTCTCCTGCTGGATTCTAAAGAAAGCTTGGTACCGGATTCTCTCGGGGCAGTCATAGGCTGTTCCACCATCCGCCAACCTCAAGTGCAGTCCTGTCATGGCCCGTGGCTCCATTTCATGCGGTGGGTTTTGTTTCCTCTACAGATCTGTGAGATGGGGCCCATTTATCTCTATCCGCCGCGCCTAGGACAGGACTTAGCGTTGTCTGTACTTGGTGAATGTGTGACCGTTGACTGCAGGGGTGTGCAATAGCCCTGTAGGCTCTGGAGGCATAAGGACTATGAATCAACCCCTTAGATGTACTGATGGAAACACATTTTAAATGTTCTTTACCTGGCACTCTTGAGAGCTTCTCTAAACCATGGGATAGAGCCCAGCCTGTTTGAAATGTCTTTGGACTCTAGACATTGCAGTTCTTAAGCAGAATCCTGCCTGCATGTCCTGAAATCTAGGCACCTGGGGGCCTCTTAGACATGACACTATCTTAGACACTTTTATTAAAGCACCTACTATGCACTTCTTACATTGCTAGCTTTGGGGTGTGCCAGATTCAGTACCGGGGACCCTTGCCTCATGGGAGGCACAGTATAGTGGTTATTTTTAATACCATTTGCAGAGGATTGGGGGGGCATCAGAAAGCTAACTAGATGGTAGGGGAGAACGTTGCCACGGTGGAGCAGGGAGAGAAAATGGCTGCATCAGGGGGGGCTCAGCTCGTGCACAGGCTGGTCTCATTGACACAGGAGAGAAAGGAAGGGGGCCCAGAAAGTCTGGGCCAAGGTCATGAGGCCCAGACCTGCTGTGTGTAGGGAGACCTGTGCTGGGGAGGACACTGCAGAGAGAGGACACTGCATGGGGCAGGTGAGGCTGGAGCCCTGCCCACCAGTGCGGCGTGGAAGGAAAGTTCTGGATTCTACGCAGGTAGGCAGGGGCAGCCCCTCGAGGTGCACTCAGCAGCCAGGTGTGCCCTCAGCTGCCGGCACGGGGCTGACTATGTGCAGAAGCTTTTCTGAGAGCCCATCCACTCGTGATTGATTTGGGGTTGGGGATCCTTCAGGAGCCGCGTCTAAATGCAGGGGAGCGAGGGGCCACGGGCGTATTGATGAGGCGGCCAGAGCCGCTTTGTCTTTCTCGGGATTCCCTGTCTGTTCCTATGGAGACAGCAGGCTGCGCGGGTGGTGGCTTCCTGAAGGGAAGGCGTTGGAGGTGGATGGATTCCCCGCTCTCTCCAGTGTGGCCATGATGACTTGGCGACTGAGCCTGCCGGCAGACAGCCCTGGCTGTGCCGCCGGTGTGCTGGGAGCACCTGCTGCTGGAGTTGGGTTGAGTTTCTCATCCCAATTGTGTGACTTCTTAGTAAGTGACTTCATCTGAGTGCCCACATTTTCATCCGTCCTCCCCCCAGCTCCCAGGTTGTGTGCAAGGTGCCGAGCAGTATTCCCTCTGCACACTTAACCAGCCCCTCTCAGGGGCCCCTCCCTGTAGACTCTTCTGTCCCTGTTTCCCTTATTGGTGGCTCCTCTGTGAGCAGCTTGGCCTTGGAGTTGGCCAAGGCCAAGGTCTGTCCACTGAATCTGTAGGACCTGGTGCATTAGTGGCTCTCAGAGGTGCCTTTTAGAAAAATGGATGCACATAGGAAACAGAATGAAAGGAATGAAGATAGATTGGGCAGAGCTTAGCAGCTCGTAGTGTCCCAGCAGTGGCTGCAAGGTTGGTGTGGTGCGGGGACAGTCCTTCCCGGGCCCCCCAGCAGTCCCCCCAGGTGCTCACACTAGGACCGGCAGTGCAGGCAGAGCAGGGCCAGATCTCCTCGCTGCAGCTCACCTCTCTTACTTGACCCTTCACCAGCTTGGACCCAGCCCGTGGAGTGGCCTTCTGTGACTTCTCCGGATTGCACTGACCTCAGGCCACCGGACTTCCCATCCTGGCCAGGCCCACTTTGGCTGGGTGCCCAGCCCGGCCCCAACCTGGCCCGCTCTGTCATGGCCTCTTCCTGCCCAGAGCCCAAGGCGAGGTGTTGAGGTTTAAAAGCCAAGCCTGATTTGCTCATGCAGGCTATTTGTGACAGTTTTGGAAGGGGCACTTAGTGTGGAGGGTGTAAACTTGGGTTTGGATCTGAGCTCTGCCGCTCACTTGAGAGGTGGCCTCAGCAAGTCACATCTATGCTCGGTCCCTCAGTTTCTTCATCTGGTGAATGGGCAGGTCCAGCTTCCTCTATCCACCCCATGAGCTACAGCAGCTAGATCGTGTTTGTGATGGTTTAGTGTGTGACCTCGTGCTGAATACACCTGGGGCCATATTTGTCTCCTTATCCCCAAGGTTTTTCCTTAAAACTTTCTCTGTTTTGGACTCAGTACATCTGTGAGTCGGTGCCGGGGTATATTTTGGAGAAGGCACCAATATTAGAATCCTGACAACAAGTCAGACCTAAAATTTTTCTGTTATCCTATAAAGGACATTTCACTCTCTGTGCCTCAGTTTATTTTTCTAGGAAGTTTGCACATATAGCATGTGCCTTTCAGTTTTGTCATGAGAAGCAGAGATGTAGACTGAATAAATTCCAGCATTGGGATGTTTAATTGATGATTGTCACTGTTACTATAATTATTATCATTATTTTAAGGATGTCATATAGGAAGTTGTTTTTACCCTTACAGCTTAAAAATTAAAGTAAACTTATAATCAGGAATTTTAAAGCTAGAGGAGCCCTTTTCAGTCCAGGGAGCTGTATGTTCCCATTTTACAGAAGGGAAACTGAGGCTGCAGAGCCTGTGGTCCCAATGCTGGGTTGAGCCCTAATGCCCCTAGGCAGCCATACCAGCCTCTGCTGAGAGTGGGCGGGGCACTGGGCTCTCCAGGCCAAGGCTGCCTCTCCCCTCCCCAGAGGCGGGGAGTGGAACCATATCCTGCTGGTTCTGGCTTCTGATCCAGTAACACAAGGCCAGGTACTGGGCTGCCTCTGGGAGCCTTGCTCATTCAAAGTCCGAAGCAAGGCCGGCTGCTCCCTGCCCAGGCCGAGACCAGGTTGCGAAGATGCACGTGGGGATGCAGAGAGGCAGCCACACCCCTCCTGCGTGGGCTCATGGCTCTTCCCTCCTAGAAGCTGCACAGTGTAACCACTGCTGTGTACAGCCTTACCTCCCTCGTCACTTTTGGGAATACCTGTTCTTTCTGTACCGCCCCCTCCACGAAGCCCACCCTGAAGATCTTCATCAGGACTGAGTAAAATGAGCCTCTGTGAGTGAGCTGGGCCCATGTTTGGGGGAAGACCATTCGAGGATGGGGGGTGGGGACAAGTGCAAAGAGCCCCATTAGGAATCTGGGTACAGAATTCACATCCACTGCCATTGGCCTGGGGCTTGAACTGCCTTCCCCTCCAGGCTCCAGGGTTGGAGGTGGGACCTGACCTTAGCACTGAACTCGGCCAGGGTGGCCTCCGCTGCTGGGCTCTTGGGCAGGCCCCGCACAAGTACCGGGCAAGCCTTGTTCATGTAGTCCTTACAGCCGAGAAGATGGGTACTGCCTGTCATATCTATACCCCCGGCGCCTGGTTTAAATGCCCTAATAATGGTTGGGACGTGTGAATTCCTAGGGCCACTGGTGCTTATGTTTGTGATGCTGACTCTGCAGGGCACATCAGAGATGGAAAGCAGACTTACTCATTTCCTCCTATGTGGACACGTGGAGGTGCTCCACCAGGCCCTCCTCACACCCCTCTTATAGCGGAGAGGGCAGTGGCCCCCATTCCCAGGGCGGGCATCCAGCCCCAGAAACCTTCCTTGCTTATCAAGTCGGTGGGGACTGGACCGGAAGTCCTCCGCCGGGACGCCCCCCCCCCCCAAGGTCCTTGTTTGAAGACATAATCCAGAGTGCCGGCCTTGACCCTTGCCTAGCAGTGATGTAAACAAGTTCAGGATGTTCCAAGAAGCAGGCCAGGTCAGGACGCAGCTTCCTCCAAGGCCTTTCCATGCCCCCCTTTCCCTTCTCCCTCCCCTGCCTGGGATGCGTGTGCTCTGTCATCCACCAGGCAGGCTCCTGCCCTCTGGGCTGCCCACGCCCTGACCCTGGGCTGCCCACGCCCTGACCCTGGGCTGCCCACGCCCTGACCCTGGGTTGCCCACACCCTGACCCTGGGCTGCCCACGTTGAGGAGCCTTCCTGACTGAACCACCTGAGCCATCACCGGTGATTTCCTCTCTCAGGTGCTCTGTGGTGGGAGCAGGCGCTCAGGGCCAGAGAGAGGTGACCTTTCAGTCCCCAACCAGCCTGGGTGCACATGGAGGAAAGCTCACTTCTGCTTTGGAAGTGGATTTTATGAACTTGAAAAGGAAAACTGATATAGATATCCAGTGCACATCCAGGTCCATAGATGATGTTTGATCTCGGGTGCTTGGTGGTTTTCAAATCAAACTGGCCTGGTTTTCAAATCAAACTGCAGGATCCCAGCTCACAGGGCACAGAATGTCACAGTCTGCTGGGGACTGGAAACCCAGTGTCTGAAGGGAAGGGGATGGTGTGGCCCATGGGTGAGCTCAGGGGCAGCACAGGGAGGTGTCTTATTTCACTCTCAAACCCTTAGGTATTTGCATAGCTGCTGAGTCCTGCCTTGGGGTGGGGGAGGAGGGAGGTGAGCTCCAGTGAGGGGGTTCATTGATAGGACAGACCCCTTACCATTGGCTAGGGCTCTTTTCTGGAGAATTCTGGGAGAGGGTATAGGATGCAAGTGTGGTCACTGTGGCCTGAGGCAGACAGTGTGGAGAGAATGAGAGCCTGGGGCCGTGATCTGGGTGGGATAAGGAGGAAAGGGTTTTAGATGTGGCTTAGTGTAAAGAGCTGAGGTGCTGATGTCTGTCCCTGGAAAGGCCTGAGTCACATCTCTCGCCACCCCACTGGAAAGTGCCTGAGGCGGAACTTATAGCACCCACCCCGCCTGGACCCTTCCCTTGACCTCTGCTTAATCCTGACCAGGTAGGCAGAAATGGGCTCTTGTTTCTTTAAATCTGAGCGCACTGAATTCCAAGGGCTCCACTGTGTGTCTGTCCCTTTCACTTTCCAGTTGTGTGTCTGCCATGTGCCAGCGGTTTGTTGAGGTGCTAAAGGTGTGGCAGTAAACACAAGTGGTGTCCTCTACACACTGGATGACTGAGGGGAGGGGAGGAGTGAGGCGGTCACCGGAGAGGACCACCAGAGTACATAATACAAAGAGCAAACACCTGTAAGTGTAGAAAAATAGGCGTGAAGTGTTCCGGTGGGGGGGAGGGAGCAGTGGGGAGTGGGGTGCTGCTTTATATAGGATGGTCAGGCAAGGCCTCTTGCATGAAATTCCTCTGAGCAGAGACCTGAAAAAACGTTCGTGGGGGTGAGCTGCACGGGGCAGAGGAAGAGTATTTGGGGTTGGGGTCCAGGGGAGGACTTATGCAAAGGCCCCAGGAAGGACCCAGGTCAGTGGGCGTGTTTGAGGAACACCAAAGAGGCGGGGCGGAGAGAGGGAATGTGGCCGAGGGTGTGGGGGAGCAGCCTTGGCCAAGATGCTACTAGCCCCACCTGCTTGGGCTCTGGACTTGATCCTCTGATTCCAATGTTGTGCTCCTGCCATTGGATGGCTCCTTGTCTCACAGATAGGTGGGCTTAGTTTAGGTTGGCTATTACTATGGATTTCACTGCAAGAATGATTCCCGTAGCCCCTCCGCTGTGGAGACGGAGGAAGCTGGGGGGGCCGCATGCACCTGTGGTTTGCGCTGCCCTCGCCTCTGCCCCTAGGGTTGCACTGACTCACTTCTGCTCTCCAATCTTAGGACATGTGGTGCGGCCCCGGGTGGGCCAGTGCCACCTGCCATGGGCAATGAGAAAAAGCAGAAGGAAGAGAGGGTTCTGGGTTGAGTCACTGCAATTTCAGAGCAGTACGTCTTCTAGACCCGTCCTGGTTTTTATGGACCGTTAGCTCTCGGAAGAGGAGACAGTAAGTGTACTGCGGGTTACAATAGAGCACGGGTGAGCAAATACAAAAGATACATTGCTCTGGATGACAGAATCCCAGAATGTTCACTCTGGCAGAGACGTTAAAACTACTTTGCCTAGATAGGTGTATAACAGTAAGAATGTATTTAACACTAATAAACTTGTACACTTAAAAATGATCAAAATGAGAAATTTTATCTTAGGTGTATTTTACCACAATAAAAAAAACCAAACAAACTAAAATTGAAAACAAAGGAAGATGATCTAGTCCAACCTTCCTTTTTAAGGCTGAGAAACAGGCTGAGTGACATCCACAGCCACACAGCGGGTGAGCGATGTCTGGCAGGTTGAGTGACTCCTCCACAGCCACACAGCGGGTGAGCGATGTCTGGCTTCAGTTCGCTCTCTCAGCCCCAATCCGGCGCCTTTTCCATTAACCAGTGAAGAAAATAAGTCCGGGGAAGTTGTCTTTGAAACTTCGTGGTCTTTGAAACTCTTGTGCAACTCTGCAATCTTAGAACCAACCAGGATTTTATCAGACCTTCTCTCTAGCAAGCCCCCAGCACCTCTCCCTGGATTAATTTGAGCCTCGCCTCCCTTCTGGGGCTCTCTGAGGAGTTGTGATGATTGCCCTTAGAGGCTGAGACCCCGGGGGAGGAGGAAGGGAGAGAAGTAGTGGATGGAGCCGAGTCACAAGCTCCAATTTAAGACTAAAGCCTCACTGTGGCTTTCCCCAGCACTTTCTTATCCTCTGCTCATCTGAGCCTCGTGACTTCTGGGACCACAGCATAGTTGCTTGGAAGTGCACTTTTGAGACGAAAGAACCGACTGATGCGACAGACACGAACCTTGTAGGAGCTTCTTGGTGCTATTTAGGAAGCTCTAAGCCAGGAGTCGGGAACCTATGGCTCACAAGCCAGATGTGGCTCTTTTGATGGCTGCATCTGGCTCAAAGACAAATCTTTAATAAAAAAAATAATAACATTAAAAATATAAAACATTCTCATGTATTACAATCCATTCATTTCCTACCGCTCATGTTCATGGTTGCGGGTGGCTGGAGCCATTCACAGCTGTCTTCCAGGATAACACCAAATTTTTATTGGATAATGCCTAACGCACACAGGTTGTTGTATGGCTCTCACGAAATTACATTTTAAAATATGTGGCATTCATGGCTCTTTCAGCCAAAAAGGTTCCCGACCCCTGTTCTAAGCCCTAACTGCAGTCCCTCTTCCCTGCTCTGTGTCCCCTTTTGCCACAAGCCTTCACCAGTGGGATGGGATGGGACTGTCTGAGCTTCTGGGGCTTGGGAACTGCTGGCACTGGGCTGTGGGGGCAGTACTCTGGCCAGGAGATTAGGAGGAGGGTTTCAGTTTTAGGCACTGAAAGGCAGTAGTTCCTAATTTTCCCCTTAGAGAATAGCAAGGCAGAGGAACAAGAATTCTGAGCCGTTTCCTGGGCTAAGCAGAGAAAGCTGGGCCCTGGGTCAGGGACAGCCCTCAGTCTTAACAAGTCCCTTTACTTACGTCCTGGTCCTCAACTCTATTCACAGGAAATAGGTATAGTTAATATGGTGACCGATTGTCCTCCTTTAGGAAGGACAGTCCTTTTGTAAGTTCCGTCCTGCTTCGAAAAGTGTCCTCCTACATGTCCTCCTTTTTGATATTGGAAGACTAATCTGTAAATGCAGAGTCAATCATTGCATGTGATGTGATGTATTTGTATTTGACATGATGATTCGTCAAGGATCAGTATTTAAATGAGAACTTTTTTCTTACACAATTATTATTAAAAATTAATAGGTATGTAAGCATAATTACAATATAAAATATTATAAATGTTTTATTATGTACTTATCATAGTATATTATTGTTGCAATGAATAAAATGTTTCTTTTATTTACAATATTGTTTTCAATTTATTTTTTGTCCTCATTTTCATTGTAAAAATGTTGATGACCTTAATAGTTAATGGTAAGAACTCATTTCCAAAAGTATTTACTGAGCACTTACTTTCTTTTATACCCAATGGTGATGTCAAGACCTGCTGTATATAGATACGGACTTGGTTCTAGGGACCGAGTTTAATGAGATTTATCCACCTCTGTTCTTAACCCAGAGCGCCCAGGAGAGCCTTACATTTTCATCAGCTAGCACTATGGCCCTCAAATGGCAGGGGGAAGATTGGGGATCGGCTGACAACTTTGAAGAGGATCTTGGGCTCATACGCTTCCTCATACACTCACCCATGCACACTTATACGCATGCATACCTGGTTGACTTAGGAAGACATGAGGTCAAGTCTTCTCTGTTACCCAGCTAAAAGGCTTTGGGCAATTTACACAGACTCTGAGCCTCGATGTCCTTTTCTGTGAAATAGGGTAGAAAAACCTTCCATATCCAACAAAAGCATTGTTGTTAAGGCCAAAATGCAGCTGAGTAATGTGAAAGGCCCTTTAAACTAGTCTATCCTGGAAGTCAGAAGTGGTGGTCAGAGCTTCTGTCAACGTCCCAGTTGGTTGGATCTGAGTTAAAATCTTGTGAATCCCAGTCATTATTCAGATGTGATTTTGAGAAAATTACTTAATCTCTTGTTCCTGTAGCACTAAGACAGGGCAATAATATGTGGTTTGTTTACTCGTTGAAGGCTTGAGTCCCCTAAAAGATAATAAGCTTCATGTATAGTCCTTCTCAGTCTTGTTCACTCCTGTGTCCCCAGCCCTGGAAGAGTGTCTGGCACCAGGAAGATGCTCAGTAAGTAATGTTTGGCTGGTTGAATGAACAAAGGAATAAATGAGTGAGTGAGGGAAGAGTCACCGGAAACCTAGTGGGAGCTGTTACCATGATGGATTCCGGTGTTTCAGGGCACCCTTAGCAGCTCATGTTTCCTCTCTTTCTGGCAGGACTCGGGTCAAGCTGGAAAGCCTGGAAGATGCCTACATTCTGCGGGGAGACGATGACTCCCTCTCTGACAAGCATGGCTGCCCGGCTTATGTGAGCCCGGAGATCTTGAACACCAGTGGCAGCTACTCGGGCAAAGCCGCCGACGTGTGGAGCCTGGGAGTGATGCTGTACACCATGTTGGTAGGGCGGTACCCATTCCATGACATTGAGCCCAGTTCTCTTTTCAGCAAGATCCGACGCGGCCAGTTCAACATCCCAGAGACCCTGTCGCCCAAGGCCAAGTGCCTCATCCGAAGCATCCTGCGGCGGGAGCCCTCCGAGCGGCTGACCTCGCGGGAGATTCTGGACCATCCTTGGTTTTCCACAGATTTTAGCGTCTCGAATTCAGGATATGGTGCTAAGGAGGTGTCTGACCAGCTGGTGCCAGATGTCAACATGGAGGAGAACTTGGACCCTTTCTTTAACTGAGCTTACGCCCCACGGAGACTGAGCTGGTACCCGAGTAACAGAGGGCAGTGGAAAGGAATTCTTCCAGGGAGCGCACGTCACTTGGCTTGGTAGCAAGGCAGACACTGACACTCACAGGTTTCTCGGTTCAAAGAAGGAAAACCTTCAAGGAGTGGACTGGACATGTGGCATGGGGACAAGAGGTGTGGGATTAGGGGTCGGGTCTGGAGTCGGTCAGGGGGGTGGGAGCCACCTGGAGTTTATCCTCCCCGAAGGAGTCCGGAGGCCACCTCCAGTCAGTGGGCCAATTCCGCCTGCCCCACTTTTTATTTTGTTGAGAAACAGTTGCAGATCCTGACAGAACCGAAACACTCTGCCTCAACTGTTCATCCTGGCATCGCACTGTTAGCATTTAATTCTCACCACGATTCAGGGAAGGTACAATTGGCCAAGGGGTCTTTTTTTTTTAAAGCAAGCCAACCACCTATCTGATAATTAATGTTCACTTCAAAGAAATTTGGTGCACACAGACCAACATGCAACCTGGGTGCTAAACCAAAAAAAAAAAAAAGAAAAAGATCCAGTTTGTGTCTCTTAATCTCTTTCTTCAACTCATTTCTTCTAAATATACGATTTAATAGCCCGGTCAGGAAATGACATGTTAATTCTTTGCTCCCTGAAGGGGGGTGGGGGGAATCTGTCCTTTAATAAGCTACTCTGTTTTGTGTCAATTGGTTCGTGGCAGGAAGCTATTAGAAGACAAACTTGCAGATGCATTACTGCTGTCATAGTTTAAAGGAAGGGAAGAAAAAAAAACAAAAGGAAGAAAGGAAAGAGACATTCAAATCCTTCAGTTTTCTCTTGTGAGTGAGGAGGGTTGCATGGCGGCGTCCTTCCGGCTGGGACTGTGGCAGCGATGTGAGGTCACGGGAAGCCCCGGGAGTCGGAAGCTCTTGCCACCCTTGGCTCTCAAAGAAACATGTTTTGTCTTTGTTTTATTGGAGACTAGCGAAGCAAAGCAGGTTGTCCCACGTATATAAAATACAGGGCAGCTATTTCATTTTCTTTATGGATAATGATTCTTTTGGCTTGGAAGGCCCTCTGGTTTGGACAAAAACCCTCAATAGAGACAAGCGGGAAAGTGAATCAGCTGAAAGCTAGGATGATATAAATAAGATAAAACAGCCCTCTGTCCCAATATGCACCTTCGTATATTCAAGAACTCTTCTATTTATTAAGGAAAATGTCACATTGTGATGTATTAAGCCAGTACTTCAATTACGGGTTGACTTGGGATGACATGTTACATGCTGTCGTGAACATTTATATATATATATATTATTTTTTCTCTTGTTTGAGTATTTCTGTTTCTGAAGTAACCCTTTCTTTGGCTTTTCTAGATAGCTTTATTTGATTTTGAGTGGCCAATTTTTTTGTTTATTATTATTATTAACGGCTTTTCTATTGCTGTATGATACAGAACTCTTGGCGTAAATATTTGTGTTTCTAGTACCTCAGTTGTTTGGATTTTACTGCCTGTATACGTTTTGTGAAATGGTCATGTTTTTTGGGTGGGTAACACGTGGACGCTGGTGTGTAAATGTTACTTGAACCTGTGCTCCATTCTAGTGTGTGGCATGTGTGTGCACAACGTGGATGCTCCCTTTCTGCGCAGCAGGGGCCCGGCCTTCACCACCCCCGGGGGTGGGCGGCCTACCCAGTCCATGTCAGGAGACAGGCGGCCATGGATTTGCTCTGGATTCGATTTTGACAACGGAAGATACAAAGAAGAGAGGTCTCTTAATGTTCTGAAGGCGGTTCTGAGTCGAGAAGAACCTGTTTTCCTTCCCTCTTCCCCTATTTTTTTCAGAACCCTGGAGGAGGAAAGATTGGTGACATGCATGGTGGGAATCTATGGCCTCTGGTGCTTTGTCCTGTATTTGGTTTAATGTTTTCGTCTTAATCTCTTCAATCAATAAAATTGTGTGTATTTAACTAAAATTCTCGGGTGCTTTCTGCATTCTGGGGTTTGTGGCCACTGCACCCCAACCAGGAACTCATATGTTCTCTTAGGTCTTCCCTGTTTTCGGGTAAACCACTGCTGCTGTTCATAGGAGGTGATAATTACTTTTTATCACGATTGGGCATACGCTGGCCAATTTGGATGGAGTTGCTTACTGATATGTAGTAATTCACTGAATTAATCATCACCACCACCTTCGGAGGTGCGAATTATGTTCCTGTTACAGATACATAACTTTTCTGAACTTAAACCACCTGTATGTGATAGAGTCGAGAATAGAGTCCAAGCCTGATGCATCCAAAGCCAAGTTGTCCAGGCTTCCGCACGATCCCCCAGGAAAAGCAACATCTACTTCCCACCCGATGGGAAACCTCCAAAGAGGAGATCACCCAACACCCAGAAGCAAACGGCTGCCCAGGAGCCTTCCTGTGTGTCAGACCCACAGAATGCCAGTGGGGCGGGCGGTTTCTAGGGGCAATCCCATGCACTGTGCTCCCCATTCCATAGAAGTAACACCAGCCCGGTAGGGCCACCGACTCAATCCTGACATGTCAGTACGTGCCTCCTGTGTCTTTCAGTGCATGTTAGGAAAATGGACATGGACACAGGCAGAGGGTGAGCAGAATGGAGTGGTTGGGCAGGCACACAGGTTTCCCGAAGTCGTAGGATGGGCTCCCACCTGTCTTAAGTCAGGTACCTTGGAGGAGGTAACTGCTGAATCTGAGTCCAAAAGGAACTGGCTTTGGAAACAGGAAGAGAAAGAGTACTGCCACTCTAAGCAGAGAGAACAGTGTGTGAGAAGTGTCCAGAGTTGCCCAGGTGAGCATCACGGGTGCCAAGCCGTGGATTGGCTCAACTCTCCCACAGTCCTTGCAAAGATGTGTTTGTGGTGTGCGAGCACTTGGCTGACACGGAGCCTTCCTAGCCTCCGGGGCCAGTCCTCTAAATCCATGAAATGCTTATCACCCAGTGATGTCGCCTCAGCATCCCCAACACCACACCTCCCCGTGCCTGGCATGTGGGCCGTTTGCAGTAAACACTGTTAATTAAGGTTTAATTTCTACCCCCGGGGGCAGGGCTCTATGCTGCTAAATTTCCTTTCAGCCCCAGGTTTTCTAGGAGCAGCAGCATTGGAAAACAGCCTTTGCAAGTTTCGGAGCCTAGCAGTGGCATTAGGGCACGGATAGGCTGATCCAGTTTCTCTGCTCTTTCACTGCCTGTGATTGATTCAGCAGAAACAGGCCTGCTGCCTAATGAGGGCCTGTCTGAATGGTGTTTTGTCAAAGCTTCACATGTGTGGCTGCTGGGAAAAGGGAGTAGTTGTGGGCACACACACTCCCAGCCTCTAGATAATGAGCTTCCACCTTGGTGGGGACCCAGAGCCAGCATGCTTCCTCCCCCCTTATGTCACAAGCCTTAGCCAGCCAGAAACCTTTTATTCTCAGATCCTTTTGGGGATCGGTACCTCATCCCCTTGTTACTTAATCTGGACTTGGGGCAGAGCAAGGGGCCTGGGCCACAGGAGTCAGGCAGGAATTGGGGAAGTAGCTGCTGGCCTGGGCTCTGAAACCTTATTCTCATGTTAGCTGGAACTGAGCAAATCATGTAACTTTTATAAGGACTGAGGCTGTTGAGAGGATTAACTGAGTGAGGGTATCCTCACTGTGCCAGGCTGAAATAGCGACTGTTACTCTGGCCTGCCAAGGGCACAGTAAGGTGGTGTTCTTTTGACTGGGGAATGGCACTGGAGTTGCAAACTGATCAAGTGCATTCAAGGGGAGGTGCCAGCCCCACTGAGCCCCGTCACCTGCCTCATGCAAAGCAGCTTCACTTTCCCAGTGTTACATGTGCCATGCTAATGTAGGGTTATAGAGAGAAGACAAAGGCTCCGTTGCTAGATATGTTTAAAAACCATTGGTCAAGTCTGACTTTGATAAAGAGCAGACAGAGCACCTTTGACAAAGGAACCAAAGTCCAGAGGAACCAAGGGCATCAAGGACCACAGCTGCTGTGCAGGAGCTTTGTGAGTGAGGACCCTCCACACACACAGGGATTTAGTTATCCACCCAGCTCTTCTCACTGTAGTCGTTGGTCCTTTCCACGGTGGCCAGTCCATTCTCTTAGAAAGCTAGCTTGGTGACCAATCTTTAATGGGTGTCAGACAATAATGACACTGTAATTATATTGAATGTCTAAACCAAAGTGCTTTTAGTCATTGTGCCTTTTAAATGCTCCCACAAGTTGGACATGTGTCCAGTGTTCCAACAGTAAACAAGGGCCTTGTAACTCACCGTTGGAGACTGAGTCCCTCTCTGAGCCCATGGATGACCCTGTTGGGTCTGTGTCATTTTTGCATACTTTCATACTCAGGGTGTATATATAAGTTGTCACTGTGGGAAATCTAACTTTGAAAAAAAGTCCTGACCTAAGAGATGAAGGAAAGGGGAGAATGGGGACCACCTCTTACATAATCCATCAATCATCATCATCATCATCATCATCATCATCATCGCCGTCGTCTTCATCCAGCATTTCCAAACAGGTAGCAGATTTTACAAGTCAGTCAAGTGAGCTTCCAAGAGACTAGATTAATTGAAGGGTGCCATCCAGTTAGTTAATGTCAAATTCTCTGCTTGAACCCTGGTTGCACAACCTTAAAGCCATTCTGTGCGGGCACAGGGTGACGCTGTGCCTCAGCACAGAGACCTAAACACTAAAACTTGGGAGCTGTGCCTAGGCCCTCTCTCTTCTCCCACTCATTCTGTAAGTGTTCTCTGCAGTTCCCAGAGGAGCCGTCTAGCGAATCATCATAGTACTACAGCTGTGGGTCCCGGAGCGGGGCTGTGTAGCTACTTAACGCTAGGTATCAACTTGGCATGCAAAGGGGAGCCTTGTGACCTTGCAGAGTCCGCACAGCGTGCCAGCTCTTCAGAGGACAGGAGGGCCACTTCTTCAGGCTTTCCAGAACCAGGATTCTGGGGATCTGAAATAAACCTTTGTATGAGCCCACCGAGAAGCACCAGAGACCCAGATTTTCCCAACCAGGACCCTGACTTCTTTATTAGACCTGCCTTCATGGCCCCTTCACTCGTCTTGGGAGCTCTACACTGAGAATTAAATCCCGAGTTGGAACTTCAGCATTTTGTGTTCTGCCATTAAACCAGGTAAGAGCGTCTTCGTGAGCTATGGCAGAGGCCCTCTGGTCTTCACACTTGGTTCCCAGTGGTTTGCTAACTGCCCTCAACTTCTCTCCTCGCCCCTCTGTACTGCACTGCAGTCTCGTTGTCCATGTGTGCACGGATCGCCCACGCTTTCCAAAGCCTTGAATCCGCATATCGGCCAGGGTTTATCTCTTGACCATTTTCCGTCAGTGGCCCCCACTGAAAGGCTTAGCTGTTGCCCCCCCCTTGCATATGTGCTGTTCTGATGTGGGGACCTCAGTGCAGCCCCGCAGCGTACGATCCAGCCCCCCGCCACCTCTGACCACCTGCTTTCTCAGACTCCTCCGTTTCTGGTGTTCCTACGTCAGCTGGGTCTGCACGAAGCAGAAGCTACTTTGGGATCACAAATGTAGGAGATGTCTTGGGGAGAAATCCCTGGGATAAGAAGCCGGAGAAAGCAGGGCTGGGCAGCCCATGGACAGCAACAGTCACCATTAGAGGCCGGGCCCCTGTCCCACCATCTTGCTTGGGCATTGACTGAGCTACCCTGGGGAGGAGTGGGGCCTTAGCTGACCTGGGCTTAACAGAGAGAGCATCTGTGAGCGGCCGTCCACCACACCCAGAGGGTCCTCCCTGACCAGACACCTGTGGGACCCCTCCCTAGGGGCCCTGCCTGGACGCACACCGCCTGTGAGGCACAGCAGGCTGATATCTCCCAAGAAAACATAGAAATTCCACCCCAAGGATTGGTCTCCCCATTTCAACCTGCCCTGCTCCCTTGTGTGTGAGGTCCGGCCCAGCAGCACAGGAGCTCGGCTGCATGTGAGGAGACACAGGTGAGGACGTTCTGTTTTCAGAGCCAGTAGGGTCCCCGGTTCTGATCGTTCCTCAGGAAAGAGAAATAAATCCCGACTTCAAAGGGAAGTACACATCCTTCCTGGAACAGCCCGGCCCATAGGAAAGAGAAACAATGGGTGACATCTTTAGGCCTGCTTTTCTTTCCTGGGGAGGAAGTGGAGATCTTGGGGCCGGCAGGAAAATGGAGCTGCAGCTGCCCTCCAGCCCGGCTGTGGGGGCCACGGCCTGGGCCCGCCCGCCCGAAGGAAGCTGGAAAGGTGTCCAGGGAGCGCTGCCCAGGGCAGGGCCGGAGGAGGGCCCACCCACCTCCTGAGTATGCTGGTGGCCTGCTGCCAGCACTGCTGTCCCCAGGGCACCCCGGGAAGTGGGGACAGGGAGGTGAAGATAGTCACCTGCCCAGCAAGGCCGGCTCTCTGATGCCAATTAGCATCTTTTCCCAGAAATCCCGAGCCAGCTCCAGGACCCAGCCTTCTGACGTCCAGTAAAATGCTTGCCTCATTGAGCCAGACGTAAGGCATGCAAAGGAATTTTAAAATATAAGCTCCTTATAAAAAAAATATAAAAAGCAAACATATCTTAAGTCTTCTCTGTGCCTTACAGGTCACAGGTACTGTTTTAAAGACTTGCCACTTGGATGGGAAGGAAACTTAAGAACTCAGCTAGTGTGGTCCTCATTCAGGTGCACGAGACACTGAAGGAAGAAGGGAGAGAAACTTAGTAGCTGTTCTCACAAGACACAGCCCTGGATGGAATCACCTCTTCCAGAGAACCGTGCGTGGACAGCCACTCATCCTGGACTGCAGTTCCCTGAGGACAGAGCCCAGCCTAAGTCCTCTCTCTGCACCAGGGTCCAGCACAGATCCTGGAGCAGAGTCAGGATGCATTCAGCGTGTGTTGAATGAGTGAGAACGGACCAGAGGCCTCTGCAGGGGCAGGCCAGAGAGCCGCACCTTGCACGGTTTTGGGAACACGGTCGTCTGGTGTGAATCTCGCCATTGAGACGCTTCCACCACGGTGCACAGAGGTAGGGAGAAGAAGCAAGGCACAGCGGGTGTGCTGGAGAGATCATCCTTTCTAAAACTCACTCCAATTTTCCTCAGGACAAGAGGAATTGGCATTTTGAACATCGGGAATGCAGCTGACAGCTGGGTGTAAATACTTAGAACAGCTATGATCTGATCTTCTCAACCCTTTCTTCCACAGCAGGGACTGAAACCTGAGCTATCCGGGCCCCCTGTCAACAGCAGGATAGGTTTATTCTGGAGCCTTCATCCAGGCTCTGGGAAGTGAGTGGCCATCAGCAGGTAGTTGCAGGTAGAATGAACACTAGGTTCAATACGCTGTTGTTTCTCTGTAAAGAATGCAGCTTGAAGTTTTTTTTGCCAGAGATGTCATTCTGGAGAGAAATGCAGAGTTTGGCTCAATGTGAAGAGATTTTTTTTAATATATGTATGATTTTACAATGCTCACCGGGGTCACTATGATGAAATGGACCGAGGTACGTAGAGCGGTGTCCCCAGACTGTTGGGCCCAGGGTATTCTGAGGCTACTGCCGGTGGATAACCTCCCGGAAGGACAGTCAGGGCCACCTGGGGTGAGCTTGGCCATCTTCGCACCCTACCTCTCAAGCTGGGTTTTCTGATTTTATCCCCCAAGAGGTTATCTTTAGCTTCTTTTCATAATGGGGGGAACTTTTGTTAAACTTTATTTTCTGTAGCATTTTTTTAAGAATGCCGATGTCTCATTTTCTAAGTATAATCTTGCTGTGTTATTAACCACACGTACTAAAGCCCACACATAACACCCACCCCGAGTGAGATGCTGGCAGTCTTCAGTGGGGAACACCACAGTGGGTCTTAACCCACAGTCACCAGAACAGACCCCTGGACTCCCGAATAGGCACGGAGTCCCTTGGTGACGTTAAAAGGCAGTGTGTGATGCATGAGAGATGAGAAAAGCACAAGTCAAAGTCAGAAGCTGCTGCCCTTTCAGTAGGTGAATTTGGCCCAGGTGTGAGCTCAAGTGTGATCTACAAAATCAGAATACTGACCACTGTCTTGCTAATTTCTGTAATGCTCTGCCCTGAGATCCAGCTTGGGGGGTAGGAGATGCAGACCGCTCTCACAGGGATGGGGCAGCTGGCACTGCTGCTGGTCCTGCTGAGTAGTCAGTTGTTCCACAGGAGGGCCTCAAAGGCACCAACCTTCCCGATAGCTTACAAATGTCTTTCCCAGGGAGAAGGGCCTGGAAATTGCACCTTTTTATTTTTTTTAATTTATTGATTTTAGAGAGAGGAGAGGAGAAAGAGAAAGAGAGAGAGAGAAATATTGAACTGTCCCTGTATGTGCCTTAATTGGGGATCAAACCCACAATCTTGGCATCGGGATGATGCTCTAAGCAACTGAGCTATTTATTGGCCAGGGCTTTGCATTTTTTTTTTTTTTTTGTGACAGAGACAGAGAGAGAGAGTCAGAGAGAAAGACAGATAGGGACAGACAGGAAGGAAGAGAGATGAGAAGCATCAATTCTTTTTTTTTTATTGTAAGAGAGACAGAGAGGGTCAGAGAGAGGGACTGATAGGGAGACAGACAGGAAGGGAGGGAGATGAGAAACATCAATTCTTCACTGCGGTTCCTTAGTTGTTCATTGATTGATTTCTCATATGTGCCTTGACCGGGGAGCTACAGCAGTCCAACTGACCCCTTGGCTCAAGCCAGAGACCTTGGGCTCAAGCTGTTGAGCCTTGCTCAAACCAGATGAGCTCGCATTCAAGCTGGTGATCTCGGGGTCTCGAACCGGGGTCCTCCACATCTCAGTCCTATGCTCTATCCACTGCGCCACCGCCTGGTCAGGCAGGGCGTTGCATCTTTGATGTAAGATAACAGTTTGCAGTTCTAACTGGTAAAGCCTATGGACTCAGTTTCTCTGTGACCTATTTACTTTCCATGTTACAGATGTGACAACAACTCTCTTCCATGTGCTCCTGATGCTGTTGGGAGACCTGGGTCAGCACCACTGTCACTCATATCAGTATTATTAAGGCCAAGTCATCCCACAGAGATTTTTTATATATTTATAAGCTGTTGTAGGCCACTTTAGTTCTTTCTTGCTAAAAATAATCAGAACTTTAGGGATAGAAATCAAAAGACCAAAAAGGTAATGGAGGAAAAAGGTAAACAGCTTAAAAATCTTGGGCAATGATCTTTAGGACTGAACATAAATTCAGTTTCGACCTCCCTCCATCTTTATTTCCTCCATCCCTCTTTCCCTTTCTCCTTCCTTCTTTCCTTCAGGAATTTACTCAACAGATGTTAAGTCAGAAAATATTCCTGGTAACATCTTCTGCATCACACACTGCTCGGAAGTACAAACAGAAAGGACACATTTGTTTCCTGCCCATCAGGAATTCAGGATACACTGGGGCAAACTGACCAGAAACTAGACCGCCACCATGTTCTGTGAGGATTTCTGGGATGTATGAAAGCCTCAGGAGTTCGGGGGCTGCTCAAGCCAGTCTTGGAGGCACTCAAGAAGGGCTCATTGAAAACCAGGACAGCCGCGTTGAGTCCTGAACAGGGAGCGAGAATTTGTGGGGCGAGGTGGCGGCTGCATATTCTCAGGTGGAGTCATCAGCAGGGCACCAGTCTGAGTGGATGGTGTGTCCCAGCCGCCAGTGCCTAAAGTCAAACACAACTAGTTATGAAGGGCAATGCATCTGACTAAATAAAATGTATTAACTCATCAGCAAAAACACACCTCTGTTGTCATCAAACTCTGAACATATTTTTTTCCTCTGTTATTGGAACTTGCATACAGAGAAATGACAAGCCATGTTTTCAAGATCAAGTTTTTTCACAGATATAAATACAAACTGTTTCTGAGTACACTGTCCAGTCCCTCTAATGTCCCCAAAGGCATGCGTTTGATATTGAAATGGGTAGGACAGCCTTCCAGAGAACATAAAGCTTAATGAAGGGAGGCACTGTAGGTCACGGGCTCCGCGGCCGCCAGGAAGACTCTGGAAAAGTTGCCTTGAGAGTTGAGTCTTGACTGATTTCCTAGGACTCAAGTTTCTGGCGACAGGATAATGAATGACTCTTGTTACTGGTTCTGCTGAGAGCTGGCCTCCGGCTCTGGTTGTGGGGATGCTCGTGTTGTGGGACAGCCGGAGGCAGGGCAGCCTGGCTTGGGCTGAATCTGGACAGGAACGTTTGGGGCACATTCCAGCCCACACCATCAGCTCAGTTAGCTAGGCAGAGCTTTGTCCACTTGGGCTGTTTGTCCTTCTGGATCCCTAATCTAACACAATGATCTGCTTTCTCCGAGGCACAGACTTTACATTGCCAGTACTGTATCAGTTACATCCTGTATTACAAAAAGCTTATTTTCTCATATTCACTGAAGGAAAACATAGCCTCTCATGCTAGAGACATAATAGAGGTTGAAAACATAAGAACAGAGTATGATGCTCTCGGTTTAACTTCTGGGTCTGCCTCTTTGAAGTGGGATGATAAGATGGGTAACGCTAAGTTACCCAGCGTTTCTGTGATTCAGTTTCTTCATCTGTATGAGGTAATATGCCTATAGTGATATTTAGACAGAACAGTAGATTTCAGTGATGCATTAGTGTCTTCCTAGGTGGCCAGTTTCAGTCCCTCTATATTCATTTCCTTCCTATGAATCCTAGGAACCTTTGGAACAAACATCTGCTTAGAGAAGAAAGGAATCATATCTACCAACTGACGGCAGATAAGTCCATGGTCTCCCTGGGAGGTGTTTGAAAGGATGTCCGTATGTTCTATGTACCCAACAGGCCTTCCTGCAGCACTGTGCAAAGGGTGTTCTGGCCTAGATGGGACCAGGGCCAGGACTGGAGGTGACCTCAGGTGTCCCCACGCATAGCAATGAAAACACTCAGGAGAGATCCTATGGAAACAAGGATAGGACGCCAGGAGGTGTTGCAATATTATTTTAGAGGATTCATCTGCTTAGTATTATGGTTCTCCTCACTTAACCCTCAGAGGTTTTGGACTCTGCTTGGTGTGAAAATTTTTTTCTGTTTAGAAAGAGTTCCGCTCATTGCTCATTACTTTAGCAGACTGCACATTGGGATAACTTGTTTATCCTGCTCAGTGAGTCATCAATATCCTGCTCTATACTAAGCCATGGAATGGTAGACTTGGACAGCTCTCAGGGCTCCTACAGCTCAGCCTGTTCATTTTACCAGCAGGGAAACAGGGGCCCAAAGAAGAGAAGGGCCTGCATAAAGTCACACCACAGTGGGCATGGACCTAAAAAGAAAATAGGTCTCCTGATCACATGTCTTATATGTAGTTGTGTAAATGCAACATACATCTACGAAGCTTTGAAGGAACTAGATAGAAAGGAAACCACATTAGGAAGGATACACATCATATTCCAATTCAACCTCTCAGCAGCTATGGAAGATATTTATACTGAACAAGGGTAATATGACACTTAGTTAATGAGACACAAACAGAAAATAACTCCATCGTCCGTCCTGCATAAAAATTATTGTGCGCTTACACCCCAGCCACTCTGCTGGGCACTAGGATACGAAAGAGAACAAGACAGATAGGGTCCCTGCCCTCACTGAGTTCATCATCTAGGGAGCCAGCATCTCAAGGAGTTCTAGAACTGGTTACCTGAAGCCTCAGGGTCCCACAGAGATGCCTCAAAGTCTACTGTGAAGCTTCAAGGAGATCAAGCTGGTTTCCACCTCTCTCCCCACCCATCCCCACATCAACTGTAGGGGTGCCATTTTGTCTCTTCCTCTACTAGGACTTCATAGAAGATTTCATGTGAAGACAAGAATCCTTTGATTAATCCACTGAGTTGATTCATGCTGCCTACTTCTCTTATTAAAAAAAAAAAATCTTCATCTGTAAGTGTAAAAAGTCAACTCAAATTATCTGGACAACAGAAACAATAGAATTTACTGAATACCTTTGGATATATCAAGCTGTAGGATCAGCCAAGTCTGGAAACTCAAGCATTGACAGAACTATCTCCCTCTGTTTGGCCCCAAATAAGTTTAGATCCAAGAACTTAAGTAAGAACATCAGGATTTTCTCTCTCCTTGTCTCTCTTTCTCTCCCTACTCTGCTTGGCTTCATTAGTCATAATCTACCTCCAAATGGAAAGGCTATTGCTGTTGGCAGCCCCAGGTTTATAACTTCCAGATGAGAGAAGCATTTCCTGTCCCTATATGCATATAGTCGTCCAGGGAATAATATGATCGATCCTGCTTGAGCCTCTCAATTATCTCTGAAAAAATCAGCTGAGCCAGGGGTGTAGTGGTACTTTCACTGGTCAACCAATGATCAGGTACCAACCCTTGGAGGGAACTGGGCACTATGATTAACAGTCCCACCAACATTAAAGAGAATGGCAGACTAGTTTTATTGAAATAAAAAATGAAAATGTGCAGGTGGGAAGACCATAGCTATGGTATCTGTCTATTATAGTCTTGTTTTCTCTTTACATTGATATAATACATTCCTTGATAACCTAGCACCTTATTTTACTTATTTTTTTTTTAAAATTGACTAATTGCAATAATTTTTAATTACAACCAATAAACATAGGAAAGATAAAATTCAAACCCTTGATCTCAAGTTAAAAGGCAAAATGGAATGATCATCACATTATTCTTAGATGCACAAGCTGGGAGAAGACATGTACATTGAGGACAAAATTTTAGCCTTGAGTTTGTAGCACTTCAATCAAAAAAGGGAAGAGTGGGTGCATGACTCTCACTGTCTAATATTAGGATGTTGTTGCCAAAGGGGAACAAGCTTTTTTCCTAACGCAGATCTGAATCTAATTTGTCACAAAAACTTTTGTCTGTGAGGTATTTGTGCAGTGTTTTGTTTTTTTTATTTTTTTTAAGCCAGCAGATAATTCTACCCAATCTTTGCAACCCCACATGATTCTTTTCTAAGTCTTTGGTGAAAAATATAGCCAGCATCTTTGAAATTGATGTCATTCAAAAACTGCACCGTGTTCCTAAGAGAGTTGGAGACTGTTGAGGAAGGATGGCGATGCTGAGGATTAAGTGATCAATGCAGGTGTTTCAGAGCCTCAAGAAGAGCTGGCCTCAGCCATCTTCTCTCTTTTTTTTTCTGAAGTGAGAAACCGGGAGGCAGAGAGACCGACTCCTGCATTAGCCCAATTGGGATCCACCTGGCATGCCCACCAGGGGGCGATGCTCTGCCCATCTGAGGCATTGCTCTGTTGCAGCTGGAACCATTCTAGCGCCTGAGGCGGAGGCCATGGAGCCATCCTCAGCACCCGGGCCAACTTTTCTCCAATGGAGCCTTGACTGCAGGAGGGGAAGAGAGAGACAGAAAGGAAAGGGGAGGGGTGGAGAAGCAGATGGGTGCTTCTCCTGTGTGCTCTGGCCGGGAATCCAACCTGGGACTTCCACATGCCGTGTCGATGTTCTACCACTGAACCAACCAGTCAGGGCCTCAGCCATCTTCTCTTCAGAGGAAACTGTTTTATGTTCCAATAAAGAATATAGAAACCATAAAGACTCATTGTAAATAAGGTCAGTTTTCCCAGAGAATGTTACTGCATAGGAATCACTGCTATCGTTCGTGATGCTGCATGCATGTGTCTGTCTTACCATTCTGTGGACCAGAAAGGCAAGAAAAAAGCAGTCTGCTCATGCTGTAGGAAGGAGAATGCATGTGCATTCTACGAAAGGCAGACAGAGCCTGGCACCCCTGGAAAGTCAGAGTGCCGACAGCCAGGCATTCTGGGTTCCGTTCTGGCCCTGACCTCATTGGCTATGTGGCCCTGTCAAAAGCCCTTCTTATTTGGACTTTGTTTTCAAAATCAGAAAACTACAAGTCCTGGATTTATGTGATTACTAAGGTTTCTTCTGGCTTTAAATGTCTAAATTATATATTTTTTAATAATACAGTTAATAGAGAACTATGTCTACCTATTTGATTGTTTAGCGGCAATGTTGTTTTCCACATGGAGCTTTTAGATATTGGCCTTGTGAATTGGCGTAGATCTCTCATTTCCAAAATACTCCTGTTTTTCTTACCAAAACTGACATTTTGCTGAGAAAGATTTTGAATGTTTCTCGCTCTTAATAGTTTGCTCTTTATGAACAGCCCTCTTCTTCAAGATGCCAAGAAAAAAGAAAGGAAAAGAAAGATTCAGTTCTCTAAAAGATCTTTTTTTTCCACTGTAATGTCTTCTTAAGACAAGCGTTTGGATCTGTGCATCACCAGAGAATCATTCCACATTGCTCTGCCTTGGAAGAGGGCATCCCAAAGTCCAGGTTCACTCTCCCTGATGGACGAGAGGGGCTGGAGACCCTAGCAGAAGAACAAGACTTACCCTGGGAAAGTGGCTCTCTTACCTACACCAGGTGCATGTGTTGAAAATGAAAAAGAAAGGCTTCATCTAAAAAGGTTGAGATTCCTCTCCCAGTTCTGCCAATAAACTAACTAACTACCATATTTCCCCATGTATAAGATACTCCCATGTATAAGACACACCTTAATTTTGGGGCCTGAAATTTGGGGGAAAAATGTATTACATAAAGTTATTGAACTAAAGTTTTATTCATCTTAAAATTCATGCAACTCCTCATCACTGTCAAAACTCCCATCCATTTGCTTGTCCTCATCTATGTCTGATGACGAATCACTATCTTCATATATTGCCTCATCCTCAGTTCCATCTATGCCATTTGAAATGATACACTTCTTAAATGACTTGACAACGATCTCAATCTTGATATTATCCCAGGATCTTTTCGCCCAGGTACAAACTTCTCCTATAGCTGGTTTCTTCACTCTTCCTGCTGGTGTCAAATTGTCTACAGCAATGAGCACAAAAACAAGCCTGAAAAAGTGGGAAATGCAAGTGTAAAAATAATCTACAACCACTATATAAGACGCACCCATTTTTAGGCCCCAGATTTTTTGAAAACAGGTGCGTCTTATACATGGGAAAATACAGTATACAAGAATTGCTAATCCTGATGTGCCCCTTGGCAGTTTACAGTACCCTTCCTACCTATGACTTCACACGACCTTCACAAATAGCCCTGCACATTGGCAACACTCCTCCTGCTACCTAGAGGAGGCCATGGGGCCCAGGTGGTTTAACTGATGTACCAAGGCAGCTCTCAAGGATGGAAGGAAGCCAGGACCAAAGTCCAGCTCTTGCAGGAGCTTGGGATAGCACTTTCCATCCCTGGGACTCAGTCTCCTCACTGGTCAACCGGGAGCCATAACCCTGGTCTCCCTAATTCACAGGAATGAGTGCTTTCTGAGGACACAAATGCCATTCATTTTCTACTCACCAGAATCCAAGTCTATTTCAATAGCTCAGAAACATGGTCAAATATCAAAGACTTGAATTTAGCAACTCCTAAAGCCCAAACAAGCCGAGCGCCACACAAGCTCTGCCTCTTCCTCGGAACAAGGTTGTATTAAGTACGAAACTCAGCACTGACCTAGGACTCGATCCAGTGGGTCCTGAGAGGAGAAGAATGAACTTTACATCTGCAATTTTAGTGTGGCTTTTGACTCCACTTGCAACAAAAAAAAAAAGTTACTTACGATGTAGGAGAAACATGTTTGTGGATGCAAAAAGTGGAGATGAAATAGGGGAAAAAATCATACATTTGAAAATCTTACAAAACTAACAAATGAATAAGTTACAGCTTTCCTTTCATTTACCGAAAAACATTGGAACATGTTCTTTCTCAGTGTAACTCTTGAGTTCTCTTCCTGCAGCTATTACTCTTAGTCATCCTCATTGTTTTTTTAAAGGCATTTTTTTTGGAGTCTGTTGTCGCTGGATTTTCATAACACAGCATCTGAGCACTGCCTGCCACCCAAGCCCTGGGCCTCAGAAGCAGCATCAGGGCCTGTGCTGTCTTCCAGACACCCCGCCTGGCCATCTCACCCCCCACGGGAAGCCGTGAGACCCGCCAGCCTCAGATCCGCCTTCTTTCGCCTTCCAGCCTGCCTGCTGCGATCCCCAGGACCCAGTCCTCTGCCCCAGCACGCTGGACAGCTGACACTGGTCCATCCCTGTGGTTTACAGAGGGTCGCCAGATTTAGCAAATAAAAATACGAATGCCCAGGGAGGTTGGAGTTCCAGTGAAATAAGACATTTTAGTCTCACCACGTCCTGCACAGGCTTGTGCTATTACACTTGCAAGGAAAGCAGGGCAGGAGTCGCTCCTCCAGGTATAGAGTGGGAAGCGGAGTCCCCTGAGGGTAGAGGCTAGTGTCTGTGATCACACAGCGGGGTGGTGGGTGGCCGGCCAGTGACCCAGGGTGGGCTGGGCTCACAGCCCGGCCTGTCCCACGGACCCCTGCTGCCTCTGTTAACTATAACCACATATCTGCGGTACCTGACGGTTTTCAAAAACACTTTCAGATGCAAGATCTTAATTCATCTTCAAAGGAATCTGTTGAGATTGTTTCCACATTTTATTGGTTCGAAGACACTTTTTTTTTTTTTAACACTTTACCTTTCTGATTTCACTTTCTTTTCTTTTTGAACGCATTAACCTCTCTGATTTCAGGATGTAGTTTACCGTCCACCGCATGTCGGTCTAATTGGCAGCATCCTTTTTTTTTTCTTTCCCAGAAGAGCACAGAATAAGGGCATCTCGGATTCCCTTCAGTGTTGCGTTACTATGCATTTTCAGCAGCTGAAGAAACGGTCTAGAATAAGGTGGCAGACACTAGAATTAAACCTGTCTTCCTGACCTTTCCACGTTGGAAGGAAATGACAGACCTTGTCCCCGAGACACACAATGGAGCCAGGTTGGATCCAGGGAGCTCTGCCGGATCTCAGTCTTGGGGAGGTGGGTGGGAGCTGTGTGCTCCCTGTCCCTAAGTTTCTGTGTCAGCCTAGAACTTAAAGACTGGACAAGTAGAACGAAGAACCCGGCAGGAAATGGCTTCCATGCTCTCGTCTGAATTTTTCTGAGGTACGACACAGGAAATAAACCCCCACAGCTAGCCACAGTGGAAGACAGAGGAAAGCTTGGAGGAAGCAGGAGACAGAAACTCGCCTGGGCAAAGCCGGTCCTGTGCGTGTGCGTGTGCGTGGCCGGCCTGCTGGAAGGCGCCCGGCCACGCACAAGCCACTGCCCCGAGCCTGGGTCCGGGCCACATGCTCGGTGACTCAAGGGGCGTTCTGTCACCACTTCCCTTGGATCCTCGCTCTGCAGTCTAGACTGGGCTGCAGGCAATCATTCTTGATTGCAGGCCCACTTTTCCCCGGCTTGTGTTCACAGGACCTCGTTCCAAGTGTTGTATTCCTGGGCTCAACAACAGCTAATATCAGGAGGGAATCTTCATTGGAAAAGAGAAAAACATTTTGCAGGAAAATATAAAAGGAGGAGGGAGGAGGAGAAAAATTATGCACCGATTGCGAGCAGACAGGTCTGAGATGGATTTGATTTACACTTCCACAGCTCAGGAAGAAAAAGACATCTGCCAGGAAGATGATCATTTTGGAAGAGATGATTTTGAAGGTTCTAGAATTGAAGGCATTTAACATGGCCTTGCTGTTAAAGAGAAAGATCTTAAAACTAGAAGTTTGTAGGGATCTGATGCACAATGCGGTGCCTGTAGTTCACAGTTCTGTATTGTATACTTGAGAGTTGCAAAGAGTCTAGATCTTAAAATTCTTAACACACACACACACACACACACACACACACAAAGGTAACTATGCAAGCCATGGATGTGTTGATAACTCACTTTCCTGTGGTAGCCATTTCCCAATTTATAACTCTATCAAATCATCCTGTGGTAGGCCTTAAACTCACATACTGTTGTATGTCAGTAATATCTCAATAAAATGGGGTAAGAGAAGAGCTTAGTTCAGATCAGAAGGCTGTCTACACTTCCCTCTGTGTAGATAGAAATCAGACTCATTACACTGCCCTAGGCTCTCGGTAATAAATCATATCACTTCAGACTCACATTAAGCCTACTGGTCAATGTTAATGTTCTCATTGTAGACAAAAAGGGACAGAGGCTCAAAGACCTCACTCAGTGACCTTGCTCAAGTTGACAGACTGTTCATGGCACATTTGACAGTTAAGCCCAGATTTTGTGACTCCAAGCACTGTGTTCTGTTTATTCCTCGCACACATAGCTGCTGGCACGTCGAGAATGAGGAACAGAGACCCAGTGTGGCTGGGTGAACTGGGGGGGAAAATTAGGCAGGTTAGCTGGAGGGAAAAGAGAGTGACAGAACCCAGAAAGAGTCAAGGATTTGCCCTGTGTCCTGCTGAAACGGTCTGATGGACTGTTAGAACGCCTGTGGACAAGAAAGAGGACAAGTTAGCCTCCGGGAAGCCTTCTCGGTGACAGTGGAGTCTTTCTGCAAGAACACAGAGGCTTAGATGAGGGAGGGGGTTCTGAGATAAAAGACCTGTCATAAGAAAATAGAGGATTATAAAGAGGATTATTACCTCTCTGAGGAGGTTTCAGATTTTTCCAGAATCTTGATGCAGAAAAGGTGTTTTGTTTTGTTTTGTTTGTTTGTTTGTTTAATAGCATCATACTTCCTCCGATCATAGCCCAAGTTGCACAGAATGGTATAATGGAAGGAGAATCATTTTGGGGACCATACACACCTGGGTTGTGTCCTGGCGACCCCACTTACTGATGTTTGACCTGACTCCCAGGCTTTCTGACTAGCCATTTCCTCACCTGTAAAACAAGTGAGGTGACCCATCTCAAAAGATGCCCGGGTTCACCCACGCAGAGCTGACCAGCTCACTCTCGACCTGGGCTCCCCAGCCTGGTCCTTGCTGTGCTCCAGCCTCTCACACCATAATGCAATTTCTTCCTCCACCTGTCTCCTCATTTCTGTCTTAGCTCCTTGGTGATGTCACATCACTGCACTGTTAGCGTCAGTGTCTGACAATGAACAGACTCTCAAGGAGGAGAAATGTTAAGGACAGAGGAAATAGAAAAAAAATGAAAAAGAAGAGCTTTCGTTTAATAAGCTGCAGGAATCTAGAATGTGCCCATTCACTCTAAGACCGTCCACCCTCTCTCCTGCCCGCCTCTCAAGCCCCAGTGACAACTCCTCCTCCGCCCCACGTGCAGGCGAAGTCTAAAGGGAACCAGTTCAGGGTAAGTCAGAAAGTATCTTTTCATAGGGGTGCGGTGCATGGACAATATCAACGTTGCTCTGGTTCAGTTGAGGACGACCTTCCACTTTTGTTGTCTCATCTCTGGAATCAGGCAACCCCCCTTTATGATGAGATGAGAGGACAGCCCATTGTCACTGTACAGATTGGGAATCTGAGTCCCAGCGAGGCAAACAAAAGCATCCAAGGCCACGCGGTCCTTCCTGACAATATCGGAACCGGAAGCCACGCTGACTCCGTCTCCCTGAGTCTCCCTGGGCTTCATCTCTCTGAGATCATGCAAAGCTCATATGGCTAAAAATACAGTGGAGCAGTGCCCCCAACACCTCGGATGTGAGTAGGCTCCCCCCGCCCGGATGGCAGCGCCGCGCAGCCCACACTTCCTGCTCACTCCTCCGACAGCTCAGCTCGGGGAGGTGGTCCCGCGGCGGCGCCTGGGGGGCTGAGTCACCGCAAACCCGGCTGTCTGTCGGAGGGAAGGGAATGGCGTGGGTGGTCGCGTCCCAGACAGAAGACACTCAGCCAGATGGAGATGTGCCTGTAAACTTGGATGGGCCTCCGGTTGTTGCCGGCTCCCTGGTGCTGCTCTCTTTGGGTTAAATAGATGGTTGAGGAGGCAGCAGGCAGGAGCTGCCCCTCACTCGTGGAGTCCCGGGGTCTCTCAAGTGGGTGACCAGGGACCGGAGCAGCCCGCCGGAGAGGCTGGGACATGGAGAGGTGCAGACACAGTTAGTGTCATGGTAAGGAAATCTGGGCAGTAACCGCCCAGAGTGATAGAGATGCTATTTATACAACACCCATCTGGTGAGCATTCTGGGTGCTTCCCTCCAGACACACAACTCGGATCCAGCAAGTTCTTGTGGGGGAGCTAGGGACCTGCTCTGTCGTGGCTACGTGGCCCATCATGTCTTATCCCAAACAATCCCGCTTAAATGGAGGACTATTGGAAATGACCTGCCCTTTCTCCTGGATAGCACACCTAACCATAATCAGGACAGCCGCAGCTATTCTGTATTCTGTGCTTGCCGTTTCTAATTGCTGTATTAATCCTACTAAGTGGGCGTCATCAGACTCATATACAGGAGGAAATGGAGAGTCTCCAAGGCAAGTAACTTACCCAGGGTCACACAATGGGGAGTAGTGGACCTGGGGCACCAGGGCCAGTGAATGCCCTGACTGCTTCTCCTGGGGACGCCCAGCCAGGGGGTGACTGAGTGGGGTTGGAATGGGCCCCACACCCAGCCACGTTCTGTTTCACACCCTGCACCCCACCCCCCACTTGCCATGCCCTTCCTGCTTCTCCCCCCAAGTCCCCAGAGAAAGAGAACCACCGGGAGGCAGGGAGACTGTCGCCCGGCTGGCCCAGCACTGAGGTTTGATAGCTTCAGCGTTCTGGGATTCGTAGGCAAATGCGTCCCTCTCATCTTTGGCGAATCCAGCTACCCGTTTCATCTTCGCAAAGCCTGAGTGGAACACGGAGAATGGGGGGGGGGGGCGGGCGGAGAACAAGGGTGCTCCTCCTCCTGCCGCCTCCACTTCCTGTGCCTGTCTAGTTCTTCCTCCTGAGCCACCAGGCAACGCCAGCTGCACAGGGGTCTGCTTGCTGCCTCCCCCCTCCCCCCACGGGGACTCCATCGGGAGTTGCTCGATTAGAAAATCCAGGAAGCCGTTGTTCCATTTGCCCCCAACCCTGTCTAGGATGAGAAAAAAGAGAACCAGAGACGGGATCTCAGAACCCCTTTGAGTCCATTTATAGACATGAATGAAAAGAGAAAATTATAGATCTATAAATCAAACCAAGTTTGGAAAACATCCCAGGAAAATAAGCACTAAGTACTTATAAATTACTTTAATCTGATGAGGAGGAAGGAAAGGAGGGACTAGGGAAGGGAGGAGAGAAGAATGCATAAAAGAAACCACCAGCCTTGACTACATATCCCGTGTGGTTCACACAATGCTGGGTGCTCCAGAGGCCAGAATGAGAAATGAACTTTGTTTTTAGTCCAGAGTCATCATTAGATGATGTGTGACTTTTGGCAAGTCATTTCCTTCTCTGGGCTTTGCTTTTCTATTACAAAGAGTGTTGGGAGAGAGAAACCCTGAACTCCCCTCCAAGCCTATGTGTTTAGAAATGTAGAGTCCCATGGGTCCGTGAATGCTCCCTTCTGTAATGACAGTGAGTCAGCAGCAGCCGGGGCCACACCTCATCATCTTGCATGAGGGCGGCTGGAGTCCTGGAATGCATGTTGGCTCCAGAGTTCAGTGCTGGTGCTGGTGCTGGTGCTGGCAGGGGGTGCCTCTTGTCTTTCCATTCTAGCACGGCATTCTTCTCTCCCAGGACAAGGATCTGGCCCTGAGGCTGGGAAGGCTACTGTATCATCAGTAGATCTGAGCTGTCAATAAGGACGTGGAGACCTAAGTAGGTGAGAGGAAATTGGTTAAGGGAATGCGTATAGAGAAGGAAGCCAGGGGAGATAGGACATGTGAGGTGACGGAAGCAGAGAGTCTCCAACATGTGTCCACATGACAGGTCTCATAGGCCAAACCTCTCACTGATACCAGTTTGCTTTCTTTAGGGAAATAGCTAAGGGCAACGGAATAAATTAGTAAACACAGATGCTCCTTGAACTTACAGTGGGGTTTACCTCCTGAAGTTGGAATGCACTGAAGACAGCTGACCTACTGAACACCATAGCTTAGCCTCGCTGGCCTTCCACATGCTGGAACACTCACCTTAGCCTACAGTTGGGCAGAACCAGCTTGCTGCAGCCTGGCAGCCTGAAAGAGTATCCTCCTAATGACCACGAGGAAAAGTGCGAGATTTGAAGTATGGTTTCTACTGAATGTGTGTCGCGTTCTCACCATCATAAAATGGAAAAAAAAAATTATAAATCAAAGCATCCTCAGTCAGGGATCATGTGTGTTGCCAAGGGACTTGGGTTCCAGTCCCAGGTCTGTAACACACAGACCTCCCCCCTCTCCCTCCCTCTATAAAACGGGGCCACACAAGGCCTTTTCAACAACCTTCTCCCACAGCAGTGTCTTGTTTAATTACCGTGGGCTCTGCGGAATACCCAGAACCGGCTCCCCTTTCCAGGATGGCTTTCCTACCTCTCAGCTCTCTCTAAGCATCTGAGCCTTCTTTCTTTTCTTTCTTTCTTTCTTTCTTTCTTTCTTTCTTTCTTTCTTTCTTTCTTTCTTTCTTTCTTTCTTTCTTTCTTTCTTTCCTTCCTTCCTTCCTTCCTTCCTTCCTTCCGTCCTTCCTTTTTTTCTTTCTTTCCTTCCTTCTATTTTTCTTTCTTTCTTCTTTCTTTCTTCTTTCTTTCTTCTTTCTTTCTTTCTTTCTTTCTTTCTTTCTTTCTTTCTTCATTTTAGAGAGGGGGAGGAGAGAGAGAGAGAGAGAAAGGGGAGGAGCAGGAAGCATCAACTCCCATATTTGCATTGATGGGGCAAGCCCAGGGTTTCAAACTGGCGACCTCAGCGTTCCAGGTCAATGCTTTATCCACTATGCCCCCACAGGTCGGGCCACTTGAGTCCTTTTCAAGAAAGAGTGCCCTTCCTAGAGCTGGCCAGTCTCAGTAGAGTGACCTCTCTTTCCAAGTGACAGGTGCTGCACTAAGCTTCCCTCCTCATGCATGCCCCCCTGACCCACCGCCTCTTTGCCAGCAGAGCTGAGCCCTTGGACCACTGTTTGGAGTCTGTCTGTGGGGTGTGTTGCCAAGGAGACTTCTGCATCAACTAAGAATTGTTCTGTGAGCATCCCTCGAATTCAGAGCTGGAGAGATTCGAGTCTCCTCCAGAATTGGAAGAAAGAGCAGGCATGGCTTCTAGGAGAACAAGAGCTTTAGGATGTTGAAAAACACACACGTGGCTAGGTCTTATTTTATTTTATTGTTTCTTTAAACTAGATAATATGTTGTGAAGAACACTAGTTGGGGAGCCTCAGAAAGCAAGACAACAAGCAAAAGGAAAAAGAAAAAGAAAAAGAGGGAAAGAAGGGAGAGAGGGAGGGAGAAAAAAAAGGAAGAAAGCAGTTGAAGGTAGGAGAAAATGAGAGAAGGAAAGAAGAAATGAAATGAGGTAGGAAGAAGAAGAGTGGCTTGTAAAGAAGAATATATGGAGATTATAAATAAAAGATGTGAAGAGGAGAAAGGGGTAAGAGAAAAGAGAAAACAAAGAGAAGAAGGAGGAGAGGAGAGAAGAGAGGACAAGAGAAGAGAGGACAGGAGAGAAGGGGAAGGAAGGGGAGGAGAGGGGAGGGGAGAGGGAGGGAAGGGAGGGGAGGGGGAGGGAGGGGAGGGAGAAAGGAGGAAGCCAGATCCCAGCATGCTATTTGAGGACATGTTCCCAGGCTGAGACCCTGTCCCCCTCCCCATGGGCCAGCATGTGCCCCACGAGGACTTCCTCTGAGAACGTCTGGGACTGTGGAGCTGAGCAGGCTGTCCTGGCTGGTGGTCAGCACACACACACTGCTGTTCTAGAGGCTACTAGAGGGGGAATACTGAGCACGGGTCCCCTGCCAAGGCTGTACCAGGAGAGGCAGGCTGCTGGCGCACACTGTTCGGCCAATGTCTTGCTGATCTGGTGCTGAGGGCTTGCCGTGCACGAGAACTTCTCAGCAGAGGTGGCGAGAACGTGGGAGCAGGGTGCGGGAGTAGGCCCTCTAGGCACGGAATCCCGATCACTGTCCGGAGCCTGAGCAAAGGGCTGGCACAGCACAGAAGAGATATTTTTGAGAAGGGACATAGCAGAGCCCTCAGCAACGTCCCTTCAGCATCAGTTCTATTGAATCGACCTCTTTTGACATAAACGAGTCCTGAACTTTGACGTCAGACAAGCTCGGGTGGAAACCTGCTTTGTTTCTTCATCTCGAACAAGGAATTAAACCTTTCAGACCCTCAGTCTTCTCACCTGGTCAAGGGGCCTAAAGCCTTGTAGGACTTATGAGAGTGAGAGGCGTGCCACCTGCTCCCCGGGTATGCTGTGCGCCGCTCAGCGGAGGCTGGTCCGCGAGCCCTTCAGCCTCGATTCCACGTCTTTCTTCCTGTCTCCTCCTGATTAGATGCACAAAAGCATATGAATTGCGAGAAAACATTTATTTATTTTAAGAAGCAGAAGAGGATTTTATGTGGCCAGTATACTCAAGGGGAAGTCACAACAGCGACCGAGGCGGCCCCGCCACATGCATTCCCTGGCCGAGAAGCTGAGGGTCTCAGAGTCCTGGGTTTCTTCCTGGCCGTCTGGTTTCCCAGCTGTGGGGACAGGTCTTCTGCGTGGCTTTCCCTGCAGTGCTGCGTGTCACTCACTCTGGTACCTCGGGCAGGGTCCCTGACAGCCTCTCACACTGTTTTTCCTCCTCACCTTGAACTCGAATGATTTGGTTTCTTAAGGCACAGTTTTTACTCTCTTCGGCACAATTTTGGTTTCCTCTCCTGAAAGTTGGAAAATTATTTTTGTGTTCTTCCATTTCCTGCCTTTTCTTACCAACTTTTCTGAAGAGATTCAGCTGTTCGTGCCATCTGGTCAGAGTCTTAAGAGCTAGAAAAGCGTTTTTGGTGATAAGAAACTTCATCTTTACATGCTCCAGGTGTGCAGGTGGGAATTGAGAGACAGGGGACACAACTGTCACACTTCTTCCTGTTGTGTGAAGCTGCTGTGTAACATAAGAGGGTTGTTTGGTGGTGGCGTCACACCACACACACACACACGTGTAGAGAGTATACACATGGGCGTGGGAGCTCAGACGGCTCAGCCCGCCTCTGCCCCTCTTTACAGTGCGACCTTAGGCTACCCACTCGGCCTTAGAGAGTACATCATATTATTTGGATTTTATAGGTGACACTACTGAGGTTTAGAGTTGTTATTTTTTTCTCAGTGTCTCATTTCTATTGAATAGACCAGAAAGTGTTCAAAGTTAGCCTTTTTGGTCTGCAAACAAAGAGCTCAAAGTTTAGATCTCAAGGACTATTTATGCACCTGTCTTTAACCGGGCGTCTACACAGGTCTGACTCCCTCGGGCCGTTCTGCCTGCTCCTCCTGATATGTACCTAGCTCTCAAAAGAGAGAAATCTGCTGTAACTATTCTATTTATGGACTTCCTTCTTAGGTGCTCATCTCACTTTTCTTGTATTTTATTCAATCAAATTTATCGAGGAGCAGCCTGGTGCCAGAAAGAATTCAGACACTTAGGATAAAGGATATGAAAATGAAAAAATTCCCTCACATCATGAATTCACTGTAGTGAAAGTTTAGGAGAGAGAGACTATAAACAAACCACTAAATGGAGAATTTCAGATAAATAAGATGACACTCGGAAGATTACGGAGCCTGGGAAGTGAATCATCTGACTTCTTGTTTTTGGAGACAACACTTTGGCTCGTGTGGGGAGAGCAATGTGCAAGGGCAAGGGAGGAACTGGAAAGGCTGCTTCTTGTTACTACAATAGCACAGGCACAAGATGGCGGCAGCTTGGTCTGGGTGGCAGCAGTAGAGATACAGAGACCTGGAAGGCTTCAGGTTGCATTTCCGACAGACAGTGCATCCTGATGACTGGAAATGCTTGGTGACTGGGCCTTCCTATAGCAATCCCAATGGATAATTCATACAAGGGAAATAGAATGCATAACCAGGAGGTGGTCCAGGAGCAGAAAGGTGTGAGGGATTTGCAAAGGGGGACAAGGGACCACAGATACAGAGCGGAGGGGGGACCTGGGGAGACCTGATTGTAAAGAACGGGGAGAGAAGTGAACCCTCAACAGTGTCAAATGACACTGGTGATTCAGCAAAGAAGTCAAAATGGAAAAGAATAAGTGCAATGAAGCAGGAAGTGTGAAGATTAAGTGATTGTGTCTTGATTAAATGTGTGGTCAAGAAGGGGAGGGAGAAAGTGAGCTCACAGGAGAGAAGGGTGACTATGAGGAGGAAGAGTTGTAGGGGAATGAGAGGAGAACACCAAACCAGGGTCTCCATGCTCAGCAGGATGTGAGAGCCAGGTTCCCAAGGAGGAGGCAGAGACAGAGCCATCACAGAGGGTTACCTTCGGACCCACAACAAACACGTGCCTTCTGAGTCAGTTTGACCCCTTTCTCAGAAGCGTTCTCTTCTCTTTCTGAATTCTTAGCTTCTCTGCCTCTGCCTCTCCACAGCCCTCTTCTTTATCAAACTCTATTGTTTGAACTGACTGCTCAGAACTACAGGTTAGAAAGCAAGCTAATGGGTTAAATAATGTGCACTGAAGTGTCAGTGAAGAAAGTTCTTCACACATTTTTTGGGATGTATGTACTTTTTTTTAAAAAAGGAGCATAAGTACACCCAGCTGACATTCTAATAAGTTCTGGGTTCTTCAGACCATGTGAAGGGCGCTGTGATAGGTCTGGACATGGCAGATGAGTCTGGGTGATCTATGCCCAGAGACCATGTTGATATCTGGCTCACCCTCCCCTCGACATCCACTTTGCCCAACCACTCCTGAGCTTAGCCTTTTCATCTAGAATCTGCTTCTTGAGAGTCTTTAGTTATAAAATGTGTCTTTGACACTAGAAGACTCCCATTCAATATGTATTTTATCAAGTGCTCTAGATGTTTTTAGGGGGAGTTGTTTTTGCATTCTTGGGGAGGGGGGGTTGAAAGATCCAAAAGCAATACTCTGAGACCGAACAAGGGGAACAGGAGGATTCAATTAGAAAGAAAGCCCCAGCATCATCTCCGGGGACCACCCTGCCTCATTCCTGCACGAGATTCCATCTTTGAAATGTCTTCTCTACAGAACGTCCGCCCCCGCCCCCCTCCTGAAATTTTGCAGCTGTGATACAGAGAGACTTTGAAGAGCGGAAAGATAGAGGGATTGTTCCTTCCTCCATGATCCTACTTAACAGTCAGTTCCCAAATGGTATTCATAAACATTAAAACTTCAAAAACCGAACTTGACATTTCTACATCCTTCCCATTGTGGCCACGTTTTTATCTTTGTCATTCATTGCACAAGTGATTTCTCGCGGTCCATGTGGGACTAGAATGGGTTCGCACGCTTCTGGGTTCAGAAGTAAGTCTGTTTGTTACGCTTCTGTGGGTGCCTGAGAAGTATTGAACAGTCAGTGTTATTCCAGGGATAGGTATCCAGTGGTCTGAGTCTGAAGACTGGAGACTCCAAGATGGGTACACAGGATAAGGGAAGTGAAGAGCCAAATGGGACAGGACATTGATAGAGTGGGCACTACCTTAAAATCTTTCATTTGAATCCCTGATGTGCCACAGACTACCCGAGTGATTTCAAGCAAGTCATTCAATCATTCTGATTTAGTTTTCTCTTCTGGAAAATGAGTGTTGCATTGAAAATCATGTGTGTGTGTGTGTGTGTGTGTGTGTGTGTGTGTGTGTGTATAGTCATGTGTTAAAGACAAAAAAGGGAGATTGTAATAGAAAGTCTGTGTTTGGTTAGCATGGGAGGCTATTGCAGTTGTCTAGTGTAGATCCAGAAGCTCACGGGCTGGACTGTACTTCTACCTGGCACCGATGCTCTGGTTCTATATTCGTAGGGGGTTCAGAGTTCCAGGACCCAGAGCCAAGCAAAGGAGCTTGAGGAGCCTGACACACTTCATTTTTCTAAAACTGAGCTTTAATCATGCCATTACTCTGAGGAAGGCCTTTCACTTGCTCCTGAACACCTTCAGAATAAAATCCCAGAGCTCACAGCAATCGTCAGAACCGGTTCTTGTTCAGTTTTGGCAAAGTGTCCTCCCGCACTCCCTCACATCCTGTTCCCTGCACGTCCGACAGTCCTAGGTTCCCTCTCGGCTCTGACATGGCACTCTACTCTCTCTGCCTATCCTGACCCACCTGCTCCAGGGACAGAAAGTTACCCTTTAAACTCGAGCCTGTGCCACGGTGAAGCCAACCTTGATGGGTTTAGAGCCATTTCAAGTGCACACTTCTTATTCTCTGTGGTTCCACATTGATAGTTGTTCTAGGGTCATGAGCTCACTAGACTGTGGACCTTTTACCATAGACAGGTCCGTGTACATCAGCTCCACATGGCCTGACCCCACTACCTAGCCTGGGAAATACTTGTTGAATAGCTAAGTGGTTGAGTCACTTGGATTTTAGCCCACAGTATAATATTTCTCAAAGTGTGGTCCTCAGACCACCTGCATCAGCCTGTCCTTGGGGAGCCTGTTAGATCTGGAAGGTTCTGAGCCTCCCTCCAGACCTCCAGCATCTTTTGAATGGGATCCTGATATCTGCTCTGCTATTAAACTTCCCAGGTGATTGCAGTCACCCTGATATCGAGAACCAGTGCTGCAGCAGAGGGAAGGGAGAAAGGCCATGAGAGACAAACATGGGCAAGTGTTGAGCAACTGATGGATGAATGGGGGAGTGGGCCATCAGAACCATCCTCGTGGAGAGGTTTCTAACTGATGGTCGTAATAGTGCAATAGATGGTTGTAATAATGACACTGGGTCATCTAGAAAAGTTTATGGCCAGTCACTCTCTTAAGAAGTATATACATCATTTCAGGGAGATTTCCATCTAAACTGGAAAAGCTGAACATTTTAATAAGCTGAAGAATAAAGAAATGAATTATTTGGAATATTAACTCATACAAAAAATTATGGGTAAACTTTGTAGGGACTAAATCATAGACAGATGTGGGCAAAAGTAGGTTAAATCACCAGCCCTCACTGCCTAAAAGATAAATCATAAGTAAGAATACAAAATAATGACAATAAGAAGATAAATAATATAATAATTAACTAATAAATAATAATACAATAATAAACTCTGTTTAGTGTACTCACAACTATAAACAAACTTTTGCCCACTCCATTAAAATTTGGATATAGCCTGACCAGGCAGTGGCACAGTGGATAGAGAGTTGGACCGGGAGGCAGTGGACTCAAGTCCAAAACCCCAAGGGCCAGCTTGAGTGCGGGCTCATTGGCTTGAGCACAGGGTCAATAGCTTGAGTGTGGGATCATAGATATGACCCCACAGTCACTAGCTTGAACCCAGAAGTCACTGGCTTAAAGCCCAAGGTTGCTGGCTTGAAGCCCAAGGTCTCTGACTTGAGCCCAAGGTAACTGGCTTGAACAAGGGGTCACTGGCTCTGCTGTAGCCCCTGCTCAAGGCACATATGAGAAAGCAATCAATGAACAGTGAAGGTGCCACGACAAAGAATTGATGCTTCTCATTTCTCTCCCTTCCTGTCTGTCCGTCCCTCTCTCTGACTCTCTCTCTGTCTCTGTCCAAAAAGAAAAATTTTGGATACAAAATTCCCTTTAAGCAGTTCATTTTGCCCTTGCCAATCTGTCCAATTGGCCTCACTGACTGAGTTAAACAGAGGAGACATCCAGGAGAACCAAACAACCCACAAACAACTGGTTAGCCCACAGCAGGGAGAGCTACAGAATGGAAACCATAGTGTTTGGGAAGCTGGCAGACCTGAGTTCAAATATCACCTCCAGTTCTTATTCACCTTGTCTCCATGAATACCTGTTTCTTACCCTCTAAAAAGGCAGGGGATATCTTAATTATGTGATGGGTATGATAACTATATTTAAATACAAGGCACTTTACATATATTGCTATTTTAAAAATATATTGTTATTCCCTAGATAGGAAAACTGATACTTGAAGAATGTATGGACTTTCCCATAGTTGCTTAGATAGCAAGGGTTGGAGTTCAACTTTGATTTCAAGCTGTTTGTGACAATGGATATAACACTTCCCAGTGCCTGGCTGGAGCTCAGTGAATGTAAGTCTTCCTTTCCCATAGCCACCAGGATTCTAAAGAGTAAGACAGCATGCTTTGAGCTTCTCAGATCTCTTCCAAACCAATGTCTTGGGCTTTACCGCAGAGGCAA
The DNA here is from genome assembly GCF_036850765.1 of Saccopteryx bilineata. Taxonomy (NCBI): domain Eukaryota; kingdom Metazoa; phylum Chordata; class Mammalia; order Chiroptera; family Emballonuridae; genus Saccopteryx; species Saccopteryx bilineata. Next base: position 141,039,992 of record NC_089495.1, read on the forward strand.
CCAGCATCTCTCAGTTTCTCTCCATCTGGAAATACTACACAAGTCTGTGTCAGGGCACAGGTGACTGACACAGTAGGACGGGCCAGCTGCCGAAAGGCTGACCTCAAAGGTGAGCAGGATCAAAGTGGACGTGGGCTTTGTAGATCAAAGGCGTTGCCTCCCTGGTGGAGTGACCCCGAGAGGCAGAGCCTGGGCAGCTGCAAGCCCAGGCTGCGGGAACATCGTGCTCCCTTCAGTTCATGTTCTAATCAGGCAGCCAAGTGCCTCGACCAAGGCTTCTGGGTGGTCTGAGCAGGACTCCCCAGTTGCTAGCCGAGGCTGAGCTCCGATGGGAGGTCACCAGGCGTGCATAATGGTGGTCCGGGCCAGCCAGGGCGACAGAGCTCCCAACACTCAGATGAGGCAGTTGATTACCAGCCCTGTGGTCATTCTGGGTGTGGAGGCTTCTGCTGTCTTCAGGAGCCCATTTGAAAAGAGAGGGTGGTTTCGTGTGTAGGGCTGAAAAACGAGGTGCTCAGAGCCCCCCGACTGCCCCCACTTCCCAGCGCCAGTTTGCTGGCCCTGCCAAGGAACGCGTGTTGTGAAGGTCTGTCCTGTTAGAACCATTGGCTAAGGACTCCCACGTTGGTGCAGAAAAAAGCCCAGCTCCTGAGTGATTTCCCTGTTCCTCAGACCTCACAATGTTGGGTACAATGTTCCCCATTTTATAGAAAATGACACTGAGGTTCAGAAAGATGAAAAGGTTTTCACCAGAAGTTGAGGTACTTGGGCTTAGTTTGGTCATTTAAATTTCGAGCCCACAATAATTATCTGGTGTCATAACGGCAATGTATGATGACCAACCACAAGCCCTCAGGGACAATAATCAGCATTTATTTTTGCCTAATCTTGTACAGGCGAGGTGTGAAGTTATACTGATCTGATCCAGGCTCTGACAGTCGGGGCTGAGTGTATTCCTGGGTCTTTGATCAGCAGCTGGTGGGCTGGCACTGGCTGGTTTTGAAGGGTGTGGGCGAGCAGATCCGGCCCTGCCCCATGTGGCCCCTCAGATTCCACCACGCCCCCCTGGCCTCGTTCCCCAGGAATAGTAAGGTCCATGGGCAAGAGTTTAAGTGCACAGGCCTGAGTCCCTAACTGTCACGCTGTCCCATCCATCTCATCCTGTTGGCCAACACAGGTGCAATATTGTGTTGTATTTGTGTTGAATCTTTTTGGTAGCATATTCGGGCATAGAAACATAGATTTCATCTGTAGACAGAGGAGCTCGGAAGTCACACTCGCAAAGATGTGGTCTGGATACCGACAGGCCATCCCCTGGGGCAAACCTCAACACAATCATTTCACCAAAAAGCGGCCATCTGTCCACTACACCAGTGTGCCACTCATGTAGAATATCACAGAGTTTTGTACATTTATTTTCAGTAAAGGAGCTAACCCTTCAATATTGCCATTCTTTCGGGTTAAGTTGCCATTCTCATAAGCTAAATTGAGAGATGCTTCATCAGTTAACGTCAAATGTATTCTTGCTGTGATCGACACCTAATGAGAAACGTTGGAAAATGAGGACGTGTGCAGAGCTTCATAGTCACTGTGATCGAGGACTGGAGGCTGAGGCTTCTACGCTCAGAGAAACCCTGCCACGGCACCTGACTGACTGTGAGCACGAAGTCTTCCGTTGGGGACTTCGGAATGTTACCTGTCTGGTCTGGTCTTCTCTTCAGTCCTATCTCCTAATAAGTCCGCCATTCTCCCCGGCTTCCTTCTCAGACAGAAGTGATTGGTTTTCCCCCAGTATTGCCTGGCTCTCACTGTCTCTGCCTTTCTGCACCTGCTGTTCCTTCTGCATGGGGCATCCTTCCTGTTTTCTTTCCTGGCAAGCACCTGCTCAGCCTTCACGTCTCCAGGGGACCCTTCTCTGAGCATGTGCACTTGAGCATGCACCCTCCCCTGGGCCTTGTTCGAACCCCTTTCCCCGCTGTGACTTCCCTGGGGACAGCTTTCCTCTCTGGATTTCCAGTGACTGGCACTGTCACAGGAAGTGCAAAGTAGCTGCTTCTCAAATAAATGGATATGTAAATAAATCATCCACCTGCTTTGGATGTTGCTTATCCTTTGGAGAAATGACTTTTATAAACAGTGTTAAATTTCATTAGGCCTCATGCCATTGTTGCGGTTAAAATGGTACTTTCTTTAATTGTTTCTGCAAATCATTGGTTAAAGGGGCCTTTTCTTTTCTAGCAGCCACTCCTGTTGGGTTGGCTGGAGAGCCACGCAGATTGGATAGAAACATCTCATTGAGGAAACAAAGCTTCTAGCCTGTCCCGCAGCTCCAGGACTACCAGCCTCATCGAAGCTCAAGGGGGTAACTTTTATGAGCTGTTTCTCCAGTCCCAGCCTCATCCTGTTTGTCTCAGCTCCTGGGTGGGTCTGAACACTGGGGTTCCTGGCCTTGCACTCCGGAACACAGCCAGCGCCCAACCAGGGTGTGCAGTAGGAAGAATGAGGGTGTGGGCAGGAACGTCAGTAAGCAGTCCGATTCGGAGGTTTACTGGTGCAGGAGGGAGGCGAGAAGAGCGTCAAGGATACAAGGAAGGGAAACCAAATGAACAAGTCCTGAATTTGAAAATAATTCATGCAGATTTATATCATGTGGATTTATGCACGCATATTATTGTCCAAGTATAGAATATGTGTATGCATGTACACAGTTTGTATTTATCATAGAACTCTATATTTAAATGTATCCATTTATCTCTCTGCTTTGTGTACCTGTATGTATGCATGGATGCACATCTCTGTATGGACACATGCATCTGAACAAATGCATAGATGTATACCTATGTGTATATTTGACATGCCTGTCACATACGTATCTCTAAGCATGCACAAATTTTATAGCTTTCTACATAGATGGGAAGCAAGACTGATTCATATGCATGCATATATAAATAACTTATGCATAAATGCATATTGATGTATGTCGTTGTTTGTGGGCATATATTTGTGTGATGTAGCTATCTCTGATTATTCTGATGAGCAAATACACATAAACGTTTTTCTACTTATGCAGCTATATAGACACATATTAAGATTGTGTTTAATAATTTTGTTTTTTATTTCCAAGAGCGTCTGGCAAAGTACTTTGCATAGTAGTTACTTATGAGTATGCCTGTGATTACATCTTTTAAAAGAAACGGCATCTGTGAAGGTAATGTTAATTATTGGAACAAATAAACCTGAAGTCTCAGTGAGACCCTGGAGACCTCAGTCCTTTCCTGCTCCTTGGCCACGCTCATTTTCTCCTCCTGGATTCCGTTTCTTCCACTTTAAAATGAAGATGTTTTATGAAACGGCCCCAGAGTCTTTGTTAGTGATTACAGGCTTTGTCTTTTTATTTTTGGCAGTCCTTAACTGGGCACCCAGGCTCAGTCTTGCAACGTTTTTGGAAATAGAGGCACACGGACAATGAGAGAAGCACTCCGAACCTCAATTTCTTTTGCAGATGCCTACATGAGCTCAGTGATTTCCTGAATAACCCCATGGAAGGGAGCGATCTGTTCAACCGAAGTTCATGAGGTTTACTAGGAAGAGAAGTCTTAAAAAGACCAGCCGCAGACATTCAACCTGCTGTCGCTGCCAAACTGTGCAACAGGAGGGAGGCAGACGTGCAGAAGGAGGCAGGAGAAAGGGGACTGCACTTCTGGATGGTCCTTTACTTGTTCCTTCTTTGAGAGAGCCACCTGGCTGTTCCTCAGAGGTAAAATAAAGGTAATGGTGTTGCTGCACCTGCCCACAGAGACTCGTGCCAAGATTCAAATGCTATTGCTTATGAGCTTTGTGGAATGTGGTGATTTGGTTGAGATGATCATGCCTCACTGACGCCTGATGCTCAGGTTCAGAGGATGTGGGAGCGAGTCAGGGCAAACACTTTGGAGAATGGGCTAGAACAACAATGAGTTAATGACTAATTAGATTGATAAGAACAAGAGCATGACCACTTCATTTCACCTTCTGCTGGATGTTCTACACAGTAAAGAAAAATGTGGGAAATCCGTTACATTCCGAGGTACACTGATCCCGATAAGATTTGCAAAGCCAAATATATGGATAGCTAGAGAATGTAACTGCCAGCAAAGGCAGAGTGATTAGAGTCTGTTGTTTTCTGTCTCGGGGCAAGCCAGGTGATTCATCACATGGGTCGGCAGAGGATTCTTGAGGTAGAAATCTGAGGGGATGTCAGGGTCAGAGAGAGGATGCGGAAGTTGAACCATGGTTCACACAAGAACTGGGAACCACTCCAAAGGAAAAGGAATTCCAAAGGGAAAGAATTTACTTCTGTCTCCTTTGAATTCCATTCCATTGTATGACACTGTTTGGAGAGAGGGCAGAGGAGAGATGGACAGGGGAAGACTGCTTTCCCAAGTTCCTTTTTAGGAAACTGCAACTGGATACAAAGGTAGAGAGGCTGGGGTTCAAACCCTGTGTTCTGACATTTACTAGCTGTGGGAAAATCACTGAACATAGTTAATGCTTCACTTGTCACCTGCAAAATACGGTTAATGATATCCAACTTAAAAATTGTAAAAAAAAAATTTAAATGAGATAATCGTGAAAATGTCTAGCATAGTGTCAGCCACGTATTAATATTTCAACTGTGTTTACAGAGATGTTGAAGGAAAACCCTAGTCCTCCTAAATATTTTCCAGGGAGGCCATCATTCTGAAAACTGTTGGACAGGCCAGTTGCTGAATAGCAAAAAGCATGTGACCTCCTGTGTTCCCACTGATCGTAGAGTTAAGCAGCCTCAGTGAGCCACTAATTTGAAACAAATGTAGACTATAAATATATTTTCTAGGCAAACTCCTTCTTGAGGGAGAGTAGAGGGGTTCTTTAAATCTCTTTCTACCTACCCTCAACACAGATAAGGGTGCTGGTTATGGGCTAGGTACTGTACTAGACTCTATCAGGCAAAGATGAAAAGGACAGTGCCCAGTTCTCCAGGAAACTGTGGTCTGGTGAGTCATAAGAATATTAGGTGGGTGTTTTTATATGTCTGGGAGGGGGTTGTGCTGACTCAATCATATATTCAGATAAAAGGGTTGGCTGTTGAGTTCCTCCTGCCTCATAGGTACTTTCACATACACTGTCTGATTTCATTCCCACAGAAACACCACATGCTGCAGCAACTATCTATATATTTAGATGACAAAATGGAAACTCAGAGATTAGATAATGCTTTCAAGTTATCAAATTAGAGAGAAATATGCCACTTAACTTTGAAACTACTTTTTCTATGTAAAGTATAATGGTGAATAATAGTTACACACAATCTAGAAAAATATTATTAGAATTCTTCAATTTATTTAAGGAAGTAAGTAAATGTTTCGTAACTGTCTTATTGGTTATCTAAAAATAAGAAGAAAAAAAGAAAGAAAGAAAGAAAGAAAGAAAGAAAGAAAGAAAGAAAGAGTATAACTACTTATATTAAACTGAAACTAGGGAATGACTGTGAGCCTCAATAATAATACTTCAGTAACTATTATTTTATATTAAGTATTTTTTCTTTTGAAAATATCTATTGACGTAATAGCATATTTAAATTGATTCCATATTCACTGCCTCTCTTTATAAACCATAAATTCCTCACTTATGACATCTATATTTTGATTCTTATTTTAAGCATGTTTTCAAGATCACAGATGTTCTGGTTTTTAAGAGTTTTTATCATGAGAATTTCATTTTGCTTTATTGTTGTTTGTATGCACAGTGACTTTGTTGATGATAGAGAAATACTGGGTCATACAACTTTCCTTCCAAATCTCTGTAGAGTTTCACAAAAAATTTGCCACTTTCTAATATTTCTGGAGCAGTGTCTGAATGGGAGAAATTTAGTTTTCTTTTCTCAGTAGTTTCAACCTAGAAACTGATTTCTGATATGCTTCTTTATCCTCAAAGTTTGCCAACTTCACTGAAGTAGGCGTTGGCCTGTTTTCTTGGATCCCTCCCTTGCAATAACATGTATACTTGTTCTTACTATGATTTTATACTAAAATCCAATAATACCTCACAAAAATAAAAGTATTTATTTCCCACTTTCTGATTAGCCTACAGGTTTGCATTGCTTTCTATGGGGCAGCTGAACTCGGCTGGCTCAGGTTCATGTCTTTGCCCTGGGCTGGGACATGTGGTCCGTATGTCTTCACTCTGGAGCCCAGGTAAAAGAGCCTTAATACCTGGAGCATGTGTTTCTTAAGAAAAAATTCACAGGCAAAATAGTCATTTAAAACATGTGATGCCTCTTCAGACCTTGGCTTAGAAGAGCACCCATATTCCATTGGCCAAAGCAAGTCCTATGGTCAGCCTCAAAGTCAACAGGATGAAGAAATATTCTCAGACTATGGGCATGGGGCTGGATGGGGAGGGATTCAGGTCCTCCTTTATTTTAGGAAATGTATTTTTATATCTTTAGACTATTTTTAAAATTTTGATCTGTGATCTCTTTCTGATCTCAGCTACCAAAGTGTTGTATTTACAATGACCAGTCTTCATATCCACCTTTTGCCCTTGATTATCCTTATTTATTTAACATTCCATCTTTTTTCTCTGTCATTTTCAAGACTGAAGCAAGAACAAAATAAATTTCAGACAGATGGTCCATTTAGAAATTTAACAAGAACAACTGAAATTGCAAGATCAACTGAAAGTGCTTTATGAAGTTTTGTTAAGTTTGCTGGCTACAAAATATTTATGAATTAATAACTTTGATGAAGAGCAATAATAATTACATAGAAAATATGATGAAAAATTATCACAATCACAACATTAAAAATACGACATCAGGCCCTGGCCGGTTGGCTCAGTGGTAGAGCATCGGCCTGGCATGCCGGAGTCCCAGGTTCGATTCCCAGCCAGCGCACACAGGAGAAGCGCCCATCTGCTTCTCCACCCCTCCCCCTCTCCTTCCTCTCTGTCTCTCTCTTCTCCTCCCACAGCCAAGGTTCCATTGGAGCAAAGTTGGCCCGGGCACTGAGGATGGCTCTGTGGCCTCTGCCTCAGGCACTAGAATGGCTCTAGTTGCAACAGAGCAACCCCCAGATGGGCAGGGCATCGCCCCCTGGTGGGCGTGCTTGGTGGATCCTGGTTGGGCGCATGCAGGAGTCTGTCTGACTGCCTCCCCGTTTCCAATCAGAAAAAAATACAAAAAAAAAATATGACATCACTAGTTGTTAGCTTAAATATAAATACAGCCTTTGTGAACAACATTATAAAACACTTTAGATTGATATAAACAAGATCAGAATACATTGTCACATTGTCCTTCAATCAAAAATCTCAACATTGTAAAGGTACTAATTATTGTTAACTTACTCTATATATTCAACCTAATGGAAATAAGAATTGTCATGAAATGGGATATTTTTTTCAATTACTTTGGAAGAATAAGCTTATCAAAAATTTTAACTGAGTTTTGGAAGTAAGAATAATGAGAAAAGATTTACCTCATAAATATTTAAACCTACTATAATGCTATTTAATGAACAGAACTTGGAGTTGGAACAAAAGTTTATCAACAACTTGATAAACAAAGTAGAATCCAAAAAATCTATGCATGGATGAGATGGAATTGAATATGCCTTAAAAGTGGTCCTGTAATTTGCTCATGAGGACACTAACTAGCCTTGGGGGAAGTGGAGAAGGAATAGACCTTTGTCTTCGACTCACTTGTAATATACACAATAAATTAAAATTTTAATTAAGTTTATTTTTAAAAAATCATACTACAAATGCACTAGAAAAAAATTCTGGTGAATATTTATAATCAGAGTTTGAAAGACATTTCTAAATTGTACCTCAAACCCTGAAAGTATAAAAACTAGTTTAATAGATTTGAGTATATTAAAATGTCAAAGCTCTGAATTGCAACACCATAATTGAGTTTAAAGTAAAAGAAATTTGAAAACATAGTTGCAATGTATATGACATCATGTGCAAAATCTGTTATGAAGTGGTAAAAAGAAAATTTAAATGGATACAAGATTTGAATAGATAATTTATAAAAGAAGAAAAGTATAAATAGCCACTAAACATTTAATGACATTCCATCTCATTAATATTTTATTATATTTATAACATTTATAATAAATAATAAAATATTTATTACATACTATTAATAAAATAAAATAATAAAATATAAGCTTATTCTTCCAAGGTAATTGAAATATAAATGTAATTGCATATAAATGTAATTAACAATAATAAAATGAAATTATATGTCAGTAACATTTTAGATTATCAATTAGAAGTTCTAGTTTTTAAAATGTGTATATCATTTATCAATACTTCAATCTTCGATAATACAATATAAACATTCTTAATCTGCACTTAACTGACTTGCTGGACTAACTATTGCCCTTGGCACACCCTGCTAGGATAGTGCTCTTCTCTTCACCAAATTAATGCTCACCAATTTAGTTGTGTTTGGACCCAGACCTGTTTAAACCAGTGTACTTGCAAGGTCAATTATATAGTTTAATAAAGTTCCTTTTAAACTAATGAATGGGAAACAGAGACATTGTTGCTGGGAGGGTTTTGTAGAGTCTCTGCAAGTGTGAATGGGTTAAAAAATGTTGAGTTATACCTGAAAAAGACTCCTATAAAAGTTTATACTAGAATAAAAACAAAACATGAAACATGAAGTAGTCTGCAGAAAGATTGCTTCACAACTTCTTTGAGGTTCCTGTGCTCTGCAGAGAAACTGAATTTGAGAATGAGAAAGAAGGAATCAGATGAACTTTTTGGTAACAAGAAAAATAGGGATTGTTAACTAGTAATTGGGGAAAAAATTTAAAAAGGTTTTTGAGCTGCATTTAAAGATTGGCTCAAGGCAAACAATAGCAAATGTACGAAGAAAGGCTTAAATGTTAGGAAAAACTTCACGGTGTCTATACATTACATATTAAAAACAATATTTTGGTTTGATTATCCCATTCAAACATTTATACAGAATCAGAGTTATTTTTCAATAGCGAAATCTTGATTGGAAGAAAATTTGACAATTAGATGAAGCAGATCTAAATCACAAATGATCATCACCAAACCATGGCATACAATGTAGAACAGGAAACAGCAAGAGAGCAGCATGCCGAAGAGAAATAGCACACTCCCTTCAACAATGCAGATGGGACTCACAAATTACCACTTTTGTTGTTAGCCAGTCAAAAATCCCTACCACGTTAAAAATAATTTATCATTACCAGTTCACTGCTGCTTTTGAAAATCAGTAAGGAAGGATTTTAAGTTACTTAAGGAAACCTTTCAACTTTTCCCCCATGGATTTAAAAATTAACCTTGTCTGAACCACTTCCTATCTCAATTGTGATAAACCTAAAAACAAAAGATGTAAAAGCTCTCTCTCTTTTTTATTTTAAAACCAGTCTGTGGTTCTAGAATGTTCAGTGAAATGCTACTAAAAATATTAAAATATTTTAGGCCCTGGCCGGTTGGCTCAGTGGTAGAGTGTCGGCCTGGCGTGCAGAAGTCCCTGGTTCGATTCCCAGCCAGGGCACAGAGGAGAAGCGCCCATCTGCTTCTCCACCCCTCCCCCTCTCCTTCCTCTCTGTCTCTCTCTTCCCTTCCCACAGCCGAGGCTCCATTGGAGCAAAGATAGCCCGGGCGCTGGGGATGGCTCCTTGGCCTCTGCCCCAGGCACTAGAGTGGCTCTGGTCGCAACAGAGCGATGCCCCGGAGGGGCAGAGCATCGCCCCTGGTGGGCAGAGTGTCGCCCCCTGGTGGGCATGCCGGGTGGATCCCGGTCGGGCGCATGCGGGAGTCTGTCTGTCTCTCCCCATTTCCAGCTTCAGAAAAATACAAAAAAAAAATATTTGGTTATGTTTTGGAAAAGAAATAGGAGATATAAATATATATTTTAAAAAATCATTTAAAGTTAGCAACTTCACTGGTAGCATTAGCATGGCATAAATTTCCTAATGTATCTCATACTAAAGCTTTAAAAACCTATGATCTGACACTGAGTTGGCTGCAGAAAACCCTGAACAATGAGGTAAAATTTAAAAAAATGTACTGATCTCAAACCAAATGATTTTTTTATAGTCAATCTCCACTTCTAGAATAGAAATTCCAAAAGACAGGACTTGTGTCTGTTTACTCTGTTGCCCAGATTAGTATTTGGTCAATTGTAGGCACACAATAAATGCTTGTTGAGTAAATGAGATTGAGATGTCTGATTTCTGAGGTCCTTTTAGCAACATTAATCTGTGGGATTATCATTGTGCACCAGAAACAGCATAGCTGTTGGAATAGAAACTCCTACTGTTCAACATTCCTGTTGTGCAACCTTGGTTATATTACTGTATTGATGGTTCTCAGCTTTCTCATATATAAAATAACAATTAAACCTTGTAGACCAGTGCTCGGCAAACTCATTAGTCAACAGAACCAAATATCAACAGTACAACGATTGAAATTTCTTTTGAGAGCTAAATTGTTTAAACTTAAACTATATAGGTAGGTACATTCCTTATCGAGATAGTGCCCGCACATGGTATTTTGTGGAAGAGCTACACTCAAGGGGCCAAAAAGTCGCATGTGGCTCACGAGCCGCCGTTTGCCAACCACTGTCGTAGACTAATGTTGATCAAATCAACTGAGGTAATACATGTAATGTATCTGAAATAGACAAAGTTCTCAATGAATGGCATCGATGTCAGCAATGATGAAGAGAATGCTACTTGTGGTGCTGGTGGAGGTGGTGCGATCTACATGCTCACTAGGTGCCTTTGGTGAGCAGGGGATTCTTCTTGTCTCCAGATAGCACTTTCAGGCTCAAACAAGGCTACACTCTCAGAGAGGAAATTGCTCAGCCCAGGAACAGTTCTCCAGTGGGTCACATTGCAGAAGCTCTGTTTTGGCGAGCTTAACAAAGGGGCCATTATTTTCATCCACAGACAACGCCAAGAAGGTGCTGGGTGGTCTAGGATATAGGAGACAGATAATGTAATGACTCCATTCATCAAAAAGTCAAGCATGCACACCAGCTGCCTGCCAGCTGGAATGTGAAGCTCCTCTCTGCTTGGAGGATAATTTACTTCTGCTGGGGAGACGCTGCAATCCCCTGCACCTTAAGGGACCAATGGTATTCTGACAGTATCTTCTAACACTGTACTGACCCAGCAAGGAGACTCAAAAAGAGAGTGAGCTATAACAAGCCAACAAAGAAAAAAAAAAAAGCAGTTACCTCTCAATAGAAAAAAACAAACAAACCACTATCTTTTGTAAATCTGCTCTATTTTTTCCCTCTATGGATACTTCAGACTTTCTAGCTGATCATACTTCTCTTTTGTCTTTGGCCATTAGAAAGTCTTATGTCCAATTTTGGTCCTCATCGAATTATAGTACAAGAAGAAACTCTGGTAGGCATTTCTATATTGAGTACTTCTGCAACCTTCACTGTTTTCTCCTCCAAACTTTAATGTAGTCTATGACTCATCATTATTAACTCCACTTTTTTACTTTAAATGTAGTTTTTGAGATCATCTCCTGTCTTCTGCAAGATGATTCACAAATACACATTACAAAATGTAATGAAATTACGATTTAAACACATGATATGTGGTAAAATCTAATAAGTACTTCTTTCAAACATAAAAAAAAGATACTGCTCTTAAATTTTTTCTATAAGTTAAACTTAGGTTCAGAGCTCCTCACCAAAAGCCACAAAGCTGAGATTCAAGTCTATTCGATTTAAAAACTGGTGCCCAGGACCTTACTGCATGTCATGTGTTACCTATCATGCTAGCAATCCTCCTCTGATATTAACATCTCCAATTTACTTAATGTTATTTTTAACTCCAATCAATGTTAATCATATTCTGAAAAATTATTTCATTTAATCTTCATGACAAAATTTTAAGTGGGTACTATTCTTACTTATATATTCAAATGATAGTCTTGAGACTTAAAGATATTTAGTAATTTACCAAATCTTATAGTTAGAAATTGATGGATCTAGGATTTGAATCAGGATCTTTTCAAAATCGGAGTCCAAATCCTGAACCATTACATCAGATTCCCTTTACTTCTGCCTAGATGCATTTTTCTATACCAGCAGACAAAGCCCAGTCTCCCTCTGCATGGTCAGATCCCAGGTAAAACGCAGCTGGCGTTGGTGACGACTTAGGAGCCAGCCAGGGTTAGCCTGTTGATCTGAAAAGAATGTTTTAACTTCCAACAAGAGCTTGTGCCAAATCACACACTGAAGAAAAAACAACACAAAAAAACGGTTCAGGAATTGGGTGTTGCAGTCCTCAGGGTAAAATAAAAAACGACAATAGAACCCGAAGAAGCAATGTCATGGAAATAATGAAGGCTCTTTGGCGTGGTTTCCCCGCAAGAAGGAAATTATCCGTGAGAGAGGAAGAAGCAGAGAGGTTTCCCACTCCCAGGACGCACTGGAGGATGAACGTGACCGCAGGGGTGGGCGGCTGCAATTCCTTGGTTGGAATTGCAGAAGGAGACTGTGGACAGTAACTCTCAGGCCTGTTAATTCTGTTTACATTCAATTATTTTCCCAGGAGTGTGCTCCTTCCTTCCTGCTCATCGTATTTTGCTTTACTCATCAATCTGGAAAGAAAAACTCCCCACACCCCTACATGGAAATAGCCATTTTAATTGGGAGAAATTCAGGCTCAAGGAAAGGAATCATCTGTGTGAGTTATATTTTCCATAAAAAAATTGATTTATCTGACTGCTATTTTTGCCCCAGTGCAGCCGTTTTATATATAAACTCATAATAAGTCATTAAATCCTTATTATTTCCAGTCCCTTCTTGTAGAACATTTTCTCTAACCTCCAGCTCACAGGAATAATGGTGTCCTGGTGGCCATCTGGACTTTGTATGGCTGTCGCTGCTATCTTGGAGGGTTTGTCACTGCTTTGTGGGCAGGTCTGGCCTTTGCATGATTTCTATTCTTTTATTTGATCTATGACACCTGCCAAATCCTGGTGCTGACCACAGGAAACAAGTTATTTAACCCATTTCACCCACCTCAGTCCAACAGCAAGCATCCAGTGAGAACAAACCATGGTGCTTGTCATCTTCCTCAGTGGAACAGTCATGGTGAGACGAAAAGGGGCTCTCACCGAACCAGAAGGAGCTCCGAAGGAAACAGATTGTTATTTCCTTGGGAAACATTTTAAACTGAAGAAACTGAGATTGAGGTCATGGCATGCTGAAAACAGGCTTTGATTGCAAAATGGTGGTCTTGGCTGGACCGTCCAACAACAGGATTGAGGCCATTCTGTGAGGCAAGAGACCCAGTGTGAGGCCAAGCCCATGCCTTACACTTTGTAATGACTGGGCTATCGCTGATGGGGCAGGCAGAAGCTGGGGGAGAAAAGAGCAGGAGAACATTCCACAGCAACCCAGAGGGGCTCAGTTCCTGAGAAACAAGAAAAGGCGAATTTCTACTGCATATTTTTAGTGCCTGCTAGAATTCTATCTGCCAACCAGCCTATGTTATAACATCAATGTATCCATTCAACAAATTGATTGTGCCAGTGCTTCCGAAGATGGGCCACCTGTGTTGTGCTCCTCTTATTACCTTTCTACAGACCATGTGGAGACGTCGGTTGCCAATATGTCTCACCTATGTACCTGCTGCAGAGCAGTCAAGTGTCCATGGAGAGGCCAAGGTAGCCTGGGAACATTTAGGATCCGTAGTTAGAATAAAACATGCCTCGGACATGGAGAAGGCAGGGCAAGCATTGATGACCAGTATTGGTGGCTCACCATGCATTACTCTGACCCCTAGATACTTCTATCATGAACCAGATGACTACTCACATTCCCTTTCTTTTAGAATGCTTAAGAATCACTCAAGGATGCTGTTACAAAGCAGATTCTGATCCAGTAGGTCAAGGGTGTAGCTTTAGATTCTGCATTTCTGACAAGTGATGTCATTTGTACTGGCCCAGGGGCCACACTTTGAAGAGCAAGGTACCAGAGCATGGCAGAGTCTTGCTCACCTCTGCATCAGTCAGTTGCATTAAGTGAATGCTTGTTTAGCTTCACTGAGCTGCAAGGCATGTGGTTGCAGATGTGTAACTAAGGCTTGGAGGAAACAAACTGAACAGATAAATCAGGCTCTGTGAGGACAGCCAAAGCCACCAACCCCTGTCTAGCTCTGGTTGAAGCAATACTCTCAGGCTGTACCTGAATTTTTAACAATCCTATGAGCAGCTAGTCAAGCTTGCTACTGTCTTTTACATGTCTGTTGCTTAGATTTTATTTTCCATTGGGTATAACTGAGGAAGAAGGCATAAAACTCAGGTCTTTCAGAAAAAGCACTTTCTGGTACTTAGACAAGGATGTACTGCATTCCTGCCTTGTACATTTACACCAACAGACTAGTCCTTGCTCTATATTAGTAGATTGGTGGTTAATAAAAATTGGACCTAGTAAATTTTTTGGTGTCTTTTCAGCCCTGTATACTCCAATTCCTTCCAATTATGAGGACCACCAGAGAACCCTGCTTAAGAGACAGGAAGAAATTTTTATGGGAAGTAATACCTATACAAACCTCTGAAGAATAAGTAGAAATTAGCCTAGAGATGTGAGGAGAAGAAGCAGTCCCAGTTGAGAGAACAACATATACCCAAGGGAACTCATTGTGGCCAGAGCATAGACTATGGCACAGGGAAGAGGGCAGGAGATGACACTGAGTAGACAGCACAGACAGTGATGAAACATGAGCGCTCCTAGGGAAGCATGAAGACCCCTCTGGAATGTCCTCATTGTCAAGGTAGCCCCTGCCCTTAGAGGTCCAGTGATGTTTCTCCTCTAAGAGATTGCTGTGAACTCACTTTCTGCCATTTGTTCATGGATTGCAACCTAGTCTACCATCATGAAATGCAAGCCGAAGATCCCGCGATGACTTCCCCATTGCACAGGTTTTCTTTTTTTTTTTTTTTTCATTTTTCTGAAGCTGGAAACAGGGAGAGACAGTCAGACTCCCGCATGCGCCCGACCGGGATCCACCCGGCACGCCCACCAGGGGCGACGCTCTGCCCACCAGGGGGCGATGCTCTGCCCATCCTGGGCGTCACCATGTTGCGACCAGAGCCACTCTAGCGCCTGGGGCAGAGGCCACAGAGCCATCCCCAGCGCCCGGGCCATCTTTGCTCCAATGGAGCCTTGGCTGCGGGAGGGGACGAGAGAGACAGAGAGGAAAGCGCGGCGGAGGGGTGGAGAAGCAAATGGGCGCTTCTCCTGTGTGCCCTGGCCAGGAATCGAACCCGGGTCCTCCGCACGCTAGGCCGACACTCTACCGCTGAGCCAACCAGCCAGGGCTAAGGTTTTCTAATCTTCCTTCAACAAGGGACAGAAAGCAGAGACCATTAAAAACTGATATTTCTATCCCTGGAAAATGAAATTTGAAGATTGGAGGTCTGAATGTTCCGGAATACCTCACACTTTTTGAACCACATTTGACAGGAAACACTGAGCAGATGTGGAAGCCAGGCTTCTCTTATACATTGTGTATATTCCTTCTCACACAAGCCAAGATGTGTTTTTAGTGTTGTTGCAGTTATTGATTTTGTGCATTTGTTTGTTTTTCCTTAACACACTGAGAGAACATAATTTGAAATAGTCACAACAGGAATGATAACCTGAAAGGAGAGATTGTGACTCACATGGCAAAGATTTCAATGCAAGAATATCCTGCGGTCTATTTTATTTGTATATATTCAACTGAAATAAGACAATCTCTTGCTATTTACATTAACCCTTTTGTAACAGCCATGGAGCATTACCAGGGTGAAACCAGTGTCATAAATCTTGCATGTGCATTTGAAAATATGTTATATATAACATCTGTTTTCATTCATGGGCATGGTGCATTATTTCATCATGATGTATTCTTTGTGGTATTGTTTTAGAAATCTATTATCCACAGATCGACAGAAGATGTCCTGTCCTGTCATCTTCGGGGTAATGAACACTCTCCATATGTGTAAATCTGTCAGGCCAGGCCCCCTTACAGTGACAGTTATGAATTTACAAATGAAAGAAACCATTCTTACCTTTTTAAATCAGTGACTGTTTTACTGCAGAAATGCAGGAAGGGTCATTAGCTTGAATAATAATGCATTTCATCAAAGAGTCTATTGGCAGGAAAGAATGTAATCTTTTGCTTTAAAAAATTTTTTTAAGGGATTTTTCAAAGTAAGAAATTCCAAGATATATTTTAGTTTTGGAAAAACAATTGGTAATAGAGTCCTGCATCAAATTCACATTGTAAATAAAGGCATCAAAATTAATCTAGCAATAAATTATGTTCTGTTGGGCTTCTTGGGACTTCTCTAACAGATATCCTATCTAAGATTTAATCAGAGCAGAACAAGAATGTTCTTCAGAAATGTATTGAAATCAACTTGGTTTAATTTGTTGTATGGCTCCTCAGGGAACAGAAATGATAGATATAAGATAGCCCTTGAGGAGAGCAGGGTGCTACCTGATAGATGCTCAGTTTTGTGGGACAATGTCACAAGCCTTTCACTGTGTTGCATGACTCTATTAAATGAGCATTTATGAAGCACTTTTTTTTTTTGTGAGAAACACTATACAAAGTTTTAAAGGAAGTTATTCTTAGCCCTACCTCACAGCACATCTTGGTAATGAAAGAATACGCAGAGAGAAGTTATCACCCATCAAGACTATCTGAGATTCAGCATCTGTTTCTGGACACTCAAGCCACAACGTTCACTCCTAAATTAAAGAGGTCAGAGACAGGTGGAGGACAGCATATGCTCGCGAAGAGTTCAGATGAATCACATAGCAAAGCAAGAAATTGGAAATGTAGGTTTGGGGTTTAGTATAAGAAGAATATACTCATCAGTGCTCCAAGAACATTATTTTTGAATGGTCCGCTTATTCAGTATTTCTCATCGAATTCAGAATTCCTCACTGGAAATTTAGTGTACATAGACATAGAACAAACAATACAATAAAAGGTTGTTTTGCTTTAATAATGAAGCAAGCTTTCAATTTTAAGATAATAATATTTAGGCATATTTTGTATTATTAAGATTTTTATTAGCACCACATTTGAATAATTTATAATCTATTCTGCACTTTCATATTCATTTAAAGTTGGGGGAAAATAATAGTTTCTGTGAAAACTAAAAACTGTAGGATTTTTAAAAATCTGTTTTTTTATTTTCAATATTTTTTTTCTAGGTTGAAATATATATATCTTTTTTGATAAGAGAAAGTGGAATCATGTGCTGTTAGATCCAACTTTTGCTCAGAAGAAACCTGCTTTTCTGTGTTTGTTAAGTTGCATCTAAACAGACATGCCTGCTCATTGCTAAGTCACTCTACAGAATGTGTGATTGCTGATTGAGTAGTTGAATGATATGGAATTATTTTATTTAGGAACATTTACCCCTTTAAGTGATAGAAAAATGAGAACTAAAAGCACTTCTGGTAGATGGTCAGTATGTCAGTTTCACTTGCCATGAACATCCCTTTCCTTACAAGCAGTACCGAGGAGGAGAGCCTTCCGGAGAAAGAGTTAGATGTCCTGTGTGATTTGAGATAAAATTAGGATCAATGAATGGATATTACCGAAGAGGAGTTCAGTTTAGATTAAAAAGAGCCACTTTCCATCATTAATACCTGAGCAACAACAGCATGGGAGATTTCTAAGGTAGTGGTATTACCATAACAGGAGGCATGCAAGAGGAAGCTTAGTAACTCTAAGCAGGACCATTTGTAAAGTGAATGCAAACCCTGAAGGTGTCCTAGCTTAGATTATCTGAATCTGTCTGAAGCCACACTTTGGTGTCTGCCTTGTTGGGTTCATTCCTATCCCCTAAGCTTCCGTTCTACTTTCCCGGGCAGCAGACAAGGGAAGGTTCCTGGGTCTTCCCAGGTCCCCTCTGGAAGGTTCATTCTGGATGCACAGGACACTTCTTGTTCTGCAGCTTCCCTAACTCCTGGGAACCGAGCACCCAGGCATCTCACCCATGCTGGCAGCTGAGGGACATGGAGAAAGTGAATGACCCCGGAAGGATTTCCCCAGCACTGGGCCAGCATGGTACTGACAGTGTGCGGAGCTGAACCAGACTGGACAGCTGTCTGAGACAGGTTGTGCCATTTCCCAGTGCTGAATCCCCATGTAGGGGCGGAGCTAAGACTGTAAAGTGAGCTTAGCCTTTACTTTCTCCATGATATCCAGACGTAGTTCCAGCACACCTCCAAGCCTCCAGGAGCCTCATGGGAGCCAAAATTTGTCCTTGTGGCTCTGCCTTGTTGACCCTAGTGAAGGCTGACCCAGGTTACGTCCTTTGTATTCTTTCTCCTGGGGACAGTGATTGGAAGTTGAGATTCAAAATGTACTGTCTCTGAGTTCCCGAAACCAAACTGGCTCAGGCTTTCCTTTGTGAAATATGATCTTTTCTTTATCTCTCTCTCTTTCTTAAATTCTATTGACCTCCATAATTATCCCATAATTCCCTTTATTTTTTCAGTGTTCCTAGAGTCCTTTTCTGGTGCTTATAACCAAAATAACTTTCACTATGTAATGGTTTAACACTGTGTACAAATATATATGAGTCATGTACAAGCCTTCTTTTATTTCAAGGAAACATGAAAAAACTGCCTGACCAGGTCCTGGAGCATTGGCCTGGGACACAGAGGACTAGGTTCGAAACCTGAGGTCACTGGCTTGAGCGCGGGCTCATTCGGCTTGAGCGTGGGAACATAGACGTGACCCCGTGGTCACTGGCTTGAGCCCAAAGGTCTCTGGTTTGAAGCCCAAGGTCACTGGCTTGAGTCCAAGGTCACTGGCTTGAACAAGCGGTCACTGGCTCAGCTGGAGCCCCCAGGTCAAGGCACATATGAGAAAGTAATCAATGAACAACTAAGGTGCTGCAAATATGAGTTCAGTTGATGCTAGTCATCTCTCTCCCTTCCTGTCTATCTGTCCCTGTCTGTCCCTCTCTCTGTCTCTGTCTCTGTCTCTCTCACTAAAAAAAAAAAGAAAGAAAGAAAGAAAGAAAACATGAGAATAGATTTCCAAGCATTATGGCTCAGGTTGCCGTTATGAAGGGTTGGAGAAGCTGTCCTGTTTATTCGGAAGAATGAGTTCACTCGCCCCGCTTGTAAACAGCAGCCCGGTGCGGCCGCACAGCCATGGGGGTGCGAGGTGAGTCTGGCCTGCGCCCGGCTATTGTGCTGTCCAGGAGTTGTGGGAGTGTGGGAGCTCTCTTGAGCTCTTGTTTTGCTCAGCTGTAGTTTCCTCACATCTGAAGTCAGAAACGTGGATCAGATGATTCCTAAAGCCCAGCCCAGCTGCCAAAGCTTTAATCTAGGCAGCTGGGGCTCACAGACGTTGACAGTCAGGCCCAAGCACACAGAGCTAGTTGGAAATTGCCTAAAGACCTGAAATGTGGTTCTGTGGTATCTTAGTGCTGATGTTCTTTTAGAGCATTTTGGACCATAAAGAGCAGTTATGCCCTGACGGTCCCTCCCATTGTGGGGAGAGGCTGATGATACACCCCAAACGTACAGGGCTGTCCGATCAATACATTCCTCTACAGTCTGCAGTTGGTATCCTCTGCATTTGGGAGGTTTTCACTATTTCTTCCATGTCATTAGTCCAGAAAATTTAATATTCAGATTCTTTCTAGTTGCCATGATGGCCCATGTGATTTTTTTTCGATCTAGTGTCTGCTGTAACAATATGACAGTGAATGTTCGTATGCTCATTCTGTGAAAAATACTGAGTGAGCAAAAGCATGTTCAGTGAATACCAGTAAATCCTGATGCCTTACTTTTTAAATAGTTATTCTATTCTATTCTTCTATTCTAATTTTTGGAGCCAGAAAACGATTTCCTATGAGCAGTCACCACATCTACATCTGCTGTCCATATCACTGACTGCTGGCTGATGTGTGAGCCGGTTCGTGCCATGCCCCTTCCATTGCAGCACCGGAAATGAGGTCAGTTTGCAGAGAAGGAATTAGCTGTGACTCTATGCTGGGACAATGTCTGGGTGTAATGGAAAAAGTAAAGGCAAAACCCACTTTACAGCTTTAGCTCCACCCCCACATGGGGACACCACACCGGGAAGATAACTTAACCTAAGACTGCATCTTTGGCTTTGAAGTGAGGGTGTGGACACTGACTCAGGACTGTCCCAGGGATTAGAATCCATGTACTCTCAGCACAGAAGCTCAGAAAAACTGTGTTTACAATACCAGAGACCCAGGACCTGGGAGTGAATATTGTGCATTCACATTTGCTATTCAGCGTCTACATAATGAGTTTCAAAATATGGCAAAGCTATTGAGTTGTATAAATCAAAAAGAATAATGTACATGGAGAATTTCCTACTTTGCTCTAAGACAGCCTTGTATAAGAAAATAGCCTCTCTAGCCCAGGCTGTGCCAGGATGGGTGAGTTATTGCACCTTCTGAGTTCACTGGGCTTGCAAGAGTACATGAGACTGGATGGCACACAAGACAGTTACTGGAAGCTTGAGGCACATCAGGGTTTCTTCTCAGTGTAGGTCGAGGAAGGCAGAAGGGGCCCTGTGTGTGTCACAGAGCAGGGCACACAGAGCCCTCTCTGGAAGTATCAGTGAGAACAATAAGACCAGCAGGTTGAATCCTAGTCAATATGCCCTACAGAAACAAGGAAGCTTGGGCCAAGGTCCCTTGTCTGGGATGCACAGGAAGAGAAAAGAAATACATCAATAAACCCACCTGGCCATCAGGGGCATGGTACCCACTGGTGAACGGACCCACGGAGCCTTGAACAGCAGCGGAACCAGAACCATTAGCAAATGCAAGACTAGTTTTGTGGCTTTTTGCCTATTGTCTTTTAGGGCATATAAGTCTTGCACTTCAAATCTTCCCTGGAGATACAGAGAAATATTCATGTAGTTACACGCTATTTTTTTAATGCAGAAAAATTAAAAGGAAAGTAAAATAAAATTGCATAGTTTGTACAGGGGCGAGCAAATGTAGGCTTACAAAAATTAATAGATGATACAAGAAAAAACCCTGTGCTCTGTGTACTCACAATTGTAAACCTAGTTTTGCCCACCTCGTATATTAAGAATGTCTAGGCATTCAGATCTTACCAAACACCTCTCCACTCCACAACCACTGAGAATGCATGGCTTGACTGCTTATCTACTCTGCAGACTTGGGGTAATCATTTATTGCTTGGCACCTTTGAGTCCCCCCCCCCCGTTTTATAAAAAACAAGATACAAATGATAACGTGAGACATTCTTATAGTTAGCATGCTCCGCTTCTATGTGCTCCATCAGGAATCCTGCACCCTGTTTCTCCCCGGGGCAGGGGGAGGGTGGGCACCCGCGAAGACTCCAAGCACACAGATATACATGCTTTCAGTGGGTTTGGACACTTTAAAGGTTACTGAGGTTTTTCAAGTGGAAAGGATGACCGTAAAGATGACATATTATTCAACCCAGTCCCAATGCTGCCCTTCCATCCCTCTCCCCAAAGGGAAGTTTCCTTTGATTCAGGACACTGAGACTCTCTCTGGGCTGAAGGGAAGACAAAGACAATGTTGCAATATCCTTGGGAAAATGTCACTGAAATGGGTCAGCCTCTCTATTTGAGAGCTGTGCTCATCTGAAAACATTAAAGAATGTTAAAAATAAGTGCACGGTGTGCTCTCAGCTGCTCAGGTCAAGCCCATACGCCTTTGTGAAGTCCTTTGAATATTAACAGTGGACTTGCGCACAGCAGCCTTCGGTGACTGTCCCAGGGAGTGATGCGGGTATTTAAGGAAGGCTCCACATCCCTCACTGCACTACATCCCTTTTCAACAAGGTGGGAACTCTCTGAACGACACTCATCTTTGGGAGTGGAGTGAAGGCAGCATGGGCAGGACGTGATGAAGCCAGATTCATGCACAGCAGTCACGGAGTCAGCACGGCTGGCGGACATTCTCCAAACCTGTGCTCTAGTTTCCATATAGTGGGTTTCCACATTCAACCTGGGAGACCAAACAGATCTCAACAAGGACTTTATTTCTGTTCTTCATTTTTCTCTCTTTGTCCCTATGTGAGCTCCCCTCCAGAGTCCACTGGTCTCTACAGATCCAGGACAGAAGCACTTCAGGTCTGCCTGGAGGCAGAACAGAGGCTCTGCAGTAGGCCAACCTGGTGACGACTTCCAGCCCTGCCCCTGACGAGCTGTGTCCTCTATGTTGCATATCACTCTGCCCCTAAGTCTTCACTGATCCATCTCTACAAGGTAGAAATAATCGGTCATTCACACGTGCTGTAAGAATGAGGAATGCGGAACCAAGTTACCTAGAATCATGCTGGCTGCTATGTAGGTGCTATTTGAATATTATCTGTGACTATCACTATTATTTCTACTACTATAATGAATCCTCTTACTGGGTTCGATGCTTCCTCATTAAATCTGCCTTTTCTGGGGCTACAAGATACATTTTGCCTGATCTCACACCTAGGTTGTTGAGTAGCACTTGCTCCTAAACTCACAGTTCCCACACTTGAAGGTCAAGGCGTTGTCTTAGATGTTTCTGTTTTTCCTGCCACAGTACTCACTAGAAAGTGCCCCCCTCAGGGCCCAGCCCAAAGGCCTCCCTCTGGGTTAGCTCTCTTTACTGGGCGTGTTAGAACCAATGAGGTGTCTGCCTTCTCCTGTGAGCTCCCCAAGGACAGGAAGCAGGTCTGATTCAGGTCTCGCTCCCCAGCCCTAATCTAGGTGAGCCATGTTTAATGTTCTCAGTTCTGTTTGCTGAATTCATGGGGACACTGTCCGTTTGTCCTGGCCACTGTCCCTTCTTGCATGGCTCCCCCATAGCACACTCCAGTGCTGCCCGGCGTCCCAGGAGGCAGTCTGCTCTCTGCCCGGCTTCTCTGCTGGCCACTGCTCCACAGAGGTCAGTTTATAATTCAGGCTCGCATTGCTTAAGAGAACATAATGAACTTGACCTGAAAAAGTCTGTGGTGATAACTACATTCTTAGTAACTTATATATATAAAGACTTTGGGAAAGGAAGAAGGAAGAAATTAAGGAAAGAAGGTGAACAAGAAGGCTAGGAGACAAAGAAGAAGGGAGAAAGGAAGACAAGAAACACTTAATAATCTGTTTTGTGAGGAGCCCTGGGACAGATGCTTGCATAAAGCCCCTGAGGAATATAAATCTACATATATTTATTTCTGTCTTAATATTGAGAAGACTACAACTCAGATAAGATATATAACTCCCCAAAACATATCTTATGTAGTAAGAGGTAATTTAACCATTGGGAGGAGTTAAAATATTTTCCAGAGTTCCAAAAAGTATAAGAGAAAACCAATAATAATTTTAAAAAATCAATCAGACAAAGAGACAAGCAAACTCTGTATTTCTAAGCCTGCAACCATTTCAGCATGTAAATTTTAACTATAAGAAAAGCCTGCATCAAATTTTATAAGGGATGATGTTAAAAGTTGTTTAGGGAACTGGTTGCCAAGCCCAGGTAAGAGAGGTCAGCAAAGGTGCTTTCCTAAGTAAGACTGATTTCAGACAGTTCCCCAAGGTTCTATTTCCTTTCATGCTTCTGATGCCTTTACAGTTCCGTGACTCGAGTAGGGGACGCAGCCCCGGGCTCCCTGCGGAGGGCACTGAGAGGTGGCCTCTTCGCTCGGCATGTACGAGCACAGGGCTAACAGTTTTTAAAAATCAGCCAAAATCCATAGCAGTGCACATTTTTCAAATCTGGAAGCAAAAAAAAAAAAAAAAAGACTTTGCTGCTTTAGCAGCAAACAAAAGGTTAAAAAGTGAGTATAAATCAAGAATCACTGCTAGCCTTTAATTACAAAACTTGCCAAGGTTCCAGTATTCTAGGCTTGTTGGTCATTCTATCTGAAGCAACAGCAACTCTCTGATTGTAAACAGAATGCAAAACCCAGCAGTTCCCTTGCTTCTAGATGTGCTTGGCATGGCGACGATGAATGGCCAATAATCGCTCTGTGAAAGGTTAATCCCTACAAGGCGGAAAGAAGTTCTTGCTTCCATGTGAAATTTCTCCCGTCTGGCCAATGTCACTAGTTCTTCACAGACAATAATTCAGTGTGAATGTTTTAGTTCAAAAAACATTAGCCAGCAAAACACAGTAACTTTAACTTATTTTGTCGTGCAGTCTTCTGTACTCTGAGAGATGAGAGCTGCTCAGATCAGCATCGATTACACTGGAAAACAAAATTTTTGTTGCATCCACAAAAACACTTGTTCTTACCTAATTTGAATGTGCTGATCTCAAATCTGACATTAGTTTTTCTCTGTAAGCTATAGTTTTTTTTGCAATTCAAGATTTTAGGTTTTCATCTTATTGTAAAGTTTTCAACATTTAGTTTAACATAATGAAATAGAATGTCTTTTTGTCATCATCTTTATGAAAATTTAATAATTTACATAATGCAGTAAATACAATAATACACTAAAAGATGATTGCATCAAAATTTGTCTACAATTTTGAAATAGAACATATTAAAACACTTATTCTAATCATAACATTTGCACAAAACTTATTTAAATTCTATTCAGTCAAAAACTGGCATTTGTAGCTCTTGAGTTTGTGAACTTGTTGAGGACAATCTTGTTTGATGCTCCAACAGTAGTCTGCTCATCATTGACAGCTCCAAGATTTTCGGGAAACTTATCAAGGTGACTGTTCAGGAAGTGAATCTTAATGCTCATATTACATACAATGTCGCGGAAAGCCAACAGCATCTTTTGAACCAGAAGTTCATAGTTTTCTGCTTTTTTGTTGCCAAGGAAGTTCTTTGTAACTGCCACAAAAGACTGCCATGCTGCTTTCTCCTCCTTATTCATCTTCCTGGCAAATTCTTTGTCACGTATGAGGGTTCGAATCTGAGGTCCATCGAATACTCCTGCTTTTATCTTCCCGAAAGACAAGGCAGGAAAAGCAGAAATAATATGTTGAAAGCATTCACTTTCTCTATTCAAAGCCTGAACAAACTGCTTCATTAAGCCAAGTTTGATGTGAAGTGGGGGAAAAATTATCCTGTCTTGATTAACTACAGGTTCATTCACAATATTTTGCATCCCTACTTCCAGAGCTTCACGTTTCGGCCACTCTTTCTGTGTCCAGTGTTTCTCCCGAGCTCAGCTGTCCCACAAATACAGAAAGCAAGGATACTTCGTGAAACCTCTCTGTTGTCCTAGCAGGAAATTTACCATTTTAAGATCCACACAAATGATCCAGTTATGCTCCTCATACTTCAGAAAGTTGAGGACAATTTTTATGTCATTCTTACTATGTCATTCGATTCGGGTTGGCTAAACTGCTGAGGGGTTAATGACTGCTTGGCATCAGAAGAAGACCCTTCAGATTTTACAACCATTTCCTCATGCATCTTATCAAAATACACTTGATCACCATGTTCACTTTCTTTGTCCTTAGAAGAAATAAAACTATTGAAAACTGGAACCGAGAGTGTCTCAGAGTGTGGGATAGGTCATATTGCTGAAGGAATATTAGGATATGTGATCATGTGCCATTTTTTCTTGCTGATGACCTTGTATGGATCAGAGAGAAATAAAACTCACTGCTATGGTCCTTAGGTTCACGCCAAACCATGGGAATATCAAAAGGCATTCTTTTGCGTTTTCCTTTTGTCCAGTCAAGAAGCATTTCCTCACAATTATGACACACAATACGAGAAGCCCAATTCTTGTCTTGATCACCAAGGGTAATTTGAAAATAGGCAATATATGCACATGTCACAAATGATGAAACATTGCGCCTTTGACGTTGAAGTGTGTAACAGCCACATATATAACAGAAGGTGTCAGGACTATTCTTACTTTTACGCCTACTCAAAGAAGCCATGATTCAATCTTAAAACAAAATAAGAGGGTGTTTTTATCAGATAATAATTTTTTAAATTTAAAAACAACTACAATTATGTAAAAGTGATGTTTGTAAAACATTAATTGCCTTGTGGTTATGTTCAATCCAAGAGTCGTTGCCCTTTAACTCCAATTTAAAACCCAATGCATACCATTAACTATAACAAAAGAAATGAAAATTGCATAAAAACTAGAACATGCACCAAAAAACAGATTTCTTATTTGGAATCAGCGATGCAGAAATATATAGAAACAGTTCTAAAACCTCATGCAACTGAAAATGGAAAAACGATTGTTCCCCAGTGTTATGAAAAAAGCAAGGTCTGCGTGCACAGATTGGCCCCCCCAAATGAGGATTTTGGACACTGCTATATTTAACACCTGGGTCTCTGAAAATATATCTAATCTGACTGATACAAAGTGTGTGTAGTACATAAGTTATAAGTGATAAAATATTTAATACCTTCCACTATAAACTTCATATCAGCAATTGCTTCTCACAGAATGCTTTTGTTGATTTTTGCCAAACTCCTGTCTCCATAGACAAAATATGGTTTCAATTGACAGGCATGTATCGTTCCAACATGAATGTTCGTTGATATTTTAATTTATCTTAACAAGTAGGATCAAAGGGCAGCAACAAAGAAGGATGTCTGAACTTCACTCATTTGTCAATTATGAAGCAACTTTGCTAAATTGGATAATTGTTTTCAAATGCTGGAGGAATATTTACTCATAACACAATGTTTATTCACCGTGGTTGGGCTACAGGCATGATGCTCATTTAAGTTTAATCTGCATTAAGGTTTTCTCCATAATTTTCTTAAGCTTAGAGGATCAACAATAAGTCAAAACCTCTATTAGAAGAATTGCCATATTGGTGCACATATACCCCCCATGGCTGACTTTAATCTACAAATGCCACGTCCTGCAGTGTTGATTTGGGAAGAGATTCTCAACAGCTCACTGTTCTATAGTGTGTCCAGTATTCAGTTACAGGAGATGTAAATGTTCTCAAGAGCATAGGTAATAACATGGAGTAAAATAATTACAAAGGGATGAGTTTTGAATATTCACCATCTTTGTCTAATATGATTTAATGATAGGTTTATATAATTTAATATTTAATGATAACTCTGTTTAAAAATTGGCTTGCAAAATTCCTGAACATTTAACATTGGGCCCTTGCAAGATAGTGTGTTACCTCCCAAAGGCTTCACTTCCTAATGTCATCACATGGAAGATTAGGATTTCAACATCTAAATCTCGGGGGGACGTGGGGCACAAATATTTAGTCCATAGTCCTCACCTTATTAACAGATCTCAAAAAAAAAATCCCTGACTCAATAGATATAAAAGAAGCATTTGACAAAATTCAACACCTATTCCAGATAAAAGGCTTTCAGCAAAGTAGAAACAGAACCTAGTTCTATTCAGTCCGATAAAGAACAACAAACAAAAATGTATAGCTAGCATCATAGTTAATGATGAAAGACTGAATGCTTTTTCCCTAAGATTTGGAACAAAGAAAGGATGCATGCTCCCACCAATTCTATTTTGCATTGTATTAGAGGAATAAGGAAGAAAAAAATGGAAATAAATACAAAACACAGCATCTAAATTGGAAAGAAGGAAGTAAAATTGTTATGTGTTGATATGATCTATAAAGAAAATCCACCGACTTCTACCTGAAAAACTACTAGAAATAATAGGTGAGTTTTCAAAAGTTGCAGAATATAATATAAATATATATAATACATTGTATTTGTATATATTAGTTATAAACAATCAGAAGATGAAAATTTAAAAATTAATTCCATTTACTATAGCATCAAATAATATAAACTACATAGGGAAAAATCTGTTAAAAGATGTGCATGAGCTGTACGTGGAAAACAAAACATTGCAGAAAGAAGTTGAAGAAGACCTCAAAGACAGCATATCCTATGTTCCTGAAACACATCATTCAATATTACTGAGGTGCTAATTTTTCCCTTAAATTCAGTGAAATTCCAGCATACCTTTTTTTTTTTTTTTTTAAGAAATGATCAAGGTGATTCAAAAGTTCATCTGGCCCTGGCTGGTTGGTAGAGCATTGGCCTGGTATATGGGAGTCCTAGGTCCGATTCCTGGCCAGGGCACATAGGAGAAGCGCCCATCTGCTTCTCCACCCTCCCCCCTCTCCCTTCTCTCCAACTCTCTCTTCCCTTCCTCCAGCCAAGGCTCCATTGGAGCAAAGTTGGCCCCAGCACTGAGGAGACCTCCACCTCAGGCACTAGAATGGCTCTGTGCAATGGAGCAACACCCCAGATGGGCAGAGCATCGCCCCCTGGTGGGCACGCCTGGTGGATCCTGGTCGAGCACATGCGGGAGTCTGTCTCTTGACCTAGACCAGCCAAAGAAGTTTGAAAAATAAAGTTTACACTAATTCTAAGAATTATTATGTTATAGTAATCAAGATAGGGTGATAAGGTGATATTGGTGATGACAGATGAGGAGTGCCAATTAACATAATAGAGCTTGGGGACAGAGCAATGGGTATATAGTTAATTCATTTTTGATGAAGGTGCAAAGGCAATTCTGTGGAGAAAGGAGAGTTGTTCTAAGCCCATGGTGCCAGAATAATGATATATTTATATATAGAAAAATGAACTTTGGACCCATCCTTACACCACATACAAAAATAAGCCAAAATTGACTACAGCCAGGAAAGTAAAATACAAAACTATAACTCTTTTAGAAGTACACATAGGATAAGACCTTTACAATCTTAGGTTTGGCAAAGATTTCTTAGATGCACATTGCAAGCATGATATATAAAACAATAGCAAAAGAAAATGTTAACCTGGACCTCATCAAAATTAAGAGCTTGTGTTCTTTGAAAGAGACTGTTAAATTATAAACTGTAGGCTGGAAGAAAATAATTGCAAATCACATGTCTGCTAACCAAGATATCTAGAATATGTATTATGTGTGCATACACATATATATATGTAAATATATATAAACATTTAAAAGTATATATATATATATATCAAAACTTAATAACAAAAACACATCCTATTTTTAAACATGGTCAGAGTTTCCCATATACAGATGGTCAACATATATGGATGGCAAATATGTAGCTCAAAAATGCTCAAATCTTACTTCTTAAGAAAATACAAATTAAAATCATGGTAAGATACTGTTATACACTTATGAAAGTCAAAATTGAAATGACTGACTATACCAAGTGCTGGCAAGGTGTGG
Source organism: Saccopteryx bilineata (assembly GCF_036850765.1). NCBI lineage: Eukaryota > Metazoa > Chordata > Mammalia > Chiroptera > Emballonuridae > Saccopteryx > Saccopteryx bilineata. The sequence continues at coordinate 141,069,196 of NC_089495.1, forward strand.
AATAGTTAGAACTTTCATAGGCTGCTGGTGAGATTTTAAGAAAGGTACGAACACTTTGGAAATCCTTTTGACTGTTTCTAAAACATTCCAAATGTTTGTTAAATATTCACTTGCCGTATGACCCAGCCATTTGACTCCTAGGGTACTGCATATGTCTATGCAGTAACTTATAATGCAAGTTCAAAACCACTCAGTGTCCACCCAAGGAAGAAATGAATGATGGCACATTCATACGGCCTCATACTATTTAGCAGTGACAGAAAATGAGCTGTCAGTACACACAACAATATGGATGAGTGGCAAAATATCCGTGAGAGTGGAAACAGTCAGACAGACATGCTATAAGATTCCAAGTTTATTATGTTCTAGAATGCGAACTCATCTATTACAACATGAAACGAATCAGTTGTTGCCTGGGAATGGGTGTGGGGAGGAGCAGGAAGGAGGACTTCCCAAGGGGCACACAGAGACTTCCAGAAGTGATGGATACGTTATCATTGTCATGGTGCTGCTTGCATGAATCAAAACTTGTTGGATTGCATACTTGAGTCACATGCAGTTTATTTATGTGAATTATACCTTAATAAAATTATTAAAATAAGTAAACAAAGACCAACACAAACTTGATCTCCAAGTAAGTCTTCCTCTCCCACAAAAAGGACATTTTATCTCTTATATTTCTTTAGCATCGGTTACTTCTACTTCCTGTTCCTCAACTCTATGTCAAGTTGTGGGCTACATCAATAATTTGTGACTTTACTTGGCAAAACTATTGCTTGGGGACTTAGGAAATCAGCCTCTCCCCTAACAGTGAATGCACTTGAACGGGTCCTGTTACTCCTCTGAACCTGTTTCTTCATTTTGCTGTTGGCACACTCTTCAATGCAGTTCAACTGCAGATTTAGCCAGTCAGAGGGGACTCAGGACTCCCCATTCCTGCAGTGGGGTGATGGCGCTGTGGGGACAGGCTCCACCACGGGGCATCAGGTGGAGGGGAGCTCAGAGCTCACTGTAATCACCACCATCCACAGAGACCATTCCAGGCCTGAACGGTTTGAGCCCTCTGGGTCTTGGCACAATTTGTAACCCAGATTAATTAATGTTCACAAAGCACTTTGAAGATGGCAACTTCTGTGGGAGTGCAAAGCTCATGTATTAACAATGGTAATTATATAAATTTGAGCTCCAAAGTCAGCAATCGTAATTGGAAGGGGTCACCTGGTTGCTGACTCACAGCAGGGCAGGGGCCCGGGACAGAAAAAGCTCGTGAGAGGTGTCAAGAGCTATTCTGTCCAGGGTGCTCTGGGACACAAAGGGTGTTCCAGGAAGCAGGTCCTGTGTCCCTCCTAAGCCCTCTGTTAGATAGAAATGGGCCAGAAATGCAGAGTGGTACCTCTCTGCAAGTTGGGTCATTCAATTTTTAGTGAGTATATGTTGAAAACCAGCTGGGTGTGAAGCCCTAGTTCAAATCTCTATCTAGTCAACTTGAAGTCAAATGTACTACTTCCTCCACTGTGTCACAAGGCCAAGGGGGGACAGAGACTTCAGTTCTGGCAAAAGTGCTGAGGGTGACTTTGGGAAGGTACTGTTACCAGTATGACTCCCAGGATCCTCTTGTTTAAAACAGGTAATAATTTAAAGCAATAATATCAACTTTTCTGAGGTACGTCTATAAAACATCTGGAAAGAAACTGATATATTCTGGGTGCTCCCAGGGTATTTTCCAGGTACATTATGCCCATGGCATGAGTTTATATCCGCTGATGTGGATTTTAGTTGCCATTGGTGGTCGGATTGGCTTTCAGATAATGTCCCCTTTGCCCCCACCTAGCGGTCTTTCTTAGAAGAAGGGAAAGGGCTTTCTGTCTAGTGTTTTCTTCCACTGGTGGCTGTTCTCAAGGCCCTCCGTAGCTCATGATCGATGACCTCGGTGCTCAGTGGAGTATCTCACTTTTGGAAGAAACTTGGTGTCCTTGAGTGAAAGGAACCCAGATTGTGATATGGACTGGCACAGCCTCTGGACCTCTGGCAAGTGTGTTTCAAGCACACATTTTAAAGACCTCCGGCTGGGTCTCTGTTTGGTGCTGGGAGGACATGGCAAAGAGGCCGTTGATTAAGTTCATGTGCAGGGAGTGAAGCTGTGGGCTGTGTGTTCCTGAAGACCCTCTCCCTGGGTGGTCCCACGGAGCCCCACGGCACTCACCCCCATGCCAGGCTCCACCGGAGACAGCTCGGGAGCGAGCCCTCCGCTGACATGTCCTGGGAAGGCCCTTTGAAGACGCAGAGGGGGTGAGTCATCCATAATCACCGCGAGTCATAAGCCAGCTTTAGAGACCTGCTTGTCTTTAATACTCACTTTCCCCTCAATAGACTGAGTTGGGCCAATACTTAATTTGAAAATTGCAGGACTCAGTGAGGTGAGACTTGACAGGCAGGGTAATTAATAAATTACTTTTTGAAGTGAGGTTAAGTCTGTTCAAATTTTCTTTTCTTTTTATTTTATTTTTTAAAATTTTATTTAGAAAATTAAATTTCATGGGGTGACATTGACTAATCAGAGCACATAGATTCCAGGTGAACCATTTCTAGAGAATTTGAACTGTTGTTGACTGTGTAGTGTGCCCATCACCTAAAGTCAAATCATTTTCTGTCACCGTGTATGTGTCCCTCTTTCTCTACATTTATTATATATACGAGATAACTTTTTATATTCCCTTCACCCTCAGGCTCACAAGGGCTCGCTGTCAGCTCTCCTTCTTCCCTTCCCCGGCACCCTCCTTTGGGGGCTCTCAGGTGTGAGTAGCAGGCCTTGCACTGCCAGCTCGCACAGTCAGAGTGTGTTGATCAGAGGGCCCCCAACAGGCACTTGCTTGTTCTAAGATGCTCGCATGCGCCCTCACTCTGTGCCTCTGAATCAGGCCTCTGCACTCATCTGAGAGCCGCGATAAAACGAGTCCTAATGCTGTTCAGGAACAGGACTTCGTCTGCCCTGGTTCCGTGCTCCTTGCTCAGATGTGCTCCCCCAACTCTTGACTTTCTCAGCCTGGCTGCACACGCAATGTGTTGTGTGCTGAGCTGCGTGCACCCTAAAGTCCATATGTTGAAGCCCTCACTCCCAGTGCCTCCGAATGTGACCTCACTTGGAAACAGGGTAGCTGCAGATGCACTCGGCTCACCTGAAGCCACACTGCAGGGGGATGCTCTCCTAATGTGGCGCTTTCCTTAGGAAAATGTTCGTGTGAGGATGCAGAGACACATAGGAGAACACCTCGTGAAGATGGGAGACTGAGGAGATCTGTCTACAGCCCAAGGGTGCAAAAGATTTCCAGGAAAGCAGCGGTGTCTAGGAAGAGGCAAGGAAGGGTTTCCTCAAGTCTCCTGAGACAGCCTGGCTCCATCAACACGACGCCTTCAGACTTCTGGCCTCCAGAACTGTGAGAAAATAAAGCAGGTTTCTGAAGCCACCTGGTGTGTGACAACTTGTCAGGGCATCCCGGCATCCAAATACCCAGGAGTGGGGCAGAAATGCTGTTCCCCAAGGCTGTCGCAGAGGCGAGGACAGGTGGCACCTTCATCAGGGCACGGTCTGCAACCCCGCCTCTCGGGGCTGGCGGAGCCGTGTCTATCTATTGGCAGCAAAAGCTTTCTCCTGACAGTAAACAGCCGGGGTACCTGGCAGTTACCAGACACCCCTTGTTGTAAGAGCTGGAAGACAGAGACCCCTGTTCGCAAGACTGAAGAGGACAGGTCACACCCAGAGCATCTTCCTAGAAATTTTGTGGTACTCATAGCCAATGTCTTGGACAGAGGTGATTGGCCAGGAAGTAAGTAGAAAAGCAGGATTGTTGACTTTTGTCACTCTGTGACCCAGAGTAGTCAAGAAGGGCTCCCCCAGTGAAGCAACCATGCTGAATACTGAATAGTACAGAGATCACCAGGGTACAGTGTGGAGGCAGCTTAGTGATGAGACTTAGCTGGTTAGGGTGGTGGATCATTGGTGGGAGGAGAAAGGCTGAGTGACAGAGGGTAAGAAATGTTCTCTAGCCCTAGCTTGGCTGTGAAATCAAAGCTTCCTTCCTCCTTTCCTCCCTCCCTCCCTCTCTCCCTCCTTCCCTCTCTCCCTCCCTTCCTCCTTCCCTCCTTTCTTTCTTTCCTCCCTTCCTTCATACTTCCCACTCAGTTTCATTCTCCCTGACGCCCTTCTTCTTTTCTTCCTTTGATATTCAATACAAATGCGCTGATCTCCTGGGTACCAAACGCTCTGAGAGGCTCCAGGACACAGGAATACAGCACTGCCGCCATCCTGGAGGCGCTTCCCCTCTTGCACACTGCTGCAGTACACCTGGTAAGTGCTCCGCGAGGTGTTCTGGGAACACAGGCTTGGAAGTGCACTCATTGAGGTGATGCTGCACAGAGATCACTGCACCAGCATTCACTGACAGGCAATATGGCCCCTGAGTTTTTATACACATGAGCTAATTTAATCGTTGCAGTAACCTGACAAAGTGGTTATTACTGTACCCAATTTACACATGAAAAGACCGAGGCTTAGAGAAGTGAGGAAACATCTCTGATCACAGACCTAATGGAGCGCAGACACAGGACCAGGCTTGATCCCTGTTCTCCTAAACCTTCACTTGTATTTTCTGTACTCCACGACATCGTCTGTCCACTCTTAAGCCAAAACTGATTTATTCACCAGGATTTTTCTTATTGTTCTTGGTTTCTTTGTGGTCATGGAGTCCACACCACACTCTTTGGAAACAGGGACTGAAGTTCTGTCCCTCCTTCTTCCTGTCAGTAGAATTTGCTGCTCTGGGCATGGACGTCTTTGACATGGGAGTGCCTGAGCCCATGGAAGGTTTCCCATCCTGGATGCCACCAACAGAAGGGGACACCCAGCAAAGAGAGACGCGGGTGGCAGAAAATACACTCTAATCTAATCTCCTGGCTGTTCTAGACGAATCTCAGGAATGTGGAGGCTAGCGTGTCACATAGGCAATTACTGGCCGGACGCAGGATTGCATAATGCAAGGATGACTAGTGTTTCCTGCTTCGGCTCACAGGCAGTGAGCTTGCCAAAGAGGGTTTATCTTCCCAGCAGAAACGTGCCAGCTCTGGGAGGATATGAAGTAACCCTGAGTGTGGGAAGAGAGGCATGCTCAGTGTGAGAGCAGTCAAGGTCTCTTTCAGTTTGCACTTGGATCTCTCTCACTGTTTTCCTTTTCCTTCCTTCCTTCCTTCCTTCCTTCCTTCCTTCCTTCCTTCCTTCCTTCCTTCCAGCCTCCCTCCCTCCCTCCCTTCTTTTCTTTCTTTCTTTCTTTCTTTCTTTCTTTCTTTCTTTCTTTCTTTCTTTTTCTTTGGCTCTATCCCATTCTATCTTTCTGTCCTGTGGTCCTTTTTTCTGTCCTGTGGTCCTTTTTCTCTGAATTGCTGTGACCTTCTTATCTTTCCCTTGCTTTGTTTTTATTTTAACTTGCCTCCTTGCTTTTCATTCACATCTTCAGACCAAGCCAGTGTCTGGGAGCAGTACCTCAATTCATTTCCCGTAAACAAAGAAGCAGGCAGGGTCTCTGATGGGGTTTTGCATGGTGGGGTCTTGAAGACCTAAGACTCTACTATTTAATATGCAATGAGCCAGCCAAGCTTCACGGTAACCAGACTGCTGTGCACCTCTCTCTTCTCCACGAAGACGCACGTCACCCTCGTCCCCAACCGCACCCCTGCCACTACTGACAAGGGAAAGCCATGCTCTCACTGAGTCTCCTCTGTAACACTGACTACAAACTCCTCAGAGTGGCCAGGACAATGTTGCTGAAAAGAGAGAAGAATGAATAACTAAAAACAAGATGAGGAGCAGACAGAGCTCTTGTAGATATTTCTGGGTCCTTTAGTTTTTGTTTTGCCGTTGTGCTTTGTCAGATGACAACAGGGCAATCCGAGTGGCAAAGTCACCAGCGCCGAGTCCCACGGCCACCCCTTAGAGTTCCCGGTGCCTTCTCTCACTAATATACTGTGCTTCCTCTCTGCCTGTTAAATGAGCCATTTTTGTGTGGATAGAAACATGTAATGTGGCAGCTAAAGAAGTATGAATCACAACACATCAAAGGATACAAAAGCTGAGAACGTTTATATTTATAGGAAACCCTCAGTAAGGATTATTTCCTAAAATGACCTGGGGCCATAAAGAACATGTTATGTTATTTTATTTATTTATTTAATTTATTTTTTTTTGCATTTTTCTGAAGCTGGAAACAGGGAGAGACAGTCAGACAGACTCCCGCATGCGCCCGACCGGGATCCACCCGGCACGCCCACCAGGGGGCTACGCTCTGCCCACCAGGGGGCGATGCTCTGCCCATCCTGGGTGTCGCCATGTTGCGACCAGAGCCACTCTAGCACCTGAGGCAGAGGCCACAGAGCCATCCCCAGCGCCCGGGCCATCTTTGTTATGTTATTTTAAAAGACAGAAAAACATGACAAGGCACCTTGACACTATTAAAACTGAATGAAAATTCTCACCAGAACTTTCTTGGGAGCTTAAAGGGGTCAACATCAGTTGTCTAGAAAGCACACCTAGTCCACTCAGACCAATTCACATTGAGTGAGTCATCACTTGCTGGGTGTTTATTATTTGCCAGCCACAATGGTAGGCATTTGGAGGAAATTAACTCACATATCACAAATTTTTCAGGGAGGTTTGTTGCCTTATGTTAAATATAAAAATCAAGCTTGGAGAGGTTAATAAGCTGCCTCAAGCTGATATAACTCGTGGCGGGGAGGCCACCACTTAAACCCTGGTCTGTCTGTCTGACTCCCACACCTGTTTCCTCCTTCCGTGCTGTGCCAGGAACTCTCCCCAGGACAGACATAAGCAAGGTCTACTTTCCTTTTGGCGGGAGAACTCGTGCTGAGACTGGGAGTGAGGGCACTGAAGAAAATCAGGGGGAATTTTACGCCATGGTGTAATTAATCTAGATGCTAGATTTCCTCTTAGGGAATTAAAACTCCTGCATCCAAAGTCCCAATTTTCCTTCCAAATCATATATCTTCTTTATTTTGTCATCACCCAACGTGGCAACCAGTATAAAGGCTTACACCGTGGACACAGTGTTTTAACAGATGGGATCTCAATAACAGAGTGTCAGCCTCCCCCCTCCACGCCCCCTTCCCGTCCCCAGAGAAGGTTTGCATGCAGCACAGCACATGCCGTGAGGCTTATGTTTGTCAGTATTCATATCACTGCCCAAGTGTACGGATGTCTTGACTATCAAGTGATGGCTGATCACACCTCACTGTGTTTTATTTTATCAGTAAAACATCTAGCCCATCAACATGGCCAATGCCTACCTGGTCCCAGATTTCTACTCATCCTTGACTACACAGAGTTCCTGGGCCAATTCTAAGCTGCAGTGGAAAGGGTTCTAGAAGTCTGACCTTGAGGGTGGGACCCACTGAAATGAGGCTTGCTGACTCTCTCAGAGCCATTTTGTCCTCAGCTTGAGCGCTGGTGTCAGACAGCTTTACAGACACTCCCAGCCACTGCCATGACCCCCTCCTCCGCCACCTTCTCCCTCTTCTACCCTTTATTACTGACATCTTCATCCCCAACATCCCCATGACCAACGGGTCAACCAACCCTCAGCAGAAGTGATCAGCTAGGTTTTCCAGTTGAGAAAGGTGTGACTCAGAGAGCTCAGGTAAGTTGCCTGAGATCACCAGCCTGGTGAATGGTGCAGACAGAATTCAATCCCAGGCCCCCTGCCTGCCAAGGACAAAGACGTCATCACTACCAAAACACTGCCTTGTCTTCTCCCTCCAGACGCCCCCACCCAGGCCCCTGCTGTGTTCTGCCTTCTAGACTGGCACCCTCACCATCATCCTCTTGACCAACCTGGTGCTGGCGTCCGCCTAAACCATGTCTATGGTTGACTGGGCTTGGGCTTCCCTGCCATCTCAATGGGCTGACTCTTCTGGCCACCTTAGCTTCCGACCCCTCACCCTACTCCACATGGGCTCTCTGACCCTTTCTTCCCTCTCCTTAGGACTCTGTTGTAGCTTACGTCCCAGAACGCTTTGTGCCCAAACATCTCAGAGTTAAGATAGTCTCTGGAAACAGGCTCTAGACTAAAACAATGTCAGGCAGGCCTTCTTTATAATAAATGTCTTGCCTCATAACACATCACTTCAGTTACTTAATTGAGTCGACGCCCTCCCGCTGGTATTTCAGACACCCACCAAAGACTGACTCACCTGCCAGCCCTTGGAGATAGCACAGGTCTCTACTAGTGCTCAGGCCAGACGAACAACCCCTTCTTTGGCCCCTGATGTGCTTCTATTCCAAACTGCAACTGCCCAATTCTGTGATTTAGTCTGCAGGTGCTATTGACCCTCTGCACTCCATCCCCATCCATACCTGGTCAGTCTTCTGAGACTTGGCCACGCCTCTCCCTTCCTGCTCCCTGCCTCTCACTGTGCTGAGAAATCACTCTGCTGCTGAGACGATCTGCTTATCCCAGCCCAGTCCCCTCCTGGAGATGGGGGTTACGGCACTTTGTCTTTTGATGACAAGACAACTAGAAAATTTCTTGTTTCTGCCACTAACTAGCAAACACTTCGCAGACCGTCTCACCCAGCCCTGGTCAAATACTTGAGGCTCTACCAAACCACAGGCATCTGACTTCCCAAATCACCATAAAAAGATAATAATAAAGCAATTGCACCAAAAGGGCAGAAGTTCAAAGACATAGACGGGTCCAGATGAAGTGATGTGTATTTCCCAATCCCCTTTCCTTTCGATGGTTGTCAAATAATTCCTCCCACCTATGTATTCCATACAGGGATGCTAAGAAAGATAGAAGACCCTTCCATGGTGCCACAGGGAAAGGCTGGATCTGCAACCCCAGACCCCAAACCTGTGATGAGAAGCCCAGGTTCTCTGGAATGGCCACAGGTCAGCAGGAAGGGTCCTCGCTGGTATTGGGGCTCTTGGCTCTGACACCACCTTGCTGAGGTGTCCTGGGTAAATGTTTTACCTTTCGGGGTCCCCTCAGCCTTCTTAGTCACAAAATGAAATAACTTCCATAGCTCCTTTCCAGAGTTACAATGGGAAGGAGGGGTTGGATGTCAGGATGCATTTACGGCGCTGTCTGCAGTGCAGACACAGAGGGGACATCGGGTGGTTAGACACAGAGGAATAACGACTGGTCTGCTAAGTGGAGGCAGTGGGGGGTGGGTGAGGTGGACACGTACACATAGTTATAGGAACTCCTGAAGGGAAGCAGGGAGGACAGCTAGGAGGAGGAGGCATTGATGAGCCCACCCTTCTCTGACCCTGCAAAGATAGTCTCCTGTGGGAGAAGGAGTCTGAGTCAAGTGCTTTCCTTCCTTGCCTTTCCACACTCCTTCCAAGATGTTTACTGAGACTTCAAGGAGTGAACCAAGTTATTAAAAGAGGAGCAATTAGGTTGGCCCATCCTAGCAATTTAAAGCTTCCTGTCTAAGGAAGAACGTGGGGAAGGAGTAGTCATGGAGGGTGGAGGGAGGGAGCGCTCTAGTCTCCTGATTGGGCCTCTCCCTGGTGCGGTTTGGGTACAGAAACGGGAGGGAGGGGAGAGCGCTAGTTTCAAGCCCATTCGCCTGAGGACCCACAGGCAGTCCCAGATGTCCCAGCTGTTGGCTGGATCCCTCTCCTCCTCAGAGAAGTGTCTCCCGCTGCCCTCTTTTGGGGGATCCTGGCCCAGCTTTGGAAGGGTTTGGGTGCCCCTGCGGGACTCTAAACATGGGGCTGCGCTGGGGTGTTAGAGCTCCTGGTCACTCGCTCTCCGCACCTGGGCCGCATGGGATGTGCAGGGAGGGCCGCGCGTGATTTATGACTGCGGGCTCCAGGGAGTGGTTCCCGGCAAAATGAGCATTTTGTCTCATTCAGACTGACGCGAAAGGGAGGAAGTGGGCTTGCTTTGTTCAAACCGTGCCAGCCATCTGTCCTGGGAGCCAGCGGGGATCTCCGTGGTGACTTCTTCCGTGCAACCTAAGCTCCAGGAAGGAGCTCGAGAAGGTGTTTGGTCTGGGAGGCCCGCGCCAGGGAGCCTAAAGGGAGCCATGAGCCTGCTTGTTCTGCACCGGGGTTGCACAATGTCGGCAGGGCCTCTGATCTGCGGTCCTGATTTCCCAGAGCCCCAAGGGGCCCATCCAGGAAAACGCCCCTGATCCCTCCCTTCTCATCTGCTTCCTGGGTCGGGGTCGGGGTTGGGGGGGGGAGGCGGGCTCCTCCACAGCGGCTGCTTGGAAATCAGGTGCTCAGGACACAACTTGGACACGGAGCGCTTCCAAAACTCACCATCAGTGTGGTGTAGCTGGGAGGTCCTGGGCTTTGACGTGGACAGTTTATTCCGTGTGATAAGTTAACAGACTGCTTTTAGTATTAATTCTTCATCTCCCAGACAAGAGTAAGATCTCTGAGGAGCAGCTGTTTGGATTTAAGCCTGAGGTAGCTGGCACCAGGTTAAGGAAATGAGTAAATCTAAATAAAAAAACATACCTTTACATTTTGCTATTAGTTTTCTGCTTTTTGTTTCTTTTTCTTTTTTTCCTACTAACCTGTTTTCAGCCTGCCATTTATATGGGAACCTGAAAGGAATGCTTCAAAAAATGAGAGGTGTAATTTAGCACAGTGTTCCCCAACCCATTTTGGGCCACGGACCAGTTTAATGTCAGAAAATATTTTCACAGTGGCCTTTAGGGTGGGACAGAAAAATGTATCACGTGACCGAGACAAGCGTCAAGAGTGAGTCTTAGATGGATGTAACAGAGGGAATCTGGTCATTTAAAAAAAATAAAACATCGTTCAGACTTAAATATAAATAAAACGGAAATAATGTAAGTTATTTATTCTTTCTCTGCGACCATACCAAATGGCCCACGGACCAGTACCGGTCCATGGCCCAGGGGTTGGGAACCACTTATTTAGCACACATGTAGTAAAAAACACTGTGCTAGGTCTAGATTTGATCGGGTACTTTCAGTTAAAGAAAATACAGAAGGTAAAGGTTAATGGAGATGCTATTAGCAGTAACACTTTGCTACAGGACTTGCATCACAAAAAAAAAGTGAGGCTTTTTTTTTTTTTTCATGTAGAAAGAACATAAGTTTTTATATCTGGGATGAAAATCTCCTTGGAATGTTTAATGCTAAATGGCAGGTGACAAGCCATTTGGAAGAGAAAAATGTGCTCACTTTTGCTTTTCACAATGCAGTGTCTCCTTTCTGAGAAAACTTGAAACTTATGGTACTTCCAGCAGGAAATGTGTGACCATTTATTCTGAAGGACAGATCTGCCTCCCACTCTGTGTTTCCCTACAGTCTCTTGTCTGTGCTCACACACCAAGAGCAAAGGTGTCAAGTACAGTTGTATTAACAAAAAATGGAAATTGTTCCTTATTTTTTTCCTTTTTTTCTTTTTATGGGTCTGCAATTTGGTTAAGAGCGTACAGCATGCCTGGTCTTGTGCCTACATCTAACACCCTCACGTCCCTTCTCAGGGATTCAGCAGGATGCCTGTCGCTCTCATCTTATTTAGAGATTTTTCATGAAAGAAATGGGAGTAAGTAAAGCTGGTTATTGTTATTGCATCCCTCTGTGTTCCCAGACAATACCAGCCAGATGTGTACTCCCCCATCCGTGCTCCACACCCAGGTATCAGCACACACACTTTCCTGACCCCTCCCCCAATCAGCCTATGTCTCCTGCTTTCCTCTTCCTTCTGGAGACAGCCTCATACCATAGTGTCTCTGTGAATCACTTCGGCATCTTCTGTACTGTAGTGTGTATATACATCATCTGGGGATATTTTCAAAATTCATGTTCTGATCATAGGTCTGGGGTGAAGGGTGGGACTCTAAGTTTCTGAAACACTCCCAGTTGATCGTGGTGTGGTCAGTGTGTGGACCACACTGTGAGCAGCGAGGATGGAAGGGACGGAGTCCGAGATGGGAGTTCAACAGGCTTGAGTATATTCCTTCGGTTTTGTTACAAACAGTCTGGGGGACCCTGAGGAAATCTTCCTTGCTACGGGTCCTGGTTTGCTCACTCAGAAAGTGAGGCAACCAGACCAACTAACTGCCCATATATTTTGTGATGCTGTTATTTCTTTGACTTGATCCTGGAATCTTACTGCTTCTGCTCCATCTAAAACCTCCACCCAAGAACAAAGAACAAAGCCAGACTCAGTTTTATGGGGTAGGAAGGGAGTAGAACACATGAAAAGAAGCCATAAGCAGAGAGACCCCCTTTGCCTCTACTTTTCTGCAGCAGGGGAGTGTTCAAAGCACTGATCTGTATTATAAAGAAATGGGAACATTGGCTCTGAAAGCCCCACTACTTTCTCATCCATCACCCTGGACTTTGCAAGAATTAAGTGAGATAATGCAAAGAGGTCCAACCATAGCGAATGGCTGAATAAAGTTTGGTACACTCACACTTTTGAATACTTCACAGATATTCAAAGGAGTAATTGAAAGCCAAATAGACTGACTCGGAAGAAATTCTCACAAGGTACTAGATTGAAAAAGAAAGCATTAGAGCAAGTATGTATAGTTTTTTTGCCAAACCATACCAAAAGTTTGATAAATGCGTGCATATCTATTCACAGAGCACTCTATTTCAAATTGCACACCCAGCATCTCCACTCTTGCACACTCCCACCCCGCAGTGCTGGCCCTGCAGTCTTTTTACTACCAGATGAAGTTACAGCAAGAAGGTAACAGCCTTTTTACGCTCCTGCTTTAATTTTCCCCACAACACTTACCTTTGACACACTATCCGCCTCCTGCCATGTTCATTGTTCAACACCTCCCCTTAGAATAGATAAGCTGTATGCGATGAGGACTCAGTGGGTGTTTGTGCTTGTGTTTTGTTATCCATGGCTTCACCCTCATCAATGAAGTGTACAACACTTGGCACATAATTGATAAAGCTATGCAAATCTATGTAGATTGAGTAAATGAATGAATACTCATGAACATGCAAAAAATGTGGAAGAGATTACATGAGGTGGACGGCATGAAGGGGAAGCTGAAGACAAAGAGAAAAAGCTGAGCTGCATGACAGCTTAAAGATATGCGTTTATGACCGTCTATGTGCATGTGTCCTTTAAACTGTGGATAATAAACGGACACCCATAAATGTTTGATTGGGATACTATAAAGTCATTTCCTTCGCTTTTCATTTTCATATGATCTTGAGATTTGGAAGCAGTGACTCAGTGGCGACTGGAATCCTGGTCCCTGAATTCTTTCCCCCAGACCCTTCTGCTGGTGGTTGGAGATGTAGTGTGGTCCCCATATCGCTACCATCGAGGTGTGTGGCCTTGGACAGGTCAATTCCATGTCCTGGGCCTTTGTGTGTCTGCCTTTAAAATAGCCCTAGTGACACTGAGCCTAGCTCAGGCTTTGTGAGGGCAATTGAGGTAACACGGTCTTCCTCCTCTGGGCTAGTCCCCTGGATTGCTGATCCACTTCCTGTCTCCTGCTGTGCCTGCAAATGCAGATGCTTACTTCACATCCAGATGAATGTGAGTGTATATACAATAACAGCGTCTGCTTGGCCCATTAGTGAAGCGTCTTTGCAGTCCAGGTGGGCATTGTGCCTTACCTTTGAATTGTCAACACTGAGCAGTGGGCCTGGTTCAGAGCAGGGGCCCAGAACGATTTCCTAAATGCACCGAATGTGCGGTCCACATATCTCCTGGGGTCACTTATTCTCTGGGGTTCAGATAAAATTGGCCCAAACACCCAGTTTCATGGCTTGGCTGAGACCACAATTCTACTCCTTACCTAATTCTCATTTTAAAAAATAATAATAAAAATCACTTGAGTTAAGGCTAATATGAAGCCAGTAAATGTTTCTGAAGATTAAGGAGTCTCACCACTCTGTGGCTTTTGAAGTCATTATAAGTACCACAGCTCCCACTAGATAGCCTTCTGACACCCGAGTTTTCAACATGTTACTTTCTGGCTGTGTCACACTCCCCAGGAAATGTCCACTTCTTTGCCTGGCCCTTGTTCCTCCCCCAGAATTCCAGAAATTCCAGCAAATAAAATTTCTTCAGCCCCAGTCAAGTCTAAGTCATATGATGTTCTTTCTGCTGTCACACATCAACCTAAATAGAGTGACATACTTCTTAGGCACAGCATGTATGTTAACCACATTTCACTCCTATGGGTGGAGACAGATGTGGGCACAAATGACACAGACCTGACATGTTACATGAAACATGAGTAGAAAGGTTGGAACAAGTAAAGAACTATATATCGGATATGAACAAATATTAACCTTTGAGAGCCACAGAGATTAATGAACGCATGGATGTAGTCAGTATTCAGTTACTAAGCATCTGCTAAGAAGGTCCATTTTGTTGCTGCAGGTTGGCCATCATCAGCAGGGGTGATGTCACCTTCTGCTCAGAGAGGGGACATGCTTCAGATTGCTGTAATCTGGGTTAAAACGTGTCAGGAGCACAGAAGAGGGGCCGAGCATGCTGCAGAATTCAAAAGCGGAGTACTAATCCCATCCCAGGGACATGCCTATGCTGAGTTGTGGCAGGCAGTGTGTCCACCAGCTCGGGCCATCATAATCAAACAACATAGACAAGGCAGCTTAACCAACAGGAGTCATCTCTCCTAGTCTGGAGTCAGGAAGTCCAAGATCAACGTGTTGGACAGTTTGGTTCCCAGTGAGACCTCTCTTCTTGGCTGGAAACTGGTTACCTTCTTGCTGTGACTTCATCTGGTAGTAAGTGTGTGGTGAGGAGGTCTCTGGTGTCTTTCTGATAATAACACAAATCCTATCTAATGAGGCCTCTGTCCTTGTGAGCTTATTTAACTTCATTACCCCCATAAACACTATCTCTCCAAATACAGTCACATTGTGGGTTGGGGCTTTGACATAAGAATTTGGTGGAGGGGGCACCTGACCAGGCAGTGGTGCAATGGATAGAGCATCAGACTGATTCGCAGAGGACCCAGGTTCGAAACCCCAAGATCGCCAGCTTGAGTGTGGGTTCATCTGGTTTGAGCAAGGCTCACCAGCTTGAGCCCAAGGTCACTGGCTTGAGCAAGGGGTCACTCGGTCTGCTGTAGCCCCCCGGGTCAAGGCACATATGAGAAAGCAATCAATGAACAACTAAGGAGCCACAACGAAGAATTGATGCTTCTCATCTTTCTCCCTTTCTGTCTGTCCCTATCTGTCCCTTTCTCTGTCTTTCTCTGTCTCTGTCACAAAAATAAAATAAGAATTTGAAGAAGAGTAAACATTTTGTCTGTAATTGATGCTATCTTGGAAAGCTTTCTACAAGGGTATCTGTGGTAAAGGGAATCAAAGCAGAAGGAATAGGACTATAAATTAGTAATGACAATAATACTGTATACTATGTTCCTGTGAGGAGCCAGACGGATATCAATCCCCAGCTCTAATACCAACACCACCAGGCAGATCTTACAACCCTCAGCAGACGAGGAAACCGAGGCTCCCAGAAGCACGCGGTACACCAGACCATCCCATTGGCTAATAGATTGAGAGAAAGTTGAATTTGAGTCTGATTATTATAAACCAGGACCAATAGTTCTCTGTGCAAGGGCCTTGCAGACCTCCGCCCCTTGCTTCCCCACAGGACTCTGGGAGCTGAGCTCTTAGGAGCCTGGAACCAAACCTGAGCTCTGCTTGACTCTTTCAGCCGCCTTTTCCCTACTCACAGTTGTTGAAGAGTCAATAGATAGCCATCCCCAACATCTCTTCCTAATTTGACTTTCACACCAACAAAATAGGCAACAGAGCTTTTTACTGGAGACTCGATAGCTTTTTCCACCAGCCCGCAGGATTTTAAGCCAAATTTGTGCTTCTGGAAGCAATTTCCTCAGACTTGTTTGGGGTGGAGGGAGACAGCGAAATGCATCTCTATCTTTTTTTACCTGACAAATTAGGCTTCCAAAAATAAAAAATAAGAAAGGAAACAATTCTCATAGTGATTCATCTGTAGCCTTTACTCTTTTCTCAACTTTCTAAAGGGTTTTTAGTTCTTCTCTCCTTCTTTTTTATTCTTATTGTGCATTGAAATTCACCTTGAAGGCTTTGCAGGGGGAGTCAACCTTTTTATTCCTACCGCCCACTTCTGTATCTCTGTAGTAGTAAAATTTTCTAACTGGCCACCGGTTCCACAATAATGGTGATTTATAAAGTAGGGAAGTAACTTTACTTTATAAAATTTATAAAGCAGAGTTACAGAAAGTTAAAGCATATAATAATAATTACTTACCAAGTACTTTATGTCAGATTTTCACTAAGTTTGGCAGAATAAATCTTTATAAAACAACTTACTATAGTTAATCTTATCTTTTTATTTATATTTTTGTTGCTCTGCTACCGCCCACCATGAAAGCTGGAGTGCCCCCTAGTGGGCGGGAGGGACCAGGTTGACCAGCACTGCTGTACAGGTTCAACGGCACCTCTGAATGTGCCTGCCTTGGAGCCTTGTGAAGCAGATTCTGTGTTGGTGGGTGTATATTTCACAAATGGAACAGAGGAAATTGTCGATCCTTGAACCATTCACATAATCTCCTGAGCCTCAATTTCTCCTTCTGCAGCAGTGAGGTAAGCGTACTTCCACTAAAAGATTCTTTAGTGTGAAGGAATAATGCATATAAACTATCTGGCACAGCAGGCACAAAGTAGGTACTCACAAATTAGTACTTAGCACTTTAATTCCTCTCATTGCCACCTTAAGCTTCAGTAGGACTAATGAACCATTCTATGGTTTAATTTTCATCCTCAGGAGGAAATATATACATGGTTGGGCCTGTCGCTGGTGTATGAGGACTGGTCTGTACCTGGCAGGCTCTGTTTTTCACGGCCAGTTTGTAATGACAACAGGGGCTGGGTTGGGTTATTATTTACCGAGAGTCACTACATAATGTGAACTCTCACTCACGAAGTATTTGTTGTCATCTCCATTTTACTGTTAACTCCTCCTGTTAAAGGACTGTGTTTATTGTGTTCCCCGCTGAAGGCCCGGGCTTAACACCGCGCTTGGCGCACACGAGAATGAGTCAACAGGTGCAGAGAGCAGGTTTACATCCGTCTTCTCCAGTAGTCCGAGAGTTCCGAAGTGCCCGGGCCACGTCTGCTCTTCCCTCATGCTCAGGCACAGAAAGACCACGATGGAAAACTCAGAGCTTAAAACAAGGACTGAGCAAGGGAAAGGAAATGTGGACAGAATTCAGTGGCGGAAATATTCTGGTCTCCGAGCAAAGATTTCTAACCTCACATTTCCATGTGTGGGCAAGACCAGCACTGAATGGACTGAGACTCAGAATGCTTGGGTTCTGGTCCTGGTTCTGCCGGGGACTAATTGCCTCTCAATTTGAGGAGCCTTGGGTCCTAGAGATGTAGGACTACAAGCTCTCTAAAATCTTTTACTCTCTGGAGCATGAATTAGTAAGGATTAAATGATAATCTTGAGAGTCACAGACTAGGTTTACAAATCTAGCTTTGCTTCTAATGTGGTAGTGACCTTGGGAAGACACGGTCTTCCCACCTATGTAAAGGGAGGCAGTTGAATTAGATGCCTTTTAAAGTCTCTTCTAGCCCCAAGGTGAGACCTTTGTTTAGTTTCTCCTGGTGAGAGTATGCGACTGTCAGAGCCAACATGGCAGGGTTCAAGGTGCTTTGGTTTCAAAGCATAAGAACAAAGGAGCCTGCTGAGTGTGAGCTGTCCTTGTCCCAGCACTGATTAACACCCGTCACAGCCACTCATCTCCAGGTGTTACACTCCTCGGTTTAAAGCCAATTTCCTAAAAGTCAAAACTTAAGTGATTGTCTCACATCAAAGGCAATTTCTAAATGGGTTGATCAACACAGGTGTTCTTCAAAGAATTAGGATGACCTTGTTCTAGAAATCACTGCCTTCCTTCTTTAACATGTGTGTCAAGATGGCTGATCAAATAAGAGACACTAAAGAAGATTAATTGGTAGACCCAAGTTGGGGTGTGTGTCTTGCTTTAAGAAAGTGATCACGACAGAGTGTGGAAAACATGGATTTATTGTCAGAAAGTGTTGTTATTCTGGTTCTTCCCCTGGCCAGCTGTATAACTTTGGGGCAAGTCCAGAGAATTTTCTGGGACTCAGTTTACATATCTGTATAATACAATAAATTGTATCTATCTTGCATGATTTAAAAGGAAAGTTTGTGAGGTTAACATCTGTGAAGCTCTTTTCAAATACAGCTAAATAGATTTAGGGCATTTTGAAAAGCCGAGTGAGTCTTTAGGAATTTTTGTATTGCTGTATTTGTCCTTGGGGTCATATCCCCCACTGTTATTTTATCCTTTTTCCCTTATGTCCATAGGATGTCTGGGGTTGGAAGGAAAGTCCTTTTAAAGAATATTCTTTTTTTTTTTTAGAAGCAAGTCTAACTCACATGACTCTAAGTTGTAAGGAAGGAAGAAGGAGTAGGTAGCCGAGGCGAGACATGGAGTGAGAACGTGATTGATCGTGGACTTAGAGAAGGCAGGAAGGTGGGAAGTCAGTGGCCACTTTGCAATAAAAGGGATCTTTGCTCCTCCCCAGACAGGGGTGGGGGTGGGGATGAGAGCCAACAAGAAGGCTCAGGGGGAAGAAGAGAAAGCTCTGTCTGGAAGGAAGCACTGCACAGAGAGGAGAAATCTAGTCTTATATTGAACACAGCTTGCTTTGCATCTGACCTGGCAAAGGCCAAGTTACTTCAAATCTCTGGGCCTCAGTTTGCTTAGCTGTTAAATTGGTATAATACAACAGATTGGGTGATGCATTGTGGTGGAACACACGTGTGAAAGTGCTTTATACATTACAAAGGGTTGTACGTGAAAGGTTCTCAATACCCCCCACTCCAGCAAGATCTGGCATATCTCCCTGTAACTGAACAAGCATCTCAATTTGAGCATCTGATTCACAGAATAGAGAGCTTGTTTAGGTTGTAAACTCTTAAAATGAATCAATATCTCCCACCACTTAGAACTAAATCAATAGCTAAGGGTAGCATTAATCCATTCTTTCAACCCAATTTTTCAAAAATCTCATTTGAAGTTCTCTCTCTAAGAATCAGTTTTTAAAAATCCAGAATGAATTAAAGAGAATTGAACAGTCAACCAACTCATCTGACTATTGTTCTCATAAACAATAAAGCAAAACAAAAACAATGTGTATGAGTGGAGTAGGTTTGTTCTTCATGTTGTGTGATTCACCAAATTCCTCAGCCAGTCCAACTGGGAGATGAGAAATGTGAGATATGTGTTCATTACTGAGTGTTGTGTTTTAGGAAAACAAAACAGATCAGTGTGTGTATAATTTCATGTTATATTAGATTTCTGAACTATGAGTGAAGCTTTCAGTTATTTATTTTATTTTACTTTCAATGGCAGCTTTTGAAGCTGGCTTGGTTTTGTCCATAAAAACAAAGAAGGATGTCCCCCTCTAATTCCACACTTACTCCCACCCAGTCTCTAAATAAGTGTGAGCTTGTCACTACGACCCTTGTGGGTGGGTGGGTGGGTGGGTGGTGACTCTGTTCTTGGATCTGAGAGAGAAAGAAGCATCGGCAAATAGAGAAGCTTTTCAGCAAGTTGTGGGACTTGAAATCCTGCATTTGTAATAATCCAAGGAAAACATAACATAGTCTATTATCGTTAAGCTACAACAGAGTCGATCGCGTTTGGTTATTATGTGTGTACACAGTGCCGGGCACAGAGAGGGCACCTATTCCAGACTTCTTAGTGACTTTGTGAAAAGCTTATTTTCTGACAGTGAACTACAGTGATATCAGTGACAATGTTTTATCCTGTTGCTTTTGACTTCCTGTATAGCGTTTGCCCATCAGGATGTCTGTGATGAATTTAGCAGTCAGAGTGATTAAAAATGCATATCTTTAAAAGCAAAGAAAAATCACCTGGTAATATGCATTTGTTGTTTTATGTTGCTAAATTTGTAGTCATTTGAATGGCAGCAATAGAAAACTGAAGCATACAGTTTGAGATCTGAGTTAGTGGTATATGTGTGTGTGTGTGCTCACTCGTGTGTGTGTGTCCATCACATTGTTACTTTTAAATGCATTAGATAAAATGTTCATGGAGTCTTTTCTAAAGTCCTCTAGACATACAACTGTAAGAGTCCATTTTCACATTTATGTGATTTTAGCTTGGAAAGCCCAGAGGCTGCCATTACTGAGGACGGTGATAAGCCCCCTGACACATGCTAACTGAGGAAATTTGGGCATGTCCATTTGCATAGGGGATCGCTGGTGAATTTCTCAAGAAATTTCATTTCCTAGTACCTTCCTGTCGGCTCAGCACAGGCTGCGGTTTGGGGATCTTCAGCTGCTACAATCAATTATGTGATGACTATCCCAGCATCTTTCAATGAACTGTTCATCACTGTCTCACCTGCAGAGGGACACACAGGACCCAAGACATGCTGTGCTCCCGGAAAAATAACTGCACAGGCTGGACGGTCACAGTGCCCTTGGCACACTGACTGAGCTTGCCCTTTGGGCATTTCAGGGATGCTTCCTCCCCCTCTGACTCGGTGCCTTCTCCCACAAGTCCCTCTGTGACGTTATCTGTGCATGTCGCTTATCCCTTCCACATTCTGTCTACATGGTACAGAAAGTGTGTCTTCTGTGCATTTATATTGCTGCAGGAGCATAGAACCGGGCCTTTCCATAAACACAAGACAACTGACATCAAACTCTGAAGGCTTTGCAAGCTCAGTGTTTGCACTGAGATCTTCTGCCATGTGCCTGAGACTGCTGTTTCCAGGGACACACTCAGGACTCTATACATGCTGTACTCACAAGGCACACACAGACCAGTGGGCGGGTGCCTTGATATACAAACAAGCTTACGACACAATGTGACAAGCATCGGAACTGACAAATAAGCGGAGTGTTAGAAGCACAGAGCAGAAAGAACTGGTCTTGTTGAGGGAAAGGGGGAGACTGTCATCTAAGGGTTTGCAGCAGCAACGGTTCTCAAGGATAATTTTAAAGGTTGAAGAGGTGGGAGCCAGGAAACAGACATAAACACGCTCTCTGAATAGTGTGGGAAGACATAGCCATGTGGTAGAAGGCACGGTTGCAGGACCAGGAAAGATTTACGACAAGCCTGCGTGTTGTGGGGGCTTCATGCTGAGGACAATGGGAAGATGGCAGCCGCAGAGCCATAAGGCCATGTCAGCACTCGGATGGTCAGGACTGGCTGGCCGGGCAGAGGGACAAGGGAAGCCATCAGGCAGCTTCTGCCGTGTCCTAAGGGCAGAGCAGAGGACAAGAGAGGTGGCGTCTGCAGGGCTAGCAAGGAAAGGCGGCCTTCAATAGTGATGGGGCACTGGCCAGGCGAATCCAGACATAGAGCAGAGCATCAGCGGCAGGCTGTGACATTTTCAATGGAAAGGCATCATTAATTTAACCATGTTGTGACACAACATAGAGATGCCTGGCAAAAAAGCGGGGCTGTATTTGTCGAATTCAGTGCAGCTTAATTGACACTGCTTGGCGATCGAAGTAAACGGATTCTGCCATTCTCCGGTGAAAACAAACACACAGACAAAGGCATTCAGCATCACCTGAGTTTCCCGGCACCAGCAGAGGCCAATGCATTAACCGCAAGGCACCAGGGACCAGGGAAAAATAAATGTGCGCAGATTGGAAATCAGCTAAGAGCTGATTCCCCAAATAGTGTGCCCTCCAGCACCACAAGGAACTCGGCTGGAAACTCGTTGTAGCAGAACATAGCCTCGTTGTGGGTTTTCCCATGGCCAAGATGAGGACCACCCGGGAGACCTGCAGACAGCAAGGAAGGGAGGGCAGATAACATCGGGAAGAACTATGGCACACAGGTCGGGTCTGCATGGACCTCCATGTGAAAGAAATTCTGCAGACGTCCATGGAGGTGCAGAGGGAAGCACCAGCATCTTGTCATCCTGTTTTCTGTAGCAAATGAACTCTATCAGGGAGCCTGGCAGACTCAGGAGCCGGGGCCCTGTGCTCAGAAAGCTTTATCTGTATAGTGTAGTTCATGTTGTACTAGCTGACTCTCTAAATGTCTCTAAAACCACGATGAGATAGCATGACACACCCATCAGAATGGCCAAAATCTGCAACGCTGACAGCACCAAATACTGGATGTGGAGAAATGGGAACTCTTGCTTATTGTCGCTGGGAATGCAGAAGGATACAGCCCGTTTGAAAGACAGACAGTAGGTCGGTTTCTTTACCATACTCAACATACTGTTCTTAGGACCCAGCTATCCTGCCCCTTGGCATTTACCCAAAGGAGTTGAAAATTTATGTCTGCACAACAACCTAAATATGGATGTCCATAGCAGCTTTATTTATTATTGCAAAAACTTGGAAGCCACAAAGATGTCCTTCAGTAGGTGTTCAGATAAATAAACTCTGGGCCATTAATATAACGAAATATTCTTCATTGCTAAGAGAAAATGAGACAGTATAAATCACCAAAAGACTCAGACGATCCTTCAGTGCAGATGACTAGGTAAAAGAAGACAATCTGAAAAGGCCACACATGAATGATTTGCAACTATGTGACACTGGAGAGGCAAGCCAGGGAGGCAGTAAGATCAGTGGGTACAGGGGACTGGCGGGGAGGGAGGAGTGACGAGAGGGAGCACGAAGGATTTCAGGGCAGTGATGACATCACAGTGGGTACATGCCATTATACAACTGTGACACTCAGGGAACGCACAGCACCAAGCGTGAACCCTAATGTGAACAGTGGAGTTTAGGGGATAATGATATCTCAGTGTAGGCTCGTTGTCTGTAACAAATGCCTCACTCCGGTTGAGGGGGGTGGATCATGGGGAAGCTGGGTGGATGTGGGGTCAGGGGTAGATGGGATGTCTCTGCACTTTCTGCTCAATTTTGCTATAAACCTAAAGTTGCTTTAAAAAGACTGAAAAAACACTTTTTAATAAAAAGGAGGGGAAGGTTTATTCAACATTAGTTCTCTAAGAAGATGCTATCACACCTGGGGCGGTAAAAGGAAGAAAAGACAAGAAGATAGACTGTTACTGAACTCCACAATTACAGCTGCTGAGCCTCTAGTGGGAAGCACCCACCCCAAATCCTTTGCAGGAGGCACATGGGCACCAAAGCTGCCCAGAGCCCGCCCGACAGCACCGAGCTGCCCGTCATCAGGACCGCACTCTGGGAGCGGGAACCCCGGGGGTTCATTCACCGGCTG
The DNA here is from genome assembly GCF_036850765.1 of Saccopteryx bilineata. NCBI lineage: Eukaryota > Metazoa > Chordata > Mammalia > Chiroptera > Emballonuridae > Saccopteryx > Saccopteryx bilineata. Next base: position 141,092,481 of record NC_089495.1, read on the forward strand.
CTCAGGTTTCAACCACTGACGATGTCTTCACCCCTGGATGCCAGAGGAACACATTTATAAACAGCATCGCCTCCCCTCCGCCTTCCAGCCTGCCCGCAGGGCCCCGTGGCAGAAGCCAACGGAAGGCCCGCTGCAAAGGGAGACGGGACAGGGCTCGCAGACACTGGGTCCTCTGCAGTGCAGGGCAGCGGGCGGACAGGGCGCTGGTGCACAGACAAGTAATTCGCCGGTAACTTAGAGAAAGATCGGAAAGCGTCCTCCTTTTTTTATATCTGTTGGTCTTATCCCTTTCAGATTCAGATAAAAAACAATCAAGTTTCAAAAAAAATTGGTGATTCTATCACCACCTGAGGCTTTATGCCAAGTGCCCTTCCGTTATTTTGTATTCATTATCTCAAAGCTTTATAACAACCCAGCAACTCAGGCCTTAATATTTTTGGGGTATTTTTATACCCACTATGTAGGAAACTGTGACTCAGAGACATTAAGCTACTTCTCCAAGGTCAAACAGCTTCTATGTGGCTCCTCAACAATCCATTTCTGTTTCTTCTGCCTTCAGGCTCTGTGGTGTTTTTCTAACTTTTGTTAGCTAATCAGTAATTGAAGCTTTTTTTTTCTTATTTCCTAAAGTCGCTGTAAAAGCAGTCGATGCTAAAAGGCGTCAGCAAACATGAGTCAAGTCTAGGCCCCAGGAGAACTTTCTCAAGTCTAATGATTTCCCTCCCTGCCTCCTTCCCTGGAGATGTTAACTTACCCTATTTTCTGTTCCCATCCATGATCTAGGAGTCTGTGTTTAAAAATCTGTTTCCAAGAAATGAAGGTCAAGTCGCCTAGGTATGGCTCGTTGCTGCTGGTGTGACTGCCATCTCCCCCTGGTGGGACCACAAGCCAGGGCCAAGGGCGTGCAACCCCCAGACCTACAGAACATGGGGCTTTGTGCTGTGGTGGGCTCATCTTCCTCCAAGGGAGCATGAGTGATCCTCTCAAGAAGACAAATATGACCCTAAAGGGGTCCGAGGAGGGGCTTCGGATGTGTTAGAGAATCCCAGAGCTTGAGCCAGGGGCCTCGGCATGCAAGGCAAAGACTCGGTGAGGGTGTGGGAGGAACCTGCACACCAAGGGGCAGTCACCCTGTGCAGTCCGGTGCGGCCGGCACTCCGGGTTTCCTGTACTCGTGCATTACGAGGAGCACGAAGGGGTGGGGTCTCTAAATGGGGCTTTATAGCCGGCCACGGAGGCTGCCCTTAGAAGGAGGTGGAGAATGAAAGGAATGCCTATAGAGTGTGTTAGCCGAGGCCCTGAGTTAGACAGGGGAAGTATTTGCGCTCCTTGTGCATGAGAGAAGTGTGGGCCTTCTTCCTTAACCTCCCTCTCCCCCACCTCAGCCAGTAGGGGTGGCGGGCTCCCCTGAGATCTTGGGAATTCCATCCCCTTTTCATTGCAATGCACCAAGCTGGCAACAGTGCGTCTTACTTTGTTCCATTCACTCTGTTCCACGTTATTAGTCTATTTCTACCTATAAAACACTGCTCAGCTATTAGGCTGAGTAAGGCATCTTTCCTGTCCTCAGAGCACTTACAATCCAGCAGAGAAAAAGGAGAAAGCCACAGAGAATTATGACGCTAAAGGAAATTAGGAGAACGCTAGAGGAGGTGCGGGTAGGGTGGGGGTGGGTGGACAGGGGCGGAAACCTCTGTTTGGGGGAGTTTTTCAATATCAGGTTGTTCCACTTTAAACCTCACATTGGGCACCCACGCAGGCACGCGTGACTGTCCTCGCTTTATAGAGAGGGAAATGAAGCACAAAAGGCAAAGGAGCTTGTCCAACGTCACATAGTCCGGACCCACTAGAGCTGGGCTGAGGAGCCGGTCTTCCATCTCCATAGCCAGAACCAGAGGTGCTAGCAGAGGGCCCAAAGACCGACCGGTGATGAAGATCCCACCTCCGGGAGAAGCAGGGCAGCGCGAATCAAGGAAAGCTTAGAAACTGAAGCCACTTGGGCAAGTTTGAGGTAAACAGTGGATGGCATGTGGGGAGGGGACATTCTAAGGAGGAAAACTAAATCAGTATGAGCGAAGAAACAAAACAGAAAAAGGCCAATGCGGGAGGCTTATCCAAAAGAGCCAACCATCCCATTTGAAGGAGGAACTATGTGGGAAGACTGGCGTCCACAGACGGGCACCAAGGACTAGCTGGGAACAGAGAGGGGGGCAGAGGGGGACACCATGAGGGGTGGCGTGCACACAGGCTGGGAGAGGACATTCTATAAGCCAGGGGTCGCCGTGAACTACAGCTGGTGACATTTGCTCCTAGAGCTTCTGTGTGGCTTCTATTTATATTTCTCTTCTGATTTTGTTACGAGTTTATAGTTTTAGAAATTAAAGAATTAAAAAAAATGAACAAATATCCCAACTTGTTAATTGCACAGAACATAATTTAAAATCCAAAGGATGGGGCTAGCATTCTACTGACTGTGTTGGGTATTGCAAAGGCGGGGACTTACAGCAATATTCCTCCTGCCCCTCCTACTCCATGAGCAAGGGCACTCGGGCCAAGAGGCTTGTCCCTGACAATACAGGCCATTGAGAGCTGAAGCTGTTTGGGGGCCCAGGGTTCCTCAGGCCAGATCTAGTCTATGTAGAGGGTCCTTCCTGGTCTCCCATTAGAAAGAGGGACGAACGGAGAGCTACTTCCATTCTCAAATGGGCTTCGCCTTTCAGACTTTGAGCAGAGAGAGGAAATCAAAGATAGGAGCACTATTTTGTCTGTTCCAGACACACCCTTTGACAAGGGAGGCTGTTGTTTCAGCTGCCATGAATGAGCAGCAGACAGAGACTGTGTGCCCCTTGCCAGCCACGGGTGGTGGAGACTGGTGTGTCCCTGGTGAGAGCAGGGCTTCTGCCCACCACCAGTTGGCAGGCCTGACAGCTGCCTGTGGCACAGACACTGGGAGGAACACGCAGGGCGATTACTGACTCATCTCCCATGAGCGAGGCTCTGCTCATACAACAGCAGAAACACGTTCCTGCAAATTGCTCCTTCTCTTTCTTCATTGTGGAACCGACAGCAGGCTCGGAGATGTTTCAGATAAATGAGCACCTTGGTAACACAGTAACCGGGGTGTGCGTGGGTGGAGAGGAGGATGGGGCTGCAGCGCCCTGGAGCAGTTGATGCATTATGCGACGGACAGCCACAGAGCTGCAGGTGGTGTGAAAGGCAGTTTGACGATGAAAACCATGAGCCTGATGCTGATGACGCATGCTGGATCACAGCGCACAAAGACAGAGGCTTCACCACTGAAATGATCTCCTAGGGATGCCACTGCTGAAATGTTTGCAGCACGCCTCTTCTGGGGAGCACAACAGGACAGCCATCCCCTGAGTTCCGGGGTCCTGACTGGCAGTGTCAAGCGTCTCCTTTGGTCTGGCCGGTGATTCTTAACAGTCTTGCCTCCTGATGGCTCTCGGCTTTTTTAGAAGGCCAAATTCACTCCAGGGGACCAGACGACAGCTCATTTCCTCTGTAGGGAGGAGCGAGATAGTTTCAGGGGTCTATATGTGTTTCCAAACAAGAGGCCCAGCACGTATATATTCATTTATTTGTCCGTTTAGTCCACCGATTGTGCATTTGAATGCATTATGGTGCATTTCCACGTAGCAGGTGCCGTACCGGCTGTGCTGCGGTGCTGAGGACCAGTGGGAACCCAACCCAGACAAGATCTCGGTCTCAGTGACGTGACAGGAAGGAACTCAAATAAGGACTGAAATGAGCATGAAAGTTCAGACCATGGCAAGTGACGTGCTGGAGAGGCAGCCGGTGAGGGCAGCAGCGTCTAGAGAGGAGAGAGCAGAGGGCCGGTCTGACCAAGGGCAGGGATCGCAGACGGCTGAGCAGAACTTGGGCACCAGAAGAGTCTAGGAGCAGCACGGTGTAGAGTGGCCAGTGACCAGTGCTGGCGATGCAGGGGCAGGACGGGGGTTGGGGTCCTCAAGGCACTGGAGGGGGCTGGAGTAAAATGAGGGACGGTGGCCAGGGGGAGAGCTTTTCTGGAGGAGGCAGCCAAGGGAGGCCACCTCTGACCCCAGGGCCCTGGGGCCGCTGACTGCCTTTGGGTTGAACCCCACGTGTAAAACTTGTGGTCAGAGGGTTGTCAGAATCACACCAGTGTGTTGAGAAGCTTCCCCAGGACTGCGGTGTGGGTGGAGGCTGGACGGGGGGACAGCGAGGCTGGGAGCGGGCCACCCCTTCGGGGGCTGTCATGGCGGCCTACATCAGACAGCGAGGCTGGGAGCGGGCCACCCCTTCGGGGGCTGTCATGGCGGCCTACATCAGACAGCGAGGCTGGGAGCGGGCCACCCCTTCGGGGGCTGTCATGGCCACTCCTTCGGGGGCTGTCATGGCAGTCTATATCAGACAGGCTGTGACTGGGGGCCACGTGATGAAGTTGAGGGAAACTGGGTGCATTTGAGACATATTTTGGAGCTGGAAATGTCTGGACTTGGTGACAAATGTGAACAAAGAACGACAAGATGTTTCCAGAACCTCTGTACGCGCACTCGCCTCCTTGCACCGCGGCCCTGGGAGACAGGACTATCATGGAACCTGAATTTACAGAAAACATTGAGCGTAGCTGCATAGGCTGGTCTGGAGTCTTCTATGGCCTGATTCCAAACTACCTTCCAGCCAGTTTTTGTGACAACTCCTGTGAACTGCTCCAGCTCTTGCTACACCCACTTGTTTTTCTTCACCCAAATGAGTCTGCTTTGTACCCTTCTTTAGTGTCGCCTTTGAGGGTTCGGTTCTTCTCCATTCACCTGCACTGTGAAATCCTCTGCCTTAAGACCCAGCTGTAATTAATCCCACCTCCTCTATGCAGTCTTCCCTGACTACTTCTAGACAAAAGCAGTCATCACTATCTCCGTGCTAATCCAGCCTCTTGTTCCTTTTTACAGAATCTGTCTGCATGTCATGCAGAAGGCTTGGCAGCATGGACTTGGTTGCAGGCAGACCAGAGTTTAATGCTGGCTTTACCTTGGCAACTTTCTGACTTAGGTTAATTCTAGTTCCCTTAGAGGGACAGGAATAGTGCGTTTTTCATGTGATTGTTAGAAATTGAGTGAGATAACCTGGGTCAGTTTTCTAGCTTGGTCCCTGGGGCAGTGAATGGAAGCACTCAGTGACTATAACCCGTCATTAACATCATCATCATCATATCATCTAATCATTACGCTCTGTGACTTTGGCCATTTGTGCTCATCTTGGCTCACGCAGGGCTAGCCTGAGCGTTCTTCTGGACAGAGGTCAGGACAGTCATTCTGGTATCTCAGACCCCTAACAAACACAATGTCTAGGACAGCACACATACCCGGTATGTATTTTCTGAATGAGTGACAAACGTGAATAAATGGACCCTGATTTGATGGAGCTCTCTACATAGCACGTGGGGACAAGTGACATAGTGAAGAAAAGGAAGCAAGGAGCCAGTCATTCCATTTTAACCCAAATTATTAATTTTATTATATAACTACAATTTATTACCAGGGAAGCAGACACAGGCCTCCTGCTCTCAAAAGGCCACTGTCTGTGGGAAGCAAGCCAGAAATCCCATTGCGTGTCTCCATTTAAAATGAAATTCCTCACTTCTCTGCATGCACTGAGACATGGTCATGTTTGGTGGGAGGCTGTAGTCAAGGGGAGCAGGAGGTTGGCTTAAAATCTAGGACAGAATATCAGTGGCATCTTTCTCCGGAAATGGAAATAAGGCCAGAAAGGGGGAAGCTTCATGTCAGGGACATTGCACTAAGACAAGGTCATGGGCAAGGGTTCTACTTCTCCTTCAGCAAAGGACTGCACTTCCAAGTGCTCTATAATACCAGTCAGGCATCTCTGATTAGTTAGCAGGGCACTGCTGTACAATGTCTGAACTAACACGCAGACATTCTTGAATATCCAACACAAGAGACTATAGCATGTTTTGTTAACTTCAGGCTCCTTTCTGAACCACCTTAGTCCTAGTAAGTGGAAATGGTCTCTTGTCGGTGAGGGGGGTGGGCAGATAGGCACATTTCGAGACAAAAATAGAGCCAAGGAGAGCTGCATTACCTCATACAGCAGGGAAATTGGGACGGTCACGTGAAGACTAAGGAGAGACTAAGGAGAGCGGGAGAGGCAGAGGGAAGTGTCAGGAAGGGATAGCATCACCCCCAGCCTCCACCAGGGACGAGTTTTGGCACCGTGGAGATGTTGGAGGGAGATCTCAATTTGCTGCCGGCTGGCCCAACAGAAAGCCCTGTCAGCTCCGCCGCCTCCAGGAAATTACAGATTGCCCACGAATGCTTTTTGCTTTTGCGTGAATGGAGTATTTTAGGGAAAAGCAACTAACTGCAGGATACTGGAAACATAGTTATTTCTTCCTCTTTGAGAAAGTAGTATGACACATTTATTTATAAATGAGGGGAAACAAGAGATTACAGGGTTTAATGCTTTCCAAATTAAAAAAAAAGTCTGTGCTTTTCTTTATAAAGGGTGAAGGAATAGGAGAGAGAGAAGAGAAGAGAAAACAAGAGCGAGAAACCTCATAGGTGACGTGCCCACATTTAATTGTCACGAAGGGTGTTCTCCTGGATCTCGGTTTCTCTGTCCAGCTGAGTTAGCAGCTTACGTAGGGAGAGAGGGATCCGTGTGTCAAGTCGGCGGGAAATGAGAAAAGCACATTTATTGTTGCCCTGGCCTAGAACCCAGGACCCATGCCACTGAGATTGAACTGTGACGGATTTGATTGTTTAAGGGGGAAAAACAATTTAATGGAGATGATGTTAAAGCCGGAGTTATGTGAGGACACGATGCTGTAACGCTGAAGCCTGAGGAGAGTCCCAGAGCCCCGGCGGAGGGCGGAGGGGCAGCTCCTTCTTACCTCCGGGCATCAGTTCTTACTGACGGACTTCTGTGATGGTTCATTTTAAGAAGTCAGCTCGATTGGGCTAAGGGATGCCCAGAGAGTTGCAAAACATTACTTCTGGGTGTGCTGTGAGGATGTTTCTGGAAGAGATCAGAGACGTTTCGCTTTTCTAGAAAAGAAATTTGCCTTCACAAGTATGGGAAAGTGTCACCCAAACCTTTGGGGGCCTGGATGGAACAAAAATGCAGAGGAAGAGTGGATCCCTCCCCACACTTCTTGAGCTGGGATGAGCATCTGTTTCAGCCCTGGGACATTGGGGGTCCTAGCTCTCAGGCCGTGGAACTCCAGGACTTAATCACAGCCCCCTGGTTCTCAGGCGTTAGGCCTTGGACTGAATCATACCCCAGGCTCTCCTGAGTGTCCTGGTGGCCTGCAGCAGACTGTGGGACTTCTTGGCCTTCGTAACCACATGACGCAATTCCTATAATACATCTACTCTAATCTATAGGTCTGTTCTATTCTGTTCTATACCCCGCCCAACCCTGTCCAATCCCATTCTTTCTGGTTCTCTGGAGAACCCTGACTGGACAGATTCATTTTTCAATTTCCGTGTCCTTGCCATATCAATTGTTGAACATTTTAAGTACCATTATCTCTGCGTATCTAGGTTTTTTTTTTATAAATTTTTATTAATGTTAATGGGGTGACATCAATAAATCAGGGTACATATATTCAAAGAAAACATGTCCAGGTTATCTTGTCATTCAATTATGTTGCATACCCATTGCCCAAAGTCAGATTGTCCTCCGTTACCCTCTATCTAGTTTTCTTTGTGCCCCTCCCCCTGCCCCCTCCCCTTCTCTCTCCTTCCCTCCGGCATCCTCCCTCCCCCCACCCCTGGTAACCACCACACTCTTGTCCATGTCTCTTAGTCTGGTTTTTATGTCCCACCAATGTATGGAATCATGTAGTTCTTGTTTTTTTCTGATTTACTTATTTCACTCCGTATAATGTTATCAAGATCCCACCATTTTTTTGTAAATGATCTGATGTCATTACAATACTTGACTTCAAACTATATTATAGGGCTACGACAATCAAAACAGCATGGTATTGGCATGGAACAGAATAGAAAGCCCAGAAATAAAACCACATATATATGGTCAAATAATTTTTGATAAAGGGGCCAACAACACACAATGGAGAAAAGAAAGCCTCTTCAACAAATGGTGCTGGGAAAACTGGAAAGCCACATGCAAAAGAATGAAACTCGACTACAGCCTGTCCCCGTGTACTAAAATGAATTCAAAATGGATCAAAGACCTAAATATAAGACCTGAAACAATAAAGTACATAGAAGAAAACATAGGTACTAAACTCATGGACCTGGGTTTTAAAGAACATTTTTTTTGTTTTTGTTTTTTGTTTTTTTTCCAAAGCTGGAAACGGGGAGGCAGTCAGACAGACTCCCGCATGCGCCCGACTGGGATCCACCCAGCACGCCCACCAGGGGGGTGATGCTCTGCCCATCTGGGGCGTTGCTCTGCCGCAAGCAGAGCCATTCCTAGCGCCTGAGGCAGAGGCCATGGAGCCATCCTCAGCACCCGGGCCATCTTTGCTCCAATGGAGCCCTGGCTGCGGGAGGGGAAGAGAGAGACAGAGAGGAAGGATAGGGGGAGAGGTGGAGAAGCAGATGGGTGCCTCTCCTGTGTGCCCTGACCAGGAATCAAACCCGGGACTTCCGCATGCCAGGCAGACGCTCTACCACTGAGCCAAACGGCCAGGGCCTTAAAGAACATTTTATGAATTTGACTCCAAAGGCAAGAGAAGTGAAGGCAAAGATAAATGAATGGGACTACATCAGATTAAAATGTTTTTGCTTAGCAAGAGAAACTGACAACAAAATAAACAGATAGCCTATTAAGTGGGAAATGTTATTTTCAAACAACAGCTCAACAGCTCAGATAAGGGCCTAATATCCAAAATTTATAAAGAACTCATAAAACTCAACAACAAACAAACAAACAAACAATCCAATAAAAAAATGGGAAGAGGACATGAACAGACACTTCTCCCAGGAAGAAATACAAATGGCCAACAGATATATGAAAAGATGCTCATCTTCATTAGTTCTTAGAGAAATGCAAATCAAAACTATAATGAGATACCACCTCACACCTGTTAGATTAGCTATTATCTATAAGACAGGTAATAGCAAGTGTTGGAGAGGCTGTGGGGAAAAAGGAACTCTCATTCACTGTTGGTGGGCGTATATAGTTTTTAAAGCTTGTCTTACGTCCAGGTGCAGTCTCTTGAGGTGCCTGGCAATTGGTCCTCCCCACTTTTCCTGATATCCCTGGCGCTTTCAGCCCTCCGGGTTTTGACACTGCAGGGACAACCTGCAGTGGTAAGATTAGGCTTGTCTAGTGCTACCACCCATGCTGGCTCTCTCTCAGGCTTCCATTTCCCCAAAATAAACAAAACAAACGCTCACACCTCATGACTCAGATACTAAGCAATGCCGTGAGGAACACCTTGACTGTTTAACCTCTACTTCCTGGAAGTACTTCTGATCATTTCACTTGCAAGTGACAGACACTCAATTCAAGCTACCGAACCTAAAACAAAACTAAACAAAACAAAAACAAAAAACAAAAATAGACCTTTGAGTCCCCAGGGTAAGCATGATGGCCCCCAGGTCAAGCTCTTGCATGAGGCAACACCACTTCTCAGGGTCAATTTGGAAATATAAGGGAGTTTTGCTTGTCACCATTTGGGTAAGGGGACTATTGACATTCAGGGAGGACTGTCTTACCCAGAATGCCAGTTGCTCTCCCTTTGAGAAACCCTGACCGGTGAACAAAGCCCTTCACCACAAATCTCCACATCTGGGCTCTGCTTTGCTCCTATGTGGGCCTGCTGCCCAGCCCGGCTCTCTGCAGACACTGCCGGACCCCAGCCACAGCCCCAGGCTAACCGTCCAGCAAAGCCAATAGAACAGCTGTCTCCCTTTCGCATTTGTTTTAGCAGAAATCCTGATTCCGTTGAGGGGGAGTGACCCAACTTGAGTTGCTTGCTCATCTTTAATTTGGAAGCCCTGGAGGGTGGAGAGCACTCTAACTATCCAGGCTTGGGAGAACGTCTCCCTCCGGAGCCAGGGCTCAGGGTCAGCCTTACCCAACCAAAAGGCACTGCATGGGACAGAGGGGGTTCCCAAAGAACAGTGGAAAGAATGCTCCCCGAAAGGGAACAGAATGAACGGGCAGGACCGGCACATCCTCCTACATCTAACTTCCTGGTCCAATCTCCAGTTACTGCACATCCCAGAGTTGTCCAGGGCCCCGGACTCTTCCGTAGCTCTGAGCTTTTGCACACATCACTCTATCCTCTCCAGATGCCTTTCCTCATCTCCTGTGGTTCCGCAAACTTCTACTTATGCCTCGGGACCCAAAGATCATCTCTTCTGTAAAATTAAATGTGCAACGCCTCCCCTCCTCTGTGCAGGCATAGCGTTTTGTACACGAAAAGCAGGAATTGAAATAATTAGCAAGAATAAGAAGCTGAACAACCCACATCCTTTTGAAAATGGAAAGCAGATGATGTTGGATTAGATAAGATCAAACATCAAATCAATAAATGTTTACTGAGTGTATCCAATGCACAAAGGTCTCCAAGAAGAATCTTGCTTATTGTATGTGTGTGTGCATGTGTGTGTGCACACATGTGTGTGTGTTTAGAATCACAGGCTTTTAAGATCTTGGTTTCTTAAAGCTTGTTTAGTTTAACCACTTCCTTATTCAGATCAGGAAACTGAGGCTGACGTGGGTTTCTTTCCAGCTCGAACAATACATGATCTGAGCCACCAAGAGGAAGAAAAGATTGTCCCAATTCTAGGTTGAAAAACCACAGCTTTGTAGCTTCAACTTCCTGTGCTAAATGCCATGCCAGGACAGTCTTTCTCTCCAGGGCCAATGGCTACTCCAGAGAGAGAATCAAAATCAGTTTCTGTCTATGTCTCTCTGTGTATTTCTTTGTTTCTCTCCCCTTTCTCTTTGGAAAAATGTAAAACAAAGAGAAGTGAGAGGCAGGGCCAAGGTGTTGAAATACTGATTCATACATTTCTTTCCTGTTTGGCTGATGTGTTTATAGAAGAAACACTATTGATGACTCATGACATAATAAAGAGATGTGATAAAATTGTTGGGTTTTCCCAATGTGCAAGCAGTATGTAATCAAACACATGGGAATCGTGGGGACATAGAAACGCCTTCCATCAAAGGGGTTCTGTGACTTCCTCTTTGTGGAAGGGGTCCCTTCTATCTGAATGGCATCATCTGCATAGACAGTCTCTTTCTGAAGAGTCAGGATGGGCTAGAAATGGAACAGTGTGAACATCATGATGGTCAAAATGGAAAGAGATTAATCTGGATCTTACCAGATGTACTCTGGCATAAACGTGTAAGAATATTTCCATAACGTATCTTTTATAAAATAAGCCACTGGCCCCATCCCCCAATGCCCCGGTGCCACTGGCCTGCACTGCCTTCTGGCCTGCCTCTGAGTTCAGGCTTTGACCTATTGACCGCCCTTCTATCTGCCTCTAGATCCCTTTAGATTTTTCTTCTGAACAAATCACTGTCCTGTTAAGAAATCACCTTCTAACCACATATCTTAACTCCTCAGCCTGGCAGCTGGGCCTTCCACTATGACAGCATTTGTCATTGGATGATCTCGCCCAGCTAATCCAGGAAAATGTAATCTTAAAATGCTTAACTACATTGCAAAGAAACGTTTTGCTAATAAGGTCACATTCACAGATCCCAGGGATTTGATGTGGACATACTTTTTTGGAGGTGGGGAGGGGAGAAGGGGGCATCATTCAAATGTCTTGACAAATGAACAATTGTTTTTATTAGTCCCCCTTTTTTCAGGATTCAAACAGGTAGTCTGGTTTCAGAGTCCCTGCTCTTAAGTACTTTACAACATTAGCTACATTACAGACTGACTCATTGTGAGGGCTACAGTGATGGTGTATAACAAACCAAGCATTGTCCCTGACACATCATAGGGCCTCAAAAGCTTGTAACTTTTATTATTGTTAATGCAGCTATCAGTGGGCTGTTAAATGGCTGCTTGTTTTATGTGTGATCTTCAAATGCACATGGGAACTCCCAGCCGCATCCAGACAGCAGATATCGCTGCTTCTCTCAGTCAACCCTCCGATCACCGCAACTTCTGATTCAAGCCTTCTTCACCACCATTACGTTCAGGCTCTTATCCTGAGAAAATGGGGTTTTAACGCCAAGGAATTGTCCCAGCTCCTGAGTAGCATGACAAGAATTCCAATTCTGGGCTCTCTGGCTTCCTTCTCATAGTCACAGATGAGCTGGCACCATAAATATTTAAGATGCCATGATGTTATAGTTTATACCAATTAGGCGTTTCCGGGTCACACAGAAGGAGTAAATGAATAACCCTCCTATAGGCCAATGTGAGTCAAGAAGGTCATGCCTTCAGCTTCCCCGTTTCTTTAGGTTTCCAGCGCTCGGGGCAGGAACACGGAAAAGAAACATTACAGGGTCAGGGCAGCTCAACAGCAGACACACGCCCGTTCCATAAGACCCACGCATGCACACCCAGAGGCCAGGCTTGCCAGTGTCCGGCTGCCGGGCGGTGTTCCCCGGCCTGTGTCAGCGTCACACGAGGCCCTGCTTGGTACAGAGGAGCATTACCGACTTCTCTGTTGGCCCGTTCAGTTGGCTGGAATGAGGAAGGGCTTGAAAAATTCTAGGGCTTCTCTAGGATTCTGGCCACCTGTGCACTCTGTGTCTAATTCTTTCCACAGTGTGGTGCTTACCACATCAGTACCACGGACATCTATGGACTAGTTTAAAGACCGACTTTTCATTTTATGACTGGTATATGTTGAAGCAGGATGCGTTAGCCTCCCATGAGCTTTCTAAGGGATTAGTCTGAAATTTCTATCACCGATAAGAACACTCAAAATGGGAAAATACAAACAAATTGTGTTTGTTTTTATTACCTAAATTTGCTATATAAAACTTATGTTTTCATATCTGCCTCCCTCTTGTGTACTCAAGTTCCTCAATTATGTCCAGGTCAGGGACTGAACATAATTAATGTCTGTATTATCTCTGATTATCACAAAGCCTGCTACAAAAGACAAAGCCACATATGTATTATTTGAAACAGGGTCAAACTCACGTAATCATAAAGTAGGGAGCCTCGAAAAACAAATAGTTCATACGGCATCCAATTTACAAACAAGGAGACAGAAGCCAAGTTCTCATAGCAATTTAGTGGAAGTGAATGAAGCCAAAAAATAAGGACTGGGTTTTTAGTTCTAAGTCTTGACCTTCAGAAAAAAAATGAACAGCAGGAATCACCTGGTCCCAGGAGTTTCAACTGAAAATAGGTATAACTTATGAAAGTTTCAAACATAAAGTGAAGGATTCAAAAATATAGAAGCTATGAATGTTTTTCTCTTGCACTAACTACGCATGATGCTCTACAGAGAAATGTATGTTTAGAGACAAACAAGCAGCCCTAACGTACTCCTAACCAACTGCACGACCTTCCAGAAGGGTCAGACTCTGTATTTCATAATTATGAAATTCCATGTTTATAACATTTAGACTGAAGTGGCTCAGAGGGTCAGAGAAGCTATAGGGGTCATTTTAAAACAGGCATGGTTAGAAGGGAGCAAGTGAGCATTGTGTCAAAATGCTTGCTGTTTCCTCATTCTTAGGCTTCTTCCTTTGCAGCTTTCGTCCAGTCCTGACAGGAGGGGAGAGAGGGAGGCCACAGAGGCTTGCCGAGGCTCGTGCAGCCAGCCAGAGGGGAAAGCAATGACATTTTCCTTGGAGACAAAGTGAAGAGATTCCCAAACAAGGAAATCATCTCAGCGACAGCCATTTCTCTTCCAATCTTTTCATTCTGGTTTAAGTGATTCATGATGGTAGCCTTGTTGTATTCTGCCTCTTCTTCTGGGCTGATGGCTTTAACTTTAGAATAGTAAACAGCAAGCTTCGCTTTTGCAGAGCTGAGTTCTAAACTCAACTTCTGACTCATTTTGTGAACCTGTGCAAGTCACCCACATTATTTGAACCTTTGTTTTCTTATTCATAAGTTGGAGAGACACCTTATTTTAAGATGGATAAATAATTTCATTTGGATTCTCAAGTGACTAACCTATGCTGGATGTTTGGTGAACATTAACCTACTTTTGAAAGCTTTCTTCCTTGCTATTAGGAGATTTCCGTTTAGGATTATCACTCAGGGATATTGTTTGAAGGTGGCTTTATCTCTGCCATTCTTACGCACACACATTCATTCATTCCGACTTTTGTCTTCCTTGACATTTAGCCAGTATACTTTTTGGTTAACTTCAAAGGAGTTACTTTGCTAGATTAACTCCCTGGATCAGAGGTAGGCAGAAGATTTGGTTAAGGCCAACTTTTTTTTTCTTCCTGCCTGTTATTGCTGATAATTAGGGATAAATTAGAGATTTTTTCTGGAAGGGAAAACTGTTTGGGTGTGTTGTATCTCGTAAAGACATCAAATATTAGACTTAGCAGACATAGGAAACATAGCAACTGTGCTTACTCTATTTAAAAAGGCAACAGGTAAGCACTGAAATAGGAAGAGGGAACTATAAAAAGTAACATCACTGCTTTGTAGAAAAGCCAGTCAGAATACTTTAAAATGAACAATACAATAACCATAATTTAAAAATCAAATGCTAATTCAGCAGACCAGGGAAAGTGAGTTGAATGATCAAAAGTATTATGAAATGAAACATAAAGATGTGCAAAAGATGGAGGAGAGAAAAGAAGCATAGAGTAAGAGAGATGAATATATGTTTAATCAGAATTCCAGAAGGGCCCTGACTGGCTAGCTCAGCAGTAGAGCGTCGGCCTGGCGCGTGGAAGTCATAGGTTTGATTCCCGGCCAGGGTAAACAGGAGAAGCGCCCATCTGCTTCTCCACCCCTCCCCCTCTCCTTCCTCTCTGTCTTTCTCTTCCTCTCCCGCAGCCAAGGTTCCATTGGAGCAAAGTTGGCCCAGGCGCTGAGGATGGCTCTGTGGCCTCTGCCTCAGGTGCTAGACTGGCTTCATTGCAGCGGAGTAGTGGCCCAGGTAGGCAGAGCATCGCCCCCTGGTGGGCATGCTGGGTAGATCCTATGGGGCTCATGCTGGAGTCTGTCTCTCTGCCTCTCTGCTTCTCACTTCAGAAAAATACAAAAACAAAAAAATGTTGACCTGATACAGCAAGGTTGGGAGCTTCTTCCCCAGTCAGGGCACACACAAGAATCAACCAGTGAGTATACAAATAAATGGAACAACAAATTGATGTTTCTCAAATTGATATTTCTCTCTCTCTCTCATTCTCTCCCTACCTCTTTCTCTCTAAAAATCAATAGATAAATTTTAAAAGAAAGTCCAGAGAAAAAGAGAGAATGGAGAAAAGATACCCTTTGAACAGAAATTGACTGAGTAATCCCCAGGATCGATGGGGAATATCAACCAACACATAAAAATCAAGTATATCTTAAATAAAATACAAAGAAATTCACAGCAAGACACATTATAAGGGAACACAAAAACAGACATAAAACTAAAGTAAAATCTTCATGAGAAACACGACAGATTGGCCTCAAAGAGTACCGAGAAAAAACAAACAAGCAAGCAAAACACAATAATCATTAGAAAGGACCACACCCAGTTAAAATAGTTTAAGGGGAGAGATAAAAACAGAAAAAATAATTTCAAGATTTACAACCAGAGGCTAAGTAATAGAAATTCTACAGAATTTATTTAAGTCACTTGTTACTGAAGGGAAGCTCCCAGATGGAAGAAGGAAGACCAAAGAAAGTCATAAAGGAGGGGGGGAACTAACTGTTGCACACAGTGCTAATAAGCAGGCTTGCTTGGTTAAAATGGGCAGGATCGACGTGCAACATGTATAAGAATGTTCACGTGTTAAGAGAAGCAAATGTGGTTAAATGTGTTAAGGACCTTGTATCGGCCAGCAGACTGGTAGGTACAGACTGGTTAGTTTCAGATCAAGGCAGTGAAGTGCTCCTGGTGTAAACTCAAAGACTCAAGGCTTCGGAAAGGAGAGGAAACAACCCTTGGACAGACATGGAGTCCGGATGAGAGGGAAAGCCTCTTTCCCCAAATCTGAAGAGATATTCCTTCTATTAAACCCACGCCGAGTGTGAGGCTCGTCTGCCTTCCGGAAAGAAGTGTGACCTCTACTTGAACCAAGAGATCTTGGTCTTAAAATAACTGTGGGTCATGGCCCACCCTGGGCCTCCTTCCTTCCTCTGAGGCCGGAGGCCATTTCCATGGCTGCTCCCCAGAGGACACTGGCGTTGGGACATGCATTGGAGGGTCCCTGGGAAGACAAGGGCTTGCATTCCTAGGATGTGAGACTAGCCCAATCCCAGGGCCCGTCCCATGTGACATGAGGAAGTGGCTTGGCTGATATTTTGAGAAGGACCGGGTCACAGAAGTGAGGTCACTGCCTGAATTTGTCTTCCGTTGATGACTAGGACATTGCTGGCTGGAAGCATCATTTGCATTATCCACTGTCAGTCTGGGGTCCCAGTCTTGCCCCAGTGCTGTCTCCTGCCCTGTGCAGCCCTTGTCACCTGCAGCAATGTGTTTGTGCATTCAACAAAGTCTGATATCATGTCTACGATGCATTTGACCCTCGGCGAGGGAGGGCTTCTGACATGTCATGAGTAATATCGACATGATACCTGCTTCAAAAGCATTCAAATCGTTGGGGACAGTCCCACTGATGAATGACATTTGGAATTGTCATTGTGGTATAGAATAAAAGAGCATCAGGAGTGGGGAGTGACAGACCAGAGGTCCCAGAGACCCTAATTTTATCTCACTTCTCTCACTTTGCAGAGGGGGACATTGCAGCTCAGAGACTGTCCCCTTTATGTCCCTGAAGAGTGAGCTGAGGCCATGGTTAGCTCATTGGGAAAATGTGTCATATATAATCAATCAGTGAAGTTGGCCATGGACATATGGGAGGACCTGGGATGTGTGGGGTGGGGGGTGGGGAGGAATGTCAGCATCAGCCTCTCTCTCCCCTCAGTGTCCTGCTCCGAGCCAGTGCTAGATGAGCCCTGCTGTCCCCAAAGGCTAGCGCACTCAGTCCCTGCCATGATAAGCGTAGGAGCCTGCGATGAACCAGGCTTGTCTGCACCGTAACAAGGCCGTGGTGGGGACACTGCTCTGGGAACCAGACTTCCCTGAGAGGTGCTCTGTGAGTGTATCTTATATAAGTGCCACACAGTATCAGAATTGCACGAGGTACTGTGAAGCTGTGCTCCTCACTTTAGGGTACATGTGCTACTGCCCCCTTCCACGGATATCAGGGCCAGGATAGCTTTCATTAACCCACGTTCAGATCTTATCATCGGCACAGACACTTTCTTCAAACTCGTCTGCTGAAGGGGGTTCTGGGGTCTGTCTCTGTCTTCTCTCCCTCCACCCTTCCTTCCATAATCTCTTTCTCCTGCAATAAGAACACCAATTCTAAATCTTCTTATGGCACATTGTCCGAAAGTATAAGAATGATCCAGACTTAAAACAAAGGAATCATTTGAAAATGATTTCTGTAGAAAACACACTTTTAACGAAAAGTGAAGAGAGTGCCCATAAGAAGTAGCAAACACAGAATCTAGGGATGAAACTCACAGGGAAGCTGGTGACTCTCTCTGTTTCTCTTTGTCTGCCTTTATCTTTCTTATTGTTAGAATAAGAATTGAAAAGTTACAAAGTTTTCACTGAAATGTGTTTATATTTCCACTATATGTCTATATTAACATAACTATGGCTTTGAATTACATATAATACACAAGAAAGGATAATATTCACAATGATTGAAACTTATAAAAAATTATTTAAGATGCCAATTCAAAAATGTTTGACAATATATGTAGTAGCCAGCTTCCAAGTCTCCCCTGTGATTCTCACTTCCTAGTCGTCACACCTGGTGTCATCACCTTGCACACTGAACCAAAACTGGTTGTGTGACCAATAGTGCACGGTGGAGGAGACAAGCAACTTTTGAAGTCTAGCCATTAAAGGCATTGCGGCTTCTCCTTGCTCTCTCAGGCTGCTTGATAATCTTTCATACCAATAGGTAACACTTTCAGAGCTTTTTTCATGCTGTGTAAGAAATGTGCTAAGTGGCACCTGAGCTGGGGACGGGGGTGTATGACAGAGAGAAGAGCATGAATCCAAAAGACCACAAGCATCCTGAGCTCATGATGGGAAGAGGCATGTCAGGAGACATGACAGATGACCCAATGGGACATCTAGACTTCTTGTGTTCGCGGAGCAGATTGAGGAGTTTCCTGGACAGAAAATGGAAGCGTTTTAATGTGTCCCAATAACAACTGATGTGAACAGTGCTTTTGGGAAAAGAGCATCAGCTGGTCCTGCAGCTGAAGGCTGTCCCTGCGCATCCTAGAACCGTTGCAATCCTACACCGCACTACTGTCCATAACGCCTTGTCATCGTGGGCTTGGATCTGTTCATGTTAACTGCAAACTTCAAAGTTTGCTACAAAGAAACCAATTTTGCAGAATATGTTCAGAGGGGACAACCCTGCCTCCTGCAAGTCCCCACTTCCTTTCTTCTGCTCAGCCCACTGGGAGCATATGATGGGTTTCCCGAATCCAAATCAAGTCCAGTTCTTACCATCTGAACCAAGCCTTGGTTAGTAGGAGGAAATATTAAGAGTTGACCTAGGGAATCGATTAATTCCAAACAAAATAGATATTGAACCAAGTTGCTCAGAAAGTCATTAAGTTCCTTAACTAAGTAACCTCATTTAGGACAAATAATCAGTGAGGATGTTGAACTGGAAGATGTGTTTGCATTTTCGTACCACGTGGTATGTTTGTGTCTTTACAAAACACCAAACAAAACAAGCTTTCAGAGGGAACCTGCGTATTTCACAATAATTTTCATGAACATTTCAAAACAAAATTGGTAACGATGTCTTTGGTACCCTTTGTTTTCCTATTACTAGATCATTTTCACACTGTGTATATTTTTTTTTTTTACCAAAATTGTGTTAGTAAGGTAGCTTCATCACCCCATATCATGGGTGTGGATCCATAACCCAGCCAGGGATACAGTGAAACAGGCTGTGCCCTGCACAACTCCAAGGAATCCTGTCCCCAGAGTCACACAAGATACCCAATGATAGGGACGACATCAGAGCTCATCTTAATCTCTAATCAAAGCCGTTTTCATTGTCAGATGACTGTCCCTCTGCTGTTTTATTGTTTTTGTTTTGTATTTTTCCAAAGTTAGAAGCGGAATGGCAGTCAGACAGACTCCCGCATGCACCCGACTGGGATCCACCCGGCATGCCCACCAGGGGGCGATGCTCTGCCCATCTGGGGCGTTGCTCTGCTGTAACTGGAACCATTCTAGCGCCTGAGACAGAGGCCATGGAGCCATCCTCAGCGCTCGGACCAACTTTGCTCCAATGGAGCCTTGGCTGTGGGAATGGAAGAGAGAGAGAGGAAGGAGAAGAGGAAGGATGGAGAAGCAGATGGGCACTTCTCCTGTGTGCCCTGACTACGAATCAAACCTGGGACTTCCACATGCTGGGCAGATGCTCTACCACTGAGCCAACTGGCCAGGGCCTCCCTCTGCTGTCTTTTAGATTCTCTCACAATGAAATTTTTGTTGACAGGGGAAGGTGAGCATAAGGTTCCAAGAGAAACTACCAGAACTTTTGAAAAACACAACTCTTCTGAGGTTGCCTTAGAAGAAAGGAGAATTAGTAAGAGGGTATATGTGTGGGGGTGGGGGGTGGCGAGGGGTTGTAGGCTGCAGGGTCACTGGATCTAGAAGGGAGGGTTTACTATTTAAAAGGTTGAGGACAGAGGAAGCTGTCCATTGGTGTCAGTGAGGAAGAATTTGACGGAGACAGCTGCTCCAACAGTTGAGGCCATTTGCAATTTGGAATCTGTTTGTCTCCTGTTGGATTCTGACTGGACATTTGTTTTGGGTCATCCCTGGTGAAAAAGAGCTCTACACATGTGCAGCAAGGAATGAGAGGACAAAATGCCACAGCGAGGTGACACTTGTGCCTGGCATTTAAAAGGGGCTGAGGAGGGGCTCAAGATTTCTACTATAAATCTGGAGGGGCCCTTCTTGTCAAACCCATGTGTGTTGCCCCCTGCTGGTCCAGGTGGGTCCCTGCAGGCAGAGATGTCTGCATGTACTAATAACATATTTATAGCAAAACTACAACCTCACCATGTGGCAGCCCTTTGTACAAAGTGACACCCCTGCCATTAGTGGGATTTGACACGACCATTTTCCACTGCCAGGAAGACACTAGTGATTATAAATTTCCCTTCAATCTTTGTGAAGCATTTTTATTTTTGTGTGTTTTTTTTCACCAACCACCCTCCAACCTTAGGTTTCCTTACACGTTCAGACATTCGCAGTGAACAGGGTAATCCTCAGCTAAGCAGGAACGGCGAGCAGATGGTCGTCATTAACTGTGTCTTAAAGAGGAAGGATTTGAGAGGAACATGAAGGCGACTTACATGGAGGGGACCATGCAAGCAACTGCGGCTCAGGCGTATGTGTCCTTGAAGCTTCTTCTTCCCTGACCTTGTGTTTTTTCTTCCTCTTCCTCCTCCTTTCCTTTCCTTTTTTTTTTAAAGAAGCAATTCAGATTCACAGAGTGAAAACTTATTCTATTAGTTTTTGGCACTTTAGTATCTATCCGTCAAGGGCCTACATAAAACAAAACATAGACAAAGGTAGGAAGTTGTTTTCTGCCTGACTGGTGACATTGCCTTCTTCTGCCCTAGATGTCCCTGTGTCTCAGGCCTTCATACTTGGACTGGGATCCATACCGTTGGTTCTCTGGTGCTTGGGCCATGGAACCACACCCACCGTCCTGGGCCTGCGGCCTGCAGATGGCCAACTGTGGAACTTCTCAGCTTCCGCAATCACGTGGGCTAATTTTTTATGATGAATCTCTCTCTCTCTCTCTCTCTCTCTCTCTATATATATATATATATATATATTTATATATATTATATTATCCCTGTCTATCTATATATATAAAAGTATACATAATTAAATATAATTTATAAAAAATATATATAAACACTATGCACCAAATCAGTGATGTTCAACCAGTGTGCCACAAGAATTTTCAAAACATGCACTACCCAACTATTTAGTCAAGAGCACTGACCTCTTTTCCCTCAGTTTGTGAAGTAAAAAAAATGACAACAGCCAACACAACAATAGCCATCCGGTATGAATGCCCTGTCTTGAACCATAAATATATACGTCATACAGTAGAGATGCATCTTATTGGTCAAATCACATAATAAGGTTGTGTCTGGTTGGTTAAAGACATTCTTAGATACAAAGTATAGGCACTGATTTTTTATTTTTTTCAAAAAAATGTCACTTTGGAATAAAAAGAATAGGTAATTACTATCATTATCATTTTTTGTAAATCAGATTAAAATTATACCATTTTTTATGTCAGATTGGCAAAATATATTTTTTGGTGTGCCACAGAATTTTAGTAATTATTTTATGTGTGCCATAAGATGAAAAAGGTTGAAAATCACAATATAAACATTTTTTTTGTACCTATATAATGTCAAGTAATAATTATTAATATTTTCTTATAGATGAAAAAAGCTGTGTCAAAACATCTAGGGTCTGCAGAAGTCACAATGCTGTCCTGTTCTCTAGACCTCAGTTTCCTTATTTGTAAAGAGGGACTGCCTATTACCAGAGGTTGCCTATGGCAGAATTCAAGGCCTCACAGGCATTTGCAGATATGGATAGAGGGCTGGCAAATTTAGTATGTGTCCCGATAATTATTGTAAACTTATCATCTAGAAGCTTCTAAATGTGGAAATTTGGAATGAACCAGACCTGAGTTCAGATCACAGCAGTCAGCTATTTTATTTGCTGTGTGAATTTAGACACATCACTTAGTACTAAGCCTGAGATTCTGTATCTGCAATATCTAAAATGAGTAAAAAAATTTTATTTTTTTTAGGATTGTTTTGATAGTTAAATGTAACAGAAACAAAGCACATCGCACAGGTACCTAACGCCTGATCAGACCTCAGTGAACAGTACTATTGTACCACCATCAGTTCTTGCCACTTCTTAGTTTGAAACTTAGTTAAAGGGGATAACAAGCTAGCTCCTGCTGAACATCTGCTTAGCAAATCATTGAATCATAGAACTCGTGGTAATGAATAAACATATTAGCAACTTGAGAGACAACACTTTTCCCTCTATAATCCTTAATTATTTCTTAAGTGGGGTGAAGTTTAGTGACTCTGAAGTTATTTATTCTTTTATTCAATCACTAAAATTAAATAAAGTGGAAACGCTAGGGCTGGCTTAGAAAAATATTAAAAATATTAGAAAGAGGTAAGAAAGCTAAAGGAATGAATTTATTACATCTGTATGTTTATGGACTGAATTATGACGACCCCCCTCCCCAACCGCCACCTAATTCACACACTGAAGTCCAAATCTCCAATGTGACTGTATTTGGAAATAGAGCCTTTATGCAGATGATTAAGATGAACTGATACCACGAGGGTGGGGCCACAAGCCAAGAGGACTGGCGTCCTTATAGAAGAGAAGAGGACACCAGAGTTTTTCTCCCCACGACTGCACAGAGGACCATCTGCACCAATATGCAACGATGAGATGCGGGAAGAGCACTCTGGCCAGAAACCAAGTTTGCTTGCATCTTGACCATGGACTTCCAGCCTCCAGAAGGGGGAGCAAATGAATATCTGTTGTGCAAGTCATCTAGCCTATGAGACTTTGTCACGGCCGCCCACACGAAGACGGGAGTAGAGACCTCAGTGCGCAGCGAGGTCCCAGCACCGCAGAGGCAGAGTACAGCCCTGGCGGAGCAGGCACCGCATCCCTGAGAAGCTCCGCCCCCTCTGGACAAGGACCCATCGCAGGAGATGCTGACAAGGAGCGGGACTCTTTCCTGCAAGGGTGGGGATGCTGAAATAGCAGAGGCCAGGAAGTGGCTTAAAACCACAACGGTGGGTGGGGACTAAAATCCCAGGATGGGCAGCACAAGCAGACAGGCCATGAGAATGCCGTGGCAGGCAGGACTCTGGTGACAATAATCTGCACGGTGCTCTGGGAGAGTCCTTGCCTTCCCTGTTGACAGCTTTTCAGACCCCGGTTGCCTCAGCAGTTCTTGGGTAGTGTTTTGACCTGGTTTTCTAGGTTTGTGCAGCAGGACTGCTCTGTCACTGCTGATATTGCTAGACACTGCAGTCAGGGGACCATGTCTTTCTAAATGGAGGGAACTATGGTTCCATAAATAGGCTTCATAAAGGAAAAATACAATAAGAGGAACTCCGGGGGGTGAAAAGATAAGGAACTAATGAAGGACTTAGACTCCTGTGGTCCTTTATCGCTTATTGTTCTGTTTTCCTCCATCTGAACTTGAAAGAGACAGACCTCTTGACCAGTTAGTTCCATGAGAGAAATGTCTGACTAACGGAGCTCTGGGAGAGGGAGTGGGGGGAGGGGAGTGAAGAGGGACAAGTATAGAGGGACGGAAAATGATTTGACATGGAGTGATGGGCACATAACATAATCAGAAGTTCACATGCCATAGACACGTTGGCTTGAGACCTATATACTCTTATCGATCAATGTCACCCCATTAGACTAAATGTTCTAAATAATATTTTTTAAAAAATAATGAAGTTCTGGGGCAAATGAAACAAGCAAAGCCACTTCAGTGAAACAGTGGAACTCTCATCCGAGTCCTATAACCTGTCACCAGGTGACGTTAGGGACTTTTCTTTACCCCTCTGAGCCACAGAGGTGTCCTCTTTGCAGTGCTTGCTCTGCTAACATTCACGTCCTGAAGCAGCGCCCATCATTCCTGGCCCATTTCACGTGTTTCATGGGCACAATTCCCCTCAACTCCATTCCAGGGTGTCAGCATCTAGCACTGCGCCCCTTGGACACTCCTCAGCATAAACTCCCTCCTTCTTTTTTCTGTTCTTGCTATTACATTTCTGGAGGGAACAGGCAGTTCCAGCATTTCTTTCCTTCTGTTATGACTGAATATTATTTATTATTTAGATTTATAAGCCAAACCCTTTTGCAATAAAGTCATTCCAGGGCACACACACAAGGTTAAAAGCTTTAGGTCAAATACACAGAACTATAAAAATAAACAGCCAGAGCACACAGTAGAAATATTATTTAAAGAAAAGTGGTGACTTCAACATAGTGGCCCTTTCAGTGAGCGGCATTTGAGAAGACACACAGAGATGAATGAGTCTCAGGGCGCGTTCCAGTGGTGAAATTAAAGAATTGGAAGGACGCCTCCATCCCCTCAGAAGGCGTTTCAAGATTTCAGTCGAGCCGAACAGGGCAGAGAGCCAGACCTTAACCAATGCAAACGTTCATTAACATTTCTCAAAACAGAGACCCGAGAAGAAATTCATACACCTCCAAAAGCCAGGGCAAGCTTTAGTCAATGCAACCTTGTGCAGAAGTACCGAGGAAGTGGTGGGCGTGGCAACTGAAAGGGAGCTGAGTTGGGAAGCCAGTGAGATCTGCTTGGCCTCGCCTGTAGGACTGACAAGGTCTCCTCTGAGCTCCTTCCGCTTGCTTCGTGTATAGACTTCCCTCGCAAAAGATACGATTTAACCATTTGTTTCCCTGTGTGTGCCCCCACCTGCTTCGAGTGCCTTACAAAGGGACCGGCCTGTCTCTAATGTTCCCTGGTGCAGAGCTCCTGGCCCGTGTCTCCTGACATCAGCGCTTGTTACGTAAATAGACTAATGAAAACTGGCTACAGGCAGTTTTCCACGGGAGATGTTTTTGGCAAACCTAAAATTATTAGGTAGGATGTTTGTGTTTTAACAACCTGTGAAGCTTTGAAAACAGGAACTAGCAGCTCCGGAGGACTGAAACAAGCCCAAACCGTGGCTGGTTGCCTTTTGCTCAAGCGAGTGTCAATGCCGCATTGGCAAGAGTCTAAAGTGCAGACTCGCCCCTGAGAGTGATTCAGGCAGCCCGTGGGGACCCAGATGCCCCGAACCACCACATTAGCCTGGAACCCCAGCCCTAGAGCACTCTTGGTTTCAACTCTTCCCACCGTCCACGGCTTACTTTTTAAATTCCAAAGTATTCGTTCAACAAAGACTAATTCTTCGAGTAATTGTTGCCTCTCCCATTTGGAGTCATAGTGGTTAACAGCATACTTTCTGGGGTCCAGTGACCTGGGTTTGATCTTACCTATTAATTTGTTATTGGTGACCTTTGGTAAGTCATTCTGCACCTCCATTTCTTCACGTGAAAAGCAGAGATACTATTCAGTGGCTTACGTTGTGCAAAGCATACAGGTGGACAGTAAGCTCACTGTAAGTATTCACTTGAATTATGATGTCTGTACCTGCTTTCCTAATAGCAATCCTCTTCTTCTGATAGTAAAGCAATCACATAACTATTCTAAAGCTACCAAACCTCCTTTTAGAATTCTCTGTGGGTCAGTTGCTATGTGATGCTATGTTTGAATGTTTGTGTCCTCCCTCAAATTTGTATGTTGAATCCTAATCCCCAAAAAGATGATAGTATGAGGTTGTAGATATTTGGAAAGGATACTCAGATCATGAGGGTGGGGCCCTCATGAATAAGATGAGTGCCTTATGAAAAAGGCTCCAGAAATATCGCTTACCCCTCCCACCATGTGAGGACACAGCAAGAAGGTGCCAGCTACAAACACCGGGAAGAAAGTCCTCACCAAAAAGTGACCATGATGACACCTTGATCTTGGACTTCAGCCTCCACATCTATAAGCTGTAAACTGTTGTTTATAAGCTTCCCAGTCTTTGGTACTTTATATAGTATAGCAACTTGAAGGGACTAGGGCAATAACCAATATTTGATATACAAAACCACTCAGTAATTGTTGGTGTCATTATTTCTATTTTGCAGATAAGAAAACAGTCTCAGTATAAAAGGGGGATCCACTTAAGGCAGTAGAGAGGAGAAAGGCCATGTGAACTCAAGCCTTTCTAATGCCAACCTTCCTGTTGTGAGTTACCACCTCTTCTCCACCTTTCCAGTGCTCTTCCTGCGCCTCTGACAACCAGTCACTGCAATGACTGGGTGCTGATTTTCAGCTGGTGACAGGCCTGCACCCATTCCTTGACCTGCTCCACTGTCCCAGTTGATCTGGTAACTGTCCAGGCTTTGACAAACATCTTGCCAGCCTTGCCCAGAGCCACAACAGAAAGACCTTGGTGCACTGTGCTGTCAGAGACTATTTCCACAATAGAACTTGTCTTCTTAGAAATCACTAGAACAAAAGTCAGGTATAGTGTGATCTAATGTGATAAGGTCCTGACGAAGACTCCAACCTCTCACAGAATATTACTAGGCCTGGGACTCATTCAGCATGGGAGTGTGGCAGGGGCTTTGCCTCTCTAGGACTTGGTATCTCCAACTGTAAAATGAGAACATTGGATCCAAGAGACGCAAGAACTCTGTCAGGTCTCGCACATTGAGACACCATGATCAGTTTATTCCTCCATTCTGGACCAGGACAGCCCAGTAGAACTTTCTGCTGCGATGGCTCTGTCCAGGATCTTTACCTGCAGTACCCTAGCCACTAGCCATGTGTAGCTCTTGAACAACTGAACTGCAGCTAGTGTAACTAAGGAACTGATCTAATTTCATTTTAATTAATTAAATTTTAAATAGCCACATGGGCTTAGTGGTGACCATGAGGAATAGCACAATGATCTAGACAGTTACTGAGATTTGAGAATATTTTGTGGATAAGACACTAAGTTAAACACAAGAGAGAAGTTAAACAAACAAACAAATAACAAAAAACTTCCCAAACCCTCTTTCCTCAAGTATCATGATGTCTATGACAAATCAGTCAAATAGGGTCATGCTGTCATCCACCTGACTGCCCTTCCAGCTGCCACCTCACCTCTAAACTCCGTTCAAGAATCCAAGACTTGGCCCTGGCTGGTTGGCTCAGAGGTAGAGCATTGGCCTGGCGTGCAGGAGTCCCGGGTTCGATTCCCGGCCAGGGCACACAGGAGAAGCGTCCATCTGCTTCTCCACCCCTCCCCCTCTCCTTCCTCTCTGTCTCTCTCTTCCCCTCCCGCAGCCGAGGCTCCATTGGAGCAAACATGGCCCAGGCACTGAGGATGGCTCTGTGGCCTCTGCCTCAGGCGCTAGTATGGCTCTGGATGCAACAGAGTGACACCCCAGAGGGGCAGAGCATCACCCGCTGGTGGGAGTCTGTCTGACTGCCTCCCCATTTCCAGCTTCAGAAAAATAAAAATAAATTAATTAATTAAAAAAAAAAAGAATCCAAGACTCAGTTCTCATTTTACTTCCCGTATCAAGAGAGCCGTTTCTTTCCTGTCTTTCTAAAGCACGTTGCTCAGCTGTGAATGTAGCGTGTGCTCCCTCATCCTTTAGGGCTTAACACGGCTTCATTAGGGTGGGGTTTTGAGTGATTGTATGTACCATAGTTGTGGCATCTAGAAAAGTGTCTGGCACTTAGTAGAAGCTTAATGGTTCTGTTAGATTATTTAATGAACTCAGTATGCTTCCCTGAAGATTCACTTTCTGCTAGGCATCTGTATTAAGCATTAGGGACAGAGAAGTGACAAAAGTCATACATGGAGCTTGGAGTCCAGTGATAGAGGGATATGGACACATAAACAGCTGATTATAGCTGATGTTTCAAATGCTATCAGAGGTAAGTACAAGGTGACCTGAAAGCAAAGAGGGTTATTTTGCATGTTACACATATCATATTGGACCTGGGATTATCTCTTTACACAGACAGTTTCCCTAGGGAGTGAGCTCATTGAGAGCCAGGACCATCTTTACAATTCTTTGTGACCCCAGCAGTTGGCACAGTGCCTGCCCTGGAGGAGTGTCATCAATATCTATCAATAATTTTGAATTAGTGTGAAGTGATATAATCCTAAAAAGTTACCTATGGAGCCTGGCCAGGCAATGGCACAGTGGACAGAGCATCGGACTAGGACACGGAAGACCCAGGCTTGAAATCCTGAGGTCGCCAGCTTGAGTGCGGGCTCATCTGGTTTGAGCACAGCTCACCAGTTTGAACCTAAGGTCACTGGCTTGAGCAAGGGGTCACTTGGTCTGCCGTAGCCCCCCCCCCCCCCAGTCAAGGCACATATAAGAAAGCAATCAATGAACAACTAAGGTGCCACAGTGAAGAATTAAAGCTTCTCATTTCTCTCCCTTCCTGTCTGTCTTTTCCTACTTGTCCCTCTCTCTGTCTCTGTCACACACACAAAAAAGTTACTTATGGACATTTTGATGTGGACAAGAATGGACTTATGATGTGTTTAGAAGAATGAGACATGACTGTTGGCTGGAGGACTCTAGTGTGATAAATGGTGACCCCCAAAACAATATGTCAACATTCTAATCTTTGGACACTGAGAACATTCTTTTACATGGCATAAGGGTAAATGTCACCCTATGTAGAAATTGGGTCTTTGCAGACAGAATTAAGAATCTTGCAAGTAGGATTTTCCAAGTAGGCTCTAAATTCAATCACATGCATTCTTATGAGATAGACACACAGAGAAAAAGATGCAGAGGTAGAAATGGAGGAGGTAGCAATGTGACCAAGGGAGCAGAGATCACTGCGATGGAGCCAGGTTGTGTTTAATTTTCTGTGTGGACCTGGCTGGGCCATGGTACCTGGATATTTGGTCAAACATTATTCTGCATCTTTCTGTGAGAGTGTTTTTTATTTTGGATGAGATTAACACTTAAATCAGTGGATTTTCAGTAAAGCACATTGACCTTCATAATGTGAGTGGACCTCATCTCATCACTTGAATTCTGAATAGAACAATCGATGGATGGGTCTCTCCCAACAACAGAGTATTCTACCAGCAGACAGCCCTCCGCCTCACCTGCAGCCCTTCCCTGAGGCTCCAGCCTGCTGACCCTTCCTGGCAGATTTCAGATTCCAGTCTCCATGTTCACGTGGATGAACACGTATATTGGTTCTGTCTCTCTGGAGAGTCCAAGGAATGTAGACAGGCACCAGAAGCTGGACAAGGCAGGGACCAAATCTCCACAAGAGCCACAGTAGGAAGCCCAGGTCCACTGACACCTTGATTTCAGACTTGAGCCCTGAGAACTGTGGGAAAAGACATTTCTGAAGTCTCAAGTTTGTAGTTATCTGTTAGAACAGCTACAGGCGTTAATACAAAGGGCTTGGGATACACAAGAAAAATGCATAGCGCTATATGCTGTTCTGGAGGTTGGGGGTATTTGTACCTGGATATGGGCTCCTGATAGAGCAAAGCATCCAAAGGCGAGCAGCAGCCGGAGCTGCGGCCGGCACAGGGAAGAGGCAGCGTGGGAGTCAGGTTTGGAAAAGAACTTTTGGAACCATCATCGTGAAGATTGATTACGTGCCAAACATTTACAGATTTAATATTGTTTTTTATTTTAAATTCATGAAAATTTATTGGCTATTTTTAGCAAAGAAGAGATATGATTAGCATAATTTTTTATGGAGTTGATTCAGTTGTGCATTAAATTGGTTGGTGAGGTAGTGTCTGCTGGGAAGGAGGTCAGGGTTTCTAACAGTCATGCAGGACAGACGCGTGAGGATGGAGGCGGGGTATTGACATGTGACAATACCATAGAAACTGGGCCCGGGGCCTTTCCTCCTATTTCAAAATAGAGTGATTGCAATAGAACAGTAAGACATTTGTACAAACATTTAAAGCCGTAAGCGTTCCATATATTAACTCCTGCAGCATTTATGTCCTTGAGTAGCAGATGAATCTGTTCTTGTTTTATAATTAAAAACATTAAGGCCATTAGTGTATAGCCCCCATTTCTGAGATCATATATCCTAATGGTGTCATTCTGGAAGGGAATCCAAGATGTAGGCTTAGTGCATTATCTTTTTGGATGGAACGCTAATACTGATACATTAGTTATCATGGACTGAACTTGATTTTTTTTCCCATGACCCTGACACCGTTCGATGATTTTGAACTATTAGCCTATTCCAACATGCCTAACATTTATGCAGTAGGTAGTACTACTAATTGTCATTTACAAATGAAGAGACCAAAGTTAAGTAGTCCATTAATTTATTGAAGATCCCAAGTAAGATTGGGGTAGACATCGGAGAGAACATAGGTTATCCGGGTTTGCACAGCACTCCCCTCACCTGAGAGGTGGTGGATCCTGATCGCATTTGTCAGCCAGATTGAGAAACTGTGAGCAGGTCAGATTTCTCAGTACTCAGTCGGCCCCATAGTTCAACAGTTCTTGCTCAAAGCGGAAACGTAGGTCTCCAGGAAGCCACTGATTCCACGGGGGACATACTTAGTGTACCTGGGACAGCAACTCAGAAACAGACAAGGGCACCATGGAAGACAACACAGACCTTTCATCTCCCACCTTGCCCTTGTTTCTGCTGATCCCACCACCTATCAGAGGATGTTGGAGGTCAGAGCCTGAGGGGAGTCCGTAGCATAACGGACTTGTAGACCGAGCAGGGGTGAGTGAGAATCAGCCTATCCATCACGAAGTGTCCTCCTGCCAGCAACGGAGAGACCCAAACAGTGGCCCTTCCTCCTCTGCTGAAATGTTGGTCTTGCCCAGAAATTCACTTGAAACTTTCAGTTCTTTCCCTAACAACTGTTATGTGGGCTGTAGAGTTATTTACTGGGTGAACCTGGAAGTGGATTCAATGATTTTTATGAGCCTCCAAGCTGTGTGTGTGTGTGGGGGGAAATCCAATTCTTTCTCCAACTGAAAACCAATATAAGGTTAAAATGGACTCTCTCCATAGACCTCTGACGTTACGCCATGGTTCTCAACTGAGAGGGGGAGTGGGCTTAAAACAATAACAACAAAATGGCGGCCAGATTGATCTAAGCCAAGGGACATTTTTAAAAAGCATACGGGACCATAAATTCCTCTCCTACTCATGCCCCTCACAACCCTACTCTCTGTCACCAAGGAGTTCTTTGGAGGAAGAAGCTTAACTATGTAACCATGAATATTCTCAGAGAGGCCACTATTTGATTTTAAGCCTCCCACACACTCCATATGAAGAACTACTGAACTGGAACAAAAGGCCTGACCCCTAGAGCAAGAAAAGAAAAGAAAGCATACATCAGTCTCCTCCTCCTCCTCTTCCTTCATGTCCTCTTCTTCCTATTCTTCTCCTTTTTATCCTTTTAGCTCTTCAACCTTTTTTTTTGTGACAGATAGAGTCAGAGAGAGGGACAGATAGGGACAGACAGACAGGAAGGGAGAGAGATGAGAAACATCAATTCTTCGTTGTGGCTCCTTAGTTGTTCATTGATTGCTTTCTCATATGTGCCTTGACGGGGGAGGGGGGCTACAGCAGATTGAGTGACCCCTTGCTTGAGCCAGTGACCTTGTGCTCAAGCTGGTGAGCCTTGCTCAAACCAGATGGGCCCGTGCTCAAGCTGGTGACCTCGGGGTCTCGAACCTGGGTCCTCCACATCCCAGTCTGACGCTCTATCCACTGTGCCACTACCTGGTCAGGCTCTTCAACTTTTTATTTTGAAGTGATTACAGAGTCACAAGAAGTTACACTTGACCACCGGCCCCGCTGTAGTGTTGTGAACTTGCTGGGTGTGGTCCAAGCAAGATAGAAAAGATGGTTTCTGGTCCTTCTTATACTTCCTATGACGGTTGGAAACAACATCGTTTGGAGAGCTGAAAACTGTTTTCTGCCACTCATAGTCACTCAGGGTAACCATGGCACAACCCTTGGCCTGTTCCTCGGGTACAAAATAGAGACCTAGAGTAGCATGTGGCTATCTATGTTGGTTGAAAATGGCAAACTGGCCCATTAGGTGATGGAATAAAGTTACACAGAAATGGAGATAATTTTGAGCCACAGGGATGCCGCATTCACCTTCCACTCCATGTAGAAAGGCATATATATATATATGAGGAAATATTTCAAACATAGAAAAGTACAGAAAATAATATAATAGCCAACCATTTACTCACAGGGCCACCGTGAGGTCATGTCTTTGTGTGAAGTGAAAAAAAGAATGTGCTTTCTTTCGGGCAGAAGCACCACTGTGGCAGCAGTCACCCCTGCCACCCCGCCCCGTGTCACCGCACACCACATGGTCCAGCCCACCCACCGCTGGCGGACGTGACTGCTGTGGAAGTCAGGCAGAAACTGAGGTGTTGCAGTGTTTGTTCAACAATTTGTTTCTAGTACCCAAACCGAAGAACTGTGGCCTGAGTCATTGGACTCCTTCCTTTCTCCTTACCTGGCCCCCACAGGTCACCAGGACCCTCAGATTTGCTGGGTGTCATTCTCTTAAAAAACAGACTCATGGTCTTTGTTTACCTTTTACACAAATAATCTCATACCACAGATCTTTTTTTTTTTTTACCATTCTATAACCACTTGCTTTCTTCATTGAGAGTACATATCATGAAATTTCATTAAAACCTAGAGCAGTAAAGTAAATAACAACAATAGCAGTGTATTATTATAGTAGTGAGAATAATAAGAATAGGTCGCTATTAAATCCTTTGGGCTATGAGCTGTGTGAACTCGCCAGCCTTCGCGCATGTCACTGCATAGAACCCTATCTGTATTTCGGTGCTCTGCTGTATCTATCTTATGTCTAAGACTGTGTGTTTGTTGTGTTGAATTCAATGTCCACTTTTCTCGGAGTGCTTTTTACTCTGAGAACGCATGTAGTTCCTCCCGTCAGAAGAATCTGCAGCTGTCATCCTCCAAACACTGCTCCCCCACCATTCTTTCTATCAATCACCCTCTTGTAGGAGATGAGCACTGGATCCTCTCCTTCCATCCTCCCTTACTGACCCTTCACATTCACCACATCCTTACCTTCCTTGTGCTAGTCCAGAGATGTTAATTAAATTTCTTATTCTGATGAGCTTAATCTGTGTTTCATCTGCCCCATGCAGGGTTTTTTTTTGTTTCAAGAACAACATTTTCCTTTCTAGAAGTTGTATTCTTTTGTCATATCTGCCTGTTTTTTGTTTTCACATATCTTTTGCCCTTTAATTATTGTGTTGTTTTTTTCATTTTGTCTTTCCTATGTCTTTCAGATGATCATTTCATGAATGAATGTCTTCAGGTTTTGCTTCATTGTGCTTAAGATGATGGTTTCCCCATGCACCTTGTCATTTTTGATTGTGCACTCAAATTAAAAAGGTTTCTGTCTCCACCCCCCACCCCACCCCCACCCCAATCTTTGTGAGAAATCCTACCTAGCCTATGTTGTTGATGTGGTCCCCAAGTCTTGTATACTGACTTCTGCCTGGTGACTCAGGTGGTATACATTTAGAACCCTCTGCCTGGTGACTCAGGTGGTATACATGTAGAATCCTCTGCCTGGTGACTCAGGTGGTATATATTTAGAATCCAAACTCACAGTAGGTGCTGATGGAAACAGGCTTTTCTGCTAGTGTTTAGGGCAAAGGGAAGATTACTTTTTCTCATTCATCTTTTATTGACAGTGCAATATTTGGAATATTTCATAGGAGTAGCAGTGGTCTCCTTTGCAACTCCTGGCTTATGAGGGTCCAAGGTCTTTCCTCCAGGCTTATACGTGTGTTAACAATCAAGATCCTATGTTTCTGGTTTTAATACCCCCCCCCCAAGGTCCGCTGCACCATCACATGCAACTTCTCACTTTCAATTGAAGTTTTTATTCATTCAAGGATATGTTTTATCTTGATTCTTTAACGGTTTCATGGAGATGTCTCCTCTTCACTTTGTCTTTCTTTCTTTTTCTTTTTTCTTTTTTTTTTCTTTGCATTGTCTTTATCTGCTATCATACTGGGAGGCTTAAAACAGGCTTACATACTTCTGAACTGCCTGAGCTCGCTGAGAGAAGGCAGTGAGCAGAAACACAAGTGTCCCAAGAACCTGAGCAGGTGATGCTCAGCTTGGAGACAGGACAGCAAGCTCACACATGGCCACCTCCTTCGTGCACACGTAAAGCAGGTGACCAGCCTTCCCATAGGAGTGATCCGAGTAAGAAAATCTTTACAGAAATAACTTCTTTGGTAGAGCTTTTATCTCAAGCAGAGTCAGGAACAAATATTAGAAGCACTGGAGATTTGTAAGAAATCAGGGAACTGAAAAGCAAGATGCTAAACAGATCAGAGTGAGGGGCATCACGTATTGTGGCGATTTAGGGTAAGAGAGTTCTGGCCCAAAAAGCTGTGAGCCAGGCCAGGGGAGGGGGCTTCTCGCGGCCAGGTTGGCTGACAGGTCTTCCTTGCACCCGGTACTGCTCCTGCCGAGTCTGTTCTGTGTGGGAAGGTCAGGAGGCTCGTGTTCTACTCTTGTCTCGTGAAGGTGAGGAGTCTGAACTTCAGAGGAGGGGGAGGGTCGAGCACAGCAGGGAACCCGGTCCTGCTCTGCACTGAGCATTGTCACGTCACCAGGTGCTTTCTGAGTCTGTCTGCTTCTGGGCACTCACCCTCCCTCCTTCAACATTTAAGTTTTTCTCTTCCATGTTGAACGAGATGCCCTCAGGAGGAAAAACCATTACAAAACATCTGCCTCCTAAAGGGTTCTATTTTTGAATTTTAAATGTCATATGGTTTTTTGGGTTCTGAAATAAGAGATTAAGAGGCACAGTGACAGGCCTGTGGAGCCACTTTAATGAGCAGGGTGGCACCCTGCATCTCTAATGGGCCACAGGAATTCATTTAGAAAGAGGGACTTGAGAACGTTCCAGCATGCTCTGCTGACTGCTGGCTGTTGGATTCTGGGAGCGGGGCTTCAGTTCTCATTTCCTGCCTCCACCTAAGAAAAAGGGGGACAAAATAGGAGGCTAATAACCAAACAGATTTTGCGGAGTTGTTATGCGGCTGGTGTACATTGCGCCTAATGTAGTGTTGGCTGCATATTAGGAACTGAAGAAATGGGAGTTATTGTTGCAACTTAACATCAGCAGTGATACTCAGAAGCCCTTTTGAAGAAAGATCTCTTTCCTAATGAAGAGATTATATTAAAATCCTGTCTTGAAAAGAGGGACTAAGAAACCTGGCTGTGCACACTCACTGACCGCCTGAGGTTTCAAACCACATTCATTTTGAAAAGGAATGCAGTGGACATACATTGAGCCCCCTGGGAGGCACCTACCTGCTGGTTTTGGTTCTTTGGAATCCTTAATTTGCAAGTATTTTAGAGACTTTCTAGAGCTTCATATAACAAAGTTCATTCTCTCTGTTTCCCCTGATGGGATGGTTTGGTGGGGTTGGAGGAGTTTTCTGATCTCATCCACCGTTCAATTGGAATGACCAAAGAAATTTGAGGATTGCCATGGTACATCAGTTCTGTAACTGTCTCTTTCCCACGGGGTCACAGAGGAGGTGCCACATAATTAATGATCAGGTGTCTATGATTTATAGGACAATACACAACAGATTAGAAAAAAAAAGTGATC